>NC_136415.1:132635178-133835178 GCF_051521515.1 Lactuca serriola
CGAAGGGAAAAAGAGTGCAGTATATAGTTGACTCCCCTTCATATATGCATATATTCTGTACATGTTATGTACATGTTTCATTCTGATGTCATGCACACTTTTTTGAAGATTATAGTAGGAAGTGCTTTCGTGAAGAGGTCCGCTACATAATTGCTAGATTGAACATATTCTATCTTAACCTTTTGATCTCTTATGAGCTCTTGAATGCACTCAAAAAACTTTGGAGGTATGTGTTTTGTTATGTCACTCTTGATATATCCTTCTTTCATTTTAGTGACACATGCTAAGCTATCTCCATAAATTAAATTTGGACCTTTATCTTTATCTAGTCCACATGAAGACAAAATGAGTTGTCTCATCAATCTTAACCATGTGCATTCTCTAATATCTTCATTTGGTGCAATTACTTCAGCATGATTTGAGGACGTTGCGACAAGTGTTTGCTTTTGAGAGTGCCAGGAAATTGTGGTGCCTCTATTCATGAATATGTATCCAGTTTGAGATCTAGATTTATGAGGATCAGATAAACAGTCTGCATCTGCATAATTAATCAAACCTTGTTTCGATTCATTAAGATAAAATAACCCTAAATCCGTAGTTCCTCGAAGATATCGCAAAATATGCTTAATCCCATTCCAATTTGTTTTTGTTGGGGATGAACTAAACCTATCTTGCTAGCAAGTTTACAGTGAAAGAAATGTCACATCTAGTATAATTGGTAAGATACATAAAAGCCCCAATTGCATTTAGATATGGTACTTCTAGACCAAGAACTTATTCATTTTCTTCCCCATGATAAAATGGATCTTTGTCAATATTTAATGATCTAGCAATCATTGGGGTGCTTAAAGGATTGGCATTGGCCATATTGAAACATTTCAAGACTATTTCTATATAATTTGATTGATGTACAAATATTAGATATCACTCTCAAGTGATCCATACAAGTAAGCTGTAACAACATCTATAAGGCACTTCTCTAAATTTTCGGAGACTGCCAAGCTTATTAAATACCTAAAAGTGCTTGCATCCATTACCAGTGAATAAGTTTCCTCATAATCAATTGTAGGTCTTTGAGAGAAACCTTGAGCCACAAGCCTAGCCTTATATCTTATAATTTTGTCTTTCTGATTTCTTTTTCGTATGAAGATCCATCTATACCCTAATGGTTTCACAACTCCAGGTTTGAGGATAATAGCCCTAGAAACCTTTCTCTAGTTAAGAGAATTTAATTCAACTTCCATAGCCTCCTTCCATTTAGCCCAATCATATATTCTTTGACATTCAATAACATATTGTGGTTCGGGGTCATCATTCATAATATCATATGCAACTGAATAAGAAAATATTTCACATATATTATCAGTTTCATTTTGGTCACATGTTCGATTTGTTTGACCATAATTTAGTGCAACATCTTCCTTTCCTGGGGGAATTTTGATATTTTGTGTTTCTCCGGGAACACCTTCCTCATGATCTAGTTCATTTGCTACTCCTCTTCTTTTTCGTAGGTTCTTATCCTTAGAACCAAATTGTCATCCACGCTTCAGGCGTGTTTTAGACTCTCGTGTAACTTTATCATCAGATTGTCCATATGGAATTTCAATGCGATCTAGAACATTGACAGTTGGTATATATGATTTAGTCACTATTTTCGTGTCACTAAATGCATCAGGCAATTGATTTGTCATTTATTGGAAATGCATTATCTTTTGAACTTCCATTTCACATTGCTTTGTGTGAGGGTTAATATATGACAAAGAAGGCTCATGCCATGAAACATCCTTTTTATAATCTTCTTTTCTCCCCCTAATTATGGGAAATTTGCCTCATCAAATTGGCAATCAGCTAGGCGTGCTGTAAAAACATCACCTGTTAAAGGTTTAAGATATCTTATAATAGAGGCTTACTCATAACCAACATATATTCCCAACCTTCTTTTAGGACCCATTTTTATCCTTTGTGGTGGTGCAATGGGGGCATATACTGCACACCCAAAAATTCTCAATGGGATATATTTGGCTCTTGACGAAAAACAAGTTGTAGGGAAGAATATACATGATATGAACTTGGTCTTATGCATATCAGTGATCGAGCATGTAAGATTGCATGACCCCAAATAGAAACAGGAATTTTGGCTCTTATTATCAATGGTCTAGCTATTAGTTGGAGACGTTTAATCAATGATTCAGCTAAACCATTTTGTGTGTACATGAGCAACTGGAGGCTCAACAACATTTCCTACAGACATACAATAGTCATTAAATGCTTGTGAAGTAAATTCACCAGCATTATCAAGTCTCGCTCTCTTGATAGTATAAACAGGGAAATGTGCCCTTAATTTAATAATTTGAGCAAGAAACTTTGCAAATGCCACATTACGAGTTGATAATAGGCAAACATGAGACCATTTGTTGGATGCATCTATTAGAACCATAAAGTATCTAAATAGTCCAAATGGTGGATGAATTGGTCCATATATATCACCTTGATTTCTTTCTAGAAATCTAGGTGACTCCCTTTCAACTTTCAATGGAGAATGTTTTATAATTAACTTTCCAAGGGAACAAGATGTACATATTCTTATGCTACCGGATTGAGAGAACTTCTGGTCCTTCAATGGGTGCCCATGCGTATTTTCAATTATCCTTCGCATCATTGTTAATCCTGGGTGGCCCAACCTATCATGTCATAAACTGAATGCCCTAGGATCATAATGTTTTTCTTTGACTACCATATTTGATTCAATCATATGTATAATGCAAACCAGAATCAAGTGTTGGTAGTTTTTCAAGCACATGGTTTTGTCTATAATATACATATATTTCTTATTTTCAATGGTCACAGCTTTTGTGTCATATCCTTTGAAATATATTTCATTGAAACTTAGTAAGTTTCTATTAGACTTTGGAGAAAGTAAGGCATTTTCTATACAAAAGCTCATACCATTTTGTAATATAAATTAGGCGTTCCCAGTTCCCTCTATCAAGTCTGCATGACCTGATATTGTGTGTATGACTATTTTTGTTGGTACTAATTTTGAAAAATATTTCTTTGATTTCAAAATAGTATGCGTACTACCACTATCTGCTATACAAAGATCTCCAACCTTTTCTTGGTGTTGTGCTCTCCAGTTGGACTCATATTAAACTTCACATATGAAAGAAATAATAAGCCAATAAACATAATCACAATAATTATTATAAAAAAAGTTCATTTATTGTAGGAAAGACATTACATAAAAAACAAAGGAAGGAAGAACGAGTTTACATGAACAATAACATAAATTTTTAGTTTATGTCTTTCATGTCATTATAGAAATCAGCAACAGTTAGCGGAGTGCATTCAACATTATAAATGAGGTTTGCTTCTTTTCCTTTTCCTTTAATGACTTATTGATAAAGTTAACAAAGATGTGCAGGTGTGCGACAGGTCCTTGACCAATGGCCTATGCTACCACACCTATAACATGAACCATCAGATATTTATGATGTCCCAACATCATGCCTTGCCACTTTGGCCTTTTCTTGTGTATGGATATTGTTTCTTTGTAAAGATTGGTAATTATTCCTTTTCTGGCCACGACCACGATTATTACCTTTTCCATGACCAAAATATTCAGGGCCTCGTCCTCGACCACGGCCACACCCTCGTCCACGTGTATTGTTTTGATAACCATCAGTATTTGTAGCATTTGCTTTAGGAAGTGTTACTGATCTGTTGGACGAGATTCATGCTTTTTCATCAAGACCTCATTGTTTTGCTCTGCAACAAGCAAGAATGCATTCATGTAGTTCGTATGAATTGAGTGAATGAAATGAAATCAGAGTATGAATTAAATCTAGAACACGAGTTGTAAATATAATTTGTTTGGCTGAATTGATACTTCTAAAAGGATACAAGAGAATATGAGAGTAAAGCACACTTAATGACAAAAGTTACTCTAACTCTTATATCTATCCCTATTTACAGGAACACCAAAAGTAAAAAAAAAAGTATATAAAGGCTAAGACATGTACGCTTTGACATCTAAGAGTCCCCTTATGAAATACATACAACGAACATATCATAACAGACTTTAACACTAGACATAGCCTAAGACACTTAGACATCTCACAATATATTGTGAACCCTACATTCTCCCCCTTTGTGAGAAATGTTGAATCCTAAGTCACTAGCATCTTCGTTACTTGATGAAGTACTTTACGAATCTTCGTATACCATACAATCGTCTTTCGAACCTCAACCTTGTCACCAGATCCGTTCCTTTTATAGTTATTAAGACGAACCAGAAGATTCGTGTACTGAGAATTTGTATATCTTTCAACATCTTCTACCTTGAACAAAAACTTGGTAATCTTCTGATTTTTGTTCTTCCCAACAAATACAACTCCCAGTGGCTTGACACATATTTCACCATCTGCAAAATCCTTCAATCTTCCTTGACGATTCAACAATGATTGTGGCACAATTACTTGTCTTCCCATTGCTAAAGGAAGTTCAACATTAGTTAAGGCTAGACAATCATAGTCATTGCATATGAACATC
Source organism: Lactuca serriola (assembly GCF_051521515.1). Taxonomy (NCBI): domain Eukaryota; kingdom Viridiplantae; phylum Streptophyta; class Magnoliopsida; order Asterales; family Asteraceae; genus Lactuca; species Lactuca serriola. Next base: position 132,639,727 of record NC_136415.1, read on the forward strand.
TTAATATGTGCAAACCCAATCAGAAAATCTTCTTTGCTGGTCATTTGAAGTTTGACACATCAACACCACTCCAGATCTTCGCAACATTGATAAGATCATTAAGATTCATCAAAGGAAAATCTGCCACCAAGAAATCGCAAGCCACATTGTTAGCACGAAATACATAAAAAGGAAAGTTCTGCAACAAGCCTTCAAATAATGTATCCTTGGAGATGTTCAACACTTTCATAATTTTCACTAAGGACCATACTTCCTCTTCTTTCTTTCCAAGTACAACATGAAGTCTTAACTTCAGCTTCTTGTACTCCTCCTTATCTTCAAACTTTTCTACCAACTAATATCTAGCTGAGATAAACATCATATGATTGATAGGAAAATCCAGTTGATTGAAATCTGAATTCTCTATTGTTGGTTTTTGAGCACTATAACACTCATATGGTGCACATGCAACCCTAGATGCTTTGGATCTAAGTTTTCTCTATTTCTACATGCATTTTTAATTTTCCAAAGCATACACCCTAACTAGCATGCAATTAGAGATATACAACATAAAACAAAGTTAGATGAATACTTCTTAATATAGCTTGTAGTTCTTGGCCTTTAAAACTTTAGCACCTCAAATGTGATGCCTCTAATGTGTCACAAACACCAAATGCAAGAGGAGGCTTATGAGGAGATGCTAGATATCACTAAAATCGATTATGGTTCTTCTTAAGAATGCATTGCTTTTATAGTGTGGCAAAGACTAGGGTTACATCCATGCAAACCCTAACTCACCATGACCCTTCATATTTCTTAGGCCCTTTGGGTTTAAACCTTCATGGACTATCATATAGGTTTAGTCCATCCTAATCAACCATGGATCATTAGCCCATGCTATAAGTATTATTGATTTACTTAATCAGTCCCCGTAGCCTCTTTTGATCACTAAATTAATTCCAAATCAATTATTGATCAATACTAATTAAATAATATGATTTCTCAATTAATATATTATACTTATAATATATTAATAAATCACAAATAACCTCTTCCTCAAAAGTCCATCCTATCAAATTGTTGTGGTAAAGGCAACCCAAAAGGACCATGATACTATCGGGTCAAATACATACCAATCATAGTTATGGGCTTAGACACCTAATCCAACAGTCTCCCACTTGGATAAGTCTAATAACTATAACTACCAATGTAACTTCAAAATCCTATTAGCAAGCTAGCATTGCTCTTAAAAGCCGCTGTCAAACTCTGACCCAGTCAACGACGCATCCTTTAGATAAGGGATCATATAATCCTCTGTTCTACAAGATATCATGCAGACAATACATAGAACATAGTCATACGTATTGTCTTGCAGTTTGTTTCCCGGTTTTTGATTTGTTTCACATAGAAATTAATTGAACACATCAATTGAGTCCTAACCGGGCCCAACACATAAGCCAAAACAAAATCGTCGAGGGGCCCAAGATATCACTTTTAATCCTTTTAGGATAAAAGGAACAGATAAACTTCAACTTATATGCTTGTATTAACTACTCATTAAATCATGCACAACAATACGTTTTATAACATCAAGTTACTGATGCGTTTTCATATCATCAAAGCACAACAAACTCGTGGTTAACAACTCATATATCTTGGTTTGAAGACTATATGATATTATTGTCTCACAATCACTCATGATAAATTCCATGAAGTGATTCATATGAGCGTGGGTTTAACCCAATACTCAAATCTTATTTCAATAGCACTCATAAATGTTGTGACATACGTTTGCTATGTCTAACACCTTAGACGATCTACAAGCCAATTCATTACAGTCTAGCCTCATAACCTACTTCCAAAGTATGATCGTCTATGGATAGTTTGAATAATATTATTATTCCGGAAGTCAAAACACGCAAAAGTGAAACAATAGTAAACAATTGACCAAAGATAGTAACTTTACTTATAAATAAAACTCCTTTTATTCAATCATCAAATGTCAATTACATTTTAGCTATTACAAGTTTCTAAATATTTATCTGATCACTAAAACTAATATCGTCCTTCAGCCTGATACTCTTAGCATGCTACAAGTGCTTAACCCTACCCAGTCCCTTCGTAAGGGGATCTGTTGGGTTATCCTCTGACGATACCCTCTTTACTACGAGGAGTCCTTCTACTCAATGTCTTATGAAGTGGTATCTTTTGTCGATATTTCTGGATCTTCCATGATCTCTCGGTTCCTTGGTTAAGGCGACCGCTCCTTCATTATCCCATAATATCTGCATAGGCTCCTTTATGGATGGTACAACTCCAAGGTCTACGATGAAGTTTTTCAACCATATTGCCTCCCTCGATGCTTCGCTCGCTGCTATGCACTATGATTCGCACGTTGAATCAACTACAGCCTCCTGCTTGGAACTTTTCCATGTTACTGCTCCTCCATTTAGGGTAAACACCCAGACCGACTGAGAGCGCAAATTATCTCTGTCGGTCTGAAAACCGGCGTCACAATACCCTGTCACTCTCAAGTCATCACTCCCACCAAGGGTAAAGACCTAGTCCTTAGTCCTCCGCATGTACTTAAGAATGTTCTTTACTGTAGTCCAGTGAGCTCTACTAGGGTTCCCTTGATATCGACTAACCATGCTTAAAGCAAAAGCCACATCAGGGCGAGTACACGTCATAGTGTACATGATTGATCAAACAACGGAGGAATATTGTACTTGACTCATATCCACTATCTTTTCATCAGTTCCCGGAATCTGAGCCTTTCTCAGTTTGGTATTGCTTTGGATAGGTAAGTCACCTTTCTTGGAATTCTCCATGTTGAAACGTTTCAACACCTTATCCAAGTAGGTACTTTGGCTAAGTCCTACTAGTCTTTTACTCCTGTTTCTCAATATCCTTATCCGTAGAATGTAAGCAGCTTCCTCAAGGTCCTTCATAGCGAAACACTTACCAAGCCAGGTGTGACAACCCGAAAATTTTTATCTTATAAGTCCATCCAATCAACCAAGAGTCAGACTTAATTCCATTGCCTTCTAGCCTTGTTAAGGGTCATTTTAAGAGTTCTAAAGCCTAGTATACTCAAGGATTGTGTGTTACGAAGCGTTTTCTTGGAATCAATAGTTTGCACTCGAGCCTAGAACACCTTCAAAGGTGGTTCACGGCCGCAAACTAGGTTCATGGCCGTTAACCCATACTTGGGCCGTGAACCACCCTCCATATATATGAGATTGCTTCATTTATTCTTCATTTCTCCAAGCTCCAGCCGTGAACTACCCATTCTCTCTCAAGTCTCATTAAGTGAAGGCTCACTTTTCACTCCAAAACGTAAGCATCTAATCCCCATTCTTGTTTATGCTTGAAACCTCCTTTGATTACACCATTGATTCATCACTTTCATCATCATCTTCAAGATCTTCAAGAGTTCACGACCGTGAACCCTTCATAGGGCCGTGAACCCTTCATAAGGTCTTGAGCTGTGAACCATTGTAAGACCGTGAACCCTCCTTCCATGGCCATAAACCCTTTATAAGATCATGCTTGGGCCATGAACACATCATGTGTTCTATGGCCGTGAACCCTCCCAAGGCCGTGAACCCCCTTTAATCAATCATATGTGATTCTAACACTCCATTGAGAGTGTTTCCTAGTCCCTAAGGTTGTTTCCTTGCATGTTAGTTGTTTTACACACTAATTACACGCCTATATATGCCATTATATGTCATTTAGGACTTGTTTGTGTCTCGAGACTTCATTCGTGGAACTTCTCATCCTTACGCGAACCTTCAAGTGAATCACCCACATAAGCTGAGTTCATACCCCTATAATCAATCTTTTAAATGTTTTAAATGCTTTTAGGGGGGGGGGGGGGAATACAAGTTGAACACAATGATAATTGTGTAAATGTTATCTGTGATAACCATCACATTAAAAGGATTTCTTAAGCTTTATAAGTGATCAAAACCATTTCAAAAACTCTTTTTAAGTTATGTTACTTTGTGACATCCCCAATTTCACGGCCAGAAAAGACCGATTTGTTTATGCTTTGTTTTATAAATCAGAGTGATCGTTTAAAGAAAACGGTTGCGGAATTTGTTCCCAAAATAAGATATGATAAAAACTTATCAAAACATTTCTCAAGGAGAATGTATTTTCATTAAATAATAAAACCTCGGGATGTCATGTTCCGATACAGACCAAAAGCATAAACAATATAAAATAGACCTTACAATAGTTATTCAACTACTGATCTATAATCCAAAATCTCTCGTCAAGTCCGCCGACTTATACTCTTGTGTCATTACCTGTAATGAAAAGAAAACTGAGTGGATCAGGCTTGGGAGCCTGGTGAGCATATAGGGTTTTCAACCCACAATAATACATTTATTATATTCAATTATCAAACAATCAACCCAAATACCCATCCCCATTATCTTCTTAAGGTTTTACCCTAAGAATCCACTATCCTTCATTCATTCATTCCTAAGGATTTACCTAAGGAATTGGCACGAAGTCCATTGCTGCCAAAGTTTATAGATCAGGTACTAAATCCATAGTTATCAGACGCTAACTCCATAGTCGTCGGGGTTTACTCAAGCGACGCTAACTCCATAGTCACCAAGGTTCACTTAACAGGCACGAAGTCACATCGTCACCAAGGTTTACTCAATAGGTGCTAACTCCATAGTCACCAAGGTTCACTTAACAAGCGCTAACTCCATAGTCGCCAAGGTTTACTCAACAATAGGCGCTAACTCCATAGTCACCAAGGTTTACTCTACAATAGGCGCTAACTCCATAGTCACCAAGGTTTACTCTACAATAGGCGCTAACTCCATAGTCACCAAGGTTTACTCTACAATAGGCGCTAACTCCATAGTCACCAAGGTTTACTCTACAATAGGCGCTAACTCCATAGTCACCAAGGTTTACTCTACAATAGGCGCTAACTCCATAGTCACCAAGGTTTACTCTACAATAGGCGCTAACTCCATAGTCACCAAGGTTTACTCTACAAGCGCTAACTCCATAGTCGCCAAGGTTCATCAAAAAGGCACGAAGTCACATCGTTGCCAAGGTTTATACAATAGGCGCTAACTCCATAGTCACCAAGGTTTATCTAATAATAGGCGCTAACTCCATAGTCACCAAGGTTTATCTAACAGCAGGCGCTAACTCCATAGTCACCAACTATCCCATCTACCCATGTTCTACCCAACAATTTTTGTAGATATAAACAGTTACACAGTTTAAATCATTTAACACCTGTATAAAACTCCAAATTCCATGCCCATCTCAAATAGACAAATAACATATAAACACATAGCACGTATTTCATAGCAAATACTTCATATTTATGTGTTAGAAGAAAGTAACTACACACTCGCGCATATAAACAACAATATACTTAATACACTCAAACCATACTTGTATTATTATCGTGTTTATGAAAGGTAGTATACACTCACTTGATCAGAAGATGATCGGACAGCACTACGACTTGCAGAAGTAGTAATCCACAGCAGATCTGGAAGATCTCCACAAAAATCGAACTTCTCGCGGGCAGAGCTTCGGCTCGGGAACCGCACTTCTCGGGATCTTCGGGATCTCGGGACTTGCCTCGGGGCTCGAGAACAATACCGGGGCTTCGTGGTATTTCTGGCATGCAAATCGATGCAAAACGGGAGAGAGAAGAGAGAAAATAGCAACCCTAAACGGCTGGCCCTTCAAATCTATTTATAGGGCAAATTTGGCCCTTGCCACGTCGTGGCAACCTTGTTCCACGTCGTGGGCTTGGTCGTCACTGCATGCGTCATCCCAAGTTGCATCTGGGGGCCTTCCGGAGGTGTCAGGACACTTGCCACGTCGTGGCAACCTTGTTCCACGTCGTGGGCTCTGACAGTTTTGGGGTTTCGTGCCCCGAACTTCAGAAATTCATAACTTTCGCATACGAACTCCGTTTTTGACGTTCTTTATATCGCCGCGAAGGTGAGATTATGCTCTACAACTCTCGTTTAGACTCCATTGGCTAATTTTGAATTGATTTTTAATATATTATAAGTATATTACTTATATAGTATTTTTAGTAGGCCGGGACAGGAAAACTCCGTTATAAACTCCTTCATCTGAACTTCGATTCCGTCCGTCTTTCCTTCGTTGCACTACTATCGATGAGATCTTCAATTCTCATTTATATCACTAAGGATAGATATCTATCTACCTTAAATTCACTATCTACGTCGCGTTGGGTCGTGCCGGTTCTGTCGTGAAACTTCGACAGGTCATAACTTCTTCGTTATAACTCGGATTTTGGCGTTCTTTATATGCACGGAAACCTTGTGACATACACTACAACTTGGTTAAGATTAATCCTTCTAGATAATCTTCCATCAAAAAGTCATTTTTGATGCTTAACGTCTCTAAATTGACTAGCCCTGATCTACGGGCGTTACATACTTTAATGTTTATAAAACTCCGTTTTTAAAGTATGAGCATACCTCAGTAGATAATCGAGTCTTTTCTACAAATTAGAGACAGTTCAAAACAAACATACTAGTAAAATATAATAGGAATAGTTTAGGGGTTCAATACATACTATAAAGAGAAACATGGAGGAACATACTATATAACTGAAGAACAAATCATGATTAACACACTTATACTATATATTCCCAGTAACCTAGGAAGGTAACGTATGATTAACTCATTGTTCTAAACAAAAGATGATAATAAACAAGGTATAAGGTTATATATATATATATATATATATATATATATATATATATATATATATATATATATATATATATGGGGTACATCTACAAAGTACCAGATTTATTTATAAAGGGTACACCTAAAAAGTACCAAACAATAATAAATAAAACACATAAATATATACAAAAACTCACAACAGTATCGACTGAGGCGTTAAGAGTACAGGATTTCATTACTTCTAGTAGTCGTCCAAACAAAAGAACAACGCCACATAACTTACTCATAACATGAACAATCAGTTAGAAGGGGGCCTATAATGCTAACTTTATGATTCCTCGGTAGATACATCAGGGATATATATTAATCGGGTCCGATAGACAGTAGAGTGTGTGCTTTTCGCTTCATTTCATGTTCCTTGTTTGGTTGTGGGCTTAGAGCAGATGTACCCAGTCTACTATCTATCTGATCTTAGTTATATATATTCCGTATACACCAAGTAATCATAAGGATTACCAGGTATGGGTCAGGTCATAGTATACAAATTCAATACACCGTTTTCTAGTACAAAAACATACTTTTCTGTTAGAACATTTAGTAGGCTAAACTAGAAACTTATCAGTAAAAGGGTTTAATCTGATTTATTAAACCACTATAACTTAAAGAACCTTTAGTGGTTAATTATATAATACCTTAGATCATACATCATGTTTGTACATAATTAATATTCGGTAGCCAGTTGGATGTTTGCTTTCCGTCCTACTTCTTGTTCCTTGTTTGGTTTTGGGCTTAGGGCAGATTCACCCATTTAACTATCTGTTCGATATTAGATTATATATAGCTTGTATAATCTAAGTGATTATAGAAAGAACTATTGTGGTTACCATTTTACTCAAGGAAATATATGATTTTCTTAATAATGTTTTCATCAAATAAAGGAACTATTACAATTGACTCCGTAAGTACCAAATGAATACACCATGTTTATATACAATGAAGATCTAACAAACAATGGGATGTGTGACTTCCGCCTCATTCCATGTTCCTTGTTTGGTTGTGGGCTTAGGGCTGATTCACACAATCGATTGTATGTTTGATCTGGTTTGTGTATAAATTGTATCCATTTAGTACTCATACAAGGAGTTGTAGAGTCATTTTTACTTTCATTCATCACATCAGAAGATACAGGATTTTCTGAAGGAACAGGCGAACTTTTCTAAAAAGAACTTTCAGTTTACTTTACATTACTAAAGTACTTATGAACTCACCAGATTAAATGTTGATCTAGTCTATCAAAATAACTTGTATTCTCAGGAAACTAGTAGACAGGTACGCGCGCTGGGATTCAGAAGATGAAGTATAGTAGCTTCATGTCTTGTTTTGTTATTTACTTTTGGATTCAATCTTTTGTGAATCACTACTTTGGAAACACTTTAACATTAATACAATGGTTCTTTGTTAATATGATTACTATGATACATGTGTTGTGATACTAAACATGATGTCCTCCGCCCCCTAACGTTTCTGCCATTCCGGTTTAAGGGCGTGACACCAGGACTTCACCTCCTGCAAGGTTGGGATGTTGTTTCCTTTGAGCAGTATGTCGTCTAAATACAATACCATAAAACTAACTATACTCCCATTAGCTTTGACATATACACAGGACTCATCCTCGCTTCTCTAAAATCCAAACTCTTTGACTTTCTCATCAAACAAAGATTCATCTGCGAGATGCTTTTTTTAATCCATAGATGGATTTCTCAAGCTTACACACTCTATTAGGGTACTTTGCATTAACAAAACCCTCTGGCTGACACATGTAAACATCTTCAGCCAACTTTCCATTAAGGAAAGCGGTTTTGACATCCATTTGCCATATTTCATAATCATGAAATGCAGCTAAGGCTAACATAACCCTTATAGATTTAATCTTCGCTACTGGTGAGAACGTATCATCATAGTCAACTCCATGAGTTTGAGTAAATCCCTTCGCAACCATTCGCGCCTTATATGTGTGTACTTTCCATCTATGTGGGTCTTTTTCTTGAAGATTGTGACAACCGTCAATTTCCGGTCAAGTCAAAGTCAACTAAAGTCAACAAGTCAAACCGGTCGACTCAATTAGCCTGTGGGTACTAGGGCTTACGTTGGGTAATTAGTATACAACTCGCTATTCTAAGGAGAGATCATAAATTGAAAAGTTCGTACATCTAGATTTCCTTAACCTAAAACCGTGGTAAGTAACGAAACAAACCGATAAAACAATGGTGCATACTCATTGGGAGTGTGTAAGATCCTTAAACATGGCTTAATGGGGCTTACGGACCTTGCGTTGTGGACCCAAACACTCACAAATGTCACACGCAAAACCTCTCTCAATCGTTTTCACTCCATCTCTCTTTATCTAGAAATCTCTCCCAATTCTCTCCAAGAATGTGAAATCTCTACCAAATATCTCCAAGAATGTGAAATCTCTCCCAAATCTCTCTTTGTATGAGAAATCTCTCCAAGAATGTGAAATCTCTCCCAAATCTCTCTTTGTATGAGAAATTTCTCCAAGAATGTGAAATCTTTCCCAAATCTCTCCAAGAATGTGAAATCTCTCCCAAATCTCTCTCAGTATGTGAAATCTCTCCCAAATCTCTCCAAGATTGTAAAATCTCTTCCAAAATCTCTCTCAAAACCCCTTTCGATTTATTTTGAGCATTGGAGGGCATCCCGGTACTTGGCTTGATAAGAAACCGCTCAAGGAGGGGTAAAAGCTTGGAAAAAGACCCCTTGGGACCGAAGCCTCCCCTTAGGAGCCAAGTCCCTCTTGAACCGAGGTCTAGAGTAGAACCGAAGTCCCAGGAGAAGCCATCCGGAGCCGCAGCCAAGGAGGCCGACCGCAGTCAGCGAGCCGCAACAAGCCGACCGCAGTCAGCGAGCCGCAGCAAGCCGACCGCAGCTGTGCACCGCAACTGAACTCCCCTCGAACCACAACTTCCTTCCTTCGGATCCGCCTCCGCGACCAAGACCAAGCAACTTCGGATTTGGGCTGCTGATGACCGAGCCTTAGCACCTCCGGTCCTGATCTTCGGATTTCAGCATTTTCTACCCGGTTTTCAATATTTTTAACATTTTAAGCCCGTTTTTCATCCTTTTAACGCGGGATTTTCTCTAGAAATCATATTTTAACATATAAGACCCTAAATATTCATAATATAAACATATTTTTATGGAAATTCATATTTAAGAATAAAATCTATTAAATGACATCTTGTGGTGGAGTGTTGACTTATCTTTGATTTATGACACAAGCAACCACCACCCCCACTCCATGACTAACCCACACACCTCCCCACCATATCTTGTCACTTCCTTGTACCTTCCCATTCAATTTTCAGCCTCTCCCATGTCCAAAGAGCTGAAATACTCTCTCCCTCTCTCTTCATTTCACTCACTTCACTCATTTCCACCACAAATCAAACACATCTTTTCTCTCAAATTCTCTCATACAAATTCGAGATTTCCAAGTCATTTTTCAAGCTTTCCATCTTCATTTGGTAAGTATCATCACTCTCCTTATGGTTATTACAATCCCTTTCACTCAAATGAATGATTCCTTACACAAACTCCGTCATTTGTGTGTTAGATTCTCAAATCTCCAAGTGATCCTTCAAGTGTTCTTGAGTCGAACACTTCACTTCTTCAACATTCACCCACTGAAATCATATAAGGTGAGTTTATACCCCTACATTTTCATATTTTCTCAAGTTTTTAGGGGGGGGGGGGGGGAAATACAAGTTAAAACACCAATAACATAACTAAACTTTTCTAACAGCTTTCATCAGAAAAGTTGGGCTCCATTCACGGACTGTTTCGGACAACTTAAACATTTTTGTTTTCAAAACTGTTTTAGGTGCATGTAATTCAAGTTTTTAGATTTAAAATGACTACTTGCACATCTCCATAAGATTTTTCTACAATTTATGGTGATTTTTACAAAACTGTTTATTATTTCAAACATCAATCCATACCAGTCTGTGATTATGGACTTGTTCACACAAGTTAGAGGTCACTAAAAATTATGGAAAATTTTATGAACAAACTAGACTCATTTTCCAAACTCTCAGAAGTTACAGAACTTGATTTGGACATTTTATGATTTTTCTACAAATTTTCTAATAACAGTTACAGAAAACATTATCAACAGAAAAACACTATCAATTTCATTTCACCTTGTAACATGTTGAGCAAGGTATATATTATTATGTGATTGTGTGTTGTTGCAATATATGACATTATTGTCTTAGCATATAGATATACATCAGTTAACCAATGGATTTTTTCTAGATAAGGCATAGAAATAACAAGGTGTTATAATCAAATTACATCCATACATACAAACGTTTGAATAAACTATGTTAAGCATAGTTTATGTACAGAGCTACTACTACCCTTGTTTTGATAAACTATAATAGGTATGGTTTATGTTTCTATCAATACAATAAACACTTTTCAGAAGTTTTATTCCCACAGAAAAAGGTTCTATTCTCTCACACACACTCCACGTAAACTTGTTAACTTAAGTTGTGAGACATACTCTCCCCTTACGTTCGAGTACGGGATATCAATTCATGTAATTTACAACCAGAATCTCTTGTAGGGAGAGCGTGATAATTGTGTATAGATCTATATTGGGGCTGACATCCCACACCTCGCTTCTAGCTACAGCCGGACCGGCAGGTCTGCGGGTGACAAGAGTCATAGGATCAAGGCGTCTAAAAGACGTTGTGCAGGTTACCTCTAGTCATAGTATGGTTATAGCGACTCACATAGGGAGCTAACAATACATAAAGTTTACGGGATTTTTATAAAACAAAAGGGGTTTTATGTCGATTTAAAATCACTTTTTATATCAATAATTACAAATATTGTTGTGTATTTTCAGTCTTGGTATTTAAGACTACATACCATTCATTACGGGAGTTTTCTCAAATCACAAAGGGTTTTACGCCAATTTGAAACCACTTTTATATCTTTAAGTATGGAAAATACTTGTTATCTCTTGGTCTTGGGATTTAGGACTACATATATACATAATAAAGAAAATATTGGATTTTCTAGATACATACTCTATCGCTTTTACAAGGAAAACGGTTTACTTCTCTAACAAAATCTCTTATGAACTCACCAACCTTTGTGTTGACACTTTTTCAAAACTACTTGTATTCTCAGGAATTCAGTGAAACAGGAAATCAACAGCGTTTTGAGGATGGGACGATAAATCGTCAAACAGTTCATTTTGTCATCATAATGTAATTGATTTGAAATATGTAAACATATACATTGGTGTAACTTTTTCAATTATATTTATGATGGTTGTATTTACTTTGAGCACTATTATACACGTTGTTGTGATACTATACATGAAGTCCTCCACCCCCGGACGTTTCCGCCATCCTTGGTTTGGGGGTGTGACAGATTGGTATCAGAGCATTGTTTATAGTGAACTAAGTATATCGAACCACATAAGATATACAAACTATAAATGCATTGGGACTAAAGTCTCTGATTTAAAGTTTTCAAAGCAATTATACTTTTAGAAATAAATAACTTCCTATTAAAAGTATACATACATGCATACATACTAAGGTCAGCATCATTCTAGAACAAAACAAAAGTAATGATTGTTGGATATCACAGGTAAGCTCGGGGATGTATGGTCAGTCTTGGGAGTGGCATAGCCTGATCAACTATGCTGGTCCGAGGAGTGATTAGCACATGCCCAAGAATGGTTGTGATATGGCAACAAGTCTAAAAACTTACCAACACTACCACAACGAGAACATTAGAACAGAACATGAGTTTAAAATACTATAGGAGTATTTTGTAATATCATAACATATATGAAAACTAAATAGATCCTTAATAATAGGTCTATAGTCCCTAAGTGGATACTCTAAGGTTATATATAACTTAGGACGTCATAGACTTAGAATCTGAGGATGTTTGTGTGACATCCCCAAAAGCACGGCCAGAAAAAACCGATTTCAATAATGTTTTTTAAAATAATTTCAGAGTAAATCCTTTTGATTTAAAAGTGTTGCGGAATTTGTTCCCAAAACAAAATATGATAGAATAATATTTATCAAATCATTTCATCAAGAGATGCCTTTTCATTATATAATCAAAACTTGGGATGTCATGTTCCGATACAGACCATAAAGCATAAACGATAACATTACAAGTCATTCAACAAATATATACATATACAGACTTGTAAACAAAACAACTTGATGATTCAACCATCTTATGCCCTCGCTCCACTACTTGTAATATGAATAAAACTGAGTGGGTCAGGCTTGGGAGCCTGGTGAGCATATAGGGTTTTCAACCCACAATAAATAAATTATATTTAATTTCACCAACCAATCATTGTCCCGATTACCCATTCCCGTTATCCTCACTTTACGTCCCTAAAACAACATCTATCTCAAAGGACCTAATCTAGGATTTTCATCGGGACGGACATTACTGCTAAGGGGTTTCCTCAACAATAGATATCCTAAAGGCAACCATGAGGGGGATAGAGTACACCGGTGAACACATCGTTCACAACACCTACAGGTTATGAACCTGCTAGCGTTCCACAGGACTGTCTAGAAAGAGTCTATGGTCGTTATCCATACTCCGCTAAATAACTAGATCAACAACAACAACATCGAGGCCTCTCATCTGTTTATTACACACCAACTATCTACCCATGTTCTACCCAACATATTAGTAGATAAAAATATATATTTTCATACATAGTTTAAAACCTGTATAGCATTTTCATTCAATACATATTCCACATAACAGATGAGGCACACCCACATAACACGTATTTCATAGAGAATAAATCAGATCTATGAGATAGAAGAGAGTGAATATACATTCACACACATAACAACAAAATTATACACATAACACGTATTTCGTATAAAATACTTCGTATTTATGCGTTAGATGAAAGTAACTACACACTCACACATATAAATAACAATATACTTAATACACTCAGACCATACTTGTATTATTATCGCGTTTATGAAAAGTAGTATACACTCACTTGATCAGAAGATGACCAGACAGCACTACGGCTTGTAGAAGTAGTATCTTTCCGCAGATCTGGAAGATCTTCACCAAAAAATCGAACTTCTCGTGGGCAGAGCTTCGGCTCGGGAATAACGCTCTTCGGGATTCTCGGGGCTTCGGATCTTGCTTCGGGGCTCGGGAATATTACCGGGGCTTCGGGGTATAAATGGCACGCTAAACGATGCAAAACGGGAGAGAGAGAGAGAAGAGAAAAATAGCAAAAGAACTCGGCAGCCTCGCATCCTATTTATAGGAGGCTGGAGCCTCACAGTACGTTGGGCGTACAGGCGTACGCGGGGCGTACGCGTCCGAAACGTCATGACATGCGTCATCCGAAGAACTCGAGTGCGAAGGTCGTCACGCTTCGCTGTACGCTGGGCATACTCCGGATGAGTCCGGTGACTCCTCTTCGGATAATATCGGATATAATAATTAAATTTAAATATTAATTATTTAATAAACTTCAAAAATTCATATCTTCTTCATACGAACTCCGTTTTTGACGTTCTTTATATCCACGCGTAGGTGAGAATATGCTCTACAAATTTTGTTTAGACTCTGTCGGCTAATTTTGAATTTATTTTTATTATTTATTTTTAGTAGGCCGGGACAGGAAAACTTCGTTATAAATTCATAACTTCTTTATCCAACGTCCGTTCTCGCCTATCTTTATATCGCTTTACTACTATTAACGAGATCTTCAATTCTCGTTTAGATTGTTTCATCTAACAATCACTCGATCTCGAATCGAGTATTCGGGCTGCATACTGCTAAGTCGAAACTTAGAAAAATCATAACTTACTCATACGAAATCAGATTTGGGCGTTCTCTTTATGCACGCTCTCGGTCTAACGAACTCTACGACTTTCCTTTAGATCACTAAGGCTAAATATCGCTCTAACGTAAATTTCACTTTTTACGTCATTCAGCGTTGCCGATTCTGTCGCGAAACTTCGACAGATCATAACTTCTTCGTTATAACTCGGATTTTGGCATTCTTTATATATTCGGAAACCTCATTTCGACCACTACAACTTTATGTAAATATATCGAGTTTATTTTACACTTAAAATTCGACACTTATTTTATTCTTAATTAATCAAATCACATAATTAAGCAATTAAGCACAAAACACTTAATACTCAAATCATACACTTCTATTATTTCAAAACGGGTTACAAAGGTTAACCTAGACTATTATATCAACATTAATGACAAGCCCAGAAACACAGGCGTTACAATTCTCTCCACCTTAGAATGATTCCGTCACCGGAATCACACATCAACAAACAACTGCGGGTAGCGACTCATCATGTCACTCTCTGTTTCCCAGGTGATATTCGGCCCATTCGTGTGTTTCCATCGGACAAGCACTAACTTGACCATCTTGCGTCGCAACTTCTTTGTCTTTCGGTCAACGATTGCCTCTGGTTCTTCAATCAAGCTTTTGTTCTCATCGATTCTCAACTCCGAAAGTGGAATCATGTCGGGAACTTCTCCCGTGAACTTCCTCAAATAACACACATGGAAAGTGTTATGAAGTCCATTCAGTTCTTCTGGTAGTTCGAGCTTGTAAGCTTGGTTCCCAATCCTCTGAAGAACTTTAAACGGTCCAATAAACCTTGGACTTAATTTTCCCCTTTTACAAAATCTTATAAGTCCCTTCCACGGCGAGACTTTAAGCAAAACCGAATCTCTAATTTCAAAAGTCATCGGTCTTCGCTTTTTTGTCAGCATAGCTCTTTTGACGATCCTGAGCTGCTAACATTCTTTCCCTAATTATTTTCAACTTTTCAGCAGTTTGATGAACCATTTCCGGTCCCACAAACTGCTTTTCCCCAGCCTCAAGCCAACAAGACGGCGTACGACACTTCTGCCCGTACAAAGCTTGATAAGGTGGCATCTTTATGCTCGAGTGGAAACTATTATTATAGGAAAATTCTACCAATGGTAAATGTTCATCCCAATTACCTAGGAATTCTAGGGTACATGCTCTCAGCATATCTTCAAGTGTTTGTATTGTTCGTTCGCTCTGACCATCAGTCTACGGATGGTAAGTTATACTTAAACACGACTTGGTACCCAATTCCTCTTGTAGACTTTTCCAAAATCGTGAGGTGAAATGGCTATCACGATCCGATACAATCGTTAACGGAACACCGTGAAGCCTTACAATTTCCTTCACGTAAGAATTCGCAAGCTTCTCCATAGACCATTTCTCCTTGGCCGCTATGAAATACGCACTGTTAGTGAATCGATCAACGACCACCCAAATCATGTCGTGACCATTCTTTGTTCTGGGCAGTTTAGTGACAAAATCCATAGCAATGTCTTCCCACTTACCCATAGGCACATGCAATGGTTCTAAACTCCCGCACGGTTTCTGATGTTGTGTCTTTACTCTCGCACAAGTCACACACTCGGCCACATACTTTGCAACATCAAGCTTCATCGTCGGCCACCAGTAGTAGGGTTTTAGGTCCCTATACATTTTAGTGCTACCGGGATGAATCGAGTACATGGTATTGTGAGCTTCTTCCATCAGAAGATCTCTGACTCCTCCTGTCTTACGTATCCAAATCCGATCTTGGAACACCTTCAGTTCATGACTGTTTATACCGAACACCAACGTTTTGCCCAAACGTTCCTCCTTTCGGTCATTCTTCTCAGAAGCTTCCTCTTGAGCTTTCTTTATACTTTCCACAATTGTCAAGACAACTTCAATTCTCAACGCTCTTGGCCTCTTCCTTTCTAGATTGACTTTCCGACTGAGAGCATCAACAACAACATTTGCTTTACCGGGGTGGTAAAGTATCTCACAGTCATAGTCTGTAAGTAACTCTAGCCAGCGTCGTTGCCTCATATTCAATTCTTTCTGATTAAAGAGATATTGGAGACTCATATGATCAGTGAAAAGTTTGCACTTCGTGCCATAGAGGTAATGCCTCCATATCTTCAGAGCAAAAACTGCCGCTGCCAACTCCAAGTCATGAGTCGGGTAGTTCTTTTCATGCTCTTTCAATTGTCGAGACACATATGCGTTCACCTTATCCCTTTGGGTCAGAACACAACCCAACCCAACCCCAGACGCATCGCTATAAACAGCGAAGTCTTCAACTCCATCGGGTAGAGAAAGTATCGGTGCTTCGCATAGTTTCTTCTTTAGCTTATCGAATGCTTCTTTATGCATATCATTCCAAGCATAAGTAGCTCCTTTGTGGGTCAAAGTTTTCAATGGAGTAGCGATCGAAGAAAAACCTTGGATAAATCTTCGGTAATATCCGGCTAATCCTAAAAAGCTTCGGATCTCCGTGGGACTTTTCGGTTGTTCCCACTTCATCACAGCTTCAATCTTCGCTGGATCAACCATTATCCCTTCTTGGTTGACCACGTGACCCAAGAATTGGACTTCTCGAATCCAAAAATCACATTTGGAGAACTTAGCATACAGCTTCTCCTTCTTCAAGACTTCTAACACTTCTCGCAAGTGTCTGCCATGCTCTTCTTGGCTCTTTGAATAAATCAGAATGTCGTCAATGAAAACTATCACAGATTTATCGAGGAACGGATTACAAACCCTATTCATCAAATCCATGAATGTTGCTGGAGCATTGGTTAGTCCAAACGACATAACCAAGAATTCGTAGTGTCCATATCGTGTTCTGAATGCAGTCTTCTCTATATCCTGTTCTTTCACCTTCAGTTGATGATATCCTGACCTCAATTCGATCTTTGAAAAATAACTTGAACCTTGTAGTTGATCGAACAGGTCATCAATCCTCGGCAACGGATATCTATTCTTTATCGTTGCTCTATTCAGCTCTCTGTAATCGATGCACATCCTCATACTTCCATCTTTCTTCTTTACAAATAACACCGGAGCTCCCCAGGGTGATGAACTAGGTCTAATGAAACCTTTGTCCAATAACTCCTGAAGTTGCATCATCAACTCCTTCATCTCCGTCGGTGCTAATCGATAAGGTGCTTTTGATATTGGCGTCGTCCCTGGTAACAAGTCTATTCTAAACTCCACTTGTCTATCAGGCGGTAATCCAGGAAGATCTTCGGGAAATACTTCCGGATAATCACACACAACAGGAATATTCTGCATCACCTTCTTTTCCTTCTTAGCATCGATCACGAATGCTAAGTATGATGTACACCCCTTGGTCAAACATTTTCTGGCTTTCATTAGAGAAATGATTGCAGAATTTACGCTACGTTTATCTCCATACACCATAAACGATTCCTTCCCAGGCGGGTTCACTTTCACTATCTTCTTCTTGCATAAAATTTCGGCATCATTGGCGCTAAGCCAATCCATTCCAAGCATGATGTCGAAACCATTAAGTTCTATAGGCAATAATTCCTCGCAGAACTTATTCCCATTTCAGATTAATTAAGATGTTTTTCATACGATGGCTAACAGGTACAAACTTGCCACTAGCAACTTCGACTAATAAGGCATTATCTAGTCCAACAACAGGCAAAGATAGTTTTCTACCAAATTCATGCGATATAAAGGAGTAGTTGGCTCCAGAATCAAATAAAATTTGGGCAGGCAATGTGTTTACGAGAAAGGTACCTGAAGCGACATCAGCTTCATCTTTAGCAGCTTCCAGTGTCATCTGGAATGCTCTCGCCTTCGGCTTTGGCGGAATGTTGGGTCTAGCTGCCTCCTTCTTCTTCGGGCAGTCCCTCGACATGTGTCCCTCCTCACCACAACCATAGCAAACCTTCTTAGTAAGTGTGCATTCGTTGGCATAGTGTCCTGGCTTTCCACACTTGTAGCATGTGGCCACCACTTCACACTTCCCATGATGCTTCTTCTTACATTTTTCGCACCATTTCGCTTCACCTCCTCCACTTCCTCTCGAACCATATTTCGAGAATTTGCTTTGTTTGCTGGACCCTAAAGATCCCTCGAATTTCCTCTTTTCACCAACCTCTACCCTTTCCAGACCCTTTTCCTTCTGCTGGGCCTCCACATTCTTAGCTGCTCGAACAGCTGTTTTAAGAGTAGTTGCCATCTTGACTGTCGGACCAAAGTCGGCAGGAAGTCCATTGGCGAACCTCTCGATCTTGGAGAGTTCTGTTGGCACTAGGTATGGAAATAACTTCATCTTCTCAGTGAATGCAGTAGCATAGCCATCTACACTCATCTTCCCCTTCTTCAAGTTTTGGAACTCATTGTTCAGATCAATTAGGTCTATCTCTGAACAATACTGCACCCTTAAAATACTATAGGAGTATTTTGTAATATCATAACATATATGAAAACTAAATAGATCCTTAATAATAGGTCTATAGTCCCTAAGTGGATACTCTAAGGTTATATATAACTTAGGACGTCATAGACTTAGAATCTGAGGATGTTTGTGTGACATCCCCAAAAGCACGGCCAGAAAAAACCGATTTCAATAATGTTTTTTAAAATAATTTCAGAGTAAATCCTTTTGATTTAAAAGTGTTGCGGAATTTTTTCCCAAAACAAAATATGATAGAATAATATTTATCAAATCATTTCATCAAGAGATGCCTTTTCATTATATAATCAAAACTCGGGATGTCATGTTCCGATACAGACCATAAAGCATAAACGATAACATTACAAGTCATTCAACAAATATATACATATACAAACTTGTAAACAAAACAACTTGATGATTCAACCATCTTATGCCCTCGCTCCACTACTTGTAATATGAATAAAACTGAGTGGGTCAGGCTTGGGAGCCTGGTGAGCATATAGGGTTTTCAACCCACAATAAATAAATTATATTTAATTTCACCAACCAATCATTGTCCCGATTACCCATTCCCGTTATCCTCACTTTACGTCCCTAAAACAACATCTATCTCAAAGGACCTAATCTAGGATTTTCATCGGGACGGACATTACTGCTAAGGGGTTTCCTCAACAATAGATATCCTAAAGGCAACCATGAGGGGGATAGAGTACACCGGTGAACACATCGTTCACAACACCTACAGGTTATGAACCTGCTAGCGTTCCACAGGACTGTCTAGAAAGAGTCTGTGGTCGTTATCCATACTCCGCTGAATAACTAGATCAACAACAACAACAACATCGAGGCCTCTCATCTGTTTATTACACACCAACTATCTACCCATGTTCTACCCAACATATTAGTAGATAAAAATATATTTTTTCATACATAGTTTAAAACCTGTATAGCATTTTCATTCAATACATATTCCACATAACAGATGAGGCACACCCACATAACACGTATTTCATAAAGAATAAATCAGATCTATGAGATAGAAGAGAGTGAATATACATTCACACACATAACAACAAAATTATACACATAACACGTATTTCGTATAAAATACTTCGTATTTATGTGTTAGATGAAAGTAACTACACACTCACACATATAAACTACAATATACTTAATACACTCAGACCATACTTGTATTATTATCGCGTTTATGAAAAGTAGTATACACTCACTTGATCAGAAGATGATCAGACAACACTACGGCTTGTAGAAGTAGTATCTCTCTGCAGATCTGGAAGATCTTCACAAAAAAATCGAACTTCTCGTGGGCAGAGCTTCGGCTCGGGAATAACGCTCTTCGGGATTCTCGGGGCTTCAGATCTTGCTTCGGGGCTCGGGAATATTACCGGGGCTTCGGGGTATAAATGGCACGCTAAACGATGCTAAACGGGAGAGAGAGAAGAGAAAATAGCAAAAGAACTCAGCAGCCTTGCATCCTATTTATAGGAGGCTGGAGCCTCGCAGTACGTTGGGCGTACAGGCGTACGCGGGGCGTACGCGTCCGAAACGTCATGACATGCGTCATCCGAAGAACTCGAGTGCGAAGGTCGTCACGCTTCGCTGTATGCTGGGCGTACTCCGGTTGAGCCCGGTGACTCCTCTTCGGATAATATCGGATATAATAATTAAATTTAAATATTAATTATTTAATAAACTTCGGAAATTCATATCTTCTTCATACGAACTCCGTTTTCGACGTTCTTTTACGCTCTACAACTTTTGTTTAGACTCCGTCGGCTAATTTTGAATTTATTTTTATTATTTATTTTTAGTAGGCCGGGACAGGAAAACTTCGTTATAAATTCATAACTTCTTTATCCGACGTCCGTTCTCGCCTATCTTTATATCGTTTTACTACTATTAACGAGATCTTCAATTCTCGTTTAGATTGTTTTAACTAACAATCACTCGATCGCGAATCGAGTATTCGGGCTGCATACTGCTAAGTCGAAACTTAGAAAAATCATAACTTCCTCATACGAAATCAGATTTGGGCGTTCTCTTTATGCAAGCTCTCGGTCTAACGAACTCTACGACTTTCGTTTAGATCACTAAGGCTAAATATCGCTCTAACGTAAATTTCACTTTTTACGTCATTCAGCATTGCCGGTTCTGTCGCGAAACTTCGACAGATCATAATTTCTTCGTTATAACTCGGATTTTGGCATTCTTTATATATTCGGAAACCTCATTTCGACCACTACAACTTTATGTAAATATATCGAGTTTATTTTACACTTAAAATTCGACACTAATTTTATTCTTAATTAATCAAATCACATAATTAAGCAATTAAGCACAAAACACTTAATACTCAAATCATACACTTCTATTATTTCAAAACGAGTTACAAAGGTTTACCTAGACTATTATATCAACATTAATGACAAGCCCAGAAACACAGGCGTTACAGTTTGCTTTACTTCCTGTTCTCGTTGGATTGGGGATTTAGAGTTAGGGTCGCTTATTCGAAGGTCTATCATATCTTGTTATATGTAATTAGTATGCACTATGTCATTATAGAAGTAACTAATAAGGATCACCCCTATAAGTAATTATTATAGAGTTAGACGCCTAGTAATTATCTCTTCCACTCCTATTCTCGCACGTACAACATAGTAAGATCCTACTTACCGGACGACCCCTACTTTCCCAATCCGAACCCGAGGAATGGTGAATGGTTATGAGGAGAATCAGAAGCGGAACCGGAGGTAATCAATCCTCCATGCATAGCAAGGGTTTCCGCGAACCGTTTCGACTACATCGAACTTGTGCCCCGTTGGGCAATCATGATTGAGGGTTGAATGTCGACAGCAATGACAACAACCACCATGTGGAGATCAACGAGGGTGCTATGACCTCAACCACGGGGGACCGACTGACAGAGCCCTCCCGGAAAAGACCCGGCAGATCGCGAACATCGGGGATTAAAACAGGTAGACTACAACCCGAGTTCGGAAACTGCGCGCTACTACAGACCCTACTGTCTCACGTACCCGAGACTCAGAATTAGACTACTATTCCCGAGACCAACTCTCTTTTTAGGACCTTATCACCGCTCGTGAAGAGGAAAGAGAGTAACAGGGTAGAAACACGGCATTCAAAGAGAGGATGATTACAGCCAAGCGTCGATTGGCAAAGCTACAAGATGCATCGACTTTGCCTCAGGCATCGCAAGGGACGAATCGTCGTAGGTAGAGTTCATACCGCTCACGAGACCTTGTAAATTAGGTTCATGAGTATGTGTTGGTGCTACTCTATTCTAGGCGTAAGCACGACACTGTGATTTAAGCAGTCATACTAAACGAGAGATCTAGTTGCTATCAAAACTTTTCCATGCACGGATGTCAGGTAAACCTACATCTAGGTCAAAACTTTCGCCGAAACCAGAATTACTAGAGTCATATTAACAAGATGGGCTTAGGGCATACCTAACAGACTCGAAGGTCTATTAAGTCTTAATCATACCACTAAGCATACATCAATTGGTCATAATAAGGACCTAGCGTGGTTCAAGTTACAAGGTTTCACTTGGATACTGAACTACTAAAAATTCATGGGTTTACCATATAAAGAATCTCATTATGAGTTGTTTTTCAAAACACCCTCAACAACAGAAATACATTACAAATCGATATAAGATAAACTTAGTTAGAAAACTCGCGACGTATAGCCATTCTAAAAACTCATTATCGTCTCACCTTTAAACATTTTGTTGAGAAGTTCCTTCTTCATAGACCTATGGAGTGCAATCGTTCAGGCACTAATACACCGGGTCCCATAAAAACTCCTCGGCCAAGTGTATTCGGACAAACATGATTCTAAGATGAGTAAAGCTTAACGCCCATATGAAACGTTAGCGGAAACACTAGGAATAGTACAGTAATGTGCAAAAATTTATATGCGTAAATATAACTCGTAAGGATACACTGAAGATAATCATTTCCACTAACGAAGTCGTTTTTCATCATGGAACAGAGCTACGTCTTCACCAAGAGGCAACCAACAAACTAGCAAGGCGCCAACCCTGTAGATAGACTCTGCTACTTTTCAGGCTGCAGTCACGGCAGCCGTGACAGCCGTCATGGCGCAATTCAATACTAACAACGCCAGCAGAGATGGGAGCGGTACTGACAATACAGATTGTTGTAACAATCAGGAACACCAATGGGTGTCTGCCAGCGAAAATACCTCAGGCCACAAACCTACAAACAAAAAGCGAAAGTTTTGGAACAAAAAGGAGCGCAACCAATCTTAAAGATCCGCTAAAAGCCAGCAACCCATGGCCACCCCTACAATTACGACAGCAGTCACAACACATGCCTCGACAACAGCCACAACATCTACCGCTCAAGCATCAGACAAGAAATATATGGGAGCACTTCCAAAGTGTAACTACCATCACACAGGAGCTTGCCGAATTGTTACACTGTAGCAACTGCAACAGAAAAGGACATATCGTCCGTTTTGTAAGGCCCCAACCCAGCATCTCCCTTCAATCACCAGCACCGAGGAAGACCCAGTATGCTACTTATGCGGTGAAACGCGACACTTCAAGAGAGAGTGTCCAACCGAGAAAGATGACGGGGAGCGGGAGGAGTGTGATGAACACACCAGCAGGAGCAGCAGGGAACCATATTAGGACTTTTGTAATGTTTCCAATGACAAAAACGTTTAAGTACCATATGTTTGTAATGAATTTGGTATGCTTGCTAAAGTCCCCATCTTTCTAAAGTAGTTAAAATATTCTCTCATTCAAATCAAACCAAAGACATTCATATATGACCTTAGGACCATGACCTGTAAGATGTGATGACTTTGTACATACATTGGCGTTAGTTATAATCAAAATACTAAAGTCTTGAAACAAATAATTCCATCCTGACTCCTATTCCATGTCTAGTAGTAGGAATTGAGTGGGGCCACCCACTCGACGATTTCCCCAACATCAAATTTCATACGACGTTCATATACCGCTTGATCGTAGGGAGACCTGTCAGGGATCATGATATCAAGCATCATTACTGGCTATCGAAACACACCCACTACCAGTGCTAGACACTGTGGTATGAATCATCTACAGTAATAATAACATCAAACAAAACGG
This sequence comes from Lactuca serriola, assembly GCF_051521515.1. Lineage (NCBI taxonomy): Eukaryota > Viridiplantae > Streptophyta > Magnoliopsida > Asterales > Asteraceae > Lactuca > Lactuca serriola. The sequence goes on from NC_136415.1 coordinate 132,663,967, forward strand.
AACACCCTGAAAAGAAAAACAAGATACTCTATCACACTAGTGATCTCTTCTTATGAATACAGCTTAACACATGCTATCTAAAAAGATTCGGTTGTCACCATTCAGTTTCAATTAGTATAGTCCTCATCTTCCCGATTTAACGACTACGAAAGGACCCTTCACCTAACCCACCGAATGTAGAAACCTTCGTCTCTCATAAACATCCAGCACGGTCCTCCGGGTCATCTCTCGATGTGAAACCCCCAAAACACGCACCAGAGGAGTGTTATACTTCCCAAAACCTTATCACAAGTATTTCCAGGAGACCTTTCGGGAGTGTCACGCATACAGCAGACAAGGTTCAAGCACAGAAGCTTGGGACGGATACGGTTAGTCTACCACTACTACGTGTATACGCGAGGATAATGTATAACTAAGATTCTACGGGCATTGGATGTGTGCTTCCGCCCTATTTCCTATTCCATGTCTGGTTGTGGACTTGGGGCAGAGTCACCCATCCAACGGTCTTGCCAATCTTAAGCACATACGACCTATATGCGCAAGTTAATGATAGATGGACCAGGTACGAGTCCTGCCATGAACTTCGGGCCAAGGTATCCAAGGGGAACAAGTGAATGTCCTACCATTCGAAAAGGCTTAGTCTCATAAACCAGACCCACATGCTTCCTACCGAGCTACAAGAACTGCCAGGTCAAACCTGTCGAACTACTCAACAATGAAGTTGAAGAACCAAGCTTCTCACCCTGGAGAGTTCCAGTCTTATTCTTCAAACAGAAAGACAAATTACTTGTAGATCCATCGACTTCAGAGGCCCGACAATATCTCCAGTAGAAGCCTTTACTATCTACCTCGCGTAGACGAATAGGCCGACCAACCGCAAGGAACGAGGTACCCTTCAGGAATTGGACCAGAGATTTGAATATCACCAGTCGCGAGTATTGGAGAAGGATGTCCGAGGACAATCCTCCAAATTTGATGCGGACGCTGCAAGTCCGTAGAGATACCCCTCGGATAGAACCAACCCGCTCGCAGTCTTCATGAACTTAATGAATAGAGTGCGCCATTCTTACTAGGATCAGTTTGTCATTATCATTGTAAATGACTTGCTTATCTACCCTCGTAGTAAGGAGGAAACCAAAAAGAGCAGCTACAACAAATCGTGGGAACAATATGATCAGAGAAGCCTTACCCGAAGTTCTCTAGATACGAGTTTTGGAATTGAGGAGTCAAATGCATAAGACACACTATTATCGATGTGGAAATTCTTAAGGACCCTTTCAATTAATCAAAACCGTTGAGAAACAGTCAACACCAAAGGCGTCGACGGGAATACGCCGAAATTCTGGGTCTTGCTGACCTACCGTCTTAGTTCCATTAGAACTTCTTGCAAATTACGGAACCCCCTTACGACTTTAACCCTGAAGGGAGCAGCCCTTGACTGGGAAGAGAAGCAAGAGGGAGAAACCTTTAAAACTCCAAAGTAAGAGACAAAATTCCTCTGGAATCCTCACTCTGGGAAGGCTTAGTATGCTTCGGAAAGCGTGGAAAGCTAAAACCCCAGATAATTATGCCCTTCGAGATTCTTGTCAAAATCAGCCCTGTAACTCGCAACTTCAATCTACCCCGCGAGCTTAGTAAAGTACATTCTACCCGCCACATCTCGAACTTGCAGAAGTATCTATTTGACGAGATTCTTGTAATTCCCCTCGACAAGATCGAGTTCCACAAGAGCCTCACCTTCGTGGAAGAACCGTAGTGACCATGGATCGAGAGGTCAAGCGGACGAAGCAACGCCGCTTCCCATTAGTGAAGGTTCGCTGGAATACTAACCAAGGACCTGGATTCACTTGGGAGTGCGAGAATCAATCGATTAGGAAGTATCCCCACTTCTTGGCCCGATTATTCATGCCTACTCCTTGCCTAAATTCAAATTTCAGGACGAAATTCCCTCTAACGGGGGGATGATATGACAACCGTCAATTTCCGGTCAAGTCAAAGTCAACTAAATTCAACAAGTCAAACCGGTCGACTCAATTAGCCCGTGGGTACTAGGGCTTATGTTGGGTAATTACTATACAACTCGCTATTCTAAGGAGAGATCATAAATTGAAAAGTTCATACATCTAGATTTCCTTAACCTAAAATTGTGGTAAGTAACGAAACAAACCGATAAAACAATGTTGCATACTCATTGGGAGTGTGTAAGATCCTTAAACATGGCTTAATGGGGCTTACGGACCTTGCGTTGCGGACCCAAACACTCACAAATGTCACACACAAAACCTCTCTCAATCGTTTTCACTCTATCTCTCTTTATCTAGAAATCTCTCCCAATTCTCTCCAAGAATGTGAAATCTCTACCAAATCTCTCCAAGAATGTGAAATCTCTCCCAAATCTCTCTTTGTATGAGAAATCTCTCCAAGAATGTGAAATCTCTCCCAAATCTCTCTTTGTATGAGAAATTTCTCCAAGAATGTGAAATCTCTCCCAAATCTCTCCAAGAATGTGAAATCTCTCCCAAATCTCTCTCAGTATGTGAAATCTCTCCCAAATCTCTCCAAGATTGTAAAATCTCTTCCAAAATCTCTCTCAAAACCCCTTTCGATTTATTTTGAGCATTGGAGGGTTTTACGCTAATTTAAGACTACATACCATTCATTACGGGAGTTTTCTCAAATCACAAAGGGTTTTACGTCAATTTGAAACCACTTTTATATCTTTAAGTACGGCAAATACTTGTTATCTCTTGGTCTTGGGATTTAGGACTACATATACATAATAAAGAAAATATTGGATTTTCTGGATACATACTATATCGCTTTTACAAGGAAAACGGTTTACTTCTCTAACAAAATCTCTTATGAACTCACCAACCTTTGTGTTGACACTTTTTCAAAACTACTTGTATTCTCAGGAATTCAGTGAAACAGGAAATCAACAGCGTTTTGAGGATGGGATGATAAATCGTCAAACAGTTCATTTTGTCATCATAATGTAATTGATTTGAAATATGTAAACATATACATTGGTGTAACTTTTTCAATTATATTTATGATGGTTGTATTTACTTTGAGCACTATTATACACGTTGTTGTGATACTATACATGAAGTCCTCCACCCCCGGACGTTTCCGCCATACTTGGTTTGGGGGTGTGACAAAGATCCATGTGCACCCGACTATCTTGCGACATGGCACATTGTCAACCAAGTTCCAAACTTGATTGTCATACATGGACTAAATCTCATTGTCGATAGCCTCTTTCCATTTTGCAAACTCAGGGCCTGCCATGGCTTCCTTGTAGTTATTAGGTTCATCCAAATTTATCAATGTATTGTCACTGATAAATGTATCACCTTCAGTTGTTATATAAAAACCATATAACACAGGTGGAACACTAACTCTACTGGAACGTCTCAGAGGTACAGACTCATCAATCGGTTCAACAGGAGTTTCCTCCTCCTGTTGAGCGCTAGTAGTTGAGGTTCCTTCATCACTTAACTCTTGAAGCTCTTTAAGGTCAATTTGCCTCCCACTATCCTCTTGGCATATGAGTTCTCTCTCTCTCTCTCTCTCTCTCTCTCTCTCTCTCTCTCTCTCTCTCTCTCTCTCTCTCTCTCTCTCTCTCTCTCTCGGAAAACCCCTCTCCTCGCAACGAAGACAACATTGTCACTCGTTCTATAAAATAGATACCCAAAGGACTTCTACGGGTAGTCGATGAAAAAACATTGCTCACTACGAGGTTCGAGCTTGTCATGAGTCTCTCGTCTGACGGAAGACTCACAACCCCAAACTTTGATATGTGCTAACGAGGGAACTTTCCCTGTCCACATATCGTGAGGTTTTTTGGCAACCTTCTTAGTTGGGACTAGATTAAGGATATGGGCGCCATTCTCTAAGGCATACCCCCAGAATGAGATAGGTAATGAAGCTTGACTCATCATGGAACGAACCATGTCCAACAAGGTTCGATTGTGCCTCTCAACCTCACCATTTAACTGCGGTGTCCTAGGTGGCATCAATTGTGAAAAAATTCCACATTCCTTAAGATAGTCATGAAAATCAATACTAAGATACTCACCACCTCGATCGGATTGGAGCATCTTTATCTTCCTGCACAATTGATTCTCCAATTCTAGCTTAAACTCTTTGAACTTTTCAAAGGTTTTTGACTTATACTTGATCAAGTAGATATAGCCATATATGTTGTAATCATCAGTAAAAGTCATATAGAAGCGATTAGTATCCCTTGTGACGAATCTGAAGGGTCCACACACATCAGTGTGTACAAGATCCAACAGACCTTCCCCCTTTCACAAGTACCAGTGAAGGGTGACTTGGTCATCTTTCCAAGAAAACAAGATTCGCAAGTGTCATCCAACTTCAAGTCGAATGAATCCAAGACTCCATCATTTTGGATTTGGGATATGCGCTTCTTGTTGACATGTCCTAGACAACAAGGCCACAAGCATGCCTTGTCCAAACCATTGGACAGATCAATATTCAACACATTATTTCCTATGTTATCTACAACCATCACAATTTTATATATACCATTACAAGGCAATGCCTTAAAATCAAATACACCATTATAGAAAGCATTAATAGAACCAATTTCATTATCAAATGAAAATCTAAAACCTTGTTTATACAAACCATGAAAATAAATAATGTTTCTCGCCGTATCCAATGAGTAGCAACAATTATTCAACTCTAAATTTAACCCAATACTAAGCAATAAAGAATAAACTCCAATCTTGGTGACAGGCGACACTTTCCTATTCTCCATGATTAAGTTCATCTTCTCATGTTCCACATCCCTACTTCCTTTTAGTCCCTGAAAGTCAGAACAAATGTGAAATTCACAACTTGTATCAAGGACCCTAGAGTTAGCATGCTATGAGTTATTAGATAGAATAGAATAAATACCTGCGAAGGTGGGCTTTATCTTCCCATCCTTAATATCCTACAAGTATTTGGGTCAGCTTCATTTCTAGTGCCTTTTTTCGTGACAATGGAAGCACGTTGCTTCCTTTGGATTGGTAGAGGGTTTAGCAGGACCACCTATGGTTCCACTAGAAGAAGATCCATCATGGGACTTTCCCTTGTGGCTCTTAGAAGGAGCCTTCCTGTTGTTTCCCTTCCCATGTCCAATTTCCAGAATAGGGGCAACAACAGTAGGAGCAGGTACAACAGCCTTGCCTTTCAAATTAGTTTTTGCAGTTATTAGTAGACCTTGAAGCTTGCTTAGAGTTACTTCCTCCTTGTTCATATGATAAGTCATTCTGAAATGATCATAACAAGGGGGAAAAGAATGTAGGATGATGGCAATAGCCAACTCTTCATTGAAGTTTACATTCAACTTCAGCAAGCAGTCCCCAAACCTCTACATCTTTTGCAAGTGGATTGCGATGGACTCTCCATCCTTCATTTTGGTTGTAATCATGGAGGCAATGATCTCATACCTTTCCTGCCGAGCACTTTAATGGTACCTTTCCATCAAATCTTGGTGCATCTCGAAGGGCCAGAAGTCCTCATAGGACTTTTGAAGCTCAATAGTCATGGTAGCAATCATAATGCATGACACCTTTGTCGCGTTCCTCTCATGAGCCCTATATTCTTTGCTCGAGAGTAGCAGTTTCTTCATCAATCTCCTTCAGCTCTTTATTGAGGACATATTCTTTCCCCTCGTAGAGAAGGGCCATAGGAATGTTTCGAATCCAATCGTTAAAGTTTGACCCATCAAAGATAGTTCTCCCAACCAAGTTCATGAGGGACAATGAGCTAGAAGGGTTGGAGCCTGAAGCATTGTTTGGGATAAACATCTGAAAAGGAAAAAGAACAAGTTTAGATTAGATAAGAATCCTTAATATAACACCCAAAGGAAATATTAAGGCTAGGACCCAACACAATATTCTACAATTCGGAAGAGGGATGTCGTAATCCAATTGCAAAATATTTGAAGGTAGGTAAATGACGATTTACCAATTTCCACCACGAAAAACGAAATTGATTATTAAGTTTTAAATGAATTGAAATTCCTAGATTCTTTGAGATTCATTAAACTTTTCAATGGCATGTTTAAATCTCGATTATGCCCTTCAAGTTTGTGACTGGGATACCGAGGATCACAAACAAGGTGTGAATAACCATGCAAATTGCTTGGTACTCTTGATGTCACTTATCACCTAATCAATGTGCCGGTTAACCACACACGCTCCATTGATTTATGACAAACATCTAGCTACCCTTTTCCACTCTTGTTAGTCCTAAATTAGTGTGCCGGTTAACCACACACGATAAACTAACGACTTGGCAAGGTGCAAAGTGCAATTTCATGGAATAGCACCATTTTCACATTATTCCTAAAGTATTATAAAATTTTAGTTATTATATAATTTCATTATACTTATTAATGAGGATTTATGTCCTATCCTACCCGTTCAGCTAACGACACTCCACCAGTCAAGGAAGCGGTAGGTGAGAGTGGACACCCATTAAACCACCATTTTATAGGCAGTGTCCTTATATCCCCCCTTATAGATCGGCTTCGTGAATGAGGCCTACTAACGGTAAGACTGACTTGTCTTATATATATATATATATATATATATATATATATATATATATATATATATATATATATAACTTTTTAATATTATAATAGTATAAGGGTTGAATTTTAAACTTTTAAAATTCTAAGGTTTGGAATTAAATGTTTCATAAGTGAGACTTTACAAATTCCAAAACTTGAGGGCAAGTTATGTAACTCTTCAAAACTTTTGGTTTCCATAACTTATGAGTTTTAATGTTCATGAATGAGACTTTTCATATTTCATAACTTGAGGACAAATTATGAAACTCTCTTCAAGAACAATTTAGATCAATTATAACTTATTCAATTATTATATAATATTTTATTCATCAAGTTGATCTAATCTAACTCATATAGCAAGGCAATTCACATCAAATAATACAAATAATAAACTTATTATCTTAAAATTTCATAATTGTCCTTTAATTGGATAAGGATAATCACTACCATATCCGAAAAAACATTTTTAATGATACAAAACAGTTTGTGGTAATGATCCTAATCTAATTCTGGCCAAAAACTCAAGAAAACTGCCATCTGATGATCCAACTCGTCGAGTCTAGCAATGGACTCGTCGAGTTCATCATCTAATTATCCAGCTCGTCGAGTTTAATCATAGGACTCGTCGAGTCCAGCAGTCAGAGTCCAGAATTACAAATTTTCAGCTTTGAAAATAACACAATAACATCAATATAATAGAAAACAATCATAGGCTCTAATACCACTCTTGGGTTTTGAGCACTATAACACTCCTATGGTGCACATGCAACCCTAGATGCTTTGGATCTAAGTTTTCTCTAATTATACATGCAATTTCAATTTTCCAAAGCATACACCCTAACTAGAATGCAATTGGAGATATACAACATAAAACTAAGTTAGATGAATACCTCTTACTGTAGCTTGTAGTTCTTGGCCTTTAAAAGCTTTAGCACCTCAAATATGATGCCTCTGATGTGTCATAAACACCAAATGCAAGAATAGGCTTATAAGGAGAAGCTAGATAGCACTAAAATCGATTATGGTTCTTCTTAAGAATGCATGGGGCCGATTTTAGCGGTTAAGGGGTTGCTTTTATAGTGTGGCAAAGACTAGGGTTACATCCATGCAAACCCTAACTCACCATGACCCTTCATATTTCATGGACTATCATACAGGTTTAGCACATCCTAATCAACCATGGATCATTAGCCCATATTATAAGTATTACTGATTTACTTAGTCAGTCTTTTTTTATCACTAAATTAATTCCAAATCAATTCTTGATCGATACTAATTAAATAATATGATTTCTCAATTAATATATTATACTTATAATATATTAATAAACCACAAATAACATCTTTCTCAAAAGTCCATCCTATCAAATTGCTCTAGTGAAGGCAACCCAAAAGGACCATGCTACTATCGGGTCAAGTACATACCAACTATAGTTATAGGCTTAGACACCTAATCCGACATCTATCTTATAGCTCTTCTTCGGTATCTTCTCAAAATCAACATGTTACCAAGAGAAACAATATGTTCAATTGTTTCGTAATAGTATAGCTTGGTTGGATCTCCTTTCTCAAGACCTGGAGGATCACCCTGCCTTTGTCTCAGAGTGTTGTTAATCTGCCTTTGTCTTTCCATGTCGTTTTCGATATTCTTCTTCTTCTCTTCTTCTGACAATTCCTTCCTAATGCCCTTCCCTCTATCACCTTTAGCATGATTCGAAGGTGGTGGTTTAGAACTTGAACCCCCAGTAGTTGAACCAATACCTATGCCTTTGGTCAATGGCTTCGAAGTTAGTGTACTTGAGGTTGTTGACATTGACTTAGGAAGTGAAGTTGGAATTTTTGTACTCATCACCTTGCCAACCACCTTACCTTGATCAAAATCCTTTTATGGTCCAACATCCTTTCTCCCCCTTGCACCCTTGTTTTAACAGGTGGGGCACCTGTAGGCATCAAATGCACAAGCTTGAGAAAAGGAGCCAATTTAGGTTTCAGATTAGACTCCAGCGAAGAAAACATTTTTAAGAGAGACTCCTGAGAAATCCAAGATGGATAAGTAATATTAAGTGTTGAAAGTTATTCCTTCAAACTCCCCACAAACTCTTCTAGTTTAGCATACAAGTTAGAATCAGACTCTGTCTTCGAGTCAACCTTAGTGGTAAGACAATTGTAAAACTCCACAACTTCTGTAACAACATCAGCAATTACATCAACCTTAGAATGAAGAGTTGAGTAATTCTGATCAATTTTTTCAATATCCTTTGAAATTTCGGTTTTGATGGCCTCGACTTGGAGATTAACAGCCTTCTCTACTTTCTGAACTTCTTCAACAAACAAAATATGTCATTCTTTAGCAACTGCCCTCAAATCCTTAACCTCAGATTGAAAATTGCCAGCCTGACGCTTCAAACGCTCTTCATGTTTTTGATTCAATTTGTTCCATGACCATTTTCAATCGATGTTCTTGGGATTTAAGTAAAACATCAAATTCAATCCTAGAAACAGTGTTTCGACTCCCAGTGTTAACCTAGATCTGAATTAAGAAATTCAGCTTTCGATTCAAAATCTTGAACTGCTTTCTTGACATAAGAATATGATCAGGAATATGTTCTTCCTCTGAGTCGAACTGTATGTTAGCAAAGGAAACCATGACATCATTTTCATCTTGATCAGGAATGGCTTTGTCACCTTCGGTTGATTGAGAAGGGAAAAGAGAAGTAATAGGTTGATTCATGATCTTGTTGAAGGTGGGTGAAATAGTGGAAGCTGGTAACAAAATAGGAGTACTAGAAATAAATGGTGGTAGTGAAGTAGAAGTGTTGATAATGGTGGTTTCGATGGTAGAGGAAAGAAAAATTGAAATGGGAACAGATGAAGTTACAACAGGAGGATTACCTTGTGCTTCAAATGTTGACATCCCATCACCCATGTTGACATTTGTGTCCATATTAGATATGTTCACAGGGATGCCTGAAGTTTGAACCTCCTCCAAAACGGATTCAGCCATCGAGACTTCGGGTGGTATGACTGTAGTTTGCTCAGGGATGGAAGGATTTGAAGAATCGTCCAAATTAGTAGTTGTGTCTGTTGGAATTTATGTACTACAACATCCTATGGTGCACATACAACCCTAAATGCTTTGGATCTAAGTTTTCTCTAGTTATACATGAAATAAAATTTTCCAAAGCATGAAGCCTACAACTAGCATACAATTTGGCATATGAATCATAAAGTAAGTTAGAAGATCACCTCCTATTGTAGCTTGTTGAATTTTGGCCTTTAATAACTTAGCACCTCAAGTGTGATGCCTCTAATAAGTCACAAACACCACCAACAATTGGAAGATAATGAGAAAGAGCTTCTAAGCACTAAAATCCAACTATAGTATCTCCAAGATTACTAGTGTCCCAAATTTTAGGCTAAGGGGTGTCATATATATAGTGTAGGAATCCAAGATTCATGGGTAAACCCTAATCTATACACTTAGGTTATGATCCATATCTCATGTGGGCTAACTTTTCATGAATAGTTACATAAACTTAGCCCATCATGGATTAATAGCCCAAACAATATATATATCATTGATTTACATAATCAGACCCCGTTAATTTAATTAGTCTCTTTTGATCACTAAATTTATTACAAATTAATTCTTGAAGGCAACCCAAAAGGACCATGCTACTCTCGAGTCCTATCAGATTGTTCTGGTGCAGGCAACCCAAAAGGACCATGCTACTCTCGAGTCAAGTACATACCAATTATATTTATAGGCTTAGACACCTAATCCAACAGTCTCTCACTTGGATAAGTCTAATAACTATTATTGCAATTACGACTCCAAAATCCCGACTAGCAATCGTAGCTCTTAAAAGCCGTTGTCGAACTCTGACATAGTCAATGACGCTTCCTTTAGATAAGGGATCATATATTCCTCCATTATATATATTGTATGGACTGAGACATGGATTATAATCATTCTCTTTGTCCATATGTTGCTTCCCATTTTCCGATTTACGTCGACCGACTAATTGAACAAATCAAATCAGTCAAGGCTTGGACAAGCGCTTATGGTTGTCATCATTAAATCATCGAGGGGCCCAAATATATCACTTTTATCCTTATAAGGGTAAAAGGAATGGATAAACTTCAACTCATATGCTGGCTCTATTTACTCATCAAATCACACACAATAATATGTTTTATAACACCAAGTTACTGGTGCGTTTACATATTATCAATGTGCAACCGACTTGTAAACTGTAGCTATATGTCTCCGTTTCAGGAATATAAGATATTATCATCTCACTAATCACTCGTGATAAAATCCATGAAGTGATTCATATGAGCGTGAGTTTAATCTAATACTCAAATCTTATTATAGGAGTACTCATGTACATTGCAGCAAACTTGTGCAATGTCTAAATACTCTAGACAATTTACAGTCAGATTCATGACGGTCTTGCCTCAATACCTACTTCCAAAGTATGATCGACTGTGGATGGTTTGAATAATCTTATTATTCAGGAAGTCATAAAAAGCGAAGTGAAACACAAGAATAATCGAATCTAATATGGTCTCAAAACTTTTGAACATAAATAAAACACCTTTCATTTAATCACCATATTGATTACACATTATTCATTGTATAATGTTTTGACTAATTAACTTAATACTTGAATTAAACAATAGTTATCCTATGCTCCAAGCATGCACAGTATGTTTACCTATGGTCCTTACTTTGTGAAATAGATCAACTGAAAACATTTCAATAATACTCATTTCACAATTCCAAATCCTTAGTGTAAGAACACCTAATTCTTGCCACTATCATGCAATGATCATTTTGTAATGTCGAGGTACAAAGGTCACTGAGACTTTGCCAATGATATTACAAAGTATTCCTTTGGAGATTGAAAACAAGACAATTCCAAGGAAGCGAAGTCTCAAATTCAAAGTACATTCCTTTGAACATCCTTCTTGCATGAATAGATTCTTAATATCCATCTCCCATTGTGGAAACATTCCCGTATATGCCATATACAACTCGTTATAAATAGAATATTGTCTATTCATAATAATGTCAATATGGTCTATCCATTACTATACTTCCAACTACAAGAAATCAATCCTTAGCGAACCTTACATCGTCCTTGACAGTTGTTTAATAATTTTAGTCATATCTGGTTCTAGTCCTTTTTCCCTCTTAATGTCCTAGGCATTTGGAAAACTAGAACATGTGAATATTATAACATATGCAACCGATCCTATACCCGAAGCATATGGGATATGATTCATAATGTCTTACATAAAGACATGATACTTGACCAGTCTTTTGCTATAATATTTCCATATATAGAATTTCCAATGTTGAAATATTTCAACATGGTATTCATATATCCATGACTAAGTTTGATTAATACTTCAATCTAAACTTTTAGATTCGAAATAAAGTATAAGTATCCTCTCCCTTATTATAGCGAAACAACTTTTTCAAATTTTGCAACTTTGTAACATTTGTTTCCTAAAACTAGTATTGCTAACTTGCAACACTTCACATAATAATCATGCTCCCACTATCATGATAATTATATTCTTACTAGCATAACACTTACGCTCCCACTAGCTTTGACATGTACCCATAAATCAGCTAGACTTCTAGAAATCAATACTTTATTTACTTTCTTACCAAAGTTTAGATTTCTAATACGAATTGCTTCGATAAGCCTTTATCTAAGCTCATACACCTTTTATTAGAAAGCCCATATGTGTGTCTAAACTATTTCAGAACTTACAACAATAAGTCCTAAATGTTCAAACTATTTGCCATCTCTCACAATTCGATCTATGAAGAGGGATGTCGTAATCATAATCGAATTTGAGAACACAATTAACACAACTGTTATCTTCTTAAAATCTACTTAGTGGAAGCGTTTCCTCACTATCATTTTCATGAAGTGGAGAGAAACCTTATGTCACTTAGATTTAATGGTGTATGTGTTCCTATCTATGTGAAAAATATCATTTCCATCCATTATCATAAGACAAGGTTTATGACAAAATCAAACTCATATGGATTGAACTTACTTAATGTTAATTTCTTGCCACTTGGTAGCACAAGGGCCTACCATGTCTTCCAAGTTGTTGAGCAGGTCACCCTTACTGATCAATGAACTTTCACTGATCAAGGCGCTTTGCCTTATGCAAATAATTGAGAACTCATAGAATTCAAATGCCTAGTCAACTTTAACTGGAATGGCACAGAAACAAGAATGTGTCAACAGATAGGTTACAAACCTCAAGTCGTGTGCTAGTGATAAACAATAGGTTTACTATTGATTAGTTCCTGAAACTTTTCAAGGTCTTTAAGACTCCCACTGACCTCTTGACATATAAGATTCTCTTGTCAAGAACCATTCCTTGACAAACAAATATTCAAGAGTTAGTGCGGGCTCTTATCAAGAATGACACTTCATATAATTGGTCTTAGTTGGTCTTTGTCTTATCCAATACATCACAACTACCAATCTCAAATGTGCATGAGCAAGAAAACTTTTCTACTCCACATTTTATGATGTGTTATAAACCTACTTGGAATATGTCACTCATAACTCTAATACTCGATTTTGGAACGAAGTATGACTCACCTTTTTGATTTAGCCATTTCAACAATTCCCGATTCATCTTCTTAGTCATTCAAGTGCACTAAGGTGTCCTTAGAGGATCAATTGTCATATGGTTTTTATAATCATTAAGATGGTCATAAAATACGATACTAAAGTACTCTCCTTTCCTTTCAGATTGGAGAAACTTTTATATTTCTGCCTAATTGATTCTTCTTATTCGTCCTGCTATACATTGATACTTTTTCAATGATTTGGAATTACACTTAAACTTGTAAGCATAACCATATTTACTAAAATTTTAGTAAATCATGAAGAATAGTCTTTGTCGTTCTTTGTGGTGGACCTGACCAGTACACAACCAAGTGTACCTGATCCCCTTGTCCTTCACTTGACTCACATATAAATGTGAACAAGGAATTAGTCGTAATTTCCCAAAGACAAAATTTCTCATTCATCATGCAATACAAGTTGCATGATTCCAAGTTTCTGTCCAATTGAAACTTGGGTGACGAGAATCTTTCCTTATTTGGTAAATTTTGATACTACCACAAACGAAAGAATCAAATCCATTTTCAACATTGCTAACAATATAAACATACAAACATAAATTTTCACAAATGTCATTGCAAGGAAATATAAAATAAGATAAATTTCAAAAATTTTTCTTTATTTATAAAATAGCGGAAAAACTTTTCCTAACAATGCAATTACAAATGAAAACTATGTTACTACATATTTCTAAGCAATCTATCTTAACTCCGAAGCAGCAGCTCAAAAATCCAATCATCGAATCAGGCGATCAAAATCCATCTCTTCATGATCAGATTCAGCTTACTCGTCCTTTAGGCTTCCTTTTTTTTCTTCAATGCTACAAAACATCAAAATGTAATTACACTACATCATGTATTAAGAATCTCCAAATAGGAACTTAATAGAGCTAGATAGTGGACTTACCTGAAGCAGATTCATACACTCTGACTTTACGATCCTTATGATCCTTTAGGTAGATACGGTAGCTTCGCAACCAATGCCCCTTCTCTTGGCAGTAGAAACAAACAATTTCTTTTGGAATGGCACACTGGATAATCTCATATTTAGTCTTTCTCTTTACCATTTGGTCAAATGGTTTGACCATGGTCAATCCCTTTCCATTGGGAAGAGAAGACTTTTCTGGACTTCCAATGTTTCCATTTTCAATGTCCATGGAAGTTTGGGAGGTAGATTTTCCAATCAAATTTGCTTGACCAGTGCGGCAAATCATTTCCGATTCAGCAACAATTAGCAAATAGGTAAGATCAATAAGGGTCACGTCGTCGTCTGTCATATAGCAGTCTTTAACAAACTGACTATATGACTCGGGAAGTGACTGAATAACCAAGTCAACAGCCAACTTCCTCGACACAACGACTCCCAACATTCCCAGTCTGTCAATGTGTAACTTCATCTCCAAGACATGTGCACACACATACCTTCCATCTTGGTGCTTGCTAGCCAATAGGGCTTGAGTAACTTTGAACTTGTCAAGTCGACGAGCATGTAGGTTAGGGAGAACTATCGGAGGAGGTAGAGTAAGTGAAGTATGATTTCTAGGAACATCATCTTCATGAGGAAAGCTTTTTCCAAAAGATTCAGGAAGACCATAGTTGTCTGAACTAGACATATACAATGGAGAAATTCAAGTTTAGTTGATTTAAGTCCTTAATATAACACCCAAATGAAATATTAAGGCTAGGACCTAACACAATAATTTACAATTCGGAAGAGGGATGTCGTAATCCAATTGCAAACTATCTGTCAGTAGGTAAATGACGATTTACCAATTCCACCATGAAAACGAAATTTTTAAATGAATTAATTTTTAAATGAAACTCCTAGATCTTTTGAGATTCATTGAACTTTTCAATGGCATGTTTAATTTCGATTATGCCCTTCAAGTTTGTGACTGGGATACCGAGGATCACAAACATGGTGTGAATAACCATGCAAATTAGCTTGGTACTCTGGAAGTCATTTATCACCTAATCAATGTGTCGGTTAACCACACACGCTCTATTGATCTATGACAAACTATGAGCTACCCTTTGCTACCCTTACTAGTCCAAGTTAGTGTGTCAGTTAACCACACACACTCCACTAACGACTTGGCAATATGCAAAGTGCAATTTCATGGAATAACATTAAATTCACATTTTTCCTAAGTAACTAAGATTTTGTAATTTTTAAAAGTATTTAGTTACTTGGTATTTCATTATACTTTTAATGATAGTTTGTGTCTTATCCTACCCGTTGGGATAACGACCCTCCACTACTCAAGAGTGCGGTGGGTAAGAGTGGATACCCATTCAATCGTCATTTTATAGGCAATTTCCTTAAACACCCCTTATAGACCAGCTTCGTGAATGAGGCCTACTAACGGTAAGACTGACTTTTTACTTATACATATATAATATATTAAACTTTTAATTTTATATAGTATAAGTGTGTATTTTAAACTTTTATAATACTTGATGGTTTAATTAATAAATTATACTCTTAATTTAATTAAACTTAAACCATGTTATTATTATAGATTTATTAATCCTCTCTTTTAATTAAACACTTTAATTAATTTAATACAATCCATAAAAACTTTTGAGTTCCAAAACTTGATGACAAGTTTTGTAACTCCTAAAAATATTTAGATCAAATTTTAAAACCATTAAAATAATCATAATTTTATCTTTTACAAATTTGACTTAATGCAACTCTTAAAGCAAGATAGCTTCAAATCAAAATATTACAAACAATTGGCTTGTCATATAAACTAGTAATAATTTCATGATTTGACAATTTATCTTTTAATTGGATGCGATAATCATTATCATATCATAAAAAAAGAATTTTAACAGTCCAAAACAGTTTGTGGTAATGATTCTAATCCAAAACTTAGCCAAAAAACTGAAAAAGTCATCCATTGAACAGTCACCACGTCGTGGTAACTTTGACCACGTCGTGGTGATCATGCAGATTCCAAAAAAACAATTTTTATTGCTTTGAACAATTAACCAAGCATCAATATAACAGAAAACTACCAATGGCTCTGATACCACTGTTGAGATTTATGTACTACAACATCCTATGGTGCACATACAACCCTAAATGCTTTGGATCTAAGTTTTCTCTAGTTATACATGCAATAAAAATTTTCAAAGCATGAAGCCTACAACTAGCATACAATTTGGCATACGAATCATAAAGTAAGTTAGAAGATTACCTCTTGTTGTAGCTTGTTGAATTTTGGACTTTAAAAGCACCTCAAATGTGATGCCTATAATAAGTTACAAACACCACCAACAATTGGAGGATAATGAGAAAGAGCTTATAGGCACTAAAATTCGACTATACTATCTCCAAGATTGCTAGTGTCCCCAATTTTAGGCTAAGGGGTGTCATATATATAGTGTATGAATCCAAGAGTCATGGGTAAACCCTAATCCATACACTTAGGTTATGATCCATATCTCATGTGGGCTAACTCTTCATGAATACTTACATAAACTTAGCCGATCATGGATCAATAGCCCAAATAATATATATAGATATATATACATATATATATATATATATATATATATATATATATATATATATCACTGATTTACATAATCAGTCCCCGTTAATTTAATTAGTCTCTTTTGATCACTAAATTAATTCTTGATCGATACTAATTAAATATGATTTAATTTTAATATATTATACTTACAATATATTAACAAATCACAAGTAACCTCTTTCTCAAATATCCATCCTATCAGATTGTTCTGGTGAAGGCAACCCAAAAGGACCATGCTACTCTCGGGTCAAGTACATACCAATTATAGTTATGGGCTTAGATACCTAATCCAACAGTGTCCACATTAGATGTTTTCACAGAGCCACTAAGACTTCCAGTCGACTTGACTAGAGAGTCCCTTTGAGGTGAAGTGAAGCCAATGTTATCATTTCGATGCGGAGACTGATCACTATTGTCTTCGAATTATGTTTCTACCACAACCTCATCAAGAGGATCTTGCAACTTCATTTGCTTCTTCTTGATCTTCTTAATCATGGCATGGAATCTTCGTTTCTTTGAAGCCAGCTGGAGCAGTAATTTCGCGAATGACCACACCCTTTTTACTTAGCCATCATTTGCGAATCCTCTTTGCTTTTGAAATAGAAACCGCCTTAGGTGACGAAAGAGACTTCTTAGGAACTCCTTCGACAATAGGCCTCCTTTCTAGTGAATGTTGAGGTCTATGCGTGGGATTCTTCGTCCTTTTGAGGACACCTATTTTCGATGGTACTACTTCCTTTTGAATATCCTGAACAACAGGTTCTTGGATAAGCTTTGTGATCTCCTTCTCTACTACCTCAGGTATAGATTTAGGTTTTTCAACCTTCATGGATTTCTTGGAGCTTTTTCCACGTTTCGAAGTACCTTCACTTCCTTTAGGCAACAAAACCACTATTTGCATAGCAGGGTTGATTGTTGAAAGGTAAGAAATAAGAGCAATATATTTCGGATCCACCTTTTGAAGCATGGCATCCGGAATTCGTATAATAGAAGGAAACATCTCTGAGTCATCTTCAACAATCTTCGAAAGTTGATAAATGGAAAACTCTGCTTTTGGAACATCCGAGGGAACAAGAATCCCTTCCTTCTCATATACATCTTGAAGAATGAGACTCTAGTACCTATCGCATGAAATTGTTATGGGAGATACCAATTCCAAACTCCTTCCATAGTTGTGAAACATAGTCCACATTCAATTCATAGTCTAACCCAACAATTAGGGCATAGATTTCCAACTTAGATTTATCAAGGCCAACACTTCAACCTTTGAGACATCGAAGAAAAATCCCAAAAAGAAAATTCTAAATACTAGGTAGATAGGACTTCTTAAACTGGCTTATGTCAGTAAGTAGAGGTTGATGATCCATCTCATTGAAAATATGGATCACCTGGTCATTGATTACTTCATAAAACAGACCATTATTAGGAAGTTTCATGATCTGGGCAAAGTGTTTCTTGGAGATCTTATACTTCTTCTCATTCGTGAGTTGGAACGTGAAAATCTTGGAAGTTTTGTTGAACACAGCAGTGGAATCAGCCAAAGATAACCAGGTCATTGGCACAGAAAAAGAAACAATCATCACCATGGAAAGCACAGAGTGATTAAGAGCCACGATTAGCATTTGTAACTCTTTTGGGTATTTTGAAACATCTAGTTGAACTCGGAAATTTGAACTTTGGATCTTCAACAAGGGTTGAGATGTGGCTTCATCAGTGGTTAGGACAGATCAACATGAACATTGGTTGCCGCCATTGTTAGGGTTTAGAGTTTTGAGTGAAAAGATAAGTATAAGGAAAGAGAATTTGGGGAAAATCTGCAACTAGCATGTGTAAAGTTTGAATGTGTGACCCCCAAAATCCTTTTATACTTAGTACACGGTTTGAATTTGAAGCGATTATCAATGAAATCTTGCCACGTGTATCCTAGGAAAGTGGACCAGTTGTCGTAAAAGTCACCACGTCTGAAAAGTAATGAGCACTTTTTCCTTGAAACCCATGAAGCAACCAAACAGTCACAGCAATCAATCGTTCAGCTTGCCCCAAGAGGATAAGAACCATCACTGAACCTTCATTTCGAGGCAAGGATCATTCGCTTTTGGGATGAGAAACAAAATCATAGCCAAATTTTCGAAATCTAGGTTTGAGTTTGTAATTCCCAAGACCTCAAGGATTTCTTGTGCAAATGTGTGCCAAAGAAAAGTAGGAACCAAGGTAAAAAAAATATATGCGAATAGTGACATCAAATAAACATTTGATGTAAAAGCATATGGAAGACAAAGATCACTTCATTCAATATCAAGAGTGATATCGAACTGCTTGTGTGGTATTCCATGAAATACAATCTAATATTCATAAAAGAATATCAAAAGAGCTTCTTTTAGATAGGCTTCAAAGGTAGGCTCAATTTTATTCATGATCACAACTTAAAATAAGTGTGAATTTAATGATCAAAATTACTTGTATGCCCAGTGTAGTCAGTGACAAGCAAAGGTGAGATAAAAGTGTAAAGTGATAAGAATTCAAACTTGTATTCAAACAGAAATCATGTTCCAAAAAAAATAAGAATTGGATCTTGTAGGGTAAAAATGTCTTGGTTAAAGAACATTATATCAAGATCACGCAAAAGGATAGGAATATGATTTTGAATATCGAAGAAGGTACTGAAACAAATGTTTCACGAAAATCTTGAACTAAAAGTTCACCGTCAATTCCTTTATAAGTTGGGAATTATGGGTTTCACTATCATCACAGACTCATGAATCAAGATCATTAACATAGACCTATGCAGTATCTACATTCTGAATGGTTTAAACCAGAGATGTCAAGGATACGCAAGTGAATTGTATGAATCGTGAAGAATTAAGTTGATGAAAAAGATTTGTTAAGAAACATAGTGTACCTTTTCGAATGATAAGGACTAAGCAGACATCTCTTAACTCAATATGAGAAGAGAAAGGTAGCTCATCGACTGATGCCAATATAGCCTAATTAGGAAGGAACCCTCATAGTGAATGGTCCATTAAGGCCTCGAAACACATAGAGTCTATGAGGATTAGGTCGACATACAACAGCATGCTTCTAAGGACACCTAACTAGTGCAAAGATTCGAAATTATACCTTTTCCATTGTCACGAAGCAATAGCCGCCATAATATGTCGATTGACAACTACACAGACAATTAGTAAGCACGCAAAACACAAAGAAATATTTTTGAATTTTTGTTTTTAAAATGAAAAATACAAAAATAAGAAATCATTTTGGAATTTTTGGTTTTGAAATTTAAAGACAAAAGAAAGAAAATTATTTTTGGAATTTTAGGGTTTTTGAAAAACAAAAAAATCTTTTTGGTATTTTTTATTTTATAAAAACACTATGAAAAACAAGAAAATGTTACCAGATGAACGAAATGAAATTTATCGACATTGAGACATCTAACTTCGAAACATCAAGTCTGCTTAGACAACGAAGTATGTTATGAATCATTCAGAGAGATGTCGAAAATAAAGCATGTCGAACGCTAAATAGTGAACAGTAACTTATGAATCATTCAGCGATGTTTCGGCTCTTCTCTATGGCTCGACGAAGTTTAAACTTAGAACAGCATTTGCATCAATCATTCCTAATCCAGACAAGATTCTGAGAAATAACTTCTCATCCAAAGGTTTGGTAAATATATCAACAAGTTAATCTATTGTTTTCACAAAGTGAACCTCGATATTTCCATCCTCAACGTGATCCTTGATGAAATGATAGTGAAGTGCTATATGCTTGGTCTTCGAATGTTGCACTGGATTATGGCATATACATATGGCACTTTGTGAATAGCAATACAAAGGTATCTTTTTCATGTTGATTACGTAATCACGAAGTTGACATTGTATCCAGATGACTTGAGAAGTGCAAGCTGTAGCAGCAACATATTCTGCTTCTACTGTGGAAATCGAAACACAAGTTTGTTTCTTTGATTTCTAGCTAACAAGCTTCCCATCCAAAAATTGACATCCACCACTAGTGATTTTTCGGTTAGTTGACAACCACCAAGATCTGCATCAGGAAACGCTTGAATGAAAAAACCTTTTTTTGAAGGGTATCATAAATCCAACGAGATTGTCCCTGTGAGATAGCAACAAATATTCTTTAAAGTTGTTAAATGGGGTTCCCTGGGATTCTACTGATATCTAGCACAATTACAAACAGCAAACATAATGTCAGGTCGGCTAGCAGTGAAGTATAGTAATGAACCGATCATGCTCCTATACAAAGTAATATCGACAGCAGGCTTATCCAACGAAGGCCCTAAGCGTGTGCCGACTACCATTGGTACTCGCAATTTCGAACTATTCGTCATGCCAAACTTCTCAAGCAGATTTCAAGACTACTTCTCCTGATTTATGAAAATTCCATCTCTACTTTGATAAATATTCAATCCCATAAAATTATTAATCTTACCCATCATACTCATCTCGAATTGACTTTTCATCATATGCTCAAATTCACTAGACAATGAAGGATCAGTCGAACAAAAAATAATATCATCTACATAAATTTGAACGAACATCAAATGATCGCTCACTTTCTTTCGGAATAGAGTGGGATCAAAAGATCCTTATTTAAATTTCAAGAGTTTTAAAAAATTGGTAAGAGTTACATACCAGGCTCGAGGTACTTGTTTTAATCCATAAACAACTTTATCGAGAATATAGCAATGATTAGGATATTTATCATTTATAAAACCTAGTGGTTTCTCAACATATACAATCTCTTCTAACATGCCATTGAGAAAAGCGCACTTGACATCCATCTGATAAACATCGAAGTCTTTGTGTGTCGTATAAGCAAGAAATATTTGAAAAACCTCGAGTCTCGTGACAGGGGCAAAGGTTTCATCATAGTCAATACCTTCTTGTTGCGAATATCCCTTAACAACCAACATTTCTTTGTTTCGAACCACATTACCTTCTTTGTCAGATTTATTTTTAAAAATCCATTTTAAGCCAAGAACTGAGACATCATCAGGTTTTGGAACTAGTCTCCAAACCTTTTTTCGAATTCAGCAAGTTCATATTACATGGAAACAATCCAATCAGGATCTTCCAAAGCAGCCTTTACTGATTTCAGTTCTATTTTCAAAATAAAAATGTCAAACATGCAAAATTCTTGATGTAAATTGAGTACCTCATTTTTAGCGTGAAGCTGAGCTCTTGTTAAAACTCCAGCTTGAGGATCACCAAGAACTTGTTCTTTGGGATGATTTCGTGTCCATCTGTCCATAGGTGGATATGCAGGATCAAAATCCAAAGGTGCATCTTCGAACATTTCATCTGTTTCAGAACCTTTACATGCATTAGACACATTATCAGTCACATCATGAAAAACATCAGTTTGGTCATTTGAACAAGTAGGTATAAATCCATTTTGCTCCCCCTCGAAAATTGGATGGATATGTTGATGCTCCTCCCCCTTGACAATTGGATTAGTATGTTGATGCTCCCCCTCGACATCTGTAGTCAAACATCCATGCTCCCCCTCGAATTCATCATGCGAATTCAAGTGCTCCCCCTCCACTTGATCACGTTGCAACCCTTGGTGACTTTCAACATGTATTGGAGAGTTTGTGGTAGAGTGTAAATCAGCATCGTCCTAAGTTATTGTCGAATCATCAAAATGTTTTGATGCTTCGGGAATATGATTATCATCAGCATGAAGTTATGCATCTATTGCCCTGTCAGGAACACCAAAATTAAGTCATAATCAAAATCGAAAAAATTAGTAATCGTTGACTCGTCATTTGTTTCTATGAGAATTGGCTTTTGTTCAAAAGTCTTTTCGATAAACTTAACATAGTAATCATCAAAAGTTAGATTGAAAATTTCTTCAATCTTCCTTGTTCATTTGTTTAACACCCGATATGCGACTAAATAGATCGAATATCCCAAGAATATCCCCTCATCAGCTTTGTACTGAAATTTCGAAAGGTTATCTTTGAGATTCATGATGAAACATCTGCAACCAAAAACATGGAAAATTTTCACATTTGTTTTGTGATTGTTAATGATTTCATAAGGGGTGATATTAAAACGGCGATGAATAAATGATCGGTTTTGAGTGAAACATGCTGTCGAAACCACTTCTGCCCAGAGATATTGGGGTAGATTCACATAGGTAAGCATAGTCCTCGTTACTTTGCATAATGACCTATTTCTCCTTTTGAAAACACCATTTTTTGAGGTGTGTAAAGAGACGAAAAATTATGTGTTATCCCTAGATCAGCCAAAAACGAATCAAGAACATGATTCTTAAATTCTCAGCCATTATCACTTTTGATTTTTTTGACTTTCTTCCTCAAACTGATTTCAATGTGCTTGATGAAATCAATCATTACTTGAGCTGTTTCGGACTTATGACGAAGAAATAAAACCCAAGTAAACCATGAAAAATCATCGACAATGACCAAGTTGTACCTCTTCTTGTTGAGAGTCTCGACAGTCGAAGGTCCACAAAGGTCAATGTGAAGAAGTTCCATAGGTTCTATGATCTTCAAAACGATGACTATTGGATGACCTTGACGGTGTTGCTTCCCCTGTTCGCATGCTACACATAACGAATCATTATCAAATTTTAAAATGGGTAAGCCTCGAACAAGATCATTTACCACCAATTTGTTCAGATTTTTGAAATTCAGATGAGATAGTCTTCGATGCCACAGCCAGCTCAAATCATACGACGCTTTCAAAAGTAAGAAAACAGAGGGTACTCCAACTATCAATTGATTAGAACAATTATGGATTTCGTTAATTGATTAACTAGAGTGGTTTAATCCTAAATTAGGTGATCAGGATAAAAAGAATCAAAATCAAACATTCATTAAGCACACAACTGAAAAATCCAGATAGAATCACAAATCAAAAACCAGTTCTAATGATTGATTACCTGAAAAGTATTAATCTGTGTAGAACTAAAATCTAGGGTTTAGACAGACATGGCTAAAATCGGACCAACACTAATGAAAAGAGACATTAAACTACTAATTCTTACTAAAATGAATTATTGAGATGATCCATAACCTTCAAATCTTCAGAAAGTGATGAAAAGTGCATAAATCGCCTTCAGAAGTTTCTTTCGTTGACTGGGAACGTCTAGGGTTTTAACTGAAGAGATAAGGAGTATTTATACGCAAGCCAGAAGCATCAAACAAAAATTTCCACAAAAACAAGATAGTGCTTTGGTGAAAAACACGATCATTTTGATAGTGTTTTTTCTCCGAAGTCCCGAATTGTGACATCCCGAAATAAGGTATATTTTTTTATATCTTAAATCTTTATCAAAATGGCACATTTGGTCCCTTAAAGAAAAAGGTTCACGAATTAGGTCGTACGTAGGGCGTACACGAGAGTACACGCAGCGTACTCATGTAGTGTGCATCATCGCGAATGGCCAGCTAGTATACTGGGCGTACGTGTGGTACACCGGGCATACTATCCCAAACTCCAAAGCCTAATTTCATAGGTTGCTCCCTATATAAAGAACATTAAGTCCTCTTTTGGTCACCCTTATCAGCCGCCAAGCCTTCCCTAAACCCTAATCCCGAGTTTGAGTGATTGTGTGAGCCTTGCAAGTTCATTTGGGTGTTTTGGGTGCATTTAGTTGAAGAAGGAAACTAGAGAAGAAGGAGTGGGTGTTAGCAAGCTTTTAGATCCAAAAAACTTCCCTCCTTGTGCATCATTTTCAGGTATAAAGTTTGTATCTAGGCAAGTCTTTTATTAGATCTCCATGCTTGAAGTTTTAAGAGTTTTGTCCCCAAAGATTATACCTTTATGAGTTTGGGGCATTCCAGGGGTTTATAGTTGTCCTTTCATGCAATATGAGACTTGTGAATTCATAAAAATGGTGGCTTGATCACTTCCTTTGGTTCATGCATGAGCAAAATAGCTTAGAATGTGTTGGGAGTTTATGAATGTTTCTTTAGGACTTTTCTAGCCATGCAAAGGATTAAAGTCGATGACTGTATGGTTTTAGACATCTTAGAAAGGCCAGATCTGTGTTTGGGGTAATTATGTTAAAGGATTAAGACACAAGTTGGTAGAAATGGGAACAGACAGAGTACGTTGGGCATACTCCTGGCTACGCCCTGCGTAGCCGGTCCCAGCCCTGTCATTTCGTTGTTCGAGCTGTACGCCCCGCGTAGGTTGTGGTATGCCCAACGTACTCGTTGGGCTGTTGACTTTTGTTGACTTTAACCCTTGGTGAAGATTTAGGGGTTTGAACCACGAGAAGGGCAAAATGGTCCTTTTTCCCTTAGAAGGTTTAGTTGTGGGATTTGGACTCACGAGTGAGTTGTTGACCTTAATTATTAATTAGGTTTAATTATTTTCTTAACTAGGCAGAGTCTAGGTTAGGCAGATCGGGTGCTAGATTTACTCAGTATCACGTGAGTCTCATCACGTATTCTTACCTTTATGGTAGAATAGTTGTATTTATGATGACCAGATGGGTTTAGCTGTTATGGTTATGCTATGTTATTTATATGTGACTGAGGTTGCTGATAGCCAACCAGGGTTGTTGATAACCCACATGGTGTGTTGTTAGCTCATTGGGACTGCTGATAGTCCTTAGGGTTGTTGATAACCCATGGTTGTTTATTTATGTTGTGTTGTATGTGGTATCTTGGGGAACTCACTAAGCATCGTGTTTATAGTTATTGATTTATATGTGGCAGGTACTTCACAGGACCGTGGGAAGATGAAGGTCTGATTGTATACACACGCTGGGAGATTTACTACTGGGACATGTTTATGAACTCTGATAATTATGATACTGGTTGTTTGGGATAATTATGTAATTGATAACTTGGTTGTGATACTCTAATTTTAGTAAATTAAAAATGAAAATTTTGGTCTAAAATTTGAGGTGTTACATGAATTCTCCGTTTAATGAAGTGTGTTGCTATATCGGACATAAAACTCAAAAACACAATCGTGTTTGTGCTATGGGATCCTGAAACTTGACTTTTGGCATGGAAAAGTTGTGAATATGAAGCACGACCAAAAATACGATCGCATGGTGAAAAACACGATCGTGTAAACTCGAAAATGTGCATTTCGGACGTGAACTCTTGAGTTTAAGCAAATCTGAACCAATCTCTAGCTCCCTCGGGTATTTTAGCTCCATGAAGCTCCAAACATGCATCCAAGCTGCTTCCAAAACTCTGCTCCAATCAAAATATCTGAAAAAGACATAAAAACATGATCAGTACGGGAATTCTAGCAATAAACATGAGCTAAACATTATTTAAACTAATGCAAACATAAATACATAAAATATAATGCAAAACACTAATAAAAACTACTATAAAGATGCATAAAATGGCATCTAACAATGTGGTATACTAGGAAACTCACTAAGCTTTACGCTTACAGTTGTAGATTAAACATTTTGTGGGTTGTTTATGAGAAGAGCTCGGCGGGACTGATACATGCATCAAAGATATTTATTTCCACGGTTTTGTGAACTTAACTCTGATAATGTGTGGTTTTCAATCAATCAAATGTTATTCAATGGTTTTTGAAACAAAGGTTTAATTGGTTAGTCTGTTTTAAAATGAAAAATCTATTTATAATTTTTGGGACGTTACACTAGCTCACTATAAACCTTCCTGAAGTAGACATATATATGCTTAGCACATTGCATGTGCTCCACATATGGCAAGTTCTCTTTTGTTGATTCAAGCAGCCCCTACATTTGACATATATAGCATATTAATTAGCTACTATAACCAAATAACTTTTAAATATAATATTTTATTTGGAGTACCTTATGTTGATCAGTAATAATACATAAACACCTTTCACCTATTTTGTCTTATTTTCAATGTCCATAAAATCCCAACCTATGGGATGAAAATTGGTTGTTGGCATCTCTCCCTATTACAGTTTGTAGTCCTCCTTTACCCTGTTTAGAAAATAGACATCAAGCCCAATTACCCTATGACAATCTCTTCTTTAACCACCTTTAATTGATGTAAAACATATGTAAATTTAGTGAAAATATATGTTGTTATCAGGGTTGACACTCAAAGTA
The DNA here is from genome assembly GCF_051521515.1 of Lactuca serriola. Classification (NCBI taxonomy): domain Eukaryota; kingdom Viridiplantae; phylum Streptophyta; class Magnoliopsida; order Asterales; family Asteraceae; genus Lactuca; species Lactuca serriola. The sequence goes on from NC_136415.1 coordinate 132,690,850, forward strand.
ACTTTAATTATATTACCTGGATTGAATCTCATCAATCTATGTTCATAATCCCAAACTCTTGCATAGTGATCACTTAATTTTCATTCTATGAGAGACATTGCAGTGCACCTAGCTCTATACCACTTTGACTAAGATATTTGACAATGAAATTTACTTTGTATCATAGTTTGCATCTCTTTACATTTTAGGTTTTATTTTTTATCAACTCTTTCAAAATTTCCTTACAATCCATGTTGGGTTCATAAAGGGAGCATTATCCGAGGGCCTAACACACTTATACTCATCAGCCATGGTTTTAATTTGAAAGGACCTCTTTTTACTCATCCAAAACGCCTAGATACTAAAGGGACACTGTTTTTCCTCACCTTTATTCCCACATCTAACTGTCATTATCACATTATCATATATCTAGCCAATACTCATTACTAATGGCATAATTCCTTAAACAAAGTTTCAATTGGTTAGGTGATTCATACCTTTCTCCATGTAGAGGTTACATCTTATTCTACTTCACAAAGGAATCGTGGGTGAAATATTCAACCCTAAGTCCACCTTCCTCCTCCAAGACTTCTTCTTTAGGAATGTAATCATTAGCATCTCCATAGATTGTGTTAAGGAACACGTCTTTGCATCTAGCTGGTGGTTCGATTATGAAATTGTCTTTGTCTTCAACGTCTATTTTTAATATCCAGTTCTTCATTTTCATGGTTTATGTCAACGAAATTATTGTCTTCACTCTTACCCTTACGCTTCATTACACTCACTAAGCCATATTTAATAATCAATGTTTCAACAAACATGGACCGATTCGAGGATTTGACCAAGAAAGTGTACCCTTCAACTCATTTAAATGAAAAATACTAAAAAAAAACCCATTTTTTTTATAAACGAGAGCGGCACCTTCATTAAAATTTATTAATAAAAATGATAAATACAATAGCAACCGGAGATTCCCTACCTATGAAAAATTTATGTTAGTATTCATAACATTTTATCCACGTCAGCCAAGGAACCGGTTAGATAAGTGGTAACCTAGTATGAGACGTTTTGCAAACATTAGTCATTACCCTAAGCGTAATCATTAAAAAAACAAACATAGCTTTATTGTTAATAGAGTTAAAGTTAGGGTTTTTTTATAGATTTCCTTTAAATGTAAAACCTAAAATGACTACATGAAAATTTTAAGCACATAGTTCTTTATCGCAATGTTATTTCTCATCATACGACCATTTGGATAGAAATTGAATCTAAAAGGTGTCATTACAATTACAATGACTTATTTTACATGTACTCTTTTGATACATATTCTCAAAAAATTGTTTATATGATTTATGTAATCATTAGTTGTAACCCATCAAACCCATTTTGAAATGAAAAACGAATTCACAAAACTTCACACTTATGGAAAAGAAAACAAGATTATTATCAAGACTTAGAAGTTTTAACTTTCCTAATATTAGAATAATCGATCAAAATACATTTGTCAAATCTTAAAAGAAAGCTTATTAAATATGTTTCGTCTTATAGAAATAACCAAACAACCAAAGACCTTATAAATTCAAAATTAATATTATGTCTTCTTTTATAAATCATTTGGAAAAGTGATTTGCCTTTCAAATTTGCTTAGAAAGGTTGATTTAGAGCATTACACTCCTAACCATCCCATGTCAAATAAGGATATGGTCATATTCATTATGTTTGTGTTTGTGCTTTTGTTTGTGTTTTTGTTTTTAAAACATTATTTTTAATGGAACAGAAATATATGACGTGTAGTGAATAATGCCTTCTTTTAAAAAGACAGTTTGATTTAGAGTGTGTTTGGTTGACAGTAAAAGAATCAAATTTGAGGAAAAATAATTACAATTTCTTCGAATTCATGCGTTTGGTTGGACTTAGAGGGGATAAATGGATTCCTAAAAGAAATAAACTTTCCACTATATGGAGGAAAGTTAATTCATTTCAAAGTTGGATGGAAAACACTCCTTCTCATCAAGAAAAGTGGCAAATTACAAAAATACCCTTGTACTTATCAGAAAACCCACTACTACTACTACTACCACCACTACCATCACCGACCACCACCACTGACGCCACCGCCGACGTCACTACTACCATCGTCATCGTCGCCGCCACCGCTGCCGCCACCACCGACCACTCACCACCGTCACCGCCACCATCCACCACCACCCATGTCGCCGCCACCACTACCATCACCCACCACCACCACTATCAAGGCCGCCACCACCACCTCCGCCATCACCCACCACCACTACCAACGTCCTCACCATCATCACTGCCACCACCATCACTGCCACCGCCACCGCACCCACTACCATCACCCACCACCACCTGTTAGAAAATCGGGGTATAGATATACTTGGATCAATGAGAGTTATGAAACACTTTCAGAATAAAGAATTTTGAGGGTACACTCAAAATCTCTAATCGGATGAAACTCATTGTTTTCTAGAATGGAGATGAAGAAGATGTTATGAAATTTGTACCCAAAATGATTTCGAAATTGATAATATAACAAGAACTAACTCCTTGTCTTAAAACTGTCATATGGTAGTTGCAGGAAAACAACTTCTCGTCCAAAAACTGTCACATTACTAGCCAGGGGCTCTGGCCCTTGGAACTCGCTAGGGGTTGCCACCCTTGGACCCTGCTGCCCCCAGACCCCCGTCAGTTTAGGGGCTTCGCCCCTAAATAGCAGTATACTTTCAACAAAGACAAAATTAAACAAATCTGCACTCCGTACCATACCGATTTGTTCAATAATTGTCAAAGTGACATTGATTAACAAATTAACCCCATTACACTTAAATAATATTAGTGATATAAAATCATCAACAAACCTCCCCCATTTAAGTGTAATAATGATTAACTTAAAGTTAAAATCATAACAACAACAAACTGATGCATAAATGAAATATCGTGATGGTTAAATTTCCCATTAATATATTACTCATTCCAAATATTCGAATATCAGGGTGTCACTAAGGATTGAACCCTTTCTATTCTAAGTGAATACAAGAAGATAATACATTCTCAAAGTTCTAAGTGAATACATGGAGAATGAAGAAGATGTTATGAAATGTGTACCCAAAAATGATTTCGAAATTGATAATATAACAGGAACTAACTTCCTGTCTTAAAACTGTCATATGGTAGTTGCAGGAAAACAACTTTCTGTCCAAAAATTGTCACAAACTAACATAAAATCGGGTCTATAAATGGATCAAAAAATCAGGTGTATTTAAAGAAAATACGGATTTTCTGATGCATTTTTTATATAACAACATAACTCATAGAAAAAAAAATTGTGCTGACTTGGCAGCTCGACCGCAGCTAGGGGCTCTGCCCCTTGGACCCCGCTTCCAGGGGCGCTGCCCCCAGACCCCCGTTGGTTTAGGGGCTTCACCCCTAAATAGCAGTATACTTTCAATAAAGACAAAAATTAAACAAATGCGCACTCTGCACCAAATCGATTTGTTCAACAATTGTCAAAGTGACATTGATCAACAAATTAAACTCATTACACTTAAATAATATTAGTGATATAAAATCACCAACACCACCAACGTTGCCACTACCATTACTCACGACCACCACCAACACTGCCACTAGCACATTCGCTACCACCATTGCCACCAACCGTCACTGCCACCAACACCATCATCACCGTCGTCACTACGACCAGCCACCACTGCTACCATCACCACCACCACCACAATCAATGCTACCGTCACCATCACCATCGTCGTCACCGACACCATCACCGCCACCCACCACTGTCACTGCAACCATCACTGACGCCGTCACCACCGCCACCACCCCCCACCACCACTGCTACCACTGTTGAAATTTTACTGTTTTTATAATTTATATAATGTATTATAAGTTAGAAAACAAGGTAAATTTAAGCAAAACGGGCAAAAAGGGTAATTATGTCATAGTATATGAATTCTGATTCCATTTCCAACAAACCAAACAAAATCTGGAATTAATTTCAATTCCATTTCCTGCCAACCAAATAATATATGGAATTGGATTCAAATTCTTGACAGGTTCCTTTTTCAATTCCAATTTAAATTCCTTCAACAACATTCTGCGAACCAAAAAGTACCTTAGAATTTTACAAATTCATCACTTTCCTTTCCTTTGCATAGTCATAACGAAAACTTTTAACAAATTTTGAAAATTGTTGTTTTATCAGGCAACTAAGTTTTCAAAAACATCATCATTTCCATTTTAATAGGAAAACGCTATACTTTCTTTTAATTTAATCGAAAAATTCAAACTACTTAAGTAAAGTCATCAACGGCTTTGAGAAAAAATATCAACTCTTGCTTAGGCCCCGTTTGATAAATATTTTTTCAAGTCCAAATAGATTTTTCTGGCTGAATCTGTTTGATTTACACAAAAAAATTGTATTTCTCGATAAGATATGTCTTTCCCAGAAAGCCACAAAACCATATATTTCTAGCTGAATGGGCTGGAAAGACAATTATGCCCCAAACCTCACCTATTTCTTTTTTGGATTATTAATTTTTTTTAATTTATTTTTTATTAGATTATTATATATTAATAAATATTAGTTATAATATATAATATTAATATATTGATAAATATTACTTTATTGGATTATTAATATTTTTTAGTTACTTTTTTAATTCATTTTTATTGGATTAATTTTTTTTTACTACACCACCACCATCCTAATTTATTTTAAAAAATCTCATCCATCTCAATCACTATCGGACATAAAACGGGTCAAGAATCACACGTTGGGTTATAAGAAAAAACTAAATGGCTAGAAAGAATAACAACGTAACATCATCTTGAAAAACAATAAACTAAAAACAACCTAATCAACATTCTATTTGAATTTTAATTGATTTGTGTTTAATTACTTTGTATGGCAATTTGTATTTAAATTTTTAAATGATTATTTTGTAATTTTGATTTTGTATGACAATTTGTATGTTTTTATAGTTATTCAAGAGCTTCATCCATAACAATATAGAACAACATGGTAATATGATCATTTTTCATCATTCAGCACAGTCAGTTAGATGTACAATCAAACAATATGGTTTTTTTATCAGTCATAAAACTTTCCCGACAACATTTTCTCATAAAGCATTTTCCCAACATCAACTATCAAACGGGACCTTAGTAAAGACTATATACTAACTCACAGATCAAGGTGTACAAAGTCACTTAGATTTGACCTTTTATGTTCATTGACCGAATAAGTCTCATAGGTTTACTTAGCACTATGAAAAATGTCATAAGGAATGACATCACCACGACGCCACTATCATACACTAAGGTTTCTTTTAAAACACAAATGACTTGGTCATCGGGATGACTGAGTCGATTGTGTTATACAAACATAGACACAAAGAAAGATTATGTAGAACAATTATTTGAATTACTCTGCATATAGTTATTTGAAAAGTACAGACCATGAGACTATCAATCTCTATAATCTGTTTTACTCGTAAATCCTATAAAGAACAATTGTTTTAATCAAAGTAAACCCCAAGCCTCCTATCTTGGGTTAATTTATGGACACAAAGAAAATGAACATTGTAATCTGGCACAACTAGCACATTTGCCAACATGTCTGAAACTTTTAGGTTGCCAGTTTTTGAAATTTTGGTGTCGGTCCCATCGGGATGGTCCACGGTCATTTTTAACTCAGAGACATTAATAATATTTTCCAAACGATCATCAGTACATGTCATTTGTTGAGTTGCAGTTGAGTCAACAATTGAAGAAGACAAATTGATACATGTCATATTAGCAAAAGTATTTATACTTTCCATGTTGGCAGAAGTCTTTAACAACGGGTCTATCGTTTATTAAACGTAACAATTTGGAGATATGATCACTAAGGAGATGTATTGGAGCTTGACCTTCACCCAAGAAGCACACAATGATATCATAAACACTGTTATTAGCAATTGATCTTTTTTTGTTTCATTTTGAACTTTAAAAATTTTAAGGAATCTAGTTAGCTTAAAACACCTTTAAACAGTGTATCCTTTACGATGACAATAATTGCAAACCAAAGTAGATCCATTTCTATTCTTTCTTTCTTTTTTATATGGACCTTTAGTAAAAAAAAAATAAGAAGCTGATTTTTTTTTATTATTATTATGTCCAGCAGAGGAGCCTCTAAATTGTAAATCTATTCTCTGGAAATAATGAGAAGGGCTTTTTTGACGATAAGTAAAGGTTCATGCATTAAAATATTACTTCAAATTTGACTGTATGAATCATTTAACCCCATTAAAAATTGCATATAAGTTTGATTTGTTGTGAGAAGCTTTGAAATTACTTAAACATTTTACGTGTACACTCTCCAAGATTAGTAACATTGTCTCCTTGTTTGTGTGCATTAATATTCTTCCAAAGACCATTTTTTAGCAAACAAAATATCAAAAATGAGTCCCTGTCCCTACACTGTTCCACCTTTTTAAACCAAAGCTTTGGTTGACTCAACATTTTTCATCTCCCCCTCTCTCTTTGCAGCAAATGTTTCTGCAACAAGTAAAGGGAACGCGATAGTTGCATCACAGTGCACCTGGATCAAAACAATCAAAACCATTTAAATTAAAAACTTCACCAAAAAAAAATAAAACATTGTATTTATTTTAATGAAAAACCTTGACAGATTTAGCAGAACCACGTATTTTCCCCCAGGAGACAGCTTCATCAGGTCGAGCACCAGAATCACTGCCATCAAACTCCTGAGCAGTGTTGATGAAAACAGCATAATCCGCACCATTTCTCATCATATTCGCATTACAAATGTGATGTTTTGGTAACCCTCCTCCTAGAATTATCATCCCTGTCTTTCTAGGGTTTGCATGCACAGCCTCGCTGTTAATCGCGCGTATATCTGTTGATCAGTTTTCACAAATTATAACACATGCAAAATGATTGTAATAATAATAATAATAATAATAATTGAAGAAAGTCAAGATGAGAGAAAATTGTCATGTCACCTTGTACTACATCAATAACAAGACCCGGATTGCGAAATGAATGGAAATATAACATGTCCCCTAGAGACCCGTCTGTTAAGCCTGGGCAAAACACAGGAATGTCGTTCTACAATAAAACTAATCATGTTATTGCATAAATATAATAGTAACCCAACTCCAAACCATCAGAATGGAGAGATCTTTTTAAAAAAATAAATAAATAATGTGAGCATGGGATTACCTTATATGCCCAATATAAATAAGAACTCTCATTATTAATCTCCTTCCCCAAACGTGATATTACTTTTGATGGAGTCCATAACACATGCTGTTAAACACAAAGCGGATAGAGTATAAATTTATTATATGATGGAAAGGATTTTGAATCTAAAGAACAGATTACAAAAATGTAAATCAACAACACCTTGAATGAAAATACAATGAATACCTGTGTATTTTGTTCTTGAAGCATTTGGTCTAATATTGGGATAATCCAATCCTCAAATTTACAGTAGTTATCATTTGGCACCAATAAGTTACCAATACGATTAAGACCTTTTGACCTTAAGGCAGCACCAGGTAGAGAAAATTCACCTCTGTATGTGTCTGCAAGACATTTTATCAGATCTTCCTCAATGCCACCGGTTGTCGTCACAATCACATCAACCTGGATTTTATATATTATAACACAAAAGTTTTTAGTTATAAAAAGAATAAAACTGATTCGTATGTTTATCATCATAAAAGTTGCAAATTACTAACCATATGATGTTGAGTTAGATAGCGAATAATGTCTCGAACACCAGAAGAAATGAGGTTTGAAGTGAACCCTAGAAAGATTTTGCACTTGACAGACTCTCTGTAAGCTGGGTTACTCTCTTCCTCACTGCAATCTTCGGTTACTTGCTCATGAGAAAGCCTCCAGTCTAGCTACAATCAACAAATTGGACGCCTCAAGATCATACAAACATGAAAAACCTAATTCCAAAAGATAAAAACAATATACGTGGTAAAGAATCTGAGAACGAACCACTTACCATTTGATTAACGGTTTCAATGGCATCACCGAGGTTAGAAGCTTGGAATCCAGTGGAAATTAGGGATCTGAGAATCTGCGAATAATTAATCCCAGTGTTGAAATCGTAGCCCTGGATTTTAGCACAGCTGCCTTCTAAACTCTCTGATTCCTTGAACACCACCGACCTTAAGTTCTCAATCACCCCTGCCTCTTTAACGACTTCCCCCATATCTGCAACTTGGGCTGCTGCACTCTCACGCTACTAAGGGGCTGTTTCTGTTTTACGAAACAAACAATTTACAAATACACAGCATGACTAGTAATCCTCCAAAGATTAATATAAACAAATGAATCATCATTATATAGCTAACCTAACATAAATCAGAACTCAGAATATTACTTATCTTTCAGTTGTGATAAATCAGACAATTATCCCAATATACATAAAAGTCAAATAAGTCATCATACAAATTTTACTTCAGTTGCGATAAATCAAAGAATCATATATATGCAAGACATCAAACATATCAAACAAATTTGCAAACGAATCAAACCTGTAGAACACTAGGGCGAAAAAAATATTGTCGAGCCGGTGAAGGAGAGGGAGCGCCGGTGGGGAAGATGAACCGGCAGGGAGAGGCGGCGGGGAGGTACCGGCGACGAAATGCTGAGGAGACAAAGGAGTTCACTTTGTAATCGGAAAATATTAACCGAAGATATTTAACAAAAACTTTATTTTTTTATTTTTTATTTTTTATGAAAAGCAATTAATGATATTTGTTTTATGGGGAAAAACATTTAAAAAATTAACAATGAACTTTTAAAAAATTGAATAAAAAACCAACCATACCGGATAGATCATTCATTTTAACATTTTTTATCACGTAATTCTCTGGTATCATTGTTGATGTGGTAAAGAGATGAAATTGATGGCGACTCACTAAATGAGTATTGTATTTAAAGGCTATTAAGCCTCATTCGTGCCCCTAAAATCGAACAAGGCAAAAATCAAAGCAAGAGGAGCAGGGGATGTCGTCTTCATCTTTTGTAGGAAGTCAAAGACCAAATCGAACATTAATGCATCGTCTCATAAATCAAGAGTTATTGTGGTGAACATATGGAAAGATGGACTTCATGGACTTTATTAAACCCAGGAAGAAGGTTCATAGGCTACCTAAATTAACGAGATGAACTCAAAGACTGCAAGTACTTTCAATGGGTGGATCATCCTCTATCAAATCAATGGTATGTAAACCTCTTATTAAAATTTTCACAACAATGTCAACTTGAATAACCATATTTTGGGATTTTAGACAACAAAAAGTTATGGGAAACCCTGGACTATTTAGAGACTTTGTGAAACAACCAATGGAAGGAGTGGGTATTCAACATCAGAATGGAAACAAAGGTGGAAGATGACAATCATTATTTTATGTGTTTATGGTTTCTTTTGTGTTTGTGTTGGTTATGTTGGAGGATTGGTAGGATAGACATAAGATGGATGGAAAGTTATTTTAATGTGTTTTGTTGTGTTTGTTTTGGTTATGACTTAGGATCGTTAGACTAGTATCAATGTATTTATGTATTTATGTAGTTATGTGGTCAGGTTGTAATATTTTGTGTCTCATTAGATTATGAAATGAAATGAAGTAACAAGTTTATGTATGAATTATTGAATTATAAGTGTTTCCATTGTAACCATGATTGGAATCAATAAACAATGAAATCAATACACAATGGAATCAATACATAATGGAATCAAGCATGACCGGAATCATGCATGACTGGAATCAAGCATAACTGGAATCAGTTTAACTAAACAATGTAATCATGAGTAGTATTAACATGGAATCAAGTTAACCAAACATAAACAATAAAATCAAATTAACCAAACATAAACATTGGAATCATTTTACATGTAGTAACATATAACGTCCGCGTTTCTCGCTATGCATTAGTTATAAAAGATGTGTGTACGTCAGTTGACGATTGTAACCTTATTATGAATAAATGAAAGAGACTTATTTGAGTATATGTGATTAATGTGTATATAACGTTTATAAAATAACATAATAATTAGGACTTAAATAAACGTCAAAAATAAAAGATTATTTATGACAGATAATCTAAACGAAAGTTGCATTAGTCGTGATGATGATTTTGTACATATAAAGAACGCCTAAATCTGACTTCATATGAAGAAGTTATGATCATTTGAAGTTTCGTTTTCAACCCTATACGACATAGTGCGTCGTAAAAAGTGAATTTTTGATAGGTTGCTTATTAGCCTAAGTAATCTAACCAAAAGTCGTAGTAATCATAAAAGTGAACTCATACATTTAGAGAACGTCCAAATCTAACTTCATATAAGGAAGTTCTGATTTTCGAAGTTTCAACGCAACAGTGCGGACACAAAAATTGAAATTCAAAACAGTTGATTGTTAGCCGAAAAAATCTAAACGAGAGTTAAAGACAATGTGAATAGGATTTTGTCGATATAAGGACAGTGGATAACGAATGTCGTATGATAGAGTTACGTTTTTATATGGAATTTAACAGCATAAGTCTGTTAGAAATATAACCGTAAAAATAAAGTGAGAAATAGACACGCAGTCTAAAAGAAAGTTGTAGTACTCGTTGATGGCTACGTGTGGATATAAAGAACGTCAAAAACAGATCTCGTATGAGAAAGATAAAAAAAATTAAAAATCTGGAAAGTCATACATGCACGGGAAGGGTGTGAGCCCACCATCTAGAAGGCGCAGACGTGGCCCACATAGTTACGTTTTTTATACGGACTTTAACAATATAAGTCTGTTAAAAATATAACCTTAAAAATAAAGTGAGAAATAGACAACGTAGTCTAAATGAAAGTTTTAGTACTCATCGAGCCCACAACATAAGTTTGGCTTGCCTTTCCGACCCTCGGCTTATGTTTGGCTTGCTCCTGAGCCCACAATATAAGTATGGTTTGCCTTTTCGGCCCACAACTTATATATAGATTGCTTATGGGTTTGTTGGCTTCCGCACATAGCAATATCGTCTCAACTCAACCATATTATGTCGACATATGCAACAGATAAACATATAACCAACAAATATAATAGATAATCATACAGATCTAACAAATCACCTTAGCAATATTCTATATACCAGGATACATGTTGATTGTTTTGTCCTGACATCCCCAAAATGTGGCAAAAAGGTTTCCACGTCGTGATGAGTATTTCTCTGCGGCATGGTGAGTGTCTCTCCACATTGTGGCGAGTGTTGCCTTGGGGGACCGTTGACTTTTGTTGACCAGTGACCATTGTTTTTTGACCAGCTTTGTAACACTCGGTTTTGGATTTGCTTTGTCGCTCAGGATTGCGGCCCAATCATCAGTTGTCATAAGGCTTAGGGATTTGGTAGGGGTGAGCAAAAACCGAACCGCAAACCCAAAAAACGCATAAATTGAAACCAAAATGAAAACCGACGGTGCGGTTTTTAGTTTCTTAAAAACCGAAATGTTCGGTGCGGTGCGGTTTCTAGTCTTGCAAAAACCGCAAAAACTGAACCGCATTGAATATATATATATATATATATATATATATATATATATATATATATATATATTAAGTATTGATATTTGTAAGAACGAAGAACTCATGAAAATTAAAAATTTCTATAAATATAAGGGAAATCTCCAGAAAAGTCCTAAAATTTTACCCTAATTTATGAAAAAGTCCCAAACTAGAATTTGTTTACGAAAAAACCTGAATTACCGGTAAAAATGGCGATTTGACCCTATTTTCCCGGTTTACCGGTTTCTTTACTTACATGTTTCATTAAAGTCCCATTATTTTATACTAATTTACGATCAAGTCCCAAACTAAAATTTAGTGATGATTTGGCCCTTTTTCTCCATGTAACATACATTTTACCGATTTTATCGCTGATCTGGACGCCTAATCATTAAATGAGTCGATGAGATGGATATGTTGGGTTATATAATGCTATGTTTACCATAAATGTAGCACCCGGTTCCTGGTACGTAAATGTTATTTGAGTATTTCCTTTCTTTTAGCCTTGGACTCGGTGAGTCATAGGTCCGACTCGCCGAGTGGATGCGGGACCCGGGACACGTTTAAGTTGGCGACTCGGCGAGTCCATATCCTGGACTCGGCGAGTCATAGCTGTTGGATGAAACCCTAAGTTTCAGGGGTTTGCACCCTATTTAAAGGACTTATCAGCCCCAAGCCGGCCCCCATTGACCCTTAAAGCCCTGTATCTCTCGTTCTAAGCTATTCCTTGAGAGTTTGAGGTTAGTGTGTGTGTTTTTGAAGGTTTGGAAGGAGGAAGGAGGTAGATCTAGAAGAAGGGAAGTCATCCAGGCATTATTTGTGTTCTTCCAGCAGTTCCTTTGAGGTATAACCCGTTTTCCCCTTGATTCTATGCTTAAAACTTCATTTGGGTCCTTTTTGGTCAAATCCCCAAGCTTGTATGTGCATTGTATGTCGTAATAAGATGTTTGGCCTCTGGATCTAGGCAGGATTGAGCTCCAGGAGCTCAGATCTGTTAGCTTTATGGCCCCATGTTACTTGTTAGCCCTAGATCTACCCTTTTGAGACATTTTGGGCCCTAAAATCCATATTGGTGAATATCCACACGTAAAGTTGGAAACTTTACGTGTGATTCGTGTCCTAGAAGTCCATATCTGTGAATGGCATGGACTGGAATCGAGCAAATCTGTGTATTTAGTGGATGCATGGCAACGACTCGGCGAGTCGTTCATATGACTCGGCGAGTCTGTTCGCGAGTCTCCGAGTTTGTCCCCTTTTCGTAGTGTCGAGTGAGCAGTGAGTCACGGGGTGTGGCTCAGTGAGTCGGAAGCTTAACTCATCTATGGAGGTACTCGGCGAGTCAATGCCCTGACTCGGCGAGTTCAAGGCAATCTCCTTAGATCAAGAACAGACTCGGCGAGTTTTTCATACAACTCGGCGAGTCTCAGCATAAGTGTTCTTCGGATGAAGATGGACTCGACGAGTTGTTCATACAACTCGGCGAGTCTTAGCATCAGTGTTCATCGGATGAAGATGAACTCGACGAGTTGTTCATACAACTCGGCGAGTAGGATGAAGGACTTGAATATTGGTTAAGAAGGTAAACCCGTCGAGTCGTCGCCTAACTCGACGAGTAGGATCGAGATTCAGGGCAGTCGTTTGGATAGGGACTCGGCGAGTTAGAAAGCCAACTCGGCGAGTCGGGTCAACTGAAAGTTGACTCTGACTTTGACTTAGGGCATGGTCAGGGGTAAAATGGTCATTTTACCCAAAGGTCAGTGAGTAGTGTTTGATTGGGTATATTGTGGGAATTGCAGCCGGAGGATTTCCGGAGCAGCAGCAGTAGCAGCAGTAGGCAGTTAGTTCCCGATCAGATCAGCAGCTACTTCGAGGTGAGTTACCTTCCAGTAGCGGTGGGTCTAAGGCCACAACGCCGACCCACCAGTAGGAGACGTATGGTAGATGATTGTCTTTGTGATATCATCTAGGTTTACTACTACCTTATATGTTATATGCTAGCATGATACATTGTATGTGATAGTAGTCGAGTTCGGTTGTTAGGACCGAAGGGTAGTCAGACACCCCAGATACGTCTGACAGTATATGATGATATGTTTGCATGCTGGCTAGTTATGTTATATGCGATAGAGGTAGTATGAGGGGACCAGTCCCTGTGGTCGGTTGTTAGGACCGACGGGTAGTCAGCACCCCAGAATGGCTTGACATGGGTAGTCAGCACCCCAGAATGGCTTGACACGGGTAGTCAGCACCCCAGAATGGCTTGACACGGGTAGTCAGCACCCCAGAATGGCTTGACACGGGTAGGACGGCACCCCAGAACGGTCGTACCGGGTAGTCAGGCACCCCAGAATAGCCTGGCAGAATGTATGTTACATGTTTGTATGGTATGTGGTACGACGGGGGAACTCACTAAGCTTTGTGCTTACAGTCTTCAGTTTTGGTTTCAGGTACCTCCTCAGCTAGGGTAAAGGAGCCGGCGCGGTAGCAGCATGTCACACACACACACACTCTCCGGTTTCCGCATTTACGAGCTTCATTGGGATTTGTACTCTGATATTTTGATTGAATGTATGAATTGGCTTTTAGACATGGTTCACTTGTGTTATGATTTGATCAGGCAATGTTTTTAGCTTTTAATATTTTCTAAAGTAACGTTTTTAAAACGAAATTTTTTGGTTATGAAAATTGGGTCGTTACAATAAAACTTGATATCTTGATATATTGTATATTTTTTGGAATATAAAATGCATCCGACGAAGACTGTAATAATCACATAAACTAGCAACAACTACGTCATTTATTATGTTTATAAGAAATTTCAAATTCTCTATCTACTCTTATGTATCCCAATATATCCATCACATCAGACATCAGCTCATTTCCTCCCATTTTTCTTGGAAACACACATTTTATTGGTTTTATTGCTGACCCAGATACATAGTGATAAATGAGTCGATGAGATGAATATCAAATTTTACAGTAAATATAGTATTATATAACCCATCGTACCTATCTTATCAACTAATTTAATGACTACATGTATAAATCAGCCATGAAATCGATAAAATGTATGTTTGATGGAGAAAAGGGCTAAATCGTCACTAAATTTTAGTTTGAGACTTATTCGTAAATTATGGTAAAATAATTGGACTTTAATGAAACATATAAGTAATGAAACCAGTAAACCGGGAAAAAGTGGTCAAAACGCCATTTTTACCGGTAATTCATGCTTTTTCGTAAATAAATTTTAGTTTGAGATTTTTTCGTAAATTAGGGTAAAATTTTAGGACTTTTCTAAAGATTTCCCTAAATACAAATATCTATCTTATCAAAGAACAAGTGTATATTTAAATATACATATAGTGATATTTACAAGAACAAATAATGTTATTATATTTTCTAACATTTTAATATTAAGAGTACTAGTGATGATATTATCATTTTTATGAATACATTAATTGCCATTATGTATGTACCTGTGAAACAAATATTATATTTAATTCGTATTATATTCAGACATTAGAAGCATGTTGGATGAGTGATTATGTTATTTGATTTCAAACCAAGAGGTGGTGGTATTGGTTAATATATCATTTGGGCTTTAATTTTTCTAGCCTTATAACAGTATCCCTCGTTGCATTTAAGATAAAATCTTCATCATTCTCACATTTCATATAAGAGACTCAAGTCTATGGCTTTTAACTCACATCTTTGAGGAGTCGCACATTATTGGGGATGGAAATTTTGGCGCTCCTCATCTCTACATAAAGTTTCTCAAAAAATGATTAAGACTTCTCATCCGAGTCAAAGTAACTCGTTGAGTTACCCGAGTTTTAGTCAAAAGGCAAAACAAAAACCAAATAAAAAACGCAAAGAAAAAAATCAGTGTTGTAAAAATCAGTCTAGGCGGCCGATTAATCGGGGATTAATCGCTAGGCGGTCTTCAACCGAATATGATTAAGGCTAACCGGTCAGCTTAATCGGTTTTGGTCAAAGGGGGTCAAAGTCGGAGCTAGACGGTTCTAATTGGTCCTAGGCGGTCCTAATCGGTCCTAGGCAGCCAAATCGGCCAAATTTTCAAAATTTCAAATTTCAAATACTAAACCAAAAATTTCAAATTTTCAAAAGTTCATAGTATTTCAATGTTCAACTAATATATAGAAAATTTTGAAATTTTTTTTTAAAGTTTTTCTCCAAAATTTTCAAAATTTCTATGTTTTCAAATATATAAATAAACGAATTTACTTCTTTCTTAAGATATATTAAAATTTGAATAATTTTTCTTATTAATTAGATGATAAATTGTTGTGCTTGTTAAACCTATTATTAAACTTTTATGCTTATTTATTTATATTCTTACAATTAAAGTTAGATTTATAAATTTTTTAATAATTTTCTTAATAATTAATGGTCTCCGATTAATCTCCGCCTAGCCAATTAATCTCTAGACCCCAGTGTCCACTGAGTAGTTAACGTCTAACGTTTTCTGCAACCTTGGAAAAAAACAAACCTCAAAAACCAAAAAAAAACGCATAAAAACCGATTGGTGCGGTTTCTAAACTTCAAAAAAACGAAGTTGCGGTTTTCGGTTCGGTTTTGGCCAAAAACCGCACCGAACCGCACCATGCTCGCTCCTATGCCTTGGGAAATGAAGGATTTGGCTCATTTCGGATATGGTTGTCATGGTATAAGTGATCCAAGCGTTCGATTGTGTCTGCGGAGGCCAGGGGTATGATCGTAATTTGATATCTCGATCTTTTATGGAGTTTGGGTTTTGTTCGAGAGGTTTTAAAGTTTGGGTGTGTAGGGCTTCTCGCCACCTTTTTGTGGATATAAGGTTCGTTGGAAACAGACTTAGGATGAGAGAGTTATGGTATTTTGAAGATACTAGCAGATTTGGCCCCTAATAGAAATATTTTGCAGATCAGTCCCATGCATGCAAGGATGCATGGGCATGTTTGGTTGGATACGCCCAACATATAAGGTCGTCTAGTCGTAAGTGGTTTGTGAGTATGACGGGCGTACTAAGCGGTACGCGAGGCGTACTCTCTTCAAAGCAAAACCCTAATTTTGGGGTTCCTACCCTATATAAGCAACATTATACCACCCTTTTGGTCATTTTAAGGCAGTCACCACCCCTTTTGACATTCATGGAACCATATGGTGCCTTGGGTGAAGCTTGGAGTTTGAAAGAAGATTCTTGGTGGTTTGTGTAAGAGAAGAAGAAGGTGAAAGACTCAACCTCTGTAGAAGAGCTTAGAGATCCAATGTTAGCATCTCCATTTCGAGACTTTAGAGTTATAAAGTATCTAACTTGGCTATTCATTGAATAAATCTACTTTGGGTTGGTTTTTGGCCATTTTAGTCCCTTTTGTTTAGTCTTGGTGAGCTAGGGTCGTTTTAGGATCTCAATCTAGTACATATAGACATTTTAAAGGTCGTTCATAAAGGTGCAAGCTTTGTGGAGTTTTTAAGCTCAAGCATGAGTTAAGACCATCCATTAAGCTCTTTTGAGCTATAGAGTCCCATTAAACCATGCATACTAGTAAAGTTGCCAACTTTACTTGAAAAGTCATCCATCATAATTAGACTGGAGAGTTGGAGCAAGGGCTAAAGTGAATAAGTGCTTATTGGAGAAGTTTGGAGTCTAGGGGAGTATGTTGGGCGTACCCACCTGCTACATTGCACGTACTGGCCCCAAAGGGTGTACGCTTTGCATACCAGATGAGTACGTAAGGCATACTCGACCTGGTTGACTCATCTTGTTTTGTTAACCTTTTGGGCTTTGGACCTTGGACCAGAAGTTGACTAGGGTTAACCATTCAGTATTTTCAGGGCTTTTTGGATACTAGGCCTTCTCAGGATAAGTCCATGATGGATTTGGGCCTAATTATGGTAATTGGGCCTTATGGTGCCATTTCAGGTTCGGGCTATCTTATGGGCTTGTATTGCGTGGGGGTTTGTTGGGTTAGCTATGAATATGTGTTTTGGTTCAGAAAAAGTAAATGGGCTTTAGGGAAAGGCCCATGTAAGGGTTTGTGCCTAATTTAGAAAATTGGGTCATTAGTAGGCTTAATAATAATAAAAAAATCATGGACTAGAGGGGGACCAGTCATGTAAAGATTAACTACCTGTCTGGTATAGGCGTAATTTAGAAAATTGGGCCTAATTTAGCAAAAGTAAATGGGCTTTAGGGAAAGGCCCGTGTAAATATTAACTACCTGTATGGTATAAGCATGGGAGGGGGACCAGTCATGGACTAGAGGCCCAGAAGAGTGGTCCAGGTGCACTGTAGGCCTTGTGAGGCGGTCCAATCAGAATGAAGGATCGTGTGTGTTCATACCTTGTATGTGTATTGTGGTGTGTGGTATTTTAGGGGAACTCACTAAGCTTTGACTTATAGTTGTGGATTAAATGTTTTATAAGTATCATTCGTAATCGTGGAAAAGCGAATGCCTGACTTGTAACACCAGTCAAATTTAGGTCAAAAATAAATTGTTCAATAACCTTGATTGGGATAAATAAATTGGTAGAGATCGTAACTAGATTTCCAAAAATATAAAGAACACTGAAATCCGAGTTATAACGAAGAAGTTATGACCAATCGAAGATCCGCAACAAAACCGGTAAAATGTTGTTAAGGGTAAAATACGAAATTTCAATAAAATACTTTTCAACCTTAGGTATCTAAATGAAAGTTGTAGATATCATTAAACCGTAAACGTACACAAAAGGAACGCCCAAATCTGACTTCGTTTGAGGAAGTTATGATTTTTCGAAGTTTCAGACATAGTGGTAGACAGCTAAAAACTCAAAATAGAGATCGAGTGATTTTTAGTCAAAACGATCTAAACGAGAATCGAAGATATCGCTGATAGTAATGCAACGGTAAAAAGACAGATGAAAATGGACGTCAGATGAAGAAGTTATGGATTTTTTACGGAGTTTTCCTGGCACGACCTACTAAAAATAAATATAATAAAATTTAAAGTCAAAATTAATCGACGAAGACTAAACTAAAGTTGTAGAGCATAATCTCAGCTTCGCGTCGATATAAAGAACGTCAAAAACGGAGTTCGTATGCGAAAGTTATGAATTTCTGAAGTTCAGGGCGCGAACCCCAACACTGTGTCAGAGTTCACGACGTGAACTCAGTGCTGACGCCTCCTGGAGTCTGTCAGACCCAACTTGCGATGACGCATGCAGTGATGACAAAGTTCACAACGTGAATAAGTTTGGTTCACGACGTAAGACCCCAAAAATGACCCTATAAATAGAAACCGAAGGTCTCAGGTTTAGGCTGCTCTTTTCTCTTCTTCTGGCCACTTTTACTCTGCGTTTAGCATCCCGAGACTACCCCGACGCCCCAGTTACGCGTCCAGATCCTGACGAAGGCTCGAAGTCATGAAGTTCCCAAGAAATAAATCTTTTTCAGTCAAAGTACTGCCCGCGTGAAGCCCGGTTTTTCACCAGAAACCTGTTGTTTCGTCAAGAACGATCCTTCCTAGAAACGAAACGCTGCCCGATTCTCCACTTATCAAGTGAGTTCATACCCCTACACCTTTTCCAAACTTTTTATATGTTTTATAGGGGGGAATACAAGTATAACACAAGGAAACTTGTGTTGCAAAATATTGATTATGTTTTCTTATACTTTACGTATTTATTACACAAAAATATCGACTTTGAATCACAAACATTATTATCAAACTTATAAACTTCTAAATGTTGTTAATAACAAAGTTCCATTATATAAATAATATACATGGAAGCTATGATAAGTATTATTTTATGGAAATTACAGGTTAAAAGGAACAACGATAGGAAAAACACGTATATAAATTGTGATAAGTATAATTTATGAGTCAATCCACTCTTTCTATCGTACAAAGTTATAAATGAAAATTGTTATTTTTATTTACTAAAAGGTTTTTCATATATTACTAGTGAACTTATTGTTAGCGAATCATCTGTGAGACAACGACTTTGTTTAGTATTAGACGAAAGTCCATCACTTATAGCCACAGTCTCCTGTAGGGAGAGCGTGAGTTTGTGTATAGATCTATACGGGACAGAAAATCCCATGCTCTGATTGTTAGCTACAGTTGGAGCGAAAGTTCAGGGGTTACAAATGCCATTTACATTAAGGATATCCGTCATATTAGCATGGTTATAGGAACTCGCAACGCGGAAACAATGACTCATACACGTAGTAATACCCAACTCAATCAAGTTTGGGGAATAATAACTATATGATACTTCATATTTACATCAGGGTTATATATGGTTTTCATTCGATAAACAGTGGGACGTATGATTTCAGCTTCATTTCCTGTTCCTTGTTTGGTTGTGGATTTAGGGCAGAATCACCCAATCGACTGTTGGTTCCAGTCTTAGGCATATATAACTTGTAGGGACTAAGTAATCATGATAGGGTATTATCAGCACATTCAGAATCCAGTAAACGCAACTTTAACTAGTTTTACTTAATAATAAAACTACCAAGCTATAAAGCTAAGTATGTCATAGTTACTTACATATCACGGTCTTGGTCATTTAAGACTCCCTTTCATCTATTAGGGAAAATATGAGATTTTCTGGATCCAATACATTCATTTTCAACACAATGAATCATAACTCATCTATTAGGGAAAATATGGGATTTTCTGGATTTAATACATTCATTTTCAACATAACGAATCACAACTCATCTATTAGGGGAAATATGAGATTTTTTGGATCTAATATATTCATTTTCAAGACAACGAATCATAACTCTTTTCATTTGAAAATATCGGATTTTCTGGAGACATATACAAGTATCTTCATATTGATGTGATCACTTAGTGGGTATGTTTGGGTTATATAAAATGAAGATTCAATAGATAGTGGAATGTGTGGTTTCCACCTCATTTCCTATTCCTTGTTTAGTTGTGGGCTTAGGGCATATCTACTCATCCGACTGTCAGTTCGATCCTTGATTTTATATAACTTATATGCACTAAGTAATCATGGTAGGAACCAACATCGGTCACTTTTCATATACAAATTCAAAGTATCATATATCACTCTTTAAACGTAAGAATCAAATATATTTTGTCATCAATGCTACGGGCTACACTTCAAGCTATTAAGAAAATATAATATTTTTTGTAATATCATACAAACATTTTCAAGAAACAATAAACTTACCTTCTAAATCAAATACTTATGAACTCACCAACTTAAATGTTGATATACTTTCAAA
Organism: Lactuca serriola; assembly: GCF_051521515.1. Taxonomy (NCBI): domain Eukaryota; kingdom Viridiplantae; phylum Streptophyta; class Magnoliopsida; order Asterales; family Asteraceae; genus Lactuca; species Lactuca serriola. The sequence continues at coordinate 132,711,679 of NC_136415.1, forward strand.
ATCAATTGTATTCTCAGGAAACTAATAAGCAGGTACTCGTACAAGTGTCAAGAAGATGAAGCATAATAGCTTCAAGTCTTTGTTTTGGTCATCTACTTTTGAAATCACACTATCTACTTTATGTATTCAATGTAAACACTTTATTATCAATACAATGGTTGTTGCTTTGATTACTATTTTACATTTGTTATGTAAAGCCCCATTTATTTATTAAATAAATAAATTAATTAATGAATGGCTCGTAGCCCTAAAACAAATAATTATATATGCAGGGTGTTGGTTTCGAGGAGTTAATTGCCACATTTTAGAAGTTGGGGGTTAAAAGTGTAAGATCTGGATTTAATTTTAAAAGGATTTCAGAAGTTAGGGGGCGTTTGGTAATTTATGGACTTAAATTGAAGAGATTTGAGGGCTTAGGGGCTGGTTGGTAATTTCAGGACTTATTATGAAAGGAAATTATGGGAGCAAGGGCTAAAGGGTAAATATTGGATTAAGATTGAAAGAAAAAGAGAAGGAAGGGGCCAAACTCGTTATTATGGAGGTAAGTTTAGGGGATCGGGGTATATAACCCGTCACCCCTCCCGCTTCGAACCCTAAACCTAATCGTTTCTTCACCAGCCGCCATCCTTATGACCCCTTAGCCGGCGCCGCTACACCTCCCTTCGACCGAATGGTGTGCCACCAGAGATGTTTCCCTCTTGACGAGTATCGACGAACCCGAAGCATGCCAAAGACCGATCGACTGCCTTGTAGCCTTGGTCGGAGTCGCGAGCCAACTGCCAAGCAACCTCAACTATCGCCGCCGGTGGGTGTAATGATCGACGAGGTCGTAATCTCGCTTTCCTCCGGTGCCACCGTCGTTGGTGAGGTTACCAATCAACCGCCACAACCATTGTAAATTTCTAAATCGCTGGTATTGTTCTTCTTCTTCTATTCATCTTGTCGTCGGCCGCCTTGCGGGTGAAGGGACTCATGGCGTTTCCTGTTATCACCGGTGAGTGATGGTTTAGTTCAAGGCTCGTGTGCGACGTGGGTGCGCTGTGGGGGAAGTCCTGTCGAGTTGGGTCATGGAGAACCACCATGGCAGCCGGCCATGGTGGCTGTCATCGCAATACGCCTTCATACGCCGCTAGATCGATGGAAGGATCAATTTTCAAGAAATTGTGGGTGTTTGATTTTGTTGTGGTGTGTTGTGTGTGTAGTTGCTTGGCTGGAAAATTTAAGAACCGCCACCACCACCACCGTGAGGTGGTGGCTGCCACCATACACCGCCATGTATGTGTGTTTACATTAGTTAGTTAGTGTGTGTGAGCTTTGGTATTTCATTGTAAATTGTAAAATAAAATGGAATAATGAGAAAGAAACCATAACCACCACCGGTCGCCGTGTCGGGTGGCGGTGTGCCTTGTCTCGATTGTGTTGATTCGTTTGGAGGGTTTGAAATCCTAACGGGCCCAAGGAAGCCCTAATGGACTTAATAAGACTTAATGGGCTTAATGACATTCTAGTGGACCTAGTAGGCCCAATAAAGCCCTAATTGATCTAGAGGCCCAACAAGTTAATAAATGGGTTAGTCTTTGGGTTGGAAAACACTAACGCTAATTAAACCCTAATTTTTGAGAATTAATCGGGACGCACACGAGAATTATTTAATAACTTGAGATATTAAATAATAAACTTTGGCAAAGATTAATCTAAGCGATAATGGACTTAATGGATTACGTCCTAAATGGGTTAAGTAGGAAACTTAACCCTAATCATCATTTTATGGGAAACCCTAATTTCACTTGGGTTTATTGTTGGGCCTTCCTTTTGGGCCTTGATGATCGGGTTATTAATGGGTCATCCAAAGTCAAGCAATTAGACTAGAATAATTTAATGGGCCTAGGGCAAGGCCCATGTAAGGGGCTTGGGCCCAATTTGGAAAATTGGGCCATAAATGGGCCATAGTTTGGGCCTTAATGATTATACGATGTTGGGCCTTAGAATGAGACCATGTGTAGGCCTAGGGCCAATTTGGAAAATTGGGCCATATGTTGGGCTTTGATTTCTAATTGACTTTGGGCCTATGGATTGAGCCTTGGGCTTTAATAAGCCAAGCTAGGGGTAATGTAGTAATTACCCAAAGAATATACGTATGGTTATGTCTTGGGACCCAATTATTAATTGGGTGTTATTTTGGTGTTGACAGTTCGGGAATCTGTCAGCCAGCAGCTGGGGTCGAGTCTGTGGGACTTCAGCAAGTGTGGGATTGTGTATTCGGGACTTCAGCAATGTGAGGTGAGTTACCTTCCAGTAGCGGTGAGTCTACGACCACAATGCCGGCCCACCAGTAGGAGTTGTATGTTAGATGATTGTCTTTGTGATATCATCTAGGTTTGCTACTACCTGATATGTTTATATGCTGACATGATATGTTATATGTGATACTGGTAGTAGGAGGGGAATAGTCCCCATGTTCGATTGTTAGGACCGAAGGGTAGTTCGGACACCCCAGGTATGTCTGATAGTATGTTTGTGTTATGATATATGTGATAATAGCTGAGTGTGGGCGAGGCCCGTATCTCAGAGATAGTGGAGTGTGGGCGAGGCCCATATCTCCCAGCTAGCAGAGTGTGGGCGTGGCCCGTATCTCAGAGATAGTGGAGTGTGGGCGCGGCCCGTATCTCCCAGCTAGCGGAGTGCGGGCAAGGCCCGTATCTCCATGAGTGTGGGCGAGGCCCGTATCTCCTAGCTGTTCATTATATGATTGTATGGTATGTGGTATGATGGGGGAACTCACTAACCTTTGTGCTTACGGTTTACAGTTTTGGTTTCAGGTACTCGTTTTCAAAGGAAGGAGCCGGCTTGATCGCAGCACATCACACTGTGTTTTCCGCACAAGAGATCTTTGGGATTACACTCTGATATGGTTTGACGATAAAATGTTTTGATTATTGACACTTTGGTTTTGACATGAGATATGAATATGGATGTTTTATTACTAATGGTTTTATATTATAACTTAATCAAAACGAAATTTTTGGCCTTGAATTTTGGGATGTTACATGTTATAATATTGTACATGACGTCCTCCGCTCCCAAATGTTTCCGTCGTTCAGGTTTAGGGGTGTGACAGATTATACACACTCATCATGAGCATTGGAGATTCCGCATTTATTACATTATTCTGATTTTGAAGCAAGTGTATTTTGAAACAAATGAATTTTCTTACTTAGGTTTTATAAAATGATGTTTTACCTTGATTAAAATTGAAAAAATTGTTTGTGAAAATTGGACGTTACATGATGTTTGGATTTATGAAAATGACCTTTATTTCCTTTTAAATTTGAAAATTCTTACTATGGTATTTAGGACGTTACAATCTGGGTCTTTTCCGGTTTAGTCTCTTAGGATGCTCATAGAAGATGAGCATACTAACATGTTTACGTGGGTTAATTGGGTTCCAATTAAGGTAAACTATTTTGCTTAAAGGCTCTTTTTAGACATGATACCAGTGACAATTAATCTTACCATCCGGTGTGTGAGAATGTCGTCGATTAACTGTCCTCTTTATGCGATCTGTGATGAAGGTGTAGATCTTTTTTTTTTGCTGATACAATTTGGTCTTGAATGCATAAGTGGATTATTTTGTTCCCATTTTATCCTAAAAATCGTATGGAGCTCTTGTTCAATTTAAAGATTTTGAAGTTGGATAAAAATGACTTTAAATTGAGATGAACTTTAATTTATTTCTTCTTTAGGGTTATTTAGAAGACGAATAATGACTTATTGTTCAAATACATCTATAACAACATATCTATAACAGTCCAATGAAAATGATTGATGATTTACACGTTAACTCTTTCAAGTGATTAAAACACAAATCGAAATCGAATTGTATTTCTTTAGGATTGAGTGGTATTGTTCCCTAATTTTCATTATTACATGGTTATACTTGCTAGTTGCTTTTGCTATGTATTAAGTTGATAAAAATATAAAGAAAATACATCTCACCCAATAAGTAAGTGCCACGTACATGATTTGACGTATGTTTTTACTTGTTTGACCTTTACCGGAAAAGGAAACCCGACGGCATACACGTGGAGAGATAGTGACTCGTATAAAACAGAAGACGTCGCGGATCTTCTCTGGGCACTTCTCAACCGCGACAGAGAGAAATTGTGCGTGGTTTTGGAGTGTGTTTATGTGTGTGAAAGAGAAAGGAGTAAGGAGAAATGGATTTGTTACCGGCGGAGGCGTCATCGGAGATTGTGAAGAAGCACAGATTTAGGTCACTGAAAATGGTAGACTTGAATTATGAAGAAGTTTTATCGGATGTTCCATACGGTGCGGACTACGGTAAACTCGACAATGGACTCCGTTACTATGTGCGATTGAATTCCAAGCCTAAAATGAGAGCAGCGTTGGCACTCGCCGTCAGAGTCGGGTAACACATTTATTATCAGCATGATAATAGCTTAATTTCACTTGCAATTTGTGTTTATTTTTTCTTATTCATCATCACGTTTTGAATTATTTAAACTGTTTTTTGTTGATTACTCTAGCGCCAAGCAGTTTTACTTTAGATTTGCAAGGGTTTTAGCATAATGTTGATGTATATTGATTTACTTGTTATCCGATAATATTTGGTTATGCATTTTCTGGAACAAATGTAACTGCATGATTCCCATTTAATCTTCCTGAAATGCTATGTGTTACGCCTTAATATCTACTTACTGATATTCATCTTTTTCCCTTGTCATCTGAAAGCTGTGCTTAATTTTTTATAGTTACTGCTAATGTTAGTGATTCATTTTAAGCCTTTTTGTTGGATTGTTCTGGTGAATGATTCAAGTTAAGGATTTAGCTAAGTATATAATTAGTATGCATTTGAACTCAATGTTGCTGGTTGTAGTTGAAATTGTAAATAATGTTTGATTATGTACTAGTTTTGCGCTTGAAATCTGATGTTGTGATACATTTCTGGCCAAATTATAGATGATATTTGATAACTTAATGCATTGGTTGGATAAGCAATTAGGATGACAGTTAGCAGACTAGTTGATTTGGTTGATGCACATTTGGATGCATTTAAAATGGTCAAAATCTGGAAGTTTACAAGGAATCAATAAGGAAAAGATGCAAGTCACTTATGACTTAAAAAGATTGTTCAAAACTATCTTACTTTCCTGTTGACGTGGTGTATATTTATGACCTGAAATTTTCTCAACAGTTTAGCACTTAAAATTCTTTATGTATATTATGTAATTATAAGAAATGTAATAATTTTTTTTTCGAAAATCAGGTTTATGTTTGACTTTATCTTGATGGGATGCCACCAGCAATGCATAGTTCATTAGATATATATATTATGTGTAGACATGCTCTTAGTTATTCTTACATTTATGAGATTACAGACACAGTAGTGAATTAGGGTTTGCTGGTTGGTTTGTCTAAAGTTGGAGAACCTTAAATTTGGGGTAAAGTATATGCCCATATAGAAGCAAGTACTTTTAGTCAGAAATGAACATTAATGGTTGAAAATCTTAATACATGACAGTTCAGTTCTGGAAGAGGAAGAAGAGCGAGGAGTTGCTCACATAGTTGAGCATCTTGCTTTCAGTGCAACCAAGAAATACACAAATCATGACATTGTCAAATTTCTTGAAAGCATTGGAGCAGAGTTTGGTGCCTGTCAGAATGCAGTCACATCTTCTGATGAAACAGTTTATGAGCTGTTTGTTCCTATTGACAAACCTGAGCTATTATCTCAAGCCATTTCAGTCTTGGCAGAATTTAGTTCAGAGGTAAGAACAAATATATGTGACATACATCTGCATCATCCTTCTTCCGGTTTTCCATATTTTTTATGTGTGCAGATTCGAGTATCAGCAGAGGATTTAGAAAAAGAGAGAGGTGCTGTAATGGAAGAGTACAGAGCAAACAGGAACGCCAATGGCAGAATGCAGGATGCACATTGGCTTTTGATGATGGAAGGTTCAAAGGTCTGTATCTGTCATAAATATTTCTTTTTATTTTTCATTGTCTCAAAAATATTTCTTTCTAAAATTTCAATTATTTTTATTCCAGTATGCAGAGCGTTTGCCAATTGGATTAGAGAAGGTGATCCGGACAGTTTCTCCTGAAACCGTGAAACGATTTTACACAAAATGGTATCATCTCCAGAATATGGCTGTTATTGCTGTTGGAGACTTTTCTGATACAAAGGTTAGAAATTAGAATGATACAAATGCTTTCTAATTTTCTATCATAAGTGACAAGCAAAAAGCTATCTTGTAATCTCTTGTTTTTTCTTTCTTGCAGAGTGTTGTTGAATTAATAAAGACTCATTTTGGTGGTAAAGTGTCAACTACCGATTACATAGAAATACCTAAATTTCTAGTTCCATCTCACGAGGAACCTCGTATTTCATGTTTTGTGGAATCTGAAGCTGCTGGGGTTAGTGTTCTACAGTCTCCAATGTAATAAATAGTATAGAACTAATATCATATGCTTATTGGGGTTACATTCAACAAAACATATGAAATATAAAATTTTCTTTTTGTCACAGTCAGCAGTCATGATCAGCTGCAAGTCACAAGTGGATGAGCTGAAAACCGTAAAGGACTACCGGAATTTACTTGTGGAAGCCATGTTTTACCACGCGATGAATCAAAGATTCTTTAAAATGTCACGCAAGAAGGACCCACCTTACTTTTCATGCTCGGTTGCTGCAGATGTGGTTGTTCAACCAATTAAGGCGTATATAATGACTTCATCTTGTAAAGAGAAAGGCACTCTTTATGCCTTGGAATCCATGCTCACAGAGGTTTCATGACTTCATTTCCATCTTTATGTTGGAGTGTGAATGTGTGATTCAATATTGTTAACTAATATAAATTCTTTCAGATTGCTAGGGTTCGGATACATGGATTTTCTGAACGCGAAACCTCTGTTGCAAGAGCATCAATGATGTCCGAAATCGAATCTGCATATTTGGAGCGTGACCAAGTACAGTCAGCAAGTTTACGGGAGGAATTTTTGCATGTATTCCACTGATTCCCTTGTATCATTATCTTTGTAGTTTAAGTTTTTTTATTTTCTAATTCTTGGTGTTTAACTTTTAGCATTTTCTTCGTGGCGAACCTGTTGTTGGAATTGAGTATGAAGCACAACTTCAGAAAACTATTTTGCCACGTAAGTTGTTAACTTCATTAATTTATAGATATGTTTTTGAATGTTACATACTAATGGTGGCTTTACTTTTTGATGTGGTAGATATCTCTGCATCCGAGGTATCAAAGTATTCTGAGAATTTTCGCACCACACATAGTTGTGTGATAAAGACAATCGAGCCTCGAGCTGCTGCAACAGTGGATGATCTAAAAAATATTGTTTTAAAAATAAATTCACTCGAGAAAGATGGAAACATTTCCCCTTGGGACGAAGAACACATCCCAGAAGAAATCGTTACTTTAAAACCAAACCCCGGGTAACTTTCCTCATCATGAAATGCAACTGATGACATCATTTCTGCAAATTGTATATTTACTAATCTCCCATTGGTAAATCTTTTTTTTTTTGGTCTATTATAGGAGTGTAGTTCAGGAGTCTGAATATTCAAATATTGGAGTCACTGAGCTGATTTTGTCAAATGGAATGCGTGTCTGCTATAAGCACACAGACTTCCTTGAAGACCAGGTTTGTTTTCATGCACTTAAAATTACTACTTGTAAAAACTTATTATGTGCATATTTGTTATGTGATTAAAATGCTGTGTTTGAACAGGTTTTGTTCACAGGATACGCCTACGGGGGTTTATCTGAACTTCCAGAAAGCGAATACTTTTCGTGTTCAATGAGTTCCACAATTGCTGGAGAAATTGGTATTTTTGGTTATAGGCCTTCAGTACTTCTAGATATGCTTGCTGGTAAAAGAGCTGAAATTGGTACAAAACTTGGTGCATATATGAGAACTTTCTTCGGTGACTGTTCGCCTACCGATTTGGAAACTGCCTTCCAGGTTTGTTCAACTAATCATTTATACACATTTTTGGCTAAAATTCCTAATATCCTTTTCTTGATCCTATTTTTTAAATTCTATGTTTCTTGCTAGTTGGTCTATCAACTGTTTGCAACTGGGGTGGTACCAGGGGAAGAGGACATTAAGATTGTGATGCAAATGTCAGAAGAATCGGTCAATGCCCAAGAAAGAGACCCATATACTGTCTTTGCAAACCGTGTGAGGGAGATTAATTATGGGAACTCTTATTTTTTCAGGGTAAGATTTTTTTTTTAAAAAAAAATATTTTGGTTTACTTATAGAGTCTAGTACATCTTACAATCTTTTTTTCAGCCAACAAGAATTAGTGATCTTCGAAAAGTTGACCCATTTAAAGCATGTGAATATTTCAACAAATGTTTCAAGGACCCGTCAACTTTCACTGTGGTGATTGTCGGGAATATTGATCCTGATATTGCAAGGCCATTGATACTACAATATTTGGTGAGTAGAATTGTGTTTTTTATATTTAAATTTAACTTATAACTTTTGGAAATATGATTATGTGAAATGTGTTATGGAATTTTATTGCAGGGAGGAATCCCAAGACCATCTGAACCGATTTTAAAGTACAACCGTGATGACCTGAAAGGCTTGCCTTTTACTTTTCCCACAACCATAACTCGGTTTGTACATTTTTTTTCCCTTTTCACTTTTAATAACAAAAAATAAGTAAATTTTATTTAATACATGGTGTTGTTTGTAGAGAAGTTGTTCGCAGCCCTATGGTGGAAGCACAGTGTTCTGTTCAGTTATGCTTCCCAGTAGAGTTAAAGAATGAAAAAATGGTATGCTGATGAGAAGCTTGTGACATTTCTTGATAGATGGAGGACTAATAAAGTAATAATTTGTTTCCATGATAGATGGAGGACGTTCACTTCATTGGGTTTTTGAGCAAACTATTGGAAGCCAAAATAATTCAGGTTCTCCGTTTCAAGCATGGCCAGGTTTGTTTTTATGCTTCACGTGTAAACTTCATTGCCTAAATTCATTCATCACTTTAATTAAAACTCTAATGCTGTTTTCATACCAGATCTACTCAGCTGGTGTTTCTGTATTTCTTGGTGGCAATAAACCTTCGCGAGTTGGTAATGCTCGTGGAGATATTAGTGTAAACTTTTCTTGTGATCCAGATGTCGCTCTAGCACTGGTATGTGTTTTTACATCTTGATCCTTGAAAACAGTTGTGGATATTTTTCATTTATCATATGAAAAAGTATATGACTTTCCTTTCAGGTTGATCTTGCTTTGGATGAGATATTACGTCTTCAAGAAGAAGGACCTTCAGATGCAGATATCTCTACAGTACTCGAGATTGAACAACGGGCCCACGAAAATGGACTACAGGTGATTAATATGAAAAAAAACTCAAAAAGTGATATCTATGTTAAAAACAAGAGTCGATTACATTTTTGGTACCCTCGAGTGTAGCTGATTTTGTTTAGTCTAAAAACAAAACTAAAAAAAGTAAGAAATCTCAGGAGAATTATTGGTGGCTTGATCGGATATTGCACAGCTATCAATCTAGGATCTATTCAGGGGATGTTGGTACTTCATTTGCTGTAAGTGTTTGTGTTCACGCAATCTAATCCATGTAACTTTTTTTTTTGAATAATAATTGGTGATTTTTTGATGCAGGTTCAAGATGAGAGTCGCATAGACGTTAGGAAAATCTTGACACCAGTGACAGCTCAGCAATCACTGCAAAAGACTTTACCTTTCCCTTGCAAAAAACAATACACTGTAGTAATTCTAATGCCTCAGGCTTCTCGTTTTGAAAGGCTAAAGTCCTTCATCACTGATGCAAAGGTCAGTTACAAAAGTCAAACAGTGACTCCATTAGTTTTTACAAAACTTTTATAAGAAAGTAATGATTATGTTGTGGGTGGGTGCAGGTTCAAGTTGGATTTGGTGGTCTGGTAGTTTTGGGTTTCTGCATCTGGAGATATGCACGAAGATCTTCAGAATCATAGAGTCTGTGCTTGAGTAGTCATCAGAACCTAGAAATTTTGAATAGTAGATACAAGTCTATGTGGGAGAGGCATTGTTGGTTAAAACTCAAACCAAAAATTGATTAGAATTCACTGATTAAAATTGAAAAAGGAAAACAAAGTTCGTGTGTATGAACCGAAGGCGATATGTAGTTTTTGTGTGTGTTCAGACCAAACCAGGGAAAGAGGGAAGGAGAGTGAGATGGTGGAAGAACAATCTAAAAAGCGTAGCTACTAAGTAGACAACAGATAATAAAAATAAAAGTACAAAAAATAAAATAACATTAACACAATGAAAAAAAAAAAAAAAACGATATTTTCTGGTTCACTACAAGTTCATTTTGGAGATGATTTATAACATCTTCATTTGTGACCTTGAAAAATCATCGTCTTTTAACGATGCAAATACTCAGTCGTTTAAAAACTCATCTAATATATAACTTGTGCAAATCCAGTTATACAAGTTTCATTGTAGAAAAATATGTCTCTATTGTTGTGGCTGCAACCGTTAAAACTAATGTTATCTTTAATCATCCATAGATCAAAGGAAACAAATGATGGATCTTGGTTTGCACCTCACTCTAGCATTCTCAAATATACAATTCAAGTTAACAAGTCTTCCATCTTGTTGCATATGATTGAGTAGAGAAAAATCTTGTAGAATATATATCATGTCTAGTTCTAAAATCCAAAGAATTGATATGATCGATCTTACGATCAGTTTCAACATCCCAAAAAACATTTGTTTTAGTTCTTTAATTGACTTCGTAAATTTGGTTGGGTATGTGCTTGTTCATAGCCAATTATTAAAAATAATGGTTAAAATCATAAAAGACTATATATATTAGGGTTTGTCCGAACTATGAGGGTGTTTGGGGTGTTGATTTTGAAGTGTTCATTGATTTATTGTCAGTTTGATACTCATAATAAGAAATTTTAAATGTTTGGATAAGAAAATTTCACAAACACTTATTGACTTAAATAAAAGGGAAAATACTAATCTAGCCAAATACACTAATTACCTATCCAAAATTAGCCAAAAAAAAAAACACATTAGCCAAAACTAGCCTACGAAATAGTAGATAGGTTAGGGTTGACTACGGTCAACCTTCGAAAACTACTATTTCGTTGCAATGGACTACTCTTTCGTGGGCCATCTACTTTTTTTTGTGGCTCATTGGCCCATAGTATATAATATCTTATTTTCAGTTTATGTTATTTTTTTTTCTTCCATTGTCTACTATTTTCTCTCAATGGAGCACCCGAAGAACAACGAGGTACGTCCATTTTTAATCAAAATTTTACCGTATTGTTAATTAGAAGTAGTTTTTATATATGAGGATAACTTTTTTTTTTGAAAAAAAACCGAAAAAAAAAAAATTAACAGATTGTGCGTTGTAGACTTGTAGGCGTAGGTTTCGTAAGAAACCTGCGGGTTTTTTTTTCCCAGTTTTTTCAAAAAAAAAGTTATCCACATATACAAAAACTACTCCTAATCAACAATACAGTAAAATTTTGATTAAAAATGGACGTATTTCGTTGTTCTTCGGGTGCTCCATTGAGAGAAAATAGTAGACAATGGAAGAAATTTTAGTCAAATTTAACAAAAAAAATAGTCAAATTTAGCAAAAAAGTAGTAAATTTTAATAAAAAGTAGTCAAATTTACCCAAAAATAGTCCAATTTACCAAAAAAAAAATAGTCAACAAATTCAAAAAAGTAATCTACATTTTAGCAAAAAATTATTTTATCAAAATATTGTTCAAAAAATTATTTTATATTTTACAAAAAATATTTTTTAACAAAATAATTTTCAAAAACTACTCTACATTTTACAAACAATATTTTTAATCAAAATAATTCTCAAAAAATACTCTCTATTTAAAAAAAAAACGTAGCTTTTTAACCTAAAACCGTAGACTTCAATCCAAAACCATAGTTTTCATTAAAAAAAAATACCATAGATTTAACCCAAAACCATAGGTTACAGTTTGGGAAACCGTATTTTGTAGAGAGTAACTGTATGTTTAAAAAAAACCTATGATTTTATATCTTCAAAATATATATATATATATATATATATATATATATATATATATATATATATATATATACTAAACATGAAACAGTAGACGATTCTAAATACCTACGGTTTTATGGGCTATTTTGGGACAATTCCTAATTTTTGGCTAAAAATAGTTAATTACTTCCTTAATTTGGCTAGATTAGTAATTAGCCCTTAAATAAATAGTTATTGGTAAGTTATTTCTTAATTACACGTATAATGACCATTCTAACTTGACAAGTTTGGTGCATAGCTTAATACTTGAAGAACTAATTCTAGAAGTGTAAAACTAAAGGGATTTGCTAATAGAGTTGAAGAACGAATGTTGCTTTGATGCTTATACTTTGGCATCTTGGAATGTGTACCATGGAGTTACGGATGACAACCGGAAGGATATATGTGTTTGTATACTTAGGTTATGAGGAGTGGTGGTGCATGCTAAAGAGTTGTTAAGACATGTCATATCAGATTTTTTTCTTCTACCTAATCTTTTGTCACAAAAAATATATACACTTGAATTTTGAGAAAAAAATTAAAACAAAAATGCAAATAAAAGATGACCAATCACAACCTTCTGATTTTAGAAAATAAAAAATAAAAAAAGAAAGCAAATACAAAAGGACCAATGACAGCCAACTCTAAAGAATCTTTTCTTATCTCTCTTCTCGCTAGTGAACTAGCGAACTCTTCTTAACATTGCTTAACATAGTGAAGGGGGTGGTGTTTTGTTCATGCCAAGTTTTTGGCGAGTGAGTTTGGCGTCCCCACTCCCTTTAGCCTTATACGCGTATATCCCACTGTATTTGTGCTAATTAAGTTGTAATGCTTATAATCTATTTATAGGCTTATATAGTTCTCCTACCATATTTTCTCACTCTCTCGGATCTCTTAGTCCCTATTTGACAAATTAGATTAAAAACTCTGAAAAGCTAGCTAGTAACTTATAAGTTAGTTTATAAATTAATAGTATTTGGTAAAAAGTAGTGATAAGCTAGATTATATATGCAATTTACATAAATAGATATTTGGATATATATATAACTAAAAATTAACATCATATATAATTAAAAATTTATTGGGAATATTTTTGAAAAAGCTCCATAAGCTTCTCAAAATCTATTTCAAAGTAGTTTTTCAAAAACTAAAGCTAGTTTATAAGTTACAATAAGTTATCTTTGATGATTAGGTTATTTTTATGTATGTGAGAGCATGTCTTGTAGTGAGATTTTATTGAGGTTTTGATGTGATTTTTTTCTTTTTAATGAAAAGAGTTTTTTGGTTTAAACTTTTTTTTTTACAATAACTTACTTGAACCTTTCGACTAGTCTTTTATCAGGGGCTAAGTATTGATTAAAGTCATCCATTATGGCTTATAACCGACCTTCCAACACTCACTTTCGCCCTCTTCAAATTTGAGAACATGGACTTTCTCATATGTTTAAGTGAAAAGGGCTTTGATTGTTCTATATATTCGATGTTGGTATACAAGTACACACCTTCAATTGAACTTATGTAATGTTTCAATGTAAAAAATGGTAATGTATTAATAGATTATATTTTGGTTGAAATCTTAGAAATTGTCATTGTATATGATCAATAGTTAACTATACATTTAAAGCACATAGAGTTTTCGTGCATGTCTTTATTCACGCTAGATATTTTATTTCCTTTTTGTTCTTCAAGATAATTTGTTTTATTGCTCACTATAGATTTCTCGATTTACAAGAATATAGGCGATATGAATTATCATAGGCGATGTGATAAGCAACCTTATTCAGAATTGCTTCACAATCCCAGACTCATGGTGAACCCTATTTGAAACTCCTAAGATTCGAACTCGGGTCACCTATGAGAAGGCGATTACCTAACCTTACCCGATTGAGCCAACAAAAAAATGATAGTATAAGACCTTCAAGTTAGTTATGATATATCCATATGATGCGACATTGGAATCCGGGCATTGGGTCTTGTGTGTTGGATATGGATCGTGGATCAGAGATGAACATCGTTAGCATGTTCCTAACGGGATTCCTAGCTACAACAAGTAACAAGACCGTAGAGTTTCCCCATGCACTATGCCCCGGGAGCAAGCTCCGACGATCAAGTCAGATCAGTGTATAAAGGGAGATGGTTCCTCCTGGCCGAAGGGCACCATCTAGGTGTGATGGGTGTGAGTAAGAGCATAATAGAGGCTAATGCCTTAGGGTTCCAGATGATCAGAAGTTTCCCCTTCATGGAGGAGGAAACATTCTATTTATAGGGGACAATTAGTTCAGACCTTGGGCCAGCCCACTTCAGGCCCAACTAGCTGGCAACGATGCCAACAAGTTGTGCGGTCAGGAAGTGGTGCCAGGCAGGAAATATTGTAGCCATGCAGGGTTGACCAACAATGCTACTAATCAGCCACATAGTCATGTTATTGGGCCATGAGAATGGACAAATACCATCAAGTCCCCCAGTTCAATGTGATTGGTTTGCAACTAATTGCATTGGAATGAGCAACAAATGTGCACCAACATAAATGGAACAACTGACCTTGCCCATAAGAGATTGTAATGTTATATAGTAGATCCCGAGGTTGATTTGGATATGTGCAATGCAGGGTAGGGATGGTAAAAAAAAAACCAAACCCGATGATTTTAGGACGGGTCGGGTTGCTCTTATCGGGTAATGAGTAGTTATCGGGGATTATCCGTTTCGAGGCAGGGAATGGGATATTTTCGCCCCGACCCACCCCTATATATATATATATATATATATATATATATATATATATATATATATATATATATATATATATGACCGCTAACCCTAAGAGCATATCCCAATTCTCAGCTTCTATTCTTCCATTTGCATCTGACATTCACAATTCACATTGGTTCTGGTTCGTCGACTCCACTCGTTGTATACACGCCTCAGAAGATTGATTCCATTGTTTGCTGCTTCGTTAATGATCTTATTGCTTTCTACTCACTAGCGCAACCTTGCCTCTACTCCGACGAAGCAAGGCATTGACGACTTAGGTAAGTTTCGATGATGTATTTGTTGATTTCTTTTTTGAATCTGATTTCATAGTTATGTAAAATCCGTTCTTTGCTGATTTCATACACACTCGATGTATTTGTTGATTTCATTGACAGTCGGTTTTCTTTGCTTATTTCAGATCCTCATTTCATAACAAGTCGATGTCTTTGCTAATTTCATACACAACCACATTTAAGTAAATTTGATTTGATAAACATGTAATCCTTTTTTATCACAAGAGTGTAAGTTGTTGATTTTTTCATCCGTTAACATAGTTTAGTTAACATTGTATGGGTTTCATTCTACTTTATCTTATATATATATATATATATATATATATATATATATATATATATAGAGAGAGAGAGAGAGAGAAAGAAAGAAAGAAAGAAAGAAAGAGATTCAAATACACATATGAGTTTATCTGATTAAAACTATGTATCTGATTTGTAACAATATGTTTCTAGGCGAATTAATGCAGACAGTTAGACAAGAAATGGAGAAAAACAAAGATTGCAATGACAAGCAAAAGATTCGTTACTTGATGTGACATCCCCAAATTCACAGTTATTTTAAAATTTTTTATTTATGCTTATTGAAAAATCAGAGTATCCATTTTAAAGAATAATATTGCAGAATTTGTTTCTAGAAAAACATGATAATAATATTATCAAAGCATTTCCGAAGAAATGTATTTTGTTTGTATTAAAACATTGGGATGTCATCATCAGTACATAAACATAAGTATAAACAGACCTTACATTCATTTACACTAATGATTTACATCTCCTTTAATCTCTCAGTGTAATGTATCTTTGTAATCGACACTTGTGATACAAATAAACTGAGTATGTCAAGTTGGGAAACCTGGTGAGTATATAGGGATTTCAATCCCACAATGTTGTATCATATATATATATATATATATATATATATATATATATATATATATATATATTAAAACTCACAATATATATAATTTCACCTCATATAAGCAATTTTACCCCACCCCGTCGATCCTCACAACGACACGATCCACACTCTCAGATCTAAAATTAACAGTTTTACCTAATCCATACTCCTGTATCAGGTATGTCTAATCCATGCTCTCGGATCAATGACAAATGAATATGCCCACTCCATACTCTTGGACTAAGGACAAATAACTATGTCTAATCCATGCTCTCAGATTAATGACAATTTTTAAAGTTCTACTCTCTGTGTATATCTCACTAATGCATCAGGTAAGATCCAACATTTTTATTAGGAAAATCGATACAAAATAATAAAAAGAAAGTGTACCTTGAGAAGAAAGAAAGCATATGTGGGAGTAATCAACCTCAATTTCAAGCTGCTGGGGAAGAACATGATGCATGAAATGTATAGACAAAGAAGATGTAAGACGGAGAAGATAAGTAGCTTGAAATATATAACAGTATGCTCAACAATTACATTTTTTGATGTTATTTCATTAACGTGTGACAGAGAACTCTCCTAATTTTGTGCAAAACGTTATTAGGTGAGGGCGTTTTAGGTAGATTGAACATGAAATTAGCATTGAACGTTAACAACACCCTACTCTTCACTTAATTTTATAAGAGATTTTATTAAGATTAAGTAAAAAAGAAACACCAACATATATCTGAATCTATTAATTTTTTTTTATAAATTAAGTGCATTACATCAAAAAGAAACAACCCCTTACTCCATTCCTTCCATCCTGAGCACCACACCCGCGAATCTTCCTTCTTTCTTCTTGAAAAAAAGCAAAATGTTTATTCTTGGTTCCTACAAACACCATCATCTGAAAAATGAAGAACATAAAAGTGATTAAATCAATTAAAGCAAAATTTTATACTTGTAATCAACTATCAAATTGTAGGAAATCGGTCGGAGGCCAAATGAGAGACGGAAGCTGGTAATCGAGTATGTGATTTGAATCGACTACATAAATGTAAAACCCTAAAACTGAAAACCCACTTAAGTTTGTTACCTGTGCTAAGATTCGGTTGTTTGTTGTAACTTCAAATTGATTTGCAATAGAAGGAACAAGCACTGGAATAGCATAATAGCAGCAATCCAAGCACAACTCGAAGGGTTTGCCATTTGTGTTCTTTCTCGAAGCTATAATTTTAGAGAGAAAATTAAAGACGCGGAACTTAAATGGTTGTGTAGCCATTTAAAATAGGAAAATCCATAACTCCAAATCATTTTCCTGGTTTTATGCCATTATAGAGTATAAGATTTATGGCAACTCTTTTAAAATTATTTGAAATCTGGATGCAAGATAATATGATAGTAATTTCTTTAGGCGGGAAAAGAGACATGTGACAATGTTGTGATGTCAGCAAAATGATCCAAGGGTTGAAACCTATTAATGAAATGCAATCAAGGGCTCTGATTTCTTTATTTGGGAATTAAGGGTTCTCTTTTAATAATTATTAAGATTGGTATGGAGAGTCGGGCAGCAAGCTACTGAGAGACTGAGCAACAAGGCTGGTGAGAGTTAGAAGATGAAACTGTTGGTGAATATTACACAATAAGACTGTTGTCAGGATCTAGACAACACAAATGCTAAGGGTTGGACGATGAGGCCGTTGGTAAGGATTGTGTAGCAAGACTGTTGTTGGGAGCCAACCAACAAAGATGCCAAGGGCTCTTTGTTCATGTTGAGTATCTTAGGTGTTGACGAGATCAAATAGTTTATTCGTTCTTCTGGAGAGGATGATGCTCTTTGGTTTTTTTTTAGTACGATCTTATACCAATGTTAGTTTCGTGGTTGCTTGCTAGAGACAATGTCTTCATTTTGGGTTTTATAGGTTGGCTTAGCTGTTAAGAGAATATGTTAATATTTACATGAGGAAATGACACAAATGCATTACGAATTTTGTGGGGTTGGTCATTTTAGTCCTTAAACTATTTTCGTGGCTTTATGAGGAAACCAACTCGTGGGCAACTTGTCTTTTTAGTCCCTTTTACTTGTTTTAGTCGGTTTGAGTGACACATAGACAATACTTGGGGTCTCTCTCTCTCTCTCTGTCTCCTTCTCTTTCTTTATTTCTTTCTTTCTCTCTCTCTCTCTCTCTCTCTCTCTCTCTCTCTCTCTCTCTTTCTCTCTCTTTTTTCTCCCTCTCCCTCTCTCTCTCAAGAATACAATCTACTAGGAACCCACCACCGTCTTGTTCCTCTTATCCTTCTTCAAAACCCATCAATAATGCAACGAAAAGTGAAGTTATATGGTTCAAACATTTCATCAAATTGCCACTACTAGATACTCCATGATGATATCTGAATTCTACATGAAATCAAATAGATTTTAACATTCATCTTCTTCTCATATCTTGTTCTTGACATGTATGATAAGTTTTATGACTACGAAGATATCTGAACACGATTTTAAGTCCATATCAGTTCAAACAAGTGGTGATGCATTGATCAAGTTTATCAAGCTATTCAAGATTTTTATTGAACCTGTATATGGTTTCAAATGACCCTAGAAGATTCAATTACATCTAGTATGTATTCAGTCATGGTGGTTAATAAAGAGGGCTGCAAACAGGAGAGATGAGCTACACAACCTAGTTGTTCGATGAAATGCCTAAACGAGATCAAAGAAGAAATCGGAGTAGTAAAGTAATATATTTACCACATAATAGGAAAATATGGAATAAAGCTACATATAGTTACGACTTATTTAACTACACCAACTTGTACATCATCATTTCTCCCACGACAAGTCTACCCATGATATACACTTGATGCCATCTATTTTTTCTATGATTGAGAAACATATGGTGATTTAACATTAAAAAATAGGGGGAGTAAAGAGGATGCAACTTTGGTTTTAATCTCATAAAGACATCAAGATCTTCATTTCTCCCATGACAAGTATACCCATAGGGCCGACTTTATGTGTTTATAAACAAAGGTAGGGCTTAGGGCCCCTACTCCTAGAGGGCTCCACTTAACCCAAATATCCAATGCAATCCAATCAATATTCATTGAACCGTTGCTCATTGCACACCCTCACAATCCGTTTATTCTTCTTCTACAAACGACGATCATAGTTCTCCTCTTCTCAACGGCTGCTCAAAATTATCAGAATCTGATTAGCAGTTCTGCTCTACTTCTTTTCAATTATTGAACATCTGAACCACTGAAACACTTTCTCCATTCTTTGCTTCTCCACAAGTTCTGATAAATCCATTGTTCAAAATTTTATGAACTCTGATGATTCAAGGGTATCACTAAATCGGTATGTGGAATTTTTTCACTTTTCACTTTTTATTTTTCCATTATCCGAAGTCATCTGATTACTTGATTAGGGTTAATACTTATAACTTTTCAGTTTTTATTTTTTAGCTATGTGATTTTTTATTCAATCGACATTTTTCATTGATTACAACAGATTGCATTTACAGAATATACAATCACTGAGCGAATCAGGCTTAAACGAATTTCAACATTTGAGTTTTTAGTTTATCAGATTTGAGCTTTCCATTTATCTTCTAGTTCTATTCTCAAATCTCAAGGCAACAGCCAAATAAAAGATGAGTGTTTATAACATTAAGTATAGTAAATGTCAAAGGACCCTAAATTTTTGGTTTGCTTAGAGCCCCAAGACCGGTTGAGCCGCCCCTGTATACTCATGACAAAGTTTTAAATTCTTTTGTAAAAAAGAAGAAGCAAAAGTTGCATTCATAAATATATGATATTGAGATGGAAAACAGAGCATCTATCGCTAACATAGAGGAAAATAACCATTAGTATTACTTGTTATGAAGCCATTTCAAGATGATTGTGTGTGGTGGGTTGATTATGGAGTTATAAGGTGGGGAAGAAGATGAATAGTACTAAATTTATCATGTGCTTCATGGGGTTGTACATTCAAAGTCAATATGGGTTAAGGGATAATTGGTCAACAAATATGTATGTGACAAAGGGGTAACCGGGTGACCACTTCATTTTGCCCAAAAGGATGTAATCGACCTGTAAAAAATGACTTCATTCCATCATAAAACCATGAAAATAGTTTAGAGACTAAATAGACCAACCCTAAAGAATTCTTAGAGCATTTATGTTATTTCTACTTATTTACATATAGGCATGTCTAGGAACAAAGAAATTTATAAAATCTAAAATTTATTTGATACATAAATAACATGTAAGTAAACAACAATTTACAAGAATTATGTAAGTAAACAACAATTTACATGAATTAGTATAAACGACATTTTCTTATCAAAATAGTGAATATAAGTTAAAAAAATCAAATTAAAAGAGAAACAAATAAGTTAATCGAAAATCATCCAGTATTTTTAATTTGTACAACCTCCAAAAATTATGTCATCATTATTATAAAAGTAAATTACGCGAATGGTCCCTGTGGTTTAGTGTAAATTACAAGCTTGGTCCCTAACTTATTTTTCTAACTCGGATCGTCCTCAATTTTTAATTATGTAATGCGCCTAGTCCCTATTCTCACATTCCGTCAATTGTTTCCGCTAGACACCCCATGTGCCTTGCACGTTGGGGGTATAAAAGTCATTTAACATTTCCAACGATCTTCAAATACTAATTTTTCATCAGGATCGAACCTAATTTAGAGTTTCTTTCAATTCTCCATCCTTTGAAGCAGTTACACCTAATTTCCTTCAAATCAAGGATGGTTCAATGCGATTGTGGGCGTGCTGCTGTAATTCGGACTTCAACTGTAGCACCCAGTTCCTGGTACGTAAATTTTATTTGAAGTATTTCCTTTCTTTTAGCCTTGGACTCGGCGAGTCATAGGTCCGACTCGCCGAGTGGATGCGGGACCCGGGACACGTTTAAGTTGGCGACTCGGCGAGTCCATATCCTGGACTCGGCGAGTCACAGCTGTTGGATGAAACCCTAAGTTTCAGGGGTTTGCGCCCTATTTAAGCGACTTATCCGCCCCATGCCAGCCCCCATTCTCTCCCCAGAGTTCCCAACCCTCGTTTATGCTTGTTCTTTGAAGATTTGAAGTTTTGTTGTGTGCTTTTGAAGGCTTTGAAGGAGGATGGAAGTAGATCCAGAAGAAGGGAAGCCATCTAGGCATTATTGTGTTCTTCCAGCAGTTCCTTTGAGGTATAACCCGTTTTCCCCATGATTCTATGCTTAATACTTCATCTAGGTCTTCTTGGGCATATCCCCAATCTTGTATGTGCCTTATATGTCGTAATAAGTTGATTGGCCTCTAGATCTGGACAATATTGAGCTCCAGGAGCTCAGATCTGTTAGCTTTATGGACCCATGCTGCTTGTCCATCCTAGATCTACCCTTTTGAGGCATTTTGAACCCTAAAATCCATATTGGTGAATATCTACACGTAAAGTTGGAAACTTTACGTGTGAATCGTGTCCTAGAACTCCAGATCTGTGAATGGCATGGACTGGAATCGAGCAAATCGGTGTACTTTAGGAGTGCATGGCAACGACTCGGCGAGTCTGCTCGCGAGTCTCCGAGTTTGTCCCCTTTTCGTAGTGTCGAGTGAGCAGTGAGTCACGGGGTGTGACTCAGCGAGTCGGAAGCCGAACTCATCTATGGAGGTACTCGGCGAGTCAATGCCCTGACTCGGCGAGTCCAAGGCAATCTTCATAGATCAAGAACAGACTCGACGAGTTGTTCATACAACTCGGCGAGTCTAAGCATGAGTGTTCATCGGATGAAGATGAACTCGACGAGTTGTTCATACAACTCGACGAGTAGGATGAAGGACTTGAGTATCTGTTAAGAAGGAGAACTCGACGAGTCGTCGCCTAACTCGACGAGTAGGAACGGGTTTCAGGGCAAACGTTTGAGTATGGACTCGGCGAGTTGGAAAGCCAACTCGGCGAGTCTGGTCAACTGAAAGTTGACTCTGACCTTGATTTAGGACTGGACCAGGGGTAAAATGGTCATTTTACCCAAAGGACAGTTAGCAGTGTTTGATTGAGTATGTCGTGGGTATTGTAGCCGGAGGATTTCCGGAGCAGCAGCAGCAGCAGTGGTCAGCCAGTTCCCGATCAGTTCAGCAGCTACTTTGAGGTGAGTTACCTTCCAGTAGCGGTGGGTCTACGGCCACAATGTCGGCCCACCAGTAGGAGTCGTATGATAGATGATTTTCTTTGTGATATCATCATGGTTACTACTACCTGTTATGTTGTATGCTAGTATGATACGTTATATGTGATAGTAGTAGAGTTCGGTTGTTAGGACCGAAGGGTGGTCAGACGCCCCATAAATGTCTGACAGTATGTGATGATATGTTTGTATGCTGGCCTGTTATGTTATGCGATAGAGGTAGTAGGAGGGGGACCAGTCCCCGAGGATTGGTTGTTAGGACCGATGGGTAGTCAGCACCCCAGAATGGTTGACATGGGTAGTCAGCACCCCAGAATGGCTTGACACGGGTTGGTCGGCACCCCAGAATGGCCGTACCGGGTAGTCAGGCACCCCAGAATAGCCTGGCAGTATGTGTGTTATTTGTTTGTATGGTATGTGATACGATGGGGGAACTCACTAAGCTTTGTGCTTACAGTTTGCAGTTTTGGTTTCAGGTATCTCTTCGTCGAAAGGGAAAGAGCCGGCGCAGTAGCAGCACATCACACACGCACTCTGGTTTCCGCACTTACGAGATTCACTGGGATTTATGCTCTGACAATTTGATGATTGTATGATGTGACTTTTAGACATGGTTTACATTTGTTATGGTTTGATCAAACAATGTTTCTAACTATTAATATTTTCGAAAGTAATGTTTTTAAAACAAAATTTTTTGGTCGTGAAATTTGGGTCGTTACAAGTTGGTATCAGAGCCCTGGTTTGAGGGATTCGGACTCACCTTCGGGGGTGTCTGGACTCAAATCGAGGGATTAAAAGATTTTTAAAAGGAAAATGTTTTCTAAAATTAAGAAAAGAGTTCAAGAAAGAACGAAGTGTGTGATGTGCGCGACCGGCCGAGCTCAAGTAAGTATTTCCCAAAGTACCCATACAAGTTTATGCTATGTTTATCAGCTTTTGTAGAACATCATGCTAGAATAGGACTAAGGATCTAGGAGTGATGCCTTATGTTCCTGCTTATGTGTTCCAGCTGTATGAGAATTGCATACTAGTATAGAGTAGACAGCAGTAGGGTAGCCTGATAGGGCGTGCCTGATAGTGTGAGTAGCACGGTGTGCTAGTTCAGTTTTCTCTATGAGAGCGGAATTGCTTGAGGTTGTTTCCCTTGTCTGAATGCTGTTTGCTTCGTGCTACGTGAGACTCCGAATAATGGGAGTTAGCCATTAGGCGAATACGTCACGTCACATGTGATCAGAGTTGAATAATCTTAGAGTACCGGAATTGATCCTACTGCGCAGCTCTTGTTTGAGTCCAACCGTTATAGGGACGAGTCAGGTATTCGAAGGATTATCCGAGTCTCGTCACATGTGATGGTATTCGGGTGATGGCTGATTGGCATTACAAGGAGGCCTGCAGCAGCTGAGGACTGGTTCGAGTAGAGTCGGAGATTTCCCTAGGGCGAGCCGGGGATGAGTGTAGTAATGATCAGCCTTAGTGAAAGGGATCTGGTGGAGTCAAGGCATACCTTGAAGAAGGTACGGATAGATGTGGAAGGTAGTATGGGTCCATACTACTGAAAGCAGAGGATCCGTACCCGAACCAAGGGAGGCCAAGATGAGACCAGGGAACTTGTGGTAGATATGATTCCTCAAGGAGCATCAGTATCACTAATGAATGTTATCTATGTATTGCAGAATGGTGGTACTTCGTTCGAGGCCAGTGGATGGTGGTTCAGGAGAGGGGTCAGGCTCGGGATCAGGTTCCGAGCCGATAGATGAGGGGCTACGCGAGTTCATCGCGTCAGAGATCACCAGGGGTATCCTTGAGTCGACTCCCATTCTCTTTGGGTCGATCAAGGAAGGGATTATGGAGCTGATGGAGGATCGCCTTCGGGCATTCAGGAGTGACTTGGCATCCAGCCAGTCGGGATCTCGCACACTGTCCTTCAAGGACTTCAGGGGCAGTGGTGCGCCGGATTTTCATGGGGTGAAAGACCCCATTGCTGCCAGGCGATGGATTGCAGACATCGAGTCTGTACAGTTGATCAGCTTCTGCCCCGAGGGGTCGAAGGTGAGGTATGCGGCAGGGTGCTTACGAGACCGAGCCCGGGATTGGTGGGAGTCAGTGGGTGACTCGTTGGGAGCCTCAGCTATAGAGGCTATGACCTGGTCGGACTTTGTGACCAGGTTCAAGGCAGAGTTTGCGCCGGCTGTCGAGCTTCAGCAGCTGGCCAGGGAGTTTTTGGATATGAGACAGACGACAGAGACGGTGGCGGAGATCACCGCCAAGTTTCGGGAGAGGGCTTTGTTGGTGCCCCAGTACGCTGGTGACGAGGATATGAGGAGGACTCGTTATCACAATATGCTACGGGCTGACATCCGGAAGTATGTTAGTTTTTCAGCTTGCCCCACCCTGGACTCTATGATTGCCAGGGCGAGGGAGAGAGAGAGATAGACTTGGAGCACATCCGGAAACGGAAATTAGAGGGGGGACAGGCAGGAGGGGCTTCGGGGAAGAAGCCCAAGGGATCAGATGGTAGGCCGAAAGGCCAGTCAGGACCGAGCCGCTGCAGGAAATGCGGCAGGCCGCACGAGGGAGCGCGCAGGATGGGATCATCAAGCTGCTACAAGTGCAGCAAGTCTGGGCACATCAGCAGGGATCGCACTGCTCCGGCAGCAGTTATTCAGACATCAGAGTTGTTGTGTTTCCACTGCAACCAGAGGGGCCACAAGAAGACCAACTACCCCCAGTTGACAGTTTCAGCGTCGGTGAAGGCGCCAGCTCCAGCGACCCTGCGGATCACGGATGGCCGGCAGGGCAAGGCAGAGGCTCCGGTGGTAAGGAGCCGAGCATTCCAGTTGACTACCGAGGAGGCACGCGCTGCACCCGATGTGGTGACGGGTATGATTCTTTCCCTCTATCTTTTGTTTTATGATGTTATGATATTAATATGTGCTCCATATGTATATGTATGCATTAGGATCGTTCCATGTGAACGACATCCCAGTTCAGGTATTGTTCGACTCGGGTGCATCCCGATCGTTTGTTTCTCTTGCGTTTAGCAAGAGGTTTCATGAGACTTCAGGCGAGTTAGATTGTCCTTTAGAGGTAGAGATTGCTGATGATCGATCGGTGCGAGCATCGATGGTGTTTCGAGATTGCGTTCTGCGACTGTTTGAGGAGCGTTACCTGGTAGACTTGGTTCCCATTCCGTTGCATGGGAACAAGGTGATTATTGGCATGGATTGGTTGAGCCCTAATGGGGCGGTGATAGATTGCGCGCAGCAGCTAGTGCGGGTCAGGACCCCAAGTGGGGGAGAGTTAGTGATTCATGGCGAGAGGCCGCAGTGTGGACCCGCTGTATGTTCAGCAGCGAGGGCTAGATGCTATCTCCAGCAGGGATGCGCAGGTTATGTCGCGTATGTGATGGATACCCAGGAGGCGGGTAAGGCGACAGTGAGCGAGGTTCCGGTGGTTCGGGATTTTGCAGATGTTTTCCCGGAGGAGCTACCTGGGATACCTCCGGAGCGACAGGTGGAGTTCAGGATTGACCTTATCCCCGGTGCGGCTCCGATAGCCAAAGCACCGTATCGGTTGGCTCCTCCCGAGATGCAGGAGTTGTCTACGCAGCTGCAAGAGCTGCTGGACAAGGGATTCATTCGTCCGAGCAGTTCGCCTTGGGGAGCCCCGATTCTATTTGTGAAGAAGAAGGATGGGTCGCATCGGATGTGTATAGATTACCGGGAGCTGAACAAGGTAACGGTGAAGAACCGTTACCCACTCCCGAGGATTGATGACCTCTTTGATCAGCTTCAGGGAGCATCTTGGTTCTCCAAGATTGACTTGCGTTCGGGTTATCATCAGATGAGGGTCAGGGAGGAGGATGCGCAGAAGACCGCGTTTCGGACGCGCTATGGCCACTATGAGTTTGTGGTGATGCCGTTTGGGCTCACCAATGCTCCTGCCGCGTTCATGGACCTCATGAACTGCGTTTGCAGACCGATGCTGGATCGGTCTGTGATAGTCTTTATCGATGACATCTTGGTTTATTCCAAGACCCAGGAGGAGCATGAGGAGCATCTGAGAGAAGTGTTGGAGACCCTGAGGAGGGAGAGCTTGTATGCCAAGTTCTCCAAGTGTGAGTTCTGGTTGCGCGAGGTGCAATTTCTTGGACACCTCGTCAACCAGAACGGGATTCTGGTCGATCCGGCCAAGGTCGAGGCCGTGATGAGATGGGAGGTTCCGAAGTCTCCATCTGAGATTCGGAGTTTCCTGGGATTGGCAGGCTACTATCGGAGGTTTATTCAGGATTTCTCCAAGATAGCCGTGCCCCTGACGCGGCTGACGAAGAAAGTCGTGGTCTTTTGTTGGGGACCCGAGCAGCAGGCTGCATTTGAGACACTGAGACAAAGATTGTGCGAGGTGCCGATCTTAGCCCTGCCAGAGGGCGTGGAGGATTTTGTGGTTTATTGTGATGCGTCCATTTCTGGGTTGGGCGTAGTGCTGATGTAGAGGGGGCACGTCATTGCCTACGCTTCGAGGCAGCTCAAGCCTCACGAGGCGAACTACCTGACGCATTGGAGTTGGGGGCGGTGGTTTTTGCCCTCAAGATTTGGCGACATTACCTCTACGGAGTTCGATGTACCATCTACACGGACCACAAGAGTTTGAGGTACCTTATGGATCAGCCGAATCTGAACATGAGGCAGCGTCGGTGGTTGGATGTGGTGAAAGATTATGATTGCGAGATCCTTTACCACCCGGGGAAGGCCAACGTGGTGGCCGATGCGCTTAGCCGCAAGGCGGCGCCGATCAGGGATGTCTGCTTGAGGATGACCGTGGTGACTCCCCTGTTGGAGCAAATTCGGGAGGCTCAGCAGGAGGCTATCAAGGAGGAACATCGGAAGAGCGAGCGTGTAGTGGGTCAGGTTTCCTCCTTCGATTATGATAGCCAGGGATTATTGACATTACACCGTAGGGTGTGGGTGCCGTATCACGGAGGTGTGCGCCAGACTTTGTTGGAGGAGGCGCACAAGTCCCGATTCTCTATTCATCCCGGGGGCGACGAAGATGTATAGGGATCTTCGTCTGGATTATTGGTGGCCCTGCATGAAGCGGGATGTGGCATGGTACGTCGAGCGGTGTTTGACCTGCAGGAAGGTCAAGGCCGAACATCAGAGACTGCATGGAAAGATGCAGCCGTTGGATATTCCACTGTGGAAATGGGAAGATATCACGATGGATTTTATCACAAAGCTTCCCAGGACCGCGCGTGGAGTGGATTCGATTTGGGTCATCGTGGATCGATTGACCAATAATGCTCACTTTATCC
Organism: Lactuca serriola; assembly: GCF_051521515.1. Taxonomy (NCBI): domain Eukaryota; kingdom Viridiplantae; phylum Streptophyta; class Magnoliopsida; order Asterales; family Asteraceae; genus Lactuca; species Lactuca serriola. Next base: position 132,739,195 of record NC_136415.1, read on the forward strand.
CGATTCAGGAGAGCATATCGGCCGAGAAATTGGCCGACATCTATATCAGAGAGATCGTGGCGCGGCACGGGGTGCCGGTATCGGTGATCTCGGACAGGGATGTGCGTTTTACTTCCAGATTTTGGAAGAGATTCAATGACGAGTTGGGCACACGTCTGCATTTTAGCACCGCCTTTCACCCGCAGACGGATGGTCAAAGCGAGCGGGCCATCCAGACTCTAGAGGATATGCTGCGTGCGTGCGTGCTAGACTTCGGTGGTAGTTGGGATACCTATCTTCCCCTGGCCGAGTTCTCATACAACAACAGCTACCACACGAGTATTGGTCGTCCTCCATTTGAGATGTTGTATGGACGAAGGTGCAGGACCCCGATATGCTGGGGTGAAGTTGGCCAGAGAGTCATGGTGAGCACCGAAGTGATGCTCAAGATGACCGAGAGGATCCAGCAGGTCCGGAGCAGGCTTCAGACTGCTCAGAGTCGGCAGAAAAGTTACGCCGACAAGCGTCGATCCGACTTGGAGTTTCAAGTCGGGGATATGGTTCTCCTGAAGGTGTCGCCTTGGAAAGGCGTCATCCGATTCAGGAAGCGGGGCAAGTTGGGCCCGAGATTCATCGGACCGTTCAGGGTCGTAGCCCGGGTGGGCAAGGTGGCGTATAGGCTGGATCTGCCAGCCGAGCTCAGCCAGATCCACAGCACTTTCCATGTTTCTCAGCTACGGAAGTGCTTAGTGGACGATTCAGCGGTAGTGCCGTTAGAGGATATTCAGGTTGATGACAGCTTGAACTACATTGAGCGCCCAGTCGCAATCCTCGACAGGAAGTCGAAGGATTTGAGGAACAAGAGGGTGGAGCTAGTGAAGGTGCAATGGCAGCACCGCAAGGGTTCGGAGTGGACTTGGGAGCCGGTAGACGAGATGATGGAGCATTACCCCGAGCTATTTCAGGATCGAGCAGCAGACTTCGAGGACGAAGTCTAAAATAAGTGGGGGAGATTTGTAGCACCCGGTTCCTGGTACGTAAATCTTATTTGAAGTATTTCCTTTCTTTTAGCCTTGGACTCGGCGAGTCATAGGTCCGACTCGCCGAGTGGATGTGGGACCCGGGACACGTTTAAGTTGGCGACTCGGCGAGTCCATATCCTGGACTCAGCGAGTCACAACTGTTGGATGAAACCCTAAGTTTCAGGGGTTTGCGCCCTATTTAAGCGACTTATCCACCCCAGGCCAGCCCCCATTCTCTCCCCAGAGTTCCCAACCCTCGTTTACACTTGTTCTTTGAAGATTTGAAGTTTTGTTGTGTGCTTTTGAAGGCTTTGAAGGAGGATGGAAGTAGATCCAGAAGAAGGGAAGCCATCCAGGCATTATTGTGTTCTTCCAGCAGTTCCTTTGAGGTATAACCCGTTTTCCCCATGATTCTATGCTTAGTATTTCATCTAGGTCTTCTTGGGCATATCCCCAAGCTTGTATGCAGCTTATATGTCGTAATAAGTTGATTGGCCTCTAGATCTGGACAATATTGAGCTCCAGGAGCTCAGATCTGTTAGCTTTATGGACCCATGTTGCTTGTTCATCCTAGATCTACCCTTTTGAGGCATTTTGAACCCTAAAATCCATATTGGTGAATATCTACACGTAAAGTTGGAAACTTTACGTGTGAATCGTGTCCTAGAAGTCCAGATTTGTGAATGTCATGGACTGGAATCGAGCAAATCGGTGTATTTTAGGAGTGCATGGCAACGACTCGGCGAGTCGTTCATGTGACTCGGCGAGTCTGCTCGCGAGTCTCCGAGTTTGTCCCCTTTTCGTAGTGTCGAGTAAGCAGTGAGTCACGGGGTGTGACTCAGCGAGTCGGAAGCCGAACTCATCTATGGAGGTACTCGGCGAGTCAATGCCCTGACTCGGCGAGTCCAAGGCAATCTTCATAGATCAAGAACAGACTCGACGAGTTGTTCATACAACTCGGCGAGTCTAAGCATGAGTGTTCATCGGATGAAGATGAACTCGACGAGTTGTTCATACAACTCGGCGAGTAGGATGAAGGACTTGAGTATCTGTTAAGAAGGAGAACTCGACGAGTCGTCGCCTAACTCGACGAGTAGGAACGGGTTTCAGGGCAAACGTTTGAGTAGGGACTCGGCGAGTTGGAAAGCCAACTCAGCGAGTCTGGTCAACTGAAAGTTGACTCTGACCTTGATTTAGGACTGGACCAGGGGTAAAATGGTCATTTTACCCAAAGGACAGTTAGCAGTGTTTGATTGAGTATGTCGTGGGTATTGTAGCCGGAGGATTTCCGGAGCAGCAGCAGCAGCAGCGGTCAGCCAGTTCCCGATCAGTTCAGCAGCTACTTTGAGGTGAGTTACCTTCCAGTAGCGGTGGGTCTACGGCCACAATGTCGGCCCACCAGTAGGAGTCGTATGATAGATGATTGTCTTTGTGATATCATCATGGTTACTACTACCTGTTATGTTGTATGCTAGTATGATACGTTATATGTGATAGTAGTAGAGTTCGGTTGTTAGGACCGAAGGGTGGTCAGACGCCCCATAAATGTCTGACAGTATGTGATGATATGTTTGTATGCTGGCCTGTTATGTTATGCGATAGAGGTAGTAGGAGGGGGACCAGTCCCCGAGGATTGGTTGTTAGGACCGATGGGTAGTCAGCACCCCAGAATGGTTGACATGGGTAGTCAGCACCCCAGAATGGCTTGACACGGGTTGGTCGGCACCCCAGAATGGCCGTACCGGGTAGTCAGGCACCCCAGAATAGCCTGGCAGTATGTGTGTTATTTGTTTGTATGGTATGTGGTACGATGGGGGAACTCACTAAGCTTTGTGCTTACAGTTTGCAGTTTTGGTTTCAGGTATCTCTTCGTCGAAAGGGAAAGAGCCGGCGCGGTAGCAGCACATCACACACGCACTCTGGTTTCCGCACTTACGAGATTCACTGGGATTTATGCTCTGACAATTTGATGATTGTATGATGTGACTTTTAGACATGGTTTACATTTGTTATGGTTTGATCAAACAATGTTTCTAACTATTAATATTTTCGAAAGTAATGTTTTTAAAACAAAAATTTTTGGTCGTGAAATTTGGGTCGTTACATCAACTACTAACAGTAATCCAGGAAGACCCTTTTACACATGTCCAATTAAGGTATGTTGTAGTTGAGAATTTTGTAATCGTAACCCTAGATGGGGATATCACTCTATGCGATTATAGGTATTGTAACCGTGGCTTTTGAAATTGACAAGAACCACGTAAAGGATTTATTGCTTGGGTAGATGATGATGAAAAGGATCATGGTGACAGATCGACAATCTCCTGGCTTGTGAGGTTGAACATTGTAATACCCTGTTTATTTATTTGATAAATAAATAAATTAATGAACGAATAGTAGCCCTAAACTAAATAGTTATATATCAAAGGATGGTCTTGAAGGGCTAATTGTCATAATTTTAGAAGTTGGGGTTAAAAGTGTAAGTTCTGGATTTAATTTAAGAAGGAATTCAGAAGTTAGGGTGCGTTGGGTAATTAATGGACTTAAATTAAAAAGATTTGAAGGCTTAAGGGTTTATTGGTAATTTAGGGATCTATTATGAAAGAAATTTATGAGATCAAGGCTTAAAATGTAAGTTTTGGAGTTAGTTTGTAAATATTTCTGAAGGCAGGGTTAAAAGTGTAAATTATGAACTTATTTTGAAAGAAAAGAAGGAAGGAGGGATCGATTATGTTAATATGGGAATGTGTTTTAAGGCACCGGGTATTTAGTCATTGCATAAGCCTAACCCTAGAGGGTATCACCAGCCGTCACCCTCCTTATGTCTTCCCTTCCCAGCCGCTACCTTCCCTTCTCCTATGCTCCGGCGTCGCCAACTATATCAAGGTCGCTAGCCGCCGAGCCAAGTGCAGCCGTCTCCTTTGCGTTGTGAATGAAGATGAAGATCAACAGAGGTGCTGTGTAGTCGGTCGTGGAGAGGGTCGAATCACAGCCGACATGCTGCTGTGGTTGTTGCTGTTGGATTATTCGCTCATCGCCGATCACCGTGGCCTTTCTTGCCGGGGAAACGAGCCATGGAGGAGCTGCTAGCCTCGGTTGAAGTCGCTGCCACTATTCCTTCTTCTTCATCCTTTTCTATCGTTGTTCACAGCCACACCCGGCTGTTGCCGGTGCTGTTCCAGCCGCTGCCTTCCCTAAGCGCCACTTGCTAGCCATCGTGTCACCGCCGCTGCTGCCTAGCGGCCGATGAAGAGAAAGGTTGCTGCTTCGACGTGATTCAGTTTTCGAGATCGCAACCCCAACCGCCATCCCCACTGTTTTGTGGCTGTTGACGTCGATGAGCCGCTGCCGCCTCTATTCGTTGCCTTCCTGTTGCCACCAGCCACCGTGGAAGGTGGTTGTGTGCGTGTGCTTCTATGTGTTTAGGTGTGTGCTAGCATGCTGTGTTTTAGTGCGTGTGTATGTAGCTCCGTTGGCCGGAAAATTGAGAAAGGGCCATCGCCACCACCGTGAGGTGGTGGCTGCCGCCTTGAAACACCATGTATCGTAGTGATTTTGTGTGTTTATTCCGATTATTAGCCTTGTAAAATGTAATCTGAGATTTAAATAATAAAAGGAATTGAAAAACCACCACCTTAGGGTGGTGGCTGCCGCCACCGGCCGCCGTGTCGGGTGGCGATGAGATTGTCTTGAGAGTTGACTCGTTTGGGAATGCTTGAAACCCTAATGGGCCCAAAGAAGCTCAAATGGGCCCAATGAAGCTTAATGGACTCCAATGGACCCTAATAAAACCCTAATGGGCTTAATGGTATTCTAGTGGGCTTAATAGGCCCAATAAAGCCCTAATTGACCTAAAATACCCAACAAATTAATTAATGGACTAGTATTGGGTTGGAAACTCTAATTAGGGTTTGGAAAACCCTAATGCCATGAAACCCTAATTTGGGGGAATTAATCGGGACACACAAGAATTATTTAATAACTTGAGATATTAAATAATAAACTTTGGCAAAGATTAATCTAAGCGATAATGGACTTAATGGATTAAGTCCTTAATGGGTTAAGTAGAAAACTTAACCCTAATCATCATTTTATGTGAAACCCTAATCTCATTTGTATTATTGGGCCTTGATGATCGGGTTATTAATGGGCCATCCAAAGTCAAGCAATTGGACTAGAATAAGTTAATGGGCCTAGGGTAAGGCCCATGTAAGGGGCTTGGGCCCAATTTGGGAAATTGGGCCATAGATGGGCAATAGTTTGGGCTTTAATGATTATATGATGTTGGGCCTTAGAATGAGACCATGTATAGGCCTAGGCCCAATTTGGAAAATTGGGCCATGTGTTTGGGCTTTGATTCCTAATTGAATTTGGGTCTATGGATTGGGCCTTGGGCTTGAATAAGCCAAGCTAGGGGTAATGTAGTAATTACCTAAAGAATGTACTTATGGTTATATATTGGGACCCAATTATTAATTGGGTGTTATTTTGGTGTTGACAGTTCGGGAATCTGTCAGCCGGCAGCTGGGGTCGAGTCTGCGGGACTTCAACAAGTGTGGGATTGTGTCTTCGGGACTTCAGCAGTGTGAGGTGAGTTACCTTCCAGTAGCGGTGGGTCTACGGCCACAATGCCGGCCCACCAGTAGGAGTTGTATGTTAGATGATTGTCTTTGTGATATCATCTAGGTTTGCTATTACCTGATATGTTATATGCTGGCATGATATGTTATATGTGTTAGTAGTAGAGTTCGGTTGTTAGGACTGAAGGGTAGGTCAGACACCCCAGATATGTCTGACAGTATGTGATGATATGTTTATATGCTGGCATGATATGTTATATGTGATACTGGTAGTAGGAGGGGAATAGTCCCCAAGTTCGGTTGTTAGGACCGAAGGGTAGTTCAGACACCCCAGGTATGTCTGATAGTATGTTTGTGTTATGATATATGTGATAGTAGCTGAGTGTGGGCGAGGCCCGTATCTCAGAGATAATGGAGTGTGGGCGAGGCCCGTATCTCCCAGCTAGCAGAGTGTGGGCGAGGCCCGTATTTCCATGAGTGTGGGCAAGGCCCGTATCTCCTAGCTGTTCATTATATGATTGTATGGTATGTGGTATGATGGGGGAACTCACTAAGCTTTGTGCTTACGGTTTACAGTTTTGGTTTCAGGTACTCGTTTTCAAATGAAGGAGCCAGCTTGATCGCAGCGCATCACACTATGTTTTCCGCACAAGTGATCTTTGGGATTACACTCTGATATGGTTTTACGATAAAATGTTTTGATTATTGACACTTTGATTTTGACATGAGATATGAATATAAATGTTTTATTACTATTTGTTTTATATTATAACTTAATCAAAACGAAATTTTTGGCCTTGAATTTTGGGATGTTACAAACAAGAAGTTGAAAAATGAAAATCTTTTCTTGAAAATATGTTTATTTATTAGTTGGGTATTGTTCTTGGTGATACTTGTTTACAAGTTGTAAGGTGGGGATGAGTTGTTATTGTAATGGTAAAGTCTTCTATAATGGTTAGGTTGTAGCAGTGTATGTGATGGTATCATTTTCTGTAATGGTTAGGTTGTAGCAGTGAATGTGATGGTATCCTCTTCTGTAATGGTTAAGTTGTCTATGTATTGTAATGCAAATGGTTAAGATTTTTAAGATCAATGAAAATGGTGTTGTGTTGTATTGATTATGTTTTAAAGTGATGTATAAGTAGCATATTGACCAAAACAAGTAGCAATGGTGCATCATAAGAAGAAAAAATTCCATTAATTAGTACCAAACTATTACAGAGCAATGAGGGTGACAAACTAGTTCATCCAAAAGTGACAACATATTGGCTAAAACAAGTAGCAAAATACCGCCCCTATTACAAACTATTCATAAACAATGTACCAAAATATTAGCCCTATTACAAGCAGCAACATAACACAATCCATTCATATTTAAAGTAACAAAAGACTAGCCCTATTACAAACCATCAAGTGGTTGCCTTCCTTTTCCCCTTTCCTTTGACTTGTGACTGTCCACCACCCCCACCAACAATTGGTCTTTGCCCTTTGCAAGTTCTTGCATTGTGACCAACATTGTTATACTTCGTACATGTTACTGATCTATGGGCCCTCGATGCTATGTTTCCTCTAACAAAGTCCTCCTTTTCCACAATTGATATTGTTCTCTTCTTCTTTGATCTTCCTATGGGAACACGATGTTTTGGAGGCAACATAGTTGTTGGAATAGCTGACTTCTCCCACATGGACATTCCATTGATTGGACTAACCTTAAAAGAATACATCTCTTTCCAGCTTGATAACTAGTAACATGGATGCACAAATGATTATGGGATTCCCACATCTTTGGTATTCCTCCCCATGTCCCAAATAGCAGCCACACCATGTTTGCACGGAATTCCTGTTAATTCCCACCTTTTGCACGTGCAAATTTGTTGACCTACATTTATAATACACTGATCTTGCCATGGTCCAGCAACTTGATATTTTCTAGCACCACAAAATGTTGCAACATACTGTTATGCCTTACTCTTTATCTTATCCAATATTGTTGTAGCTGTAGGAGTCAAAGGGCCTACAACTTTCTGAATTTCCTTGTCAACTTTGACTATCTTCTTCATAATGTACTCTCTAATGAACTCAATGTAGTTAATGATTGGTGCGTCACGACCATCTTCTATCTTGCTGTTAAATGCTTCACACATGTTATTAGTCAGAGCATCACAATGTGCTCTCCCTGAACATAAACAAATTCTATGTCAGTATTCAATATACCTTCTTTTAAAATTATTAAGTAGAGATCGAAAGTCATTATACCAGTAAAGTGGGAGCGAGCCCAACTTTGAGGAGGTATTTGTTTCAGCCACTCATAAGCATCATTGTTAAGCTTCTTTAGTTTTTCCATTGCTTGATGAAAGTGTTGTACATTAGAGGTCGTGGCACATTCCCAGAGAAGATCCTTGAACTCCTTTCCCCTCCAGTTCTTTTTCATGTTGCCGTGTATGTGACGAAGACAATAGCGATGCTCTGCACATGGAAATAGTGTTGCAATCGCAGGCAATAAACCCTAGCAATAGTAACATGTTTGTATGTTAGTATAACTGCATCAATAGTATAGAACTATAAAACCTAGTTTGGATAGGCTCGAATACCTTTTGCCTGTCACTCATAAACGTGAAATTGGAATTTTTTCCCAAACCTAAGTCATCAACCAAATTACTTAAAAACCAAGTCCAAGAATTCAATGTTTCTGATTCAACCACAGCGTAGGCTAAAGGATATATCCCATTATTACGATCCAATGCCTTTGATAAGAAACATAAATTACCAGAAAACATTGGTTAGTTAACACTGCTTTTAATAAAGAACATACAATACAAAAAGAAATAAGAAGATCTTACCACAGCAGACAAGACTTAGCCTGGATATGGACCTTTCACGAAGGCTCCATCAAGTCTAATAAAGTCCCTTCTTCCCGCTGCAAAACCTCGCTTCAAAGCTCCAATGCAAACATAGATACGTCTGAATGTTCTTGTCTCAACAGTTGGATTTGCTTCACTTTCAACATCAATTTTAACCGTAGTATCTGGGTTACGTGCATGTACCTCTAAAACATAATCCCTTAACAACATGTATTGGCTGGCATAATCTCCTTGAACATGCTTTAAAGCTTGCTGCTTTGCCCTAAAAGTTTTCATATGCAAAATGTCCATCTGGTACTCACGTTGGAGTTGCTCTCGTAAAGCCCTAATAGGAATCTTTGGGTTTGTTTCAATAACTTGTACTATATGATCTGAAAGGAACTTATAGTCACATGCTTTGGCTTTCCTTGTTTGTAGACATCGATGCTCCTTCATGTATGTCTTAACCATCCAATTTATGTCACGCTTCCACTTACTATAATAGATAACCCATGGGCATTTCTCTTCTTCAGTAATAGCAAGATTTGGTATAGTGCCCTTACACACAAATCTAACCCTATTCTTATCATTTTTCTCTAATTGTATTTCCCTTCTTGTCCTTATGGAATGTAGTTTCACTTGTGTCTTAAAGTCCTTAGATGAACTGAAAGTTTGAAAAATGTAGAAGGGCTCACTAACCAAAGCTGCATCATTTTCATAAGCCCTCTGTATGGCCCTAATAGTTTTCCTTCGCTTACCATCATTTTCCTCATCTGATGAAGACCCAGACAACAAAACCTCTGTGTTGATCACTTCCAAGTCACCTTGCTATGTATCTTCAGGTACATTACTTTTAGAAGAACCTCCAACCCATTCTACATCCTTGTCAATGTTCATATGGAAATCTTTCATATCCACATCAACATCGTGTATGAGATTGTCCTCATTAATAAAAAAACCACTCTCTTGACTCTCACTATCATCATCAAACTCATCACTTCCACTGCCATTGTTGTGTCCACTACCATCATAATCATCCTCATTCTCTATATTCATTTCAAAATCAATATGGTCGACCAAAGATGGTTCTTTGTCCAATTGACTATCATTCTCAACTCCTGTTAGGTCTGGAACACTCTCATGCTCAATTGGAGAGTCATTCCACTCCAAGAACAACTGTCTGGAGCAAGCTGGTGGCTCTTTAATTTCAACAATTTTAACCTTACTAGGGTTGAGGGACGTAGAATAAGTATGTAAATTTGTTTTCCCATGCACAATATATACATTTATTAGCTTAAGGTTAGCAACATACGTACCCAGATGATGAACATCTTGATCTGAACCCAAAGCAAATAACCCAAAATCCAAATCGCCAAATGGTCTCAGGAAATGATAATAGAGTAGTGTCTGGTCTAAATCAATATGCCCAAGTTCCTCCATCATCTCGTCAATGTCGTGAATGGAAAAGGTGTCAATGTCTAGTAAATCAACATAATTTTGCTTGCCTTTGATATACTTTCTTCCAAGGAACTTTGTAAACTGTCCACCATGGTGTAATCGGGCAGAGAATATCGTCGGATGTCTGACTGTGTATTCACGGAAAGATAAATTAGTCACATTTTTTTGTTTAAGTTACTAACTGATTGAAGGAGTAAACACTTACCATATATACGAGCAACATCAATCTCGTCCATGGTAGCACGTATCCTCCAAGGCGCCATCGTCGTCTTCAAGTGTAGGGGTTCTTTCGATCAAGGGTTTTTAAAGGTTTTGTCTGTGAAGGCTTGTGTCTGATCACGTTGATCAACGATACGTCTTTTATTTCTTGGCGCTATAACATTGGAAATGTTAAATGACTTTTATACCCCCAACGTGCAAGGCATGTGGGGTGTCTAACGGAAACAATTGACGGAATGTGAGAATAGGGACTAGGCGCGTTACATTATTAAAAGTTGAGGACAATCCGAGTTAGAAAAATAAGTTAGGGACCAAGCGTGTAATTTACACTAAACCACAGGGACCATTTGCATAATTTACTCTTATTATAATAAAGAAGTTATATAATCATTTATAAAACATAAAGAGTAAATTACACGAATGGTCCCTATGGTTTTGGGTAATTTGCGCGTTTAGTCCCTAACTTATTTTTTTAAATCGGAAGGTCCCTACTATTTGTTTTTGTTACACTCTTGGTCCATACTGTTTATTTTTGTTATGCGCTTGGTCCCTATCTTACCTAAAAATACTAGGGTAAATTACACCGTTGGTCCCTCGTGCACATGCCAGAAAGCGTGTTTAGTCCCTATTTCCAAAATTTAACTCGTGCAGTCTCTCGTTGTTATTTATCTTGCACGGTTAGTCCCTATGCATGTTAACTGTTAAATCCTTCCGTTTAAGCTACCCACATGCCTTGCACGCAGGGCATTTTCGTCTTTTCAGGATTTGTGTCCATTCTTAATGTCGTTACACCTTAAATCTTATAAAACACTGCAACCCTCTTTTCCTATGCTATCCTCTCGTTCGTCTCTTCCCCTCGTTCGATCGATTTCTTCCAAATAGATAACAATGATCGATTTTAATGCAATTGTGGAGCCAGTGCAGTGATTCGCACATCTTATAGCAAAAGAAACCCTGAGAAACTCTATTATGCTTGTACAGTAAAGGTAAGGTTAATGATTTCAATTTCGTTCTTCATCTTCTCTAATTTTGCCCTAATTCTTCATCTACTTTAATTGGTTCAGGGACCATTATGCAAGTTTATAGGATGGGTGAATGATTATGATCAGGACTGTGATTATATGGCGTTTAGGATGAAACTTAAAGAACAAAATCGCAAATTGAAGCTTTACTTAGTTATTAGTTGGGTTTTTTTTGTTTCAGTCCTTATATATAAAGTGTAGGTTTAGTAATGAAGTTGTTAGTATTTTGGTATGTGTATTTTGTAATGTTATTTGTATTAAGAAAAAAACTTCAATTTCAGTTACAATATGTTGTGTAATCATAATGTGGTGTTATCAGTTGGTGTTCAAATTTAATGAAAATGTGGTATTTGCAACATATGCAATATACCATTCAATACATGTAGCATCCAATATAACAATAAAAAAGGAAAAAAATTAAAATATCCAAGATAACCACTGACCATTAACATAAAGGGACATCCAAAATAACAACATAGTGTTATGGCATACAGATAGTTATCCTAGACAACAACAAAGTATCAAAAAATAAAACATAACAACAAAGTAATATGGCAATAAATGCCTCACAAAAACATAGTTATCCTTCATGATCATGATACCAAACTACAAATTCTCAAAGCATGGGGATTTTTCCTTTGTTCCCAACTCCATTTTGTACACCACCACTGCTACCTGTTGCACCTTCTCCTGTTGTATTCCCTACTGCACCTTCTCCTGTTCCATTCCCAGTCTGTGATTATCCCTTGTGTAATGCCCGTGTTTCCAGGATAGGCATTATTGTTGATGTGATAGTCTAGGTTAACCTTTGTAATTCTTTTGAAGTATTAATGATGAAATATCTGAGTATTATATGTTTTATGCTTAGTTGTGTGGCTTAATTGAATTAAGAATAAAATAAGAGTCAAAATTAAAGTGTGAGATAAGCCCGCTATCTTTTCATAAAGTTGTAATGGTCGAAACAAGGATTCCGTAGATATAAGGAATGTCGAAATCCGAGTTATAACGAAGAAGTTATGACCTGTCGAAGTTTCGCGACAGAATCGAAACGACGCCGAATGACGTAAAATATGAATTTAAGATAGAGCGATATCTAACCTTAGTGATCTAAACGAAAGTCGTAGGGTTCGTTAAACCGATAGCGTGCATGAAAAGAATGCCCAAATCTGACTTCGTATGAGGAATATATGATTTTTCGAAGTTTCGACTTAGCGGTATGCAGCCCGAATACTCGAAATAGAGATCGAGTGATATTTAGCCAAAAATTTCTAAATGAGAATTGAATATCTCATTGATAGTAGTCCAATGATAAAAAAGACAGACGAAAACGGAGTTTAGATGAAGGAGTTATGAATTTCGAACAGAGTTTTCCTGTCCCGGCCTACTAAAAATACTATATAAGTAATATACTTATAATATATTAAAAATAAATTCAAAATTAGCCAATGGAGTCTAAACGAGAGTTTTAGAGCATAACCTCACCTTCGCGTCGATATAAAGAACGTCGAAAACGGAGTTCGTGTGCGAAAGTTATGAATTTATGAAGTTCGGGGCGCGAACCCCAAAGTTGTGTCAGAGACCACGACGTGGCAAGCAGTGCCACGACGTGGCAAGTCTTCTGACACCTCCGGAAGTCCCCCAAATGCAACTTGCGATGACGTATGCAGTGACGACCAAGCCCACGACGTGGAAAAAGGGTGCCACGACGTGGCAAGGGCCAAATTTGCCCTATAAATAGATTTGAAGGGCCAGTCGGTTAGGGTAGCTATTTTCTCTCCTCTCTCTCCCGTTTTACCTCGATTTACGTGCAAGAAATATCCCGAAGCAAGTCCCGAAGCCCTGAAGTTCCCGAGAAGTGCAATTCCCGAGCCGAAGCTCTGCCCGCGAGGAGTCCGGTTTTTGTGAAGATCTTCCAGATCTACCGAAGAATACTACTTCTACAAGCCGTAGTGCTGTCTGATCATCTTTTGATCAAGTGAGTGTGTAGTTACTTTCTTCTAACGCATAATTATGAAGTATTTTATACGAAATACGTGTTATGTGTATATTTTTTTGTTATATGTGTGAATGTATATTCACTTTCTTCTATCTCGTGGATATGATTTATTCTCTATGAAATACATGTTATGTGTATGTGTCTCATCTTTTATCTGAAATGTGTTTTGAATGAACATACTATACATGTTTTAAACTATGTATAAAAATGTATATTTTATCTACTAATGTTGGGTAGAACATGGGTAGATAGTTGTCTTGTGATAAAAAGATGAGAGGCCTCGATGTTTTTGATTTAGTCATCTAGCGGAGTTTAGATGACGACCACAGACTTTTCTAGACAGTCCTGTGGAACACTAGCAGGTTCGCCACCTGTAGGTGTTAATGAACTTGGGTGTTCATTTGCTGTACTCCATCACCCTCATGGTTGCCTTATTTTACTTATATTGCTGAGGAACCCCCGAAGCATGTGTTGTCGCCCCGATGAAATATTCTTAGACTAGGTCCCTTATGTTAGTTGTCTTAGGGATGTGAAGTGAGAATAACAGGAATGGGTAATTGGATTATTGTTGGTTGGTGGAATTAAATATAATTATTTATTGTGGGTTGAAAACCCTATATGCTCACCAGGCTCCCAAGCCTGACCCACTTAGTTTCTTTGTATTACAGGTAGTGGCGCCAGAGCATAAGTTTGATGACTTGTCAAGTTATTTTTGGATTATAGACCTGTTGTTGTAAATAACTGTTGTAAGGTCTGTATTGAAATGTTTATGTTTTTGGTCTGTTTATCGGAACATGACATCCCGAGTATTGTAATATAATGAAAAATACATTTCTTTAAGAAATGCTTTGGTAAATCTTATTTTATCATATTTTGTTTTGGGAACGAATTCCGCAACTCTTTTAATCAAATGATTACTCTGAAATTATTTTAAAAGCATAAATTAAACCGGTCTTTTCTGGCTGTGATTTTGGGGGTGTCACACTTGCAGGTCCTTCCATTATGGCCCACATTTCCACATTTTGTGCATGTTACAGATTTCCATTTTGTGGACACTCCATCATCTTCTGTTGCAGATCTTTTTCTCTTTTTTTTTTGTCTGCCAATAGGTACACGATACTTTGGTGGTATCAACTTAGTAGGACATGTGCTTTTTCCCCACAAAACCTCCCATTAATAGGTTCAACTTTGAAGACATACATTTCTTTCCAAGTCTTGAGCCAATAAGTTGGGTGTACCCATGTCTCAGGTATTCCAACATTTTCATTGTTGAGCCTCATATCCCATATAGCTGCTATATTATGTTTGCAGGGTATGCCTGTCAGTTCCCACCTGTTACATGAACAAGTTTGTTGGTCCATATTAACCACATACTGATTGGTACCTTCACTTGTAACCTGGTGCTTCCCATTGCCACATAACACTGCCCTACACTGTACTGCCCTTTCGTTAATTTTTTTAAGGGTCTTAGTGACCGTAGGAGTTAATGGGCCATTAGCTTTGTCAATTTCTTTTTGAACCATGACAAATTTCCTCATGATATACTCCATAATAAACTCCATGCAACTAATAATTGGCTTATCACGACCCTTCACTATCTTGCTATTCAAACTCTCACACATATTATTCAACAAAGCATCACAATGTGCCCTCCCTAATAAAACACAACTGTATTAGATTATATTTAAAAATTATACACTTATAAACATAATATTATATACCTGAGAAGTGGGATCTGGACCAGTGCTTAAGTTGAATAGAATTAAGCCAGTCATATGCTTCACTGTTAAGTCTCTTTAGTTCTTCCATGGCATTGTTGAATTGTGGTATGGTGGTACATGTTGCACATTTCCAAAGACAATCCTTGAATTCCTTGCCCCTCCATTTACGTTTCATGTTCTCATGAAGATGCCTTAGGCAATATCTATGCTCTGCTGTTGGGAAAAGTTTCTTAAGTGCAAGCAATAACCCCTAAATCATAAAAAGAGTGAAGTTGCTTATTGAATTGTAAAACATGCAGGTGAAAATGAATGGAGAACTTTATTTACCTTCTGTCTGTCTGATATGAAAGTGAAGTTGGAGTTTGCATACAAACCAGGATCATCTCCTAAGTTAGTTAAAAACCAGGTCCATGAATTAAAGTTCTCTGCTTCAACAACTGCATATGCCAAAGGGTATGTGTAATTGTTCCCATCTAAACCCTGAATTATCATGTCAAACATAGTAATAAGCAAACAATTAACTATGGTCAAACATTAATCAAATACTAAAATATGATTATGCACATACCACTGTTGTCAGGATCATACCATGGTATGGACCCTTCATGAATGCACCATCAAGCCCTAGTAAATCTCTTTTCCCTGCTGCGAATCCACTTTTCAGTGGACCAAGACAAATGTATACTCGTTCAAATACCCTGGTCTCATATGCATAACATGGTTCACTTTGCACTTGAAGTTTGACTGTGGTGTTTGGATTTCTACTCTGCACCTCCTGTAAGTAGTCTCTTAGACATGAGTACCGAGCAACAAAATCTTCCCTAATTGATTTCGGGGGTTTCATTTTCGCCCTATGAACTTTCATGTCTGACAATCCAACTTGGTATTTCTTCTCAAGCATCTCACGTAATGCTCTAAGTGGTATTTCTGGGTTTGCCTCCACTGTGTCAACAATCTGTTCAGAGAGAAACTTTTAGTTGCATGCCCTAATTTTCCTTGTTTGAAGGCATGTATGTTGCTTTTCATAGGTCTTAACAGTCCAGTTAATGTCTTTTTTCCACTTACTCGCTAGTAGGACCCATGGGCATTTATGAATAGAACCATCTTTCACTTTCTTTTTCTTTTGACTTGGTCCCACTTTGTCATTACTTTTGCTGGTCCTACCTGTTTCTAATATCCCAAGGTTTGGTATTGTCCCTTTAAAAACCACTCTAATCTTGTTTTTGTCATTCTTGACGAAGTCTAACTCCCTTATACTTTGTATGGAATGAAGATAAATTTGTTGTTTAACTTCCTTGGCTATGCTAAAAGTCTGGTGGATGTAAAATGGATCTTTGACAACAGCTGCTTCATTCTTATGTGCTCTTTGTAAATCTCTTATCTTCTTCCTTTTTTACTAGCTTCACCCTCATCTGATGAAGATGCAGATACAAATTCTTCAGTGTCTATAACATCTAATTCTTCATCACCTTCTACTGCTTCATCTCGATCATCAGGAAAACTTCCAACCCACTCCACCTCTTTGTCAATGTTGAGGTGAAAGTTCTTCATATCAACCTATGGATCATCTAACAAATTATCTACATCAACTATGTAATCACTATCTTGACTGTCTTCACTATCTTCATTGTCATCACTATCATGATTGTCTTTACTAGCTTGACTGTCTTCACCTGCTTTTTCACTATTTGGTTCATTTTGTTCCATAGGAGTCCCACCAAAAGGTTCACACCATTCAAATGTATCATCATCCCAACCATCAACATTAGGACATGTGCTTCCTATCATTGGTTCAGTCAAAGGGCTTTCAATTCTTGGTATATAGGAAGGGGTTGACTCAACTGTTTCACTCAATGTAACAAGGGGTTGTTCCAAGGTTGTTTCTGGTAATGTACTAGGGGGTTGGTCCATAGTTTCTACATTCTCAAAAACAGGGGCTTCTTCACTAGGACAATCCCCTGAATTTGACCATGTCAATAACAAGCTTTTACGACAAAGGGACTCAGGAATTTCGTGTATCTTTATCTTTGTAGGGTTTGGGGACATTTGATACGTATGCAACTTGGTTTCCCAAAACTCTGTATACACTTCTATCACCTTGTGTTCATACACGTATGACCTAAAGTGGTTTATATCTTCGTCACAGCCCAAAGCATACAACCCAAAATCTAAATCCCAAGTTGGTCGTTTGAAATGATAGTATATACTTTTACCTGGTTCCACACAATCAAGCAATTCCATTATCTCGTCCATATCATGCACCGAGAACAAGTCACTATCAATGCCATCAATATATTTCATCTTCCCCTTTATGTATTTGCGTCATGGAAACTTCGTAAAAACTCCACCATAGTTCAATCGTATCGAGAACATAGATGGATTGTCAACTGCGAACCCAAAAAATAAAAAAAATTACATTTTAGGAACGTATAATGGATGATCAACTGAAAATGTAGAAAATTTTACCGTATGAGCTTTGGAGATTGTATTCCTCCCATTCTTGCCTAATCCTCCAGTTCACCATCGTAGAAAACTAGGGTTTTCTTGTGCAATGCTAAGGGTTGACGGAGGATGAAATGAGAAATGATCAGTTATCGAAGTCGTGCCATAATGGTTCATGTATACAAACCCTGAAAAGACGAAAATGCCCCTGCGTGCAAGGCACGTGGGTGGCTTAAACGGAAGGATTTAATAGTTAACGTGCATAGGGACTAACCGTGCACGATAAATAACAACGAGGGACTGCACGAGCTAAATTTTGAAAATAAGGACTGAACACGCTTTCTGGCATGTGCACCAGGGACCAACAGTGTAATTTACCCAAAATACTATTATTTAAATAGGGAAAAATTGTGGGGTAGACAAGGTAAGGTGACGAAGTGGGGTTGAGAGTGTGTTTGATTAAATAAATGAAAAAAATCAAGGACAAAATAGTCTTTTTAGGTAAGACATGGACCAAGCACGTAACAAAAACAGATACTAGGGACCTTCCGAGTTAAAAAAATAAGTTAGGGACCAAACGTGCAAATTACACCAAACCATAGAGACCATTCGTGTAATTTACTCAAACATAAAAAACATTTTTTTTAAACGAATCGATCCAAACACAAAAAATATATATTAATTCTTTACCAGTGTCGAATTGTCGGGGCCATAAAAAAATCCTTTTATGAATTGGGCCTTTCGTTAGTTTCAACAATGACCCAATACAGCCTCTGGGCCAAGCCCACAGAAAAAGGAAACCCTAACGCATCAATATCAGGGTTTTATTGCCTTCATCCCATCATTTCTGCGCCTCTGTTTCCGTCTTCTCTTCTCCAGCTCCCAAATCGCAGGTTCGATCTCTGTCTTCTCTGATGCTCAAATGAATTCCATGACTATCTAATTTGATGATGCAGCATATCTGTTAGCAATCAATGGAGATATTATTTGTTGCCTGATATAAGAATTATGATGTTTTGTGATGGAAATTTTACTGATTTGTTGTTTTGATTCCTTGTTTGTATGTTCGTCTGCAGGTAAGGTGCAGATACGAGAGAGTAAAAATGGTGGATAAAACTAAAGGAAGAAAAGAAGAGGTTGTTACCAGGGAGTACACTATCAACCTTCACAAGCGCCTCCATGGATGGTACATACTTGATTCATTCTTATAAATTATTCATATATGCTTGTCTACTTCGATTGAACTTTCTTTCGGAAGCCTTATCTTTGCCAACATCTGTATTATACGATCGCGTTTAGGCTTGACCTTGATTGTACATTATTTGCTACCCTATATGTAAAATTTTCTATCTGTGTTGATCAACAGCACATTCAAGAAGAAGGCTCCTAAGGCCATTAAGGAGATCAGGAAGTTTGCCCAGAAGGCCATGGGGACAACAGATGTGAGGGTGGATGTGAAGCTAAACAAGTATGTTTGGAGCCGAGGAATCAGAAGTGTACCCAGGAGGGTTAGGGTTCGTATTGCCCGCAAGAGGAACGATGATGAAGATGCAAAGGAAGAACTTTACTCGCTTGTCACTGTTGCAGAGATCCCAGCAGAGGGGTTGAAGGGACTAGGCACTAAGGTCATCGATGATGAAGATTGATTTCATCAAAATCCAACCTTTTTGAAACAACTGGCAGAGTTTAGTTTTTATTTTTATCCTTGCTACTTTTATTTGGATTCTAGTAATTTACATTTTCCTTGAATCTATTACATTTTGTGTTTGATGGATTATGGTAGCTCATTTGTGTTGTCTTTGAAAGAAACTATAATGCATGTGCTAGTTTTAAAGTCTACTGTATAGAAGATTTCTTACAGAAGATCATATCCCCTTCATAATTCTTCACCTCTTGTTTAATCCTCTTCACAATTCATACCAAAACTTAACAATTCTGTAGTTGTAATCTGCCCCACTCATAACTCATATGCCATTGGACAAGTAGGGGTGCCAATTACATCTTCTCGACCCTTTCTTTGGTATTCATACAAGTGGGGTTAATAATTTCTTCTCTTGAAGAGATGAGCTCGAATTAGTGGTGTGATGAAAAATCATAACTGAAAACCCGATCTGGAACCAAATGATATTTGGTTTATTTGGTTCAAGTTATTTAGTTTTGATTTAAATAAGGATACATTATTTGCTTTGGTTTTGGTTAATTTTTTATTGTAAATTTCCATGTAAAAGATCCCCGTTGCCTATTGTTACTTTTGCATCAAAAAAAATTCATTATAATAAAGGAAAATGACTTATATGGGTGACTATGTTTCAAAATCGTTCAAAAAAAAGTTTGGTGTATTCATAAAACACCATCCAAGTAAAGCATTTGTATAAAAAACACCAACGAAGTATATTTTTTTTTCAAATTTGATCTTGTGATAACCGACAATTACCGGTAAAAATAGGTAAAGGAAAAAAAAAAATAGGAAATGACTCAAATGGGAAACTATGTTTCAAATTCGTTTAAAAAACACCATCCAAGTTTGGTATGTTCAAAAAACACCATCCAAGTAAACTTTTTGTATACAAAACACCAACAAACTATATGTTTTGTTCAAATATTACCTACTGGTAACTGACTCTTAGAGGTCAAATGGTGACTTAGTTTAACTATTATAACATGGTATAATAAGTATTGACAAAACAATAAATGATATATTCCTCCTTTAAAAGTCGATTTAGGGTTTCTTCATGAATGAATGACTTCATCTTCTCCTATGATTGCTCTTCTTCTTCTAAAGTGATGATCTCAAACTCAAGTCCAAAACCCTAATTCTTGACTTAAGACAAAAAGGGCTCTAATGGGCCTCCCTCCCCCTTAAGGCCCAAATCCATAAAAAGCCCAAAAAGGCATCCAAGCCCAACTACAAGGCATCTAAGGCCTAATAGGCTGCTCATTATTAGAAGAGTTTATAGTCTTTACCGGTCCTTCATTTATTATCCGGTCTATAGATAGGCACGTCTCTTGTCCCTTCCTTGTTATTTTATTGTTTCGTATCATTTCTTTTGCATGTTTCCTGGGATATGGTTCCGATACATGTGTACGATGTATTCGAATTTATATTCGTTTGTAACAAGTCGTGGTGTCTGTAATGCCCATTTGGTGATGGATAATGTAGGTTTTGGGGACCGAGTGGTCGGTTTGTGTTGGAGCCCAAGGACATATCAGTAAGTATCAGTTCGAGTCTTTATGAGGTTTAGGTTTATGTTAGAAATTTTGTAAGGCAAGGGGGAGTTGATAGACGTGTAGAGCTTCTCGTTTGCTTCCTATGGATATAAAGAACGACGAAATCGGACTTAGAATGAAGAAGTTATGGTCTTCAGAAGATTGGCGGTTCTTGACCCTAGCCGAGTACAATAGGCGTACGCTAGAAGTATGTCGAGCGTATTGGCTTGAAATCCAGATCGTAGAGGCTTCAACATATATTGGGCATATGTATGGACTTGTTTAACTTAGGCCTCGGGCCCACCTGATTATAGCAGGTTATTTTTGGGGCTTAAGGCCATGTTGGGGGTTCTTGGGCCATATTGGGCCTTAGAGGCCTTGTAGTTGGGCTTGGATGCCTTTTTGGGCCTTTTACGGATTTAGGCATTAGTCGGAGGGAGGCTTATTGAGGCATGGGTAAAGGAGCCCTTTTTGCCTTAAGTCAAGTATTAGGGTTTTGGACTTGAGTTTGAGATCATCACTTTAGAAAAAGAAGAGCAATCATAGGAGAATGTGAAGTCATTCGTTCATTAAGAAACCTTAAATCGATTTTTAAAGGAGGAATATATCATTTATTGTTTTGTCAATAATTATTACGCCGTGTCATAATAATTAAGTCAAGTCATCATTTAACCTGTAAGGGCCAGTTACTGGTGGGTAATATTTGTTGGTGTTTTTTGTACAAAAAGTTTACTTAGATGGTGTTTTTTGAGCATACCAAACTTGGATGGTGTTTTTTGAACGATTTTGAAACATAGTTACCCCTTTGAGTCATTTCCTATTGTTTTTTTCCTTTACTTATTTTTTACCGATAATTGTCGGTTACACAAGGTCAAATTTGAACAAAGAATGTACTTTGGTGGTGTTTTTTGTACAAATACTTTACTTGGATGGTGTCTTTTGGACACACCAAACTTGAATGATATTTTTTGAACAATTTTGAAACATAGTTACCATATAAGTCATTTTCCCTTATAATAAAACACAGTTACACAGACAACGGTCTAACAAATGGCCATTGCATCCAACTGTACGCAAATTTCCATAAGAATTCATTATGATACAACATAAACAATTTGAAACAAAAATGATATAAAAATAACACATGTTCCACACATCTAAATTGTATATGTAACCAAAAGGATACATGGTTTAACAAACAAATTATAAAAGCCATGCTCCAACATGCAAATAAGTCTTAAATAGATAACTTTATCCTCGAAAATGTCATAAAACCTTGAGCTACAATGCAAATAAGACGTACACGGATAACTTTCTTATTGGAAATGTTGTAAACAACCCAAGTAAATCCTCAATATATTTAGGCACCACTCTTAAACTAACGAATATCATTCTCATCCACCAATTTACACTGGAGATAAGCTAAAACATTTCATGTCCAAAATGTTGTTTGTATCCTCTAGCTAGAAGCTACAATGCACCATCGTCATGTTAATGATGAATCATTGAAATCAACATCGTATGGATGAGTGAAGGATCCACATTCATATTACACAACTCCAACCATGATCCAAATTCCAAAATATGAATTTCTAAATAGCTGTTATTGGAGTTGGAGTAGGAGACAACCTTTCCCTTATTTCATTCATAAATAACACATTCACCTTGATAGTCAATAAGGACGGGTAATAACCATTGATCATTGATAAATAGTTGTCATTAGAGTTGGAGTAGGAGACAACCTTTCCCTTATTCCATTCATAAATAGCACATTCACCTTGTTAGTCATTGAGGATGGGTAATCAAACGACATTTTAGACAATGATGTTATATATTGAATCACATTGAAAATACAATTACATATTCACACTCATACCATTACAACAACGCCAATGTCTCTTTCGAAAAAAAAAACCGTCAATGTGAATAATTTCAACCATTCATGCATGGTTAATGGATAGTTGTGCGGGTCTCGCGAACCAATATGAACCATTTGGAAGGGGTTCATCATCATGTTGGTATTGATTCCCTTAAAACTACCTCAATTTTAGTGAAGGAAATGGTATTTTATGCTTATCAAACCCAAATAACCAAAACAAAATTACATTAAATGCTAAAGTCCACTGCCAAGTGTGTTCAACTAACAATCAAGCTACTACAATAAGAACAAAAGTTTAATGATTACTTGCTTACATCACATTCATTTTTATCAACCCATGATCCACATGCGCAAACAAAAATGATGACTTTTGTTCATTTTTTGCGGTGAAAGAGATGGCAAACGATGATGACGATGACAATGAACTTTTGAAAAGTGTAGACCTGTGATACCTTTTTTTAAAGGCTTAATATTATTAAAAGTTAGCAAGAAGCTATAAAGCTTACAATTAATTGCAAAGACTTGGTTTTGAATCCAAAAGACATTACTAACTTTCAATTTACCAAATCTAAAACTAAACGAATTATAAAAACTCGTTACAATACTACCAAATAATGTTTCTTTCCCGGTAGTCTTCGATCCAAAGATAAGGGAGTTGCGGTAGTTCCAGATAACCCACCACATAGACATTGTAATCGCTTCAATCAATGACACTTTTCTTAGTGTGGAAGACCTTCAACGAGTCAACTTGATTAAAATGATCTCTGTACGAAGAGAAACACATAAAAGAAGAGCCAAAAGCTATTGGTCCTTGGCTCCACATTGTATGGTCCACCAGTCCACCTCCGTCCCTAAATTCAACCATCGGAACCTCGACAATCTTCAACTGAGCACTCTTGGTTTATTTCTAGCAAAAACATATGCGGAAATACATTCACAACTCTTCCCAAGCCAAAGTTCTGTCCAAATCTTGGTCAATGCTCCATCTCCAATGCATTTTTTTTTTCAAAATTGTATGTGGAATCAACTTTTTTTTATTTTTGGGTTAATAGAACCAACTATGCAGGACCAAACTCGTTTATTCTTCAATCCTTCAATACTATAGCCAAAACCCCCATAGGCACCATAAATAGCTTTGATATTTGTGTTATCTTTGCGGTTCGTGAGGTTTGTTTTGAGGATTTAATGGTCATTTTGTTAAAGCCATAAAATAAGAGTTATATTAAAGTATATTCTTCAGATAAATGTTCATTTTAGCGAAAAAGCTCTTCAAACAAATGGCTTATTGACCATGTCATATGGTCATTATTGATCTGAACCATGTCTTAACATGGTTTTATGGTCATTATTGATCTAAACCATGTCTTTGGACTTTGTAATTCACACTTATGATCGCTTTTATGGTCATTATTGATCTAAACCATGTCTTAACATTAAAATAGTAAAGTAATCATTTTGTTGCCTTAATTTAACATACATTGGCATATTTCTTTGACAAAATTGCACAAATGGTTCATGTGGTATGTCGGAAATTGACACTTTGGTCCAAAAAAATTTGGACCAGCACAAGAGGTCCAAAGTTTTATTTTGTTGTAAGTTTGCTCTAATTTGTTTTGATTTTTTTTAAAATCCCGATTTTGCCCTTGACATTTTCTTTTTTCATTTTTTAAATTTATTTTAACATTTCTTGATTGAAAGAAAAAACAAAAAAAACCACCCCTACCCAACCCAACCCCTACATTTAACATATTAACTTTACCACTGTTGCCGGTCACCACCACTCACCACTGCTGCATGACACCACCACCACCAGCTCACAAGCTAATGTCAAACAATTTTATTTTTTTTGAGATTTGAAAAACAAAATAATCATTTTTTTTTTCAGATTAGCATCTTAAACATGAATAATCAACTTTTCTGCTAACTCAAATTTTTCCAAATCACTCAAATTAGAATGAGATTACTCAAGAACAAAATATCTCTACAAACTCGATTTTTTTAGATCTAAAAAATAAGGATACATTATTCTACACTCGCAAAATCAAAAACCCTAGAATCATTCGGTTTTTCTAGACATATGCATGATTATCGTTTTCTGAAACTGAGTTTTCTAGATCTGCAAATAAAAAATACAAAGACCTCCAGAAAATGAGAATGAAAACCAAATCAGTGGAGAAGAGGATGGATGTTTTGGGTATCCTGATCTGGAACGTCACCATGATCGTCTTTGTCGTCACCACTGTCAGCCATCATCGTCAACCACCACATAATGAATGCTTCTCAAAGTCATCTTCATCGATCATAACAACTTCGATCTAAAAGTCATCGTTACCGGCAAAAACCCTATTTCTGCCTTCCTTCGTCTTTGAACGAAATCTAAATAAGTGTAGTTGCCTGTTTTCCGATCTATATCGTCATCGCTGCCACTACATACCAGATCCTTCGTCTTTGAACGAACCCTCTTACAACGTCGTTTGGGAGGAAGGACGACATATCTGTAACTTGACGAAGAGGATGGTTAAGGGCGATGAACTGAGAGAGAGAGAGAGAGAGAGAGAGACGTTCCTAAAACCCTTGCGTCGTTCGA
This sequence comes from Lactuca serriola, assembly GCF_051521515.1. Classification (NCBI taxonomy): domain Eukaryota; kingdom Viridiplantae; phylum Streptophyta; class Magnoliopsida; order Asterales; family Asteraceae; genus Lactuca; species Lactuca serriola. Next base: position 132,764,147 of record NC_136415.1, read on the forward strand.
ATCTGGACCCTTTCGTTGCCGCCGCCTCTGCAAACCCTAGATATCTCGCCATATCTGTTCGCTGCCATGCTCGTCAGATGATCAACGTCTTCGGAAAGTGGAAATTTTCTGAACATCGGTGCCGTTCGAAAATCAATAGATCTCGTCGGTATCGAGGATGATAGATTTGTGGGTCGTTGGAGATGGTGGATTTGAGGGAAATGAGGGTTTTGAAGAAGAAATGAAGAACATGAGAGAAAAAGGGTTAGGCGTATTTTATTTTGTTTTTTTAAATGTTTTTTGAATTCTTGTAATAAAAGAAAATTATAAAATAAAGTCATTAAAAAATGTCAAAACCTTTGTACCGAACTTGCATCAAAATTGATAACTTTGGACCTCTAGTGATAAACCAATATTTTTTTTGAACCTAATTTTCGAAATAGTGCAGTTTTGTCTATTTCTTTTCATCTTTGTAAAACCCAAAAGGCAAAGACACTAAAAAAAAGTTAAAAACGATAAAACTTTGTATGTAATAAAACCAAAACGGTGGAAACAAATTAAAAGCCAATATGAATATGAAATCCATGCTTATAGTTATAACCGTGCAAAGAGAATACTGAGAATAACCCATAACTTTCCGACCTCACTTTGCGAGTTAATGTCAATACTCAATACAATAATCAATTTGAAACATAATTTCTCTATTCCAATACAAAATCTTATATTTATCCTCATGGGATTCGCGAATTCGAAGATCTAAACGATGTCCCACAAGAAAAAGACTTCATAGATGGGATTCTAAGACAGCTCAAACTACCACCGGGAATCATATCGCACTCTGGCTCAGGCCTCTGCATCTCCCTCCCTGGAATACAATTCAATGCAAAATCAAATCCCACATTCCTACCATACAATTTCCCACATTCTTGACTAAACCCAGAAAAGAAATTATAAGCAACACTCAAATTCATCAACGATTTCAACTCACAAACCAGATCCGGCAACTCACCCGACAACTCATTGTGTGCAACATTCAACACTTCAATATCTTCCAAACAAGAAATCGAATCAGGGATATGACCCATCAACGAATTGAAACTCGCATCAAAAACTTGTAAATCTGACCACATTCCGATTCCTTGAGGGATACAACCGCTTAATTGGTTGTTCAAGAACAGGATTTCTTTCAATCCTGAACCAGAATACCCGAAGCTAATCGGAATGTCACCTGTCAACTTGTTATTGGCTAAATTGATTACCGAAGCAGGGGAATTGCCTAGACTATGTGGGATTTGACCTTCGAAATTGTTGTTATTGAGTAGAATTGCGTCAAGATTCTTGGTGAATACAAGGTCTGGAATGGGTCCTGAAAAAAGATTGAATCTAAGATCTAGATACGCGAGATTTGGGATTTGGAGAATTATGGTAGGGAAAGGTCCGGAGAATTGGTTATTGCTGAGGTCAAGTTCAGTGAGGGCAAAAAGGTCTTTTAAGCTATCTGGGATTGTGCCTGTGAAACTATTGCTGTTGAGGTGAAGGAGAGTCATGTCTTTGAGGAGGGAAAGTTCTTTTACGAGAATACCCTCGAGACCACCATGGTTAAGGTCTATCCCTGTAACTGATGAATCTTGACAGAAAACTCCTTTGTAATCACACACATTTGACCCGACCCATGAGTTCAAGATTCCTTTAGGGTCATCTTTGATGGCTGACTTCCATGCTTGGAGGGCAATGTAAGCATTGTTGAGAGTCGATGTGTTTGAGTTTGACCACCCGTTTCTGGTGGTTCTTCCACCACCAACAAAACCTCCGGCGCCGCCGTGAACTGCAACTAGAAAGAGTAAAGAAAGTAATAAAAGTTTAGTTTTTTCCTCCATTTCTTTGGGGTTGTTCTTGGAGTTGGGTGTGTTTTTCTACAGAAATTTATTGGGGAAGATGATGGGGGTTGGTCTTGCATTAAATGATTGTCTTTGAATCTCTTTATGTAAAGCACTTAAAAATTAGATGATTAAATATAGCAAAAATGCTGAAAATAATGTTTGAAATATGTTTTTGGTATTTAAGAATAGGTAAGATTTTAGAAAAAAAAAAGACTTTATATTCAATGCTGTTTATCATAAAAATGTACTACTAACTATTTTTTTTTTCAAAAGTTATTGGTTATTTGAATTTTTTGTACATTTTTTTTGACATCACTAGACTGTGTCCCATTTATGGTGGTTACCTTAATGCTTATATGCTTTTTCTTGCTCATTGTGAGCCTATTTTGAACAACAATCATAAATAATTTTTATATAAATTAATAAAAATCTTTTGATTGATAAATGAATTTATATAAAGCCATGAAGCACATAGCAAAAAAAAATGTGTGAAAGTAAACATTGTACTGTATGGATTGCAGCTATTTTCCATGGGTATACCCACATGCACTTGAGTAGTGTGGTCTGCCTCCCACACTATACGTGGTGCTCATTAAAGGTTGATCAATAAATCAAATCTAAGAAACAATTAATTGAGTTATGCTTTTATTATCAAGATATATAACATTTGAATCTAGAAAGTTTATGTAGCATCAAGTATGTAATGGTACATTGAGTACCTTGAGAAAAAAGACAGAAGACACATCGATATTTGAATATATTTAAAAAAGTAAATGATTAGGGAAGACTTAGAGATCAAGTTCTCCATTTGAATATATTCCAAACGCTTTTGTATCATTTAAGCAATTATGTATTTGTTTGGCAAAACTATGAGCGAACATAATAACCGAAAAATCGAACAAAAACCAAATTAACCGATATAACCGAACCATTTTTAAAACCGGTGATTTGGTTTCTATCCTTTTCTAACCAATAGGTAGCAGTTCGGTTTTGGTTTTATAAGTTTACCGAACCATTATAAACCGAACCGACAGTTTTATACTTTAATATATACAAATTATAAATTCTAAATAAATTAAGTCCGCGCCCAATTAAAATTTGAAAAAGCACATCAATCATGAGTCAAATACTATGCGATTTGAATGCTAATTACAACCATTCACTCATTTACCCTAGTATGCAATAGCTAAATAGCTAAGACCAAGTGTTGTACTTGAAGTAATTTTTGAGTTGTTTTCGGTATTTGGACTTATTCAATGCATATTTCTTTTAAGCTTGAATAGTTGTTTTTCTTATTCGACCAAATCTTGACATTTGTAATTTCACATATTACTTTTGCGTTTATGTTAGACCACATTGTATGTATGAGAAAGATTGTTCACTTTTTGAGTGTTATGCCAACTTTCCATCATACTCATTTTACTCATCAAAATTGAGGGAATGGTTATCTTTACTAAGTTTTATTTTATTATATATATATATATATATATATATATATATATATATATATATATATATATATATATATATCATACTCATTTTGTAGGGAATTACAAATCATAAATTTTGATATATTTTTTTATAACTTTTTAGTAGGTATATAATTTAATAAATATTAAAAATAACTAGAAAAAAAAGACTGACCAATTATACGAGGAGAGAGAGTGAAGGATAAACTCCCCTCACTTTTTTCCCGCACTCATTTTCCCTCACCCTCAGTATTATGTTCTGAGGCGAGGGAAAGGTTATCTCACTCATTTCCCGATCCATACCCTCTAGCCTAGGTTATATTCTCCTATTTGATTTAGAACTATACTCTTAACTAGGTCTAATAATTGGGTTGAGTTCGGGTTGGAATTCAGAAACTCAACCCTAACCATATAATATATGAGTTATGTTGGATTAGGTGTCTAAGCCCATAACTATAATTGGTATGTACTTAAATTAATAACAACACAGTTCTTTTGGGTTGCCCTCAAACCTAACAACTGGACAAAGAAATTATGAAAGGAGAGAAATTAATTTATTATAAGATCAATAAATTAATATAAATGATTTATTTAATGTGTTATAAAAATAATATATTAATTAGAAATCATAACATTTAATTAATAGTTAGTGAAAAATTAATTGGAATTAATTTTGGGGTTCATGTATTAATTATAAAGTACAGGGACTAGTTTGCAATTATTAAATAGTTGGAAGGAACATTCTAGAACCTCCCTGGAGAAGGTGGACGAAATTCATAGGGGAAACCCTAATGATTTCGTCCAAGGGCCTTGGATAAGGCTTCTGGATTAGCTTGGGCCTTAAGCAAAGGAACATTATGTGACATCCCCAAAATCTCGGCCAGAAAAGACCGATTTTCATTTATGCTTTTAAATATTTTCAGAGTAAATTCTTTTGATTTGAAAGAGTAGCGGAATTTGTTCCCAAAAACAAAACATGATAAAACAATGTTTACCGAAGCATTTCATAAAAGAAATGTATTTTCATTATAATCAAAACTCGGGGTGTCATGTTCCGATACAGACCAATAAGCATAAACGAATACATTACAAGTCATATAACAAATATAAACATATGCAGACTTGTAATCAAAACAACTTGATGGTTCATCCATCTCATGCCCTTCCGCCACTTCCTGTAATACAATTTAAAACTGAGTGGGTCAGGCTTGGGAGCCTGGTGAGCATATAGGGTTTTCAACCCACAATAAATATCATATTTAATTTTCACCAACCAACAATAACCAAATTACCCATTCCCATTATTCTCACTTTAATGTCCCTAAAACAACTAACATAAGGGACCTAGTCTAAGAATATTTCATCGGGGCGACAACACATGCTTCAGGGGTACCTCAGCAATATAAGTCAAATAAGGCAACCATGAGGGGGATGGAGTACAACGAATGAACACCCAAGTTCATTAACACCTACAGGTGGCGAACCTGCTAATGTTTCCACAAGACTGTCTAGAATAGCCAGTGATCGTCATCTAAACTCCGCTAGATGACTCAATCAAACAACAACGAGGCCTCTCATCTGTTTATTACACACCAACTGTCTACCCATGTTCTACCCAACATATTAGTAGATAAAAATATACATTTGTATACACAGTTTAAAGAAAACCTGTATAGCATGCTTTAATCAACACATATATCACCAAACAGATGAGGCACACACACACATAACACATATTTCATAAAGAAATAAGCAGATCTGTAAGATAGAAGAGAGTGAATACACATTCACACATAACACAACCAAATATATACACATAGCACGTATTTTTATATAAAATACTTCGTATTATTGTATTAGGAAGAAAATAACTACACACTCACACTTATAAACAACAATATAATTAATACACTCGAACCAAACTCGTATTATTATTGTGTTTAAGAAAGTTAGTATACACTCACTTGATCAGAAGATGATCGGACAGCACTACGGCTTATAGAAGTAGTAATCCACAGCAGATCTGGAAGATCTTCACAAAAATCGAACTTCTCGCGGGCAGAGCTTCGACTCGGGAACCGCACTTCTCGGGATCTTCGGGGTCTCGGGACTTGCCTCGGGGCTAGAGTATGATACCGGGGCTTCGGGGTATCTTCGGCACGAAAAACGATGCAAAAGACTAGAGAGAAGAGAAGAAATGAACAAGAAATATGGCTGTCTTCGGATCCCTTATATAGAGGCTGGAGCCTCGGAGTACGCGGGGCGTACTGCAGTACACAGCGCGTACTGCGTCCGAAATCGTCATTGCATGCGTCATCCGAAGTGTCGACACTATCGGAGTACGCGATAGCGTACTCACGTACGCGGGGCGTACTCCGGATCACACCGGTGCAGTGTTCTAAAAGGCGCGCCATGGCGTGAGGCGTGGCTTCGCCGTTACAAAAAGCTTCATAACGTTGCTGTTAGGCGTAACGCGTGACAAGGCGTGATATGGCGCGCCATGACGCGTTATAGCGTGTTATGGCGCGTGTTTTTTCGTTTGAGACACAGTTTTTTTCTCTTTGTTATGTCTTTTCAAACCGGAGATACAAGTATTGTGGTTTTTGTTAACTTTTTGTTATTAGTTATTGATTTAACACTTCTAAAAAGTAGTTATATTTAGTATAAATTTATATTTATGTGGTAATATAATTTTAAATTAATACAAAATCGCCGCCTTACATCACGCCTTGAAAAACGCCGTGGCTCGCCATGGCTCGTTAAGCTTGAGGCTTGGCATTGCCGCCACGCCACGCCTCACGCCATTTAGAACCTTGCACCGGTGACTCGGCTTCGGATAAGGCTTCCGATTTTGAATTAAATTTAAATACAAAATGATTAATAAACTTCGGAAATTCATAACTTCTTCATACGAACTCCGTTTTCGACGTTCTTTATATCCACGGAAAGGTGAGACCACGCTCTACGACTTTCGTTTAGACTCCGTCGGCTAATTTTGACTTTATTTTTATTAATTATTTTTAATAGGCCGCGACAAAAACTTTCGTTATAAATTCATAACTTCTTCGTTTGACGTCCGTTCTCGCCTAACTTTTTATCGTTTCGATACCAACAATGAGATCTTCGATTCTCATTTAGATTGCTTCGGCTAAAAACCACTCGATCTCAAATCGAGTATTTCAGGCTGTATACCGCTAAGCCGGAACTTCGATAAATCATAACTTCCTCATACGAAGTCGGATTTGGGCGTTCTATATATATTCGGAAACCTCGTTTCAACTACTACAACATTAATCAAAGATATTAAGTTTATTTTACACTTAAATTTTGACGCTTATTTTTATTCTTAATTAGTCAAACCACATAATTAAGCAATTAAGCACAAAACACATAATACTCAAATAATACAATCTTATTATTTCAAAACGGGTTACAAAGGTTAACCTAGACTATTACATTGCTAAAAATGGCAAGCCTGGAAACACAGGCGTTACAATTCTCTCCACCTTAGAATGATTCCGTCCCCGGAATCACACATCAATAAACAAATGCGGATAGCGACTCAACATGTCACTCTCCGTCTCCCAGGTGAGATTCGGCCCATTCGTGTGTTTCCATCGGACAAGCACTAACCCAACCATTTTGCGTCGCAACTTCTTAGTCTTTCGGTCAACAATTGCCTCTGGTTCTTCAATCAACCTTTTGTTCTCATCAATTCTCAATTCAGAAATTGGAATTATATCGGGAACTTCTCCCGTGAACTTCCTCAAATAACACACATGAAAAGTGTTGTGAATTCCATTCAGTTCTTCGGGTAATTCGAGCTTGTAAGCTTGATTCCCAATCCTCTGAAGGACTTTAAATGGTCCAATAAACCTTGGACTCAACTTTCCCCTTTTACCAAATCTTATAAGTCCCTTCCACGGCGAGACTTTAAGCAAAACCGAATCTCCAATCTCAAAATTCATCGGTCTTCGCTTTTTGTCAGCATAGCTCTTTTGACGATCTTGAGCTGCTAACATTCTTTCCCTAATTATTTTCAACTTTTCAGCAGTTTGATGAACCATCTCCGGTCCCATAAACTGCTTTTCCCCAGCCTCAAGCCAACAAGACGGCGTACGACACTTCTGTCCATACAAAGCTTGAAATGGTGCCATCTTAATGCTCGAGTGAAAACTATTATTATAGGAAAATTCTACCAACGGTAGATGTTCATCCCAATTACCTAGGAATTCCAAGGTACATGCTATCAGCATATCTTCAAGGGTTTGTATTGTTCTTTCACTCTGACCATCAGTCTGCGGATGGTAAGCTGTGCTTAAACATAACTTGGTACCCATTTCCTCTTGTAGACTTTTCCAAAACCTTGAGGTGAAACGGCTATCACGATCCGATACAATCGTTAACGGAACACCGTGAAGCCTCAAAATTTCCTTCACGTAAGAATTCGCAAGCTTTTCCATAGACCATTTCTCTCTGGCCGCTATGAAATGCGCACTCTTAGTGAATCGATCAACGACCGCCCAAATCATGTCGTGACCATTCTTTGTTCTGGGCAGTTTAGTGACAAAATCCATAGCAATGTCTTCCCACTTACCCATAGGCACAGGCAATGGTTCTAAACTCCCGTAAGGTTTCTGATGTTGTGTCTTGACTCTCGCACAAGTCACACACTCGGCCACATACTTTGCAACATCAAGCTTCATCGTCGGCCACCAGTAGTAGGGTTTCAGGTCCCTATACATTTTAGTGCTACCTGGATGAATTGAGTACATGGTTTTGTGAGCTTCTTCCATCAGAAGATCCCTAATTCCTCCTGACTTAGGTACCCAAATACGATCTTGGAATACTTTCAGCCCATGACCGTTAGTACCAAACACCAACGTTTTACCCAAACGTTCCTCCTTTCGGTCATTTTTCTCAGAAGCTTCCTCTTGAGCTTTCTTTATACTTTCCACAATGGTCGAGACAACTTCAATTCTCAACGCTCTTGGCCTCTTCCTTTCAAGATTGACCTTCCGACTGAGAGCATCAGCAACAACATTAGCTTTACCGGGGTGGTAAAGTATCTCGCAGTCGTAGTCTTTAAGTAATTCTAGCCAGCGTCGTTGCCTCATATTCAATTCTTTCTGATTAAAGAGGTATTGGAGGCTCTTATGATCAGTGAAAAGTTTGCACTTCGTGCCATAGAGGTAATGCCTCCATATTTTTAGAGCGAAAACTACCGCTGCCAACTCCAAATCATGAGTTGGGTAATTCTTTTCATGCTCTTTCAGCTGTCGAGACGCATATGCTATCACCTTTTCTCTTTGGGTCAAAACACAACCCAATCCAACACCAGACGCATCGCTATAAACAGCGAAGTCTTCAACTCCATCGGGTAGAGAAAGTATCGGTGCCTCGCATAGCTTCTTCTTTAACTTCTCGAATGCTTCTTTATGCTTCTCACTCCAAGCATAAGTAGCTCCTTTGTGGGTCAAAGCTGTCAATGGAGTAGCAATCGAAGAAAAGCCTTGGATAAACCTGCGGTAATATCCGGCTAATCCCAAAAAGCTTCGAATCTCCGTGGGACTTTTCGGTTGTTCCCACTTCGTCACAGCTTCGATCTTCGCTGGATCAACCATTATCCCTTCTTGGTTGACCACGTGACCCAAGAATTGGACTTCACGAATCCAAAAATCACATTTGGAGAACTTCGCATAAAGCTTCTCCTTCTTCAAAACTTCTAACACTTCTCGCAAGTGTCTGCCATGCTCCTCCTGGCTTTTCGAGTAAATCAGAATGTCGTCTATGAACACTATCACAGATTTATCAAGGAACGGATTACAAACCCTATTCATCAAATCCATGAACGCTGCTGGAGCATTGGTTAGTCCAAACGACATAACCAAGAACTCGTAGTGTCCATATCTAGTTCTGAATGCAGTCTTCTCGATATCTTGCTCTCTTACCTTCAGCTGATGATATCTTGACCTAAGATCGATCTTCGAGAAATAGCTCGAACCTTGCAATTGATCAAACATGTCATCAATCCTCGGCAACGGATATCTATTCTTTATTGTTGCCTTGTTCAGCTCTCTGTAATCGATGCACATTCTCATACTTCCATCTTTCTTCTTCACAAATAACACCGGAGCTCCCCAGGGCGATGAACTAGGTCTAATGAAACCTTTGTCCAATAACTCCTGAAGTTGCATCATCAGCTCCTTCATCTCCGTCGGTGCTAATCGATAAGGTGCTTTTGCTATTGGTGTGGTTCCTGGTAACAAGTCTATTCTGAACTCCACTTGTCTATCAGGTGGTAATCCAGGAAGATCCTCGGGAAATACTTCCGGATAATCACACACCACTGGAATACTCTGCATCACCTTCTTTTCTTTCTTAGCATCAATCACGAATGCTAAATATGATGTATATCCCTTGGTCAAACACTTTTTGGCTTTCATTAGAGAAATGATTCCAGAATTCACTCGGCGTTTGTCCCCATACACCATAAACGAATCTTTTCCAGGCGGGTTTACTTTAACTATCTTCTTCTTGCACAAAATTTCGGCATCATTGGCGCTAAGCCAATCCATTCCCAACACGATGTCGAAACCATTAAGATCGATGGGCAATAATTCCTCGTGAAACTTATTCCCATTCAGATCAATTAAGATGTCTTTCATACAATGGCTAACAGGTACAAACTTGCCACTAGCTACTTCGACTAATAAAGCATTATCTAGTCTATCAATAGGCAAGGCTAGCTTTCTACCAAACTCATGCGAAATAAAGGAGTAGTTGGCTCCAGAATCAAACAAAATTGGAGCAGGTAAATCATTTACGAGAAAGGTACCTGAAGCGACATCAGCTTCATCTTTAGCAGCCTCAAGCGTCATCTGGAAGGCTCTTGCCTTCGGCTTTGGTGGAATGTTGGGCCTAGCTGCCTCCTTCTTTTTTGGACAGTCTTTCAAAATATGCCCCTCTTCATTACACCCAAAACACATCCTTTTGTTGTTCGGACATTCATTGGCAAAATGTCCGACCTTTCCACACTTGTAGCAGGTTACATCCTCGCTACATTTCCCAAAGTGCTTTTTCTTACACTTATCACACCACTTTGCTTCGCCTCCTTTTCCTCCAAACTTTTTCGAATCAGATTTCGAAAATTTTCCTTTCTTACCGGAACCAGATGTTCCCTCAAACTTCCTTTTCTCACCAACCTCAACGTTGACGGTGGTTCTCCCCTTGATCATGTTCTCCACAGACTTGGCAGCCCAGATAGCTGCCTCTAGAGTAAGTGTCTGACGTACTGGCACCTCGTACTCCCATGGAAGTCCCTTCGCATACCGATCCACCTTTGTCAGCTCGTCTGGAACGATACGCAAGGCAAACTCCATCTTATCGGTGAAGTTATTGGTGTACTCATCAATTGACATGCTACCTTTCGTCAATGTCAGGAACTTGTTCTCCAACTCCAACAAATTTTGAGCCGAGCAGAACTTGCGCTTGAACTGCACCAAGAATTCTGCCCATGTCAATTGCAGTGGCTCATTAGGGCTTAAGGTCTTCCCTAGAGTGTTCCACCAACGAACGGCTCCACCTCGGAATTGACGCACGGCATAGATAGTTTGCAACTTACCTCTGCAGCCACACGTCATGAAGGCTAGCTCCATTTCGGAGATCCAATCCATAACCCCAATCGGATCCTCCTTTCCATTGAAGGTCGATGGTTTGCAAGTTAGAAAGTCCTTGTACTTGCATCCCATTCCATCATTCCTCCCATCGTGGTTATCTTGCCTAACTATCGGTGGGTTGGCTTGACCAATAGACCCACTGAAGTTTCCCCCTTCCGAGTGCCCTTCATTCAGTTCAGGCTCTTCCACACGAATCGACAGTTCTTCACGATTTTGTTGAAGAAACCGTCTAGTTTCATCCATCTGACGATCCAACATCGTCTGAATCATCAATTGCACACCAGCCATGGTTATTGGCTCAGGTGCTGCTGCTACGACAGGTATTGGCTCAATCACTGGTGGTTGATTCCTGTTTTCGTCAGCATTTCCAACTCCACTTCTTGTTCTCACCATTTTGATCTACACACCGAATAAGGTGAAATTAGATCCTCAATCATGATAGATATTCAAATCATTCTTATCACTCTGAAACGTTTACATGCTAGTTCTAATATCGTATACGTACGCTTAGAATCCTACACACATAAGGTTTCTAGATCCGGTCGGCAACAAACCATAGATCCGAACAAATAATATCATATATATGGCAACATATAACATTTAGCACATAAAAGCATTTTAGGCAACTTTCCTAAAATAAACTAGTGCTCGTGTCTAAATCACAACAGACACACATCTCAATACTTCACTTAGCATTCTAAGTTTAAGTCTAGAAATCCTACAAATTCCTAGTTCGCTTAAACTAATGCTCTGATACCAACTGTGACATCCCCAAAATCTCGGCCAGAAAAGACCGATTTTCATTTATGCTTTTAAATATTTTCAGAGTAAATTCTTTTGATTTGAAAGAGTTGCGGAATTTGTTCCCAAAAACAAAACATGATAAAACAATGTTTACCGAAGCATTTCATAAAAGAAATGTATTTTCATTATAATCAAAACTCGGGGTGTCATGTTCTGATACAGACCAATAAGCATAAACGAATACATTACAAGTCATATAACAAATATAAACATATGCAGACTTGTAATCAAAACAACTTGATGGTTCATCCATCTCATGCCCTTCCGACACTTCCTGTAATACAATTTAAAACTGAGTGGGTCAGGCTTGGGAGCCTGGTGAGCATATAGGGTTTTCAACCCACAATAAATATCATATTTAATTTTCACCAACCAACAATAACCCAATTACCCATTCCCGTTATTCTCACTTTAATGTCCCTAAAACAACTAACATAAGGGACCTAGTCTAAGAATATTTCATCGGGGCGACAACACATGCTTCGGGGGTACCTCAGCAATATAAGTCAAATAAGGCAACCATGAGGGGGATGGAGTACAGCGAATGAACACCCAAGTTCATTAACACCTACAGGTGGCGAACCTGCTAATGTTTCCACAAGACTGTCTAGAATAGCCAGTGGTCGTCATCTAAACTCCGCTAGATGACTCAATCAAACAACAACGAGGCCTCTCATCTGTTTATTACACACCAACTGTCTACCCATGTTCTACCCAACATATTAGTAGATAAAAATATACATTTGTATACACAGTTTAAAGAAAACCTGTATAGCATGCTTTAATCAACACATATATCACCAAACAGATGAGGCACACATACACATAACACATATTTCATAAAGAAATAAGCAGATCTGTAAGATAGAAGAGAGTGAATACACATTCACACATAACACAACCAAATATATACACATAGCACGTATTTTTATATAAAATACTTCGTATTATTGTATTAGGAAGAAAATAACTACACACTCACACTTATAAACAACAATATAATTAATACACTCGAACCAAACTCGTATTATTATTGTGTTTAAGAAAGTTAGTATACACTCACTTGATCAGAAGATGATCGGACAACACTACGGCTTATAGAAGTAGTAATCCACAGCAGATCTGGAAGATCTTCACAAAAATCGAACTTCTCGCGGGCAGAGCTTCGACTCGGGAACCGCACTTCTCGGGATCTTCGGGGTCTCGGGACTTGCCTCGGGGCTAGAGTATGATACCGGGGCTTCGGGGTATCTTCGGCACGAAAAACGATGCAAAAGGCTAGAGAGAAGAGAAGAAATGAACAAGAAATATGGCTGTCTTCGGATCCCTTATATAGAGGCTGGAGCCTCGGAGTACGCGGGGCGTACTGCAGTACGCAGCGCGTACTGCGTCCGAAATCGTCATTGCATGCGTCATCCGAAGTGTCGACACTATCGGAGTACGCGATAGCGTACTCACGTACGCGGGGCGTACTCCGGATCACACCGGTGACTCGGCTTCGGATAAGGCTTCCGATTTTGAATTAAATTTAAATACAAAATGATTAATAAACTTCGGAAATTCATAACTTCTTCATACGAACTCCGTTTTCGACGTTCTTTATATCCACGGAAAGGTGAGACCACACTCTACGACTTTCGTTTAGACTCCGTCGGCTAATTTTGACTTTATTTTTATTAATTATTTTTAATAGGCCGCGACAAAAACTTTCGTTATAAATTCATAACTTCTTCGTTTGACGTCCGTTCTCGCCTAACTTTTTATCGTTTCGATACCAACAATGAGATCTTCGATTCTCATTTAGATTGCTTCGGCTAAAAACCGCTCGATCTCAAATCGAGTATTTCAGGCTGTATACCGCTAAGCCGGAACTTCGATAAATCATAACTTCCTCATACGAAGTCAGATTTGGGCGTTCTATATATATATTCGGAAACCTCGTTTCAACTACTACAACATTAATCAAAGATATTGAGTTTATTTTACACTTAAATTTTGACGCTTATTTTTATTCTTAATTAGTCAAACCACATAATTAAGCAATTAAGCACAAAACACATAATACTCAAATAATACAATCTTATTATTTCAAAACGGGTTACAAAGGTTAACCTAGACTATTACATTGCTAAAAATGGCAAGCCTGGAAACACAGGCGTTACACATTAGGATTATCCCTTAAAACCCTAGCTACCTCAACTATAAAATGAGCCTTATAGCTCCTAAATTCGGCCACCCCTTCTTGAAGAAACCCTAGGACGAAATTACATACTCCTCTCTCTCTCTCTCTCTCCCCTCTCTCTCTATAGTTTCCTTCTTGCTAGCTCTTAAGTGTGATTCCATTAGAGACATTACAATTGTGGTGCTAGGCTTCCAAGAAGATCAAGATCAAAAGGATTATCAATTGTTTACTTTAACAATTGAAAGGTATGTGATTCTAAACCCCAATTAGCTATTTTCGAAATATAACCTCTTCCCTTATGGTTTTTGTTTTGTAATTCAAAGTTATATGCTCTATAGTTAAAACATAGATCCAAAGTATGTTACATGTGAACTTAGGAATTGTTTTTCTAGTTTATTTGTTTTACTTGAAACCCATCAATGGTATTAGAGCCATTGGTTTTGTTTTAAATTGAATTGCTATAATAGTTGAATTGCAAATTAGGGTTTAAAACTATTAAAACCTAAAGCCAAAGTTTTCGTCTTTAGGGTTTTGGTTTCAGGGGTTTTCGAAAAACCATAGCCTCCATAAACCCTAATCGAAATTAGGGTTGGGGTTTTGAAAAGCCCTAGCCTCCCTCCCCGGAATTCGAAATTACCTTAGGGTTTTAGGGTTCCTTGTTTGAATAATTGTTACTTAATTGTATTAATTGGATAATTTTCGAAATCTAAAGGGTTAAGGATTAGGATTAAATTATTTGTTTAATTTAATTAGATAATCCTCACAAGATTTAATAAATTAATTAAAAGTTAATTAATAGATAATTATTAAATCTAATTTTTGGTTTATTTTAAATTTGAAATTAATAGTTTAATTTTCAAAAATTTATATAAACCTGATATGTGTATTTTTATATATGTTTTTATACATTATATCTTAATATTTTAGCCTTTATTATTCTCTTTTAGAACTAAAAAGTACTTACAATGCTTTGAATTATGATTTGCAGCTATTAGTTGTTAATAGAGCACAAAATAAAAGACTGGAGCGGAATTAGGACTTCGAAGCTAAAAGAAAGAAAAAAAATGTTGGAGGAGCCGATTACGCCCAACGTAATTGACTAGAACGCTTAGCGTAATGGCAAAACAAGGGTTACGCCCAGCGTAACTGCTGCATCCGGATAACCTCTTCGCGATAAGTTTCTAAGTACGCCCAGCGTAATCCGACTTACGCCCAACGTACGTAAGTCGGTTCCAAGGGCTATAAAAAGCGATTATCAGCTAACCAGAGGGGGGGGGGGGATTCGACTTCTAACCTAATTTAGTCGATAATTAACTTCTGTTAAGCCGTTTTGAGGGTCTAGAAGGCAGCCGGAAGACCGTTAAGCTAACAGGAGCGAAGATCGGAAGGATTGGAGAGCAGATACATGTCGGTTATCATATGGGTTGTTAACGTGACCATGTTTAGCATTCCATTGTGATACTATTATGTGTTTAGTTTCTGATTTAGGTGTAAAAACCTTTTACTTTGCGTTTATGATTGAATGAAACCTTGATTATTGGACTAATTGCTATATTGAATTGTTTGTTTATGTTTAATTTATCTTGCCAAACTTGTTAAAAGATCCTTATGTGTTAATGATAATAATTTGCTGTTAATTGTCATGTAAATTAAGTTGTATGAACATCTGCTTGATTACTTGTGTCTTATGACTTTGATGACCATCAAGATTATAAGTCTAGAAATAGCGAATGCGAAACTAGGATTAACTTGGGAATAAATAAGTTAACGTGTGAGCCTTGTTTGATAACCATCAATAAGAGGTTAATTGAACGACCAATTTGATTAACTATTATTACAAGTCTTGCTTGATACGAACTGAACACTAGGAAACATGTTAGTTTAATCAACCGATCACTGTTTGAATTGACTTGTTTGCTAAATGATTAGTTATAGTGAGCGCGAATCTAATCATTTTAGGAATCGGTGAACATGAATAAATGAATTTGTGTATGCAATTGTCTATGTTTTTAAGGTGTAATTCATCTAAACCAAAGTACCTGAAGAGATTTGTTTTCCTGTTAGTTTATCGAGAGTTGTTAATTAATTGTTCGTTTGAGATTCAATAACCATTTCTTTATTCCTTTCGTGTGTCCTGTAACCTATAATCAAATATTTTAAATTAATTCACCACCGTTCCCTGTGATCGACACCCGACTTACCTAAGCTATACTATAATCTAACTAGGTACACTGCCTATAAGTGCATAGTTAGTCTAAGTTTGTTAGGTTATAAATATTAAAATTAGTGGGGTACTTTCGTGCACATCAAGTTTTTGGCGCCGTTGCCGGGGAACGGCTTGTAATTAATTTAGTTTATTTGATTATTCGTTATTTGTTTTTAGTTTAGTTAGTTTTTATTTTTTTAGGTTTATTTTCGATGATATCATTTCACTTGTCGGGAAGGTTCTTGTTGTTATTTGCAGGAATTTGGGATCATACACATTGCTTGACTTTACCTTTTGCATGGGTTTCGAGAATGCAAGCGATTAGGGAATTCTTGATCTGCTTAGCCTACTACTTTATTTATTTGTCCAACTCAATCCATGGGGCGTAGTATAGCAAGGCGTATTGTGGTGGTTAAGTAGAAGACCGAGCTCTTGCTGTTCTTGACTAGTTAGGTCACTTCTTGTTCTACTTCTAGTTAAAGATGCGAAGAAAACAAAGGAAATATTCTAACGGGTCCCGAAAGTGGTTGTTTTCACAAACCAATTCTTGCGTGCAAGGGTTTTAATCAGCCATTGTTGTTTGATCTCGACAAAAAACAAGTGATCATGATTTCTCATTTTTTTTTAAATATGTCACTCGTTGGAAAGTCATGGCTATTGTTGAAGCAATTTAAAAAAAAAATTATAGAAGTTCCCAAATTTATTAAATGGAAAAAGGAATTTCAAATAAGGAAAAGGAAAATACTCCAGCTAAATTACGCCCAACGTAATTGAATTACGCCGAGCGTACTCCACTTTGATCGCGGATGACTCTTTCTCGGCATTGGATGTACGCCCCGCGTACATGTGAATTTACGCCCAGCATAAATCGACAACAGGTTATATCTTTCTCCCCTTTGACTTTTTGTTATTCTTTCACACATCTCTTCCTTCGCATACGCTGTGACGGCCAAGTTCTTCACAAAGACTTGATTTTTCTTCTTTCTTGTAGAAATCGACACAAAGGTATGTTATTCGATTACTCTATGTTGATGATTTATGTTTAAATCAATGAAATTTGCGGTATTAAGCCTAAATCAAATTTTAGGGTTTATACCCTTCGTCAATTGGGGTCAATTTCACACAAATTTGGTGATCGATTATGTCTTAATACACCGATTCGGACCAATAGACTAAACCCTTGAACTCGATTTGGCCTTTAAACTTGTGTATGAACCTTAGATTTGAGGATTTGAACGAACGCATAACGTTCTAGACGATTAGCCTGTGTATGCCCCCACGTATTTGACCCCTGGATTGTTTACTGCCTGCGTATGTGCTTAATTTGAAAGCTTTGTTATGGGTTATTACTTTAGAACGAACAGGGGTTGATACACATTCTTGGACATACGCCTAGGGTTGGTCCCACATTTTGACTATCTCGTGTTTATTGACTACCCTGCGTATTTTGTTGAAGCTTATGCCCTTTTAGCGAGCAGAAGGCAGTTTCGTGAATCTGGACGTACGCCCAGCGTACAGTCATGCCCAAGGACCATTGTTTTTAGTCTAAATTTGTTAATGTTGTGATTATTTTGTTTGGTTTTATGTTTGGTGTTTATTTGTGCAGATTATGGCCCGAAGAACTCAAATGACCAACCCACCCGAGGACATGACTGATCACCGTTTCTTACAATTTCCTCAAACTCTAAACGATGCAACCCGGGCACGATATGTCAACAATCTGAGTCTGCTGCTCACTAAGGAGATCGACATAACACCTTCATTTGACTGGGAATTAGCGACCCAGACTGGACTTGTTGCGCTGATCCAGGATTTTTTGCAATACACGCACTTGGACGCGAGTGAGTGCATTTGTTCGTATGTCAGGGATGGGCAAGACTGTTCAGGATCCAGGAGCCTGTATATCAGGAATTTTTGCTAGAGTTTTATGCTACAGTTTCCTATGACCCTAGGAAGACACCCGATGATAGGACAGCCTTTTCCTTCAGACTGGGTGGTGTGAGTCGGGAGTCCAGTGTGATTGAGCTCGCCACTCGAGTTGGTCTATATACAGCAGACGAGACGAGGAGTGTCCACTTCCCGGCATTCCTTGCTGATTGTCTCACGGGCCGGCCAGATGACTATAATGAAAACACTTTTTGGGCCGAGATTATAGGGGGAGTGTACATGCCATCTACTGCGTGGGAGAGGATGATTCGGTCTACCACATATAGATTGCTGCACCGTTTGATTTCCATATCTCTCACGCACCATAAGAACAGTGAGAGAGTGCCTTCGACAGACTTGTATTTCTTATGGGCACTTGTTACTCCAGGGAGGCACCTGAACCTTCCAGTTGCTTTAGCCGCGTATTTGGGTAGGAGGGCCAGGGGGCTTCGGGAGGATAGCCCGATTTGCGGGGGGAATTTTATCACGCGATTAGCTCGATCATATCAGTTGTTGACGCGTGAGATTATGAGATCGATGGTGTTGCATGATATGAGGCCGATGAGCCTTCGTTATTGGAGTCGATGCGTGTACTTAAGCGGGGCGAGGATGGTGTCTTGCAGGTACAACTAGATGACGTGGCGGACGAGGAGGGTACAGTCGAGCCACAGCCGCGACGAGCCCAACGACATAGACCTGCTCCTCGAGGAGCACAACAGGGACCTGAGCTGGAGATTGATATACGTTATCTGGCTCAACGCATGGACGAGGGATTTTTCCGCATTGACGAGGGAGTTCAGCGACTGGGTGAGCGCATTGCACACATGGAGAGGCAACAGTAGTGGTATGGGGATGCGTTGACCGCATTCTTTGCCCACCAGGGGTTTCAGTACTCAGTTCCTTTCCCTCCACCATTCCAGTCACGACCTGATGGAGCCGGTACTTATGGGACACAACAACATGATGACGGGGATGACGAGTGATTTAGTTATCCTTATTATTTTTATTTTTTTTATTTTTAGTTTATTTTTGTGTTGCTTAGTATTAGTATTTTTATTTGGTATGTAATTAAGTTTAATTTAGGGTGTTTTACTTTTGTTTTCCATGTTGATGCTCTTTGGTTGTTTAGATCTTTGCATAGGAATTGACATTCCAACCTTGCAGGAGGTTAAGTCCTGGCTTGGAAAGTGTTTCACTATGAAGGACCTTGGAGAAGCTGCTTACATTCTAGGGATAAGGATATTGAGAAACAAGAGGAAAAGACTAATTGGACTTAGTCAAAGTACCTACTTGGATAAAGTGTTGAAACGATTCAGCATGGAGAATTCCAAGAAAGGTGACTTACCCATCCAAGGCAATACCAAATAGAGTAAGACTCAGAGTCTGAGTATAGAGATTGCGATAGCTGAGATGAGTTGAGTACCATATTCTTCCACAGTTGGTTCGATCATGTATGCTATGACTTGTACTTGCCCTGATGTGTCCTTTGCTTTAAGCATGGTCAGCAGATATCAAGAGAATCTTGGTAAAGCTTACTGGACTATGGTAAAGAATATTCTTAAGTACCTACGCAGGACTAAGGATTGGGTCCTTATTCTTGGTGGGAGTAATGACTTAAGAGTCACAGGGTATAGTGACACCAACTTTCAGACCGACAGAGATAATTTCCGCTCTCAGTCGGGTTGGGATTCTACCCTGAATGGAGGAGCAATAACTTGGAAAACTTCCAAACAGGAGACTGTAACTGATTTAATGTGCGAATCAGAGTACATAGTAACAAGCGAAGCATCAAAGGAGGCGATATGGCTGAAGAACTTCATTGGAGACCTTGGAGTTGTACCAGTTGTAAAGAAGCCTATGGAGATTTTCTCTGACAATGAGGGTGCGGTTGCCTTAACCAAGGGACCAATGGATCATGGCAGATCCATGCATATCAACAGGAAATGTCACTTCATAAGACGTCGGGTGGAAGAAGTACTCCTCGTGGTAAGGAGGGTATCATCAGATGAGAATCGAACAAATCCCCTCACGAAGGGACTGAGTAGGGTTAGGCATTTGCAGCATGCGAGGAGCATTGGGATGAAGGATGATATTAGTTTTAATGATTAGATAGCTATTTTGAAACTTGTAATAGATAAAATGTAATTGACATTTGATGATTAAATAAAAGGTGTTTTTTATTTATAAGTAAGGTTACTGTATTATGTCAATTGTTTACTATTGTTTCATTTTTCATGTTTTGACTTCCAAAATAATTATATTATTCAAACTATCCACAGTCGATCTTACTTTGGAAGTAGGTATTGAGACAAGATTGTCATGAATTTGGCATGTAGATTGTCTGAAGTGTTTTAGACATAGCAAGAGATTGCTACAACATTCATGAGTGCTCATAAGGTCTGAGTATTGGATTAAACCCACGCTCACTTAAATCATTTCATGGAATTTATCACAAGTGATCATGAGACGATAATATCATATAAGTCTTCAAACCAAGATATATGAGTTGTGGACTATGAGTTGGTTGTACATTAATAGTGCGAAAACGCATCAGTAACTTGATGTCATAAAACACATTTTTGTGTATGATTTAAAAAATAGTTAGTACAAGCATATAATGTCGAAGTTTATCTGTTCCTTTTAATTCTTGGAGGATTAAAACTGATATCTTGGGCCCCTCGATGATTTTCCTTTGACTTATGTGTCGGGCCCGGTCAGGACTAAATTGATGTGTTCAATTAAGTTCTCTATCAAACAAATCAGAAATCGAGAAACAAACTGCTGGACAACAAGTATGACATTATTCCATGTATTTGTCCGGCTGATATCTTGAAGAATAGAGGATTATATGATCCCTTATCTAAAGGACGCATCACTGACTAGGTCAGAGTTCGACAACCGTTTTTAAGAGCTACAATTGCTAGTTGGTGTTTTTAAGTCATACTTGCAGTTATAGTTATTAGACTTATCCAAGTGGGAGACTGTTGGATTAGGTGTCTAAGCCCATTACTATAATCGGTATGTACTTGACCCGAGAGTAGCATGGTCCTTTTGGGTTTCCTTCACCAATGCAATTTCATAGGATGGACTTTTGAGAATAAGGTTATTTGTGATTTGTTAATATATTACAAGTATAATATATTCATATGAAATCATATTATTTAATTAGTACTGATCAAGAATTAATTTGGAATTAATTTAGTGATCAAAAGAGACTAATTAAATATACGGGGACTGATTTGGTAAATCAATGATTCTTATAGTGTAGGACAATGATCCATGGTTAATTAGGATGGACTAAACCAACATGGATAGTCCATGGAGGTTTAACCCATGGAACCTAAGTAATATGAAGAGTCAGACCTTATGAGCACTAATGAAGGTTGTAGCAATCTCTTTGAATCTTTCAAAGGTTTCTGAACTATGTTTGATTAAGTAGATATAGCTATATCTACTGTAATCATCAAAAAAAAGTCACATAGAAGCGATCAGTATCCCTTGTGGCGGTTTTGAAATGTCCACACACATCGGTGTGTATGAGATCTAGCAAACCTTCACCCATTTCACAAGTACCAATGACGGGTGACTTGGTCATCTTTCCAAGCAAACAAGATTCACAAGTGTCATCCGACCATAAGTCGAATGACTCCAAAACTCAAACCTTTTGGAGTTGGCCTATGCGCTTCTTGCTGACATGTCCAAGATGACAATGCCATAAGAATGCCTTATCCAAACTACTGGAAGAATCAATGTGCAACACGTTATTTCCTAAGTTGTCTACAACCATCACAGTTTCATATACACCATTAAAAGACAATGATTTAAAATAAAAAACACCATTATAAAAATCATTAATAGCACCAATTTCATTATCAAATGAAAAACTAAAACCTTGTTTGTACAAACCAATAAAGGAAATAATATTTCTCGCCATTTCAGACGAGTAGCAACAATTATTCAAATATAATTCTAACCCACTACTAATCAATAAAGAATAAAGTCCAATCTTGGTGACAGGCGACATTTTCCTATTCCCCATGATCAAATTCATCTTCCCATGCTCCACATCCTTACTTTTTTTTAGTCCCTGCAAATCAGAACAAATGTGCAATCCACAACCTGTATCAAGGACCCAAAAACAAGAATGTGATGACTTGTTAGATAGAATAGTATAAATACCTGCATACGTGGGTTTAACCTTCCCATCCTTGACATCCCAGAAGTATTTGGGGGAAGATTCGTTTCCAGTGCCCCTTTTCATGACAATAGAAACACCTTGCTTCCTTAGGAATGGAAGAGGGAGCAGTAGAAACACTTTTGGTTCCACTTGAAGAGGATCCATCAAGAGACTTTCCCTTGCGGCTCTTAGAAAGAGCCTTCCTCTTCTTCCCTTTCCCATGTCATATTGCCAAGACAAGGGGAGTAGCAGTAGAGTAGGAGCAACATTTTTACCTTTGAGACTACTTTCAGTAGTCCTCAAAAGGCCTTGAAGCTTGCTAAGAGTGACCTCCTCCTTGTTCATATGATAGGTTATACAGTACTGATCATAACATGGAGGTAAAGAGTGTAGAATGATATCTACGGCCAACTCTTCATCGAAGTTCACATTCAACTTCAGAAAGCGGTCCACAAACCTTTGCATTTTCTTCAAGTGGGTTGTGATGGATTCAACATCCTTCATCTTTGTTGTTATCATGGAGGCGATGATTCCATACCTCTCTTGACGAGAGCTCTGATGGTATCTTTCCATCAGGTCTTGGTGCATCTCAAAAGGGTAATAGTCCTCATAGGACGTTTGGAGTTTAGTTGTCATAGTAGCCAACATGATACAAGACACCTTGGTGGCATCCTTCTCATGAGTCCTATACTCAGCAATCTCCTCAGGAGTAGCAGATGACTCATTGATTTCCTGCAGCTCTTTGTCGAGGATATATTCTTTGTCCTCGTAACGAGTAACCATCTTGATGTTCTTGATCCAATCATTAAAGTAGGAACCATCAAAGATAACTCTCCCACACAAGTTCATTAGGGAGAAAGAACCAATAGGGTTTGAGCCAGAAGCAGTGTTGGAAGACATCTGAAAAAGAAAGACGAAGTTTAGATTAGATAAGAGTCCTTAATAAAACACCCAAATGAAATATTAAGGCTAGGAACCAACACAATATTTTACAACTTGGAAGAGGGATGCCGTAATCCAATTGCAAAATATTTGAAGGTAGGTAAATGACGATTTACCAATTTCCACCATGAAAAACGAGATTGATTATTAAGTTTAAATTGGATTGAAATTCCTATATTCGTTTGAGATTCATTGAACTTTTCAATGGCATGTTTAAATCTCGATTATGCCCTTCTGGTTTGTGACTGGGATACCGAGGATCACAAACAAGGTGTGAATAACCATGCAAATGTGCTTGGGACACCCAATGTCATTTATCACCTAATCAATGTGTTGGTTAACCACATACGCTCCATTGATCTATGACAAACATGAAGCTACCCTTTGCCACCCTTACTAATCAATGCTAATGTGTTGGTTAACCACAAACGCTCTATTAACGACTTAGCAAGGTGTAAAGTGCAATTTCATGGATTAGCATCAATTTTCACATTTTTCCTAAAGTAAATAAGATTGGGAATTTAATAAAAGTTTAGTTACTATATAATTTTCATTATACTTTTAACGAGAATTATTGTCCTATCCTACCCGTTCGGCGAACGACCCTCGACCAGTCAAGGAAGCGGTGGGTGAGAGTGGACACCCATTAAACCACCATTATATAGGCAGTAACCTTATACTCCCCTTATAGACCGGCTTCGTGAATGAGGCATACTAACGGTAAGACTGACTTGTCTTATATATATATATATATATATATATATATATATATATATATATATAATTATTAAACTTTTAATATTATAATAGTATAAGGGTTGAATTTTAAACTTTTAAAATTCTAGGGTTTGGAATTAAAGTATTCATAAGTGTGACTTTACAAATTCCAAAACTTGAGGGCATGTTTTGAAAATCTTCAAAACTTTTCATATCCATAACTTATGAGTTTAATGACTTTTACAAGTGAGACTTTTCATTTTCCATAACTTGAGGACAAGTTATGGAATCCATTAAAGGCATTTAGATCAATATTTTAATTAACAAAATAATCAAATAATTTATCTATGATCTAGTTAAACTCATAAGTCAAGATAATTCATATCAACAATGTGCAATATATTATCCTAATCATATAAACTAATACAAATCTTGAAATTTTGACAATTATCTTTTAATTGGATGAGCATGATCACTGCCATATCAAGAAAACATATTATATATTTCAAAAAAAAAGTTTGTGCTGATGATCTTAATCCAATTCTGGCCAAACACTCGAAAATCTGCAACCAGGGCCATCAACTCGACGAGCGCATGAACCTGACTCGTCGAGTTGGTCATTTACTAAGTGGACTCGTCGAGTCAGCCAGCGGACTCGACGAGTTCATCAGTCAGATGCCAGAAAATCGATTTTTTCAACTTTGAAAACTAATAAGCATCAAGTATAAAAGAAAACAATCCTAGACTCTTATACCACTGAAGGGTTTTAAGCACTCTAGCGACCTTATGGTGCACATGTAACCGTAAGTGCTTTGGATCTATATTTTCTCTAATTATACATGCAATTTGATTTACCAAAGCACACATCCTAACTAGCATACAATTTTTGACAATTGAACAATATAACTAGTTAGATAACTTACCTCTTAGTAGGACTTGTAGTTCTTGGCCTTCAAAAGCTTTAGCACCTCAAATGTGATGCCTCTAATGTGTCACAAACACCAAGTGCAAAAAGAGGCTTGAGAGAATACGTTGCTTGCACAAAATCGATTCACAGTCTCCAAGAATGTATGTGACAACCGATTTTAGCTATAGGGAGTTCCTTTTATAGTGTGACAAGTGCTAGGGTTACATCCATGCAAACCCTAATGGACCATGACTCTTCATATTACTTAGGCTCCATGGGTTAAACCTTCATGGACTATCCATGTTGGTTTAGCCCATCCTAATTGACCATGGATCATTGGCCAACACTATAAGAATCATTGATTTACCAAATCAGTCCCCGTAAATTTAATTAGTCTCTTTTGATCACTAAATTAATTCTTGATCAATACTAATTAAATATTATGATTTCATATTAATATATTATACTTGTAATATATTAACAAATCACAAATAACCTTATTCTCAAAAGTCCATCCTATCAAATTGCATTGGTGAAGGAAACCCAAAAGGACCATGCTAATCTCGGGTCAAGTACATACCAATTATAGTTATGGGCCTAGACACCTAATCCAACACAAGGTGCCCCAAAAACTGCACCTCGCGCAACCATAGCTCACACTTGGATAACTTTGCGAAAAGTCTCTCCTTCCTCATGTAATACCCAGTTTATTTATTAGATGAATAAATAAATTAATGAACAAATGGTAGCCCTAAAATAAATAATTACATATCAAAGGATGGCCTCGAGGAGCTAATTGTCACAAGTTTAGAAGATGGAGGTTAAGAGTGTAAAATCCGAACTTAAATTGTAAGTATCAATGAAGGCAGGGGCTAAATGGTAAATTACGGACTCCATTTGTAAAGAATTTTGAAGGTTGGGGTTAAAAGGGTAACATATGGATTTTATTTGAGAATAAATTGTAAAGGAGGGGCTGAATGGTAACTGTGTGTCTAGATATGAAAGAAATTATGTGAGCAGGGGTGAGAAGTGTAAATTTTGGACTTCCTGTGAAAAGAATCATATGGGGAGGGACCATTTATGACATTATGGGGTGAAGTTTGAGTGGGTTCCAGGTATATAGCTCTCGGTAAACCCTAACCCTATCTTTAAGAGAGTAGCCGTCATCTTCCTTTCCCCCCCTTATACCTCCCACCATCGACCGTTACTCCCTTATTTCTCCGACTAACCAAGAAACCGGCGAACCGTTGTTGCCGGTGAAGGCAACCACCATGGAAGCTGCGCCCGTCGCCGTCATTTAGCCATCGTAGCAAGCATCCAGGTGGTCCACTGAAGCCTGAGGAGTTGAGCTTCACGGCTATCGTTCGCTGCTGGTGCGCCACTAAGGACCACCGAACCTCCTCCGTTTTCTCTCTCTCACCGCCATCGTTCCTATCGCGGACGGTCGCACGTAGTCGAGAAAGCACCACTGTGTCAGGCGATTGGGCACCGGATGAGGGAAGCTGCCATCGTGTTGGGACCGCAACACCATCAGGAGCGCTGCCGCTGCATCCATTCCGTGACCGCCGAAGGCTGCCCTTGGTTGTCAGGTCAGTGGGCAGTTCATGGGGCGTGATTATTGTCGTTTCCGTTCACCAGTCGGGGTTACGACTCCCCACCCCTCTCCTTCCGCTTCGCTGTCGCCGCCTATGCAATGTATTGCTGCTCCGGTCAACATAGGTGGGTGATTGGGGTCGTTTTGTAGCAGATTGGGTGTGTGGTTGCATCTCCACTAGTAGTTCTTGTGTTGGGTGTTTTGTTGGCCTAAGAATGGAGAAGAGAACCACCATGGCGGCCAGCCATGGTGGCTGCCACCATACACCGCCATGTATGTGTGTTTACATTAGTTAGGGTGTGTGTGTGAGCTTTGGTATTTTATTGTAATTGTAAAAGAAAATGGAATAATAAGAAAGAAACCATAACCACCACCGTGAGGTGGTGGCTGCCGCCTCCCGCCGCCACCGGCCGCCGTGTCGGGTGGTGGTGTGCCTTGTCTCGATTGTGTTGATTCATTTGGGGGTTTGAAACCCTAATGGGCCCAAGGAAGCCCTAATGGGACCAATAAGACTTAATGGGCTTAATAAAACCTTAATGGATCCTAATGGAACCTTAATGGGCTTAATAATATCCTAGTGGGCTTAATAGGCCCAATAAAGCCCTAATTGATCTAATAGCCCAGCAAATT
The DNA here is from genome assembly GCF_051521515.1 of Lactuca serriola. Taxonomy (NCBI): domain Eukaryota; kingdom Viridiplantae; phylum Streptophyta; class Magnoliopsida; order Asterales; family Asteraceae; genus Lactuca; species Lactuca serriola. The sequence continues at coordinate 132,791,239 of NC_136415.1, forward strand.
AATTAATGAGCTAGTATTGGGTTGGAGACCCTAATTAGGGTATGGAAAACCCTAATGCCATGAAACCCTAATTTGGGGGAAATTAATCGGGACACACGGAAATTATTTAATAACTTGAGATATTAAATAATAATCATTGGCAAAGATTAATCTTATTGATATTAGACTTAATGGATTAAAGTCCTTAGAGGATTAAGTCCTTAATGGGTTAAGTAGGAAACCTAACCCTAATTGTCATTTTATGTGAAACCCTAATCTCATTTGGGTTTATTATTGGGCCTTGATGATCGGGTTATTAATGGGCCATCCAAAGTCAAGCAATTGGACTAGAATAAGTTAATGGGCCTAGGATAAGGCCCATGTAAGGGGCTTGGGCCCAATTTGGAAAATTGGGCCATAGTTTGGGTTTTAATGATTACATGATGTTAGGCCTTAGAATGAGACCATGTATAGGCCTAGGCCCAATTTGGAAAATTGGGCCATGTGTTGGGCTTTGATTCCTAGTTGAGTTTGGGCCTACAGATTGGGCCTTGGGCTTGAATAAGCCAAGCTAGGGGTAATATAGTAATTACCCAAAGAATGTACTTATGGTTATGTATTGGGACCCAATTATTAATTGGGTGTTATTTTGGTGTTGACAGTTCGGGAAGCTGTCATTCAGCAGCTGGGGTTGAGTCTGCGGGACTTCAACAGTGTGGGATTGTGTCTACGGGACTTTAGAAGTGTGAGGTGAGTTATCTTCCAGTAGCGGTGGGTCTACGGCCACAATGCCGGCCCACCAGTAGGAGTTGTATGTTAGATGATTGTCTTTGTGATATCATCTAGGTTTGCTACTACCTGATATGTTATATGCTGGCATGATATGTATATGTGATAGTAGTAGAGTTCGGTTGTTAGGACCGAAGGGTAGTTCAGACACCCTAGACATGTCTGACAGTGTGTGATGATATGTTTATATGCTGGCATGATATGTTATATGTGATAGTGGTAGTAGGAGGGGAATAGTCCCCAAGTTCGGTCGTTAGGACCGAAGGGTAGATCGGATACCCCAAATATGTCTGATAATATGTTATGTTATGATATATGTGATAGCAGCAGTAGGGGGTGAAATAGTCCCCGAGGATCGGTTGTTAGGACCAATGGGTAGTCAGCACCCCAGAATGGCTTGACATGGGTAGTCAGCACCCCAGAACGGTTTGACACGGGTAGGTCGGCACCCCAGAATGGCCGTATCGGGTAGGTCGGGCACCCCAAAATTGCCCGACAGTATGTATGTATGCATGTGATCGTATGGTATGTGGTATGATGGGGGAACTCACTAAGCTTCGTGCTTACGGTTTTCAGTTTTGGTTTCAGGTACTTCGTGTTTAAAGGAAAGGAGCCGGCTTGATCGCAGCGCATCACACTATGGTTTTCCGCACATGAGATCTTTGGGATTACACACTGATATCATTTTATCATAACACGTTTGATTATTTCTACTTTGGTTTTGACATGACATGATATTACGGATGTTTTATTACACTGTTGGTTTTATAATGACGTATTTAAAAATGAAATTTTTGGCCTATATGGGATGTTACAAGTAAGTGGGTTAGATCTGATCCCACATCGGCTGGGAAGGAGAACTAAGCATTCCTTATAAGGGGTGTGGATACCTTCCCTATCACAACACGTTTTAAAGCCGTGAGGGCAGCAGATCCCATAAGAACTCTGCAGTTAAGCGTGCTCGGGCGGGAGTAGTACCAGGATGGGTGACCCCCTGAGAAGTCCTTGTGCCGAGTGGCCCAAAGCGGACAATATTGAGATACGTGCCAGAGGGGGATGTTACAAATGATATCAGAGCCAGGGCACGGGTCGATGTGTTCGACAGGGACGTCGAACCCTATAATGGGGGGTGAAAGTGGGTTAGATCTGATCCCACATCGGCTGGGAAGGAGAACTAAGCATTCCTTATAAGGGGTGTGGATACCTTCCCTATCACAACGCGTTTTAAAGTCGTGAGGGCAGCAGATCCCATAAGAACTCTACAGTTAAGCGTGCTCGGGCGGGAGTAGTACCAGGATGGGTGACCCCCTGGGAAGTCCTCGTGCCGAGTGGCCCAAAGCGGACAATATTGTGATACGTGCCAGAGGGGGATGTTACACCTCAGTTTCTCCAGCACCTCCTTCAGGTGCTCCTCATGTTGGGAAGTCCTCATGCCGAGTGGCCCAAAGCGGACAATATTGTGATACGTGCCAGAGGGGGATGTTACACCTCAGTTTCTCCAGCACCTCCTTCAGGTGCTCCTCATGTTGCTCCTGAGTCTTGGAATAAACCAAGATGTCAACAATGAAGACTATCACAGACCGGTACAACATCGGTCTGCATATATGGTTCATGAGGTCCATGAACACGGTAGGAGCATTGGTGAGCCCAAACGGCATCACCGAGTTCGAACTCTCACTAGCTACTGCTCGCAGTCGATCACTTTCCCATTAGGGATAAGCCAGTCCATACCCACAATAACCTTATTCCCTCGCATGGTAATAGGGACCAAATCCATGGGAAACTGCTCGTCGAACAACTGTAGTGTACATCCCCAATGAACCCTCGCAACCCGAACGGTCCTATCATCCGCTATCTCTACATCCAGTGGACAGTCTAGCTCCCTCGGAGCTCCAAAAAATCGCTTGCTAAGTGCGAGTGACACAAAATATCGGGTAGCCCCCGAATCGAACAATACCAGAGTTGATATATCGTTCACAAGTAACGATCCTATAATGAAACACACAAACATAAGCAACAATAAATATCAATAAGGAGATAAGGAGAAGACACATACCTGTCACAACGTCGGGCGCTGCTCGTGCCTCCTCTGCGGTCAGCTGGAAGGCTCTGCTCTTCGCCACTAGCACCTCCGCCCGACCATGACAGTCGTCGGTAATCCTCAAGGTAGCAGGAGCGGGTGTCGCCACCTGCCCTACTGCTGCTAGACTTTAACACTAGGACCTCTTGTGGCCCCTATGATTGCACTGAAAGCAAATCAAATCAAATATTGTCAGGAGGCGGTGGTGGCAGTACAATCCCTACTAACATGACCAGTTCGGCCGCACTTGAAGTAGCCAGAACTACCAGCCCTGTACGTCCCCTCGTGCGACCTCCCACACTTGCCGCAATGGCCTCGGCCCTGCTGGCGCTTCCCTCAGGAATCTACCATGAGCTTCTTTCCCGAACCCTCCATACCAGATGTCACATCATGTTTCCTTTTCCTCTCCCATCTCTAAATCAATATATCTCTCTATCCCTGACAATCATATCCTCCAACGTCCTGCAACTGGATCGACTCACAAACTGACGGATATCGCTCCTCAACATCTCATGATATCGGGCCTTTTTCATCACCTCGTCTGCCACATACTGCGAAACGAGAAGGGCCCTCTTCCTGAACATAGTGGTGATCTCCGTCACCGTCTTAGTCGTCTGTCGGAGATCCTGGAACTCCCTAGTAAGCTGTTTCGCCTCCATCACGGGTGCAAAATCAGCCCTGAACTTGGCTGAAAAGTCACTCCAAGTCATCGCATCAAGAACTACATTGTCTCCAATGGCATGTCCGACCTCCTCCCACCAGTCACGTGCCCTGTCCTTTAGAAGACAGGAAGAAAGTTGGACCTTATCCCCCTCAGGACATCGGCTCATACGGAAGGCGTTGGCGACATCAGCCAACCACCTGTTGCTAGCAATGGGGTCCTGAGCCCCATGATAGTTTGGAGCTCCACATGCTCTTCCCTGAAAGTCATCGTGCGCGACCCTATCATGGTCGCCACCTCGGTGCAGAATGCACTCAGTCTCTCATCCAAAAGCTCTAAGATACCCTCCTTGATCGTACCGAAGATCACAGGAGTCTGGTCTAAAATAATGCATGTGACCTCAGATGAAATGAACTCTCTCATCTGCTCATCGAGCTGCCCGGCTCCAGAGCCCGAGCCTAATCCCTCACTGGCACCTGAACCGCCGACTGGCCTAGTGCGTAGTGTCACCATAATGAAAATACACCATAACAAACATCATTATATACATCATAACTCGAGGGATCTAACATACTACAAGTTTCCTAGGTTTATCTCAGCCTTCCTTGATTCGAGTACGGATCCTCGGCTTTTAGTATTACGGGCCCATATTACCTTCCACATTTATCTGTACTTTCCTCAAGAACTGCCTTGACTCCCCCAAGTCCCTTCTACTGATACTGTTGCTCTCACGTTAATCTCATCCTAAGCTTGCCCTAGGGTAATCACCGACCTACTCCCATTCTCCACTATTAGCTGCATAAGAAGTCCCTGCTATGTCCCCCTAACTAGCTCGCAAATACCATTACATATCACTAAGACTAGATAATTCTTGGAAGGAGAGGTCTACCCTACAACGGTTGGACTCAAACAAGAGCTGCAAAATAGAACTATACCTTACCTTCTGAAATTATTTATTCCTCGCAATATGTAACTTAACATATTCGTTTACAAGTTAGTTAAAGATAACTAGAACTCCTAAAAGCACAAAGCAAGAAGCATTCGAGCATTGAGTAAACATAATCAAGCATATTATACTCAGGCTATCATATCACTGACTAATTAGTACTACCATGCAGTTCATAAATCTCATACACATATAATAGGCACATAAGGCATCCTTCCTAGATCCTTAGCCCTAATCTAGAATGCAGTTCTCATAAGCATATCATTGATGGGTTATGAGCACTACATCAATCCTATGGTGTACATGCAAACCCTAAAGTTTTGGATCTAGTTTGTCTAATGAACATGCAATAATCATCCAGAGCTCATAAACCCTAGATCTAGCATATAATAATCGATATTATCATAATAAAAGGGTTTGGATCTTACCTTGATTGTTATGTAGCAATAACAATCTCAATTCCTCTTGATCTTGACCTCTGAAAGCTTAGTGCCTCAAATGTTGCACCTCTAATGGAGTTGCAAACACCATGAGCCACAAGATGACCTAGGAGAAGGAGGAGGAGCACCAAAAACGTCCAAGAACCGTTAGGGATTACTTTCCCATGTTTTTTGGGGCCTTAGGGGTTCCTTATATAGGTAGGCTATTAGGGTTTTCAACTAGGAAACCCTAATTTGACTTCTTAGGCCCTAAGCAGCCCATGGACTCCCTCCTTAGAGGCCTTGGTCGAATTCTTATGGGTTTCCCCATAGATTTCGTCCACTCCAACTTCTATGGAGTCCATTAGCCCATTTATGCAACTATCTTATAATTACACGATCAGTCCTCTTTATTTAATTAATCTCTTTTAGCCGCAAAATTAATTCTTATTAATTCTTGACTAACATTAATTAAACAATATGATTTCTCTTTTAATATATTATTCATATAATATACTAATAAATCATAATTAATCAATTTTCTCCTTAATTCATCCTATCAGTTGCTATGGTGAAGGCAACCCAAAAGGACCATGCTCACAATCGGGTCAAGTACATACCAAAATAGTTATGGGCTTAGACACCTAATCCAACAATCATAACATAATCTTGTATGGGTAATTTGGGAATACTTACTTAAGCTCGATCAATTGTATGCACCACACACTTTTTCTCTTTTCAAAATCCTATTTGTAAAATTGATTTTTCTTCTAAAAATTTTATACCAAGTCCTTAGTTTGAGTTCAAACACACCCGAGAGTGTGCCCGAGTCACTCAAACCAAAGCTCTGATACCAACTTGAAACATCCCAAAAATACTATCCAAAAGTTTCATTTTTAATTTATGAATAAAACCATAGTAACCCAAACCATCTCATAAAAACATAAGAGATAGTATCTCCAAAACATCATATCAAAACATTGGATCAAAATCAAATGTCCAAACATCAGAGTAAATCATCATAGACTATACGTTGTGGTGTGTGAAATGCAGTCATCTCGAGCTCTTCCCCTTACTAGCGCAAGTTCCTAAAACAAAAACTGAAAATTGTAAGCACGAAGCTTAATGAGTCTCCCCAAACTACCACATACCATACACATATACATGTTACTAGGAGATACGCGCCCCGCCCACACTAAAGGAGATATGGGCGCCGCCCACACTAAACGAGATACGGGCCCCTCCCACACTTGGCTAACTACGAGATACAGGCCCCGCCCACACTCATCTACTAAGCATGCAAACAAGTATCACACAGACAACAAGTATAATCAAATCTATCAATCAATCCTATATCCATACTCAAATAATGCTATGAGATACGGGCCCCACCCACACTCGACTATCTATGAGATACAGGCCTCGCCCACACTAAGCTACTAATCAAAACATATATGGGCTGGCCTTGGTGCCTTCGACCCGATCAATCCATGAGGAAACTCACCTCGCAAAGCTGACTGTGAAATCTCATGGTGAGGAATCCCTAATGGTTGCTCCAACGACTCTCCGACTATCATTATCATAATAACACTTAGTCAAAATCCAATAATCCTTCTTAGGGTAAAATGAATATTTTAACATTGCTCAAAGTCGACCTTTTGGTCAAAGTCAACACTTGGTCAAAGTCAAAGTCAACACTCCGAGTTGACTCAACTCGTCGAGTCATCCCCATGACTCACCGAGTTCCCTAGCTACTCGCAGTCGTGATAAAGTGAGTCAACTCGTCGAGTTCAGACTCGCCGAGGAGTTCTACCCTATTCAGAATCGGGACAAATCGACTCAACTCATCGAGTTCCTCTATGGACTCAACGAGTTCATCAGTCTGCTTTGGCCATCTTAATGGATTAAGCCCCTACTCTTCATATCTAAGCTTCATACTTCTCATATACACTGAAAATGTCCTTTCAAGGGTAAAGTTTCCAACTTTACCCGTTAATACCTTTACTTAATGGGTTTACCTCAAACCCTAACTCTTTAGGAACTAGATCTTGATCCTAAAGCCATAAATACTCTAAACCAAGGCATATAAACTGACATCTGGACACTAGACACCACATAAACACGTAAAGCTTCCACCTTTCTCTCCATACGTGGCCTTTTGGAGCTTAAAAGTCCAAAATGACATCCTATAGCTTGCATGGGGCTTTAATGGCCATAAATTTTGCACCTTTATGCCATGAAAGCCCTCTATGGTTCCAGATCTGATGGTATACTCACTTAGGACGTCCATATCCCAAAGATCATGCTTCATGGACCAAAAACCTAATAAAATGGTAATAAAGAGATCTAAGAAGCAATTAAGCAAGTTTGAGACTTGCTTACCAGAAAATGAAGAGAAAGAAATGGAGTCTCTGGATCTACTAGCTTCTTCTTGAATCCCGAAGCTTCTCCTTCCTTCACAAGCTTCAACACACACAAAGTTTCACTCAAAAATGGCTCACAAGCTCACAAATGCATTAGGGTTTCTGAATCTAAGGTTTGGGACTTGGAGGCTGGAAATGAGGCCAACATGTGGGGATTAAGATGCTTAAATAGGATGCAAAACCCCGAAATTAGGGTTTCATTTTGGCAGCCCTACTCTTCGAGTTGAGTGCTATCAACTCGTCGAGTAGGTTACCTAAAACCCGTGTCACTTATGGTCTCTACTCAATGAGTTTGAGGCTCCCAACTCGTCGAGTTGCTCTACAAAAATAAATAATATATAATTTAAATGTGTACCAAGAACTAGGCATTACAATCCATGATCCATCTGTTATTTCCTAGGTCGTTTAAAGTCATAGTATTGAACAAATTTGGAAGAGTAGTGGGCTGATCGCTGCATTATCAGGCCCAGGGAGGCTGATTTAGGCCATATATCTGCATATGAGCCTACGGGGTACTTGCTGATGGTGTAGAGGGCCTGCTTCTAAGAAGTATTGGGCTGTTGGATGTGGGTTTGTCCCAAAATAGGCTGCTATGAGGAGCCTATTTTGAAAATGAGTGGGAAGTGACCCATGGTTGTTGGGCTTGACCGAAGGCAGTCCATGTGTAATGATCAGAAGTAGGCGGTGGAATATAGACCCACCCGTATTGGGTGTTGTGAGGCGGTTAACCCTATTGTCGGAGGTGATAGTTGTTTTTGTTGGATAAGGTGTCTAAGTCCATAACTATTTCTGGTATGTACTTGACCCGACCCGGCATGGTCCATTTGGGTTGCATGGCATCATGCATTTGGATAGACTAAATGAGAGAAATAACACTTGTGGTTTATTAATATATTATAAGTTCTAATATATTAATAGTATTATTTAATTAGTATTGAATAAGAATTAATTTGGAATTAATTAAGTGATCAAAAGATAACTAATTAAATATATGGGTTGATTATGTAAATCATCCATAACTTGTATAGTGAGCTAAGAGGCTCCATGGATTATCAAGTTGGGTTAAACCCGTAGGATGCTCCATGGATGATCCATGGGAGTTACAAACCCATGGGTCATGGAAATGAAGAGCCATGACACATTAGGGTTTACATGGTGTAACCCTAGATGTGTCACACTATATAAGGATCATCTCCTCCACCAAAATCGGCTACAAAAAGAAAAGTGAGGGCTAGGCCGATTTTTAGAGTGTTTGTATTCTCTCAAAAGTCATTCCAAAAGCATTTGGTGTTGTGTGAAGCATTTGAGGCATTACACTTGGGGTGCTAGGCTCACAAGGTTTCAAGGAATCAAAATCAACTACAAGATATGTAATTCAAGCCATCCTTTTAGTATTAAAGTTCCCCATGTATCCTAGATAGGATTATGAACCTTGGAAACCATATTTTGCATGTATTTTAAACAAACATAGATCCAAGTTTTGTTAGGGTTGCATGTACACTTAGGAAGTGTTAGAATGCTCAAAACCCATCAGTGGTATCAGAGCCTAGGCTTGTTTGTTAAATACTTGATGCAAACTTGTTTTTCAAAAGCCAAAAACTGTCCAGACAGGAAAACTTGACGAGTTCTGGCCAAAAACTTGCCGAGTTTGTGTGTTATAGCATGAACTTGACGAGTTTGTCATCCAGTGAGCAATTTTTGGAGCTTGGCTGCTGTAAATGGACTAGAAACATTACCCTAAACTGTTTTGGTGTTGTAAAACTTGTTTTAGATGGTGCAATGAGTGTTCTAGTTCATTTACAACGGCTAATATCAATTTTTCATGATTATATGTGTTCATATGTTCTTGAAACTTTGATATGAATATTCATGTTCTTATGAGTTTTTGATAGATCATAGGAATTACTTGTTTAAATGTTTAATTCATGATCCTTATGTGTTTTAATGGAGTTCATAACTTGTCCTCAAGTTATGGATAACCAAAAGTCTCTTTGTGTTAAAAACCATTAAAAGAACACATAAGTTATAAAATGAAGAGTCTTTATTTTAATAACTCATAAGTTATGAATATGAAAGGTTTTGTAAAGTTACAAAACTTGCCCTCAAGTTTTGGAACAAGTAAAGTCATGATTAAAACTTTAGTTCCAACCCATAGATTTTTAAAAGTTAAAAATCAACCCTTATACTTTATAGTATTATAAGTTAATAATATATGTGTATAAGATAAAGTCGTCTTACCGCTAGTACGCCTCATTCACGAAGCCGGTCTATAAGGGGGTATAAGGTTGTTGCCTATAAAATGGCAACTTAATGGGTGTCCACTCTCACCCACCGCTTCCTTGATCGGTGGAGGGTCGTTAGCCAAACGGGTAAGACAAGGACTTATAAATTCTTATTAAAAGTATGATGAATATTATAAAGTAACTAAATGCTTTTATTAAATTCCCAATCTTAGTTACTTTAGGAAAATGTGAATAAGCTGCTAATCCATGAAATTACACTTTACACTTTGTTTTAGTCGTTGATGGAGCGTGTGTGGTTAACCGACACACTAACTTGGACTTAAACAGGAAGGTAAAGGGTGACTTAAGGTTTATCATAGTATCGGTGGAGCGTGTGTGGTTAATCGGCATATCCATTGAGTGATGAACTTTAAGGGTACCAAGTGATTTGCATGGTTACTTCACACGTCGTTTTATGATCCTCGGTATCCCAGTCACAAAACTTGGAGGGCACACTCGAGATTGAAACATGCCTTTGAAAAGTTCATTGAATCTCAAAAGAATCTAGGAATTTCTAAGAACCAACTAAAAACCTAATATTTATATTTCGTTTTTCATGGTCGAAATTGGTGAATCGTCATTCACCTACCTTTCAAATATGTTATAGCTTGGATTACGGCATACCTCTTCTAAGTTATAATATATTGTGATTGGATCCTAGCCTTAATATTGCATTTGGGTGTTTTATTAAGGACTCTCTTAATATCTAAACTAATCTTGTTCTCTTCTTTCAGATGTCTTCAAACAATGCTACTTCTGGCTTTAATCCTAATGGCTCCTTTACCCTTATGAACTTGTGTGGGAAAGTCACTTTTGATGGATCCAACTTCAATGAATGGATCAGAAACATCAGGATGATTACCCGCTACGAGGACAAAGAATATTTCCTCGATAAGGAGCTTAAGGAGATTGATGAGACCACTGCAACTCCCCAGGAGATCGCTGACTTCCGTGCATATGAAAGGGATGCCACCAAAGTGGCATGCATCATGTTGGCCACCATGACAGTAGAACTCCAAAAGTCCTATGAGGACTTCTACCCTTTTGAAATGCACCAAGATCTGATGGAAAGATACCATAAAAGTGCACAACAAGAGAAGTATGAAATCATCCGCTCCATGATAACAACCATGATGAAGGACGGAGAATCACGAGCCACAAGTAGAAAATGCAAAGGTATGTGGATCGTTTGTTGAAGCTTAATGTGAACTTCCCTGAGGAGCTTGCAATAGATATCATTTTGCACTCCTTACCCTCGTGCTATGACCAATTCCGCATGACATATCACATGAATAAGGAAGAGGTCACACTCAGCAAACTTCAAGGACTCCTCAAGATCGCAGAAATAGGTCTTAAAGGTAATTCGGTTGTTAACACTCCTACTCCAAACTCCACCCTTGTTTTGGCAATCGGGAAAGGTAGAGGGAAGAAGAGGAAGAGCTCTTCGAAGGGTACCAAGGCTAGGACCCTTGATGGCTCTTTTTCAAGTGGAACCAAGAAAGGTTTCGTCACTCCTTCTTCTGACCCAAAAGAGGCTGAATGCATCTATTTCCATGAAAAGTCACATTGGAAGCGGAACTGCCCAAAGTACCAGCAAGATGTGAAGGATGGGAAAGTTAAACCCAACCATGCAGGTATTTACACTATCTTATCTAATAACTCACCCCATTCTAACTCTTAGGTCCTTGATACCGGTTGCGGTATTCATATTTGTTCTGATTTGCAGGGACTAAGAAGAAGTGAGAATGTGGAGCATGGAAGAATAAACTTAATCATGGGGAATAGGAAAGCTTTACCTGTCACCAAGATTGGACTTTATACTTTATCGCTAAGTAGTGGGTTTAATTTAGATTTGAATAAATGTTGTTATTCGCCAGAAATGGCAAGAAATATTATTTCCTTTCATGCATTGAATAAACAAGGTTTCACCTTTTCATTTGATAATGAAGTTGATTCGATTAATGCTTTCTTTAATAATGTTCTTTATTTTAACGCATTACCTTGTGATGGTGTGTATGAAACTGTATTCATGGTTGATAACTTAGGAAATAATGTATTGTGTATTGATTCTGTTAATGATAATAACTTGGATAAAGCATCACTATGGCATTGTCGCCTTAGACATATAAGCAAGAAACACATAGGCCAACTCCAAAAGGATGGAGTCTTGGAGTCATTTGACCTAAAGTCAGATGATAGTTGCGAATCATGCTTACTTGGAAAAATGACAAAGTCACCATTCACAGGTTCTTGTGAAAGAGGTGAAGGTTTGTTGGATCTTGTCCACACAGATGTGTGTCGAACCTTCAAACATGCCACAAGGGATGCTAATCGTTATTATTTGACTTTTACTGATGATTACAGTAGATATGGATATGTCTACTTAATCAAGCATAAGTCAGAGACCTTGAAAGGTTTAAAGAATTTAAACAGGAAGTCGAGAATCAATTGGGCAGGAACATTAAGATGCTTCGATCCGATCGAGGTGGTAAGTATCTTAGTTTAGAGTTCCTCGACTATCTTAGGGAATGTTGGATTGTCTCACAATTGACACCTCATAGGACACCGCAGTTGAATGGTGTAGCTGAGAGGCGTAATCGGACCTTGTTGGATATGGTTCATTCCATGATGAGTCTAGCTTCGCTACCAATCTCATTTTGGGGGTATGCCTTAGAGACTGCCGCCCATATCCTTAATCTGGTCCCTACAAAGAAAGTTGCCAAAAATCCTCATGAGATGTGGACTGGTAAAGTACCCAAACTAGACCACATCAAGATTTGGGGTTGCGAGGCTTTCGTGAGACGCGAGACTCATGATATGCCAGAACCTAGAAGTGAGAGGTGTATTTTCATCGACTGCCCACATAAATCCTTTGGTTACCTCTTCTACAGACCTAGTGAAAATGTGGTCTTTGTAGCTAGGAGGGCTGTCTTTCGAGAGAGAGAGAGAGAGAGAAAGAGAGAGAGAGAGTTTATAAGCCAAGGAAACAGTGGGAGGCAGGTTGACCTTGAAGAAATTCAAGAGTCAAGGGGTGAAGGAACTTCAAACCCTAGCACTCAACTTGAGGAAAAAACTCCTGTTGAGCCAATTGACAAGTTTGTACCTCTGAGGCATTCCACAAGGGTTAGGAATGCACCTGAGCATTACTATGGATTCCATATTACTGCGGAAGGTGATACACTTATCAGTGATGAGACACCGATAGGTCTGGATGAGCCTAACAGTTACGCGGAAGCCATGGCATGCACTGAATCAGCCAAATGGAAATAGGCAATGGACAACGAGATACAGTTCATGTATGACAATCAAGTTTGGAACTTGGTTGAGAATGTACCAGGTTGTAAGACTGTAGGGTGAAAATGGATCTTCAAGAAGAAGACCGACATGGATGGTAATGTACAAACTTATAAGGCACGACTGGTTGCAAAGGGTTTCTCACAAATTTCGGGAGTTGATTATGATGAGACCTTTTCTCCAGTGGCCAAGATTAAGTCTATTAGGGTTTTGTTAGCCATAGTTGCATTTCATGACTATGAAATATGGCAAATGGATGTCAAAACCGCTTTCCTTAATGGAAAGTTGGCTAAGGATGTGTACATGAGTCAGCCGGAGGGTTTTGTCAATACAGAGTACCCTAATAGAGTGTGTAAGCTTGAGAAATCCATTTATGGATTAAAGCAAGCACCTCGCAGATGGAATCTTTGCTTTGATGAGAAAGTCAGAGACTTTGGCTTTTCTAGGAGTGAAGACAAATCTTGTGTATATGTCAAGGCTAGTGGGAGTATAGTTAGCTTTTTGGTATTGTATGTGGATGACATACTACTCATAGGAAATGACATCCCAACTCTACAGGAAGCTAAGTCCTTGCTTGGGAAGTGTTTCTCTATGAAAGACCTAGGAGAAGCTGCCTATATTCTAGGGATAAGGATCTTGAGAGACCGGAGTAAAAGACTAATTGGACTTAGTGGGAGTACCTACTTGGATAAGGTGCTGAAGAGGTTCAGCATGCAGGACTCCAAGAAAGGAGAGTTACCCATCCAGAGTAACGCCATATTGAGTAAGACACAAAGACCTAGTACTGAGGCTGAGATAGCATAAATGAGTCGAATACCATATGCTTCGGCTGTAGGATTGATCATGTATGCCATGACGTGTACTCGACCTAATGTAGCCTTTGCTTTAAGCATGGTTAGCAGGTATCAGGGGAACCCTGGCAAGGCACACTGGACTGCGGTAAAGAATATCCTCAAGTACCTACTGAGGACTAAGGACTGGGTCCTTACCCTCAGTGGGAGTGATGACTTGAGAGTTGTAGGGTATAGTGATGCTAGCTTTCAAACTGATAGGGATAATTTCCGCTCTCAGTCGGGCTGGGTCTTTACCTTAAACGGGGGAGCAATTTATTGGAAGAGTTCCAAGCAAGAAACGGTGGCTGATTCAACTTGCGAATCAGAGTATATAGCAGCTAGCGAGGCGGAAAAGGAGGCGGTATTGCTGAAGAACTTCATTGGAGACCTTGGAGTTGTACCAGCTATTAAGGAGCCAATGGAAATTTTTTGTGATAGTGAAAGTGCAGTTGCCTTAGCCAAGGAACCAAGGGATCACGGGAGATCCAGACACATCGACAGAAAATACCATTTCATCAGACATCGAATAGAAGAAGGACTCCTCGTAGCAAAGAGGGTATCATCGGATGAGAATCCAGTAGATCCCCTCACGAAGGGACTGACCCAGGTTAAGCATCTCTAGCATGCTCGGAGCATAGGGCTGAAGGATGATATTAGTTTTAGTAGTTAGATAATCTTCGAAATTTGTAATGTGCAATTGACATTAGATGGTGAATAAAAGGTGTGTTTATTTATGAGTAAAGTGTTGTTATCTCTTATCAATCGTTTACTATATTTCTTTTGCATGTTTTGACTTCCGGAATAATTATGTTTGGTATATCATATTATTCGAACCTCCACAGTCGGTCATATGTCGGAAGTAGGTATGAATCAAGACTGTCATGATTGGTTGCAGAGGTCTAAGTTGTTGGACATGGCTACAACACTCATGAGTGCTCATAAGTTCTGAGCATTGGACTCAACCCACGCTCACTGGAATCACTTCATGGAATTTATCTCGAGTGATCGTGAGACGGTAATATCATATAAGTATTCAAACCTAGAGATATGATTTGTTGCCTATGAGTTAGTTATGAATTGATTGTACGAAAACGCATTGGTAACTCGATGTTATAAAACGTGCTTTTATGTATAATTCAATAAGTAGTAGAGCAAACATATGAGTCGAAGTTTATTTGTTCCTTCTTGGATTAGAAGCTGATATCTGGGCCCCTCGATGATTTTGTTTTGACCTATGTACCGGGCCCGGTCAGAACTAAGTTGATGTGTTCAATTAAGTTCTTTGTCAAACAAATCTGAAATCGAGAAATAAACTACTGGACAATAAGTAGACTTATCCAAGTGGGATATATTTTTCTGGCTGATATCTAGAACAGAGTATTATATGATCACTTATCTTAAATGGCGTATCATCATCTTCTTAGTTCCGAGAGACCTTGAAAGAGCTACGATTGCTGATCGGTTCCTGAAGTCATACTTGCAGTTATAGTTATTAGACTTATCCAAGTGGGAGACTGTTGGATAAGGTGTCTAAGTCCATAACTATTTATGGTATGTACTTGACCCGACCCGGCATGGTCCATTTGGGTTGCATGGCATCATGCATTTGGATAGACTAAATGAGAGAAATAACACTTGTGGTTTATTAATATATTATAAGTTCTAATATATTAATAGTATTATTTAATTAGTATTGATCAAGAATTAATTTGGAATTAATTAAGTGATCAAAAGATAACTAATTAAATATATGGGTTGATTATGTAAATCATCCATAACTTGTATAGTGGGCTAAGAGGCTCCATGGATTATCAAGTTGGGTTAAACCCATAGGATGCTCCATGGATGATCCATGGGAGTTACAAGCCCATGGGTCATGGAAAAGAAGAGCCATGACACATTAGGGTTTACATGGTGTAACCCAAGATGTGTCACACTATATAAGGATCATCTCCTCCACCAAAATCGGCTACAAAAAGAAAAGTGAGGGCTAGACCGATTTTTAGAGTGTTTGTATTCTCTCAAAAGTCATTCCAAAAGCATTTGGTGTTGTGTGAAGCATTTGAGGCATCACACTTGGGGTGCTAGGCTCACAAGGTTTCAAGGAATCAAAATCAACTACAAGGTATGTAATTCAAGCCATCCTTTTAGGATTAAAGTTCCCCATGTATGCTAGATAGGATTATGAACCTTGGAAACCATATTTTGCATGTATTTTAGACAAACATAGATCCAAGGTTTATTAGGGTTGCATTTACACTTAGGAAGTGTTAGAATGCTCAAAACCCATCAGTTTTGGCCTCTTCCACGATGGGTTGAATTCCCACGGTAAGAGCCGCCCCCACCCCACGACTCGACGACAAGGATGGGGTGCCAATGTGAAGAAGGGAAGGAGCGGAGCTATGGTTTTCATGAGACGGAACAGTGAACATGAGTAGTTGATTCTTGTTTCTTCAACTAGTAACATGGATCTCATCTCGGAGAAAGTGGGTATGAGTTTGGAGAAACGAATAACACCTGCAACAGTGTCATGGTTGCTTAGGAGGCCGTTTAGAGCATGAAGAACAACATTTCGGTCTTTCATCTTCTCGCCAAGTTCCTCTAGTAAATCTCTTATCTTCTTGATTTTCTCAAAGTACTCATGAATAGTTGAGTCCCCCAGTGTGATGTTTCTAAACTCATTCTCTAGTTGCATAGTTGTGGATTCGACATCTTCATATAAAAGAGCATGTAAGTTCAACTATATCTTGCGAGTCGTTTCTTTAATAGAGTAGGCGGAAATGATGAGTTTTTGAGATACATATCTGAACAACCATAGTTACAATATGATATCGTTCTTCCCATTATGTGGTTGTAGGGGGTGAGTTTGGAGGGTCGTAGGTTGAGTTGATGTGATTAGAAACACCATATTCAATACAATGATATTGAAAGAGGTCGCTCCATGGTTCATAGTTGCGGGCTGTTAGATCTAGAATGAGAGGGACATAGGTTTCAATGTTATTGATACCATACGCCTTATGTGGAGGTTTAGTACTGGAACTGTTGTCGCCTGTTATGGATATGAAGTAAAAAGAAGAAGACATGACACGAAGAAAAGGAAGGCAAGATACAGGAATCGGCTAGGGTTGAGAGTTATGGCTCTGATACCACATTAATTCATAATTCTCTTATATCATATTTGCATTACCAAAGGAGAATATATACAAGAGTATCATGGTTCAAATATACAATGGGCCAATATAATAACTCAATACAACATAATACATAATACAATGTGATCCGCTAACTAAGGGTTGGCAGATTGGAAACCCTAACCCAACCCAACCCATATAACCTGTTTAAGTATATGGGTTTACAGGTTCATGAGTTAGTGGGTCGAACCCAACCCATATAACCCGTTTAACAAATAAGCAACACATTTTTAAAAATGAGGTTTTTTCAACATAAAGTCATGAAGTGATTAAAGTAATTAACATAAAAAAGAAGGTTTTAACATAAATTCATAAAGTCATTAACATCCAAATAAAATTGAAAAATTAAAACATTCATACAAAGTAGATGCGTTATTCGTCCGTGATTCGTGAGAATCTAAAAATGACGACATGTATTTTTTCTTTTTTGACTAGGATACAAGCTAGCCACATACGAATATGAAAGGAATACAATGATACAAAATATTATGAATACAGAAGGAAATCATATTTAATTAATAAATAAATATATCTATTTTTTTAAAAAGTAATATATATATATATATATATATATATATATATATATATATATATACGGGTTGGCGGGTTGATCTATGAACTCAAACATGTAACGCAACCCAGCCCATGAAATAAACGGGTTGTCTGGTTGACAGGTTGGTGGGTCAAAAACCTCAACCCAAACCCGTCTATTTTCGGGTTAGGTCAGTATCGGGTTACGGGTTGGGTCGAGAGTTGTCAACCCTAGCTAATAAGGAGAAAAATATCAAAGGTACCACCAATAATGGATAATTATATTAAAAATGACAAAATTGCAAAAATAGTTTATATGTTTGTTAAAATTTTGTAGTTTTGTTCCAAAAATATTTGGTGGTGCATTAGTGACCTAATTTTGGATGCTTTGTGCGTTTTTGGTTAAAAAACGCTAACTTTAACAACTTAACTAATAATTTTTTTAGAATGACAATTTACCCTAAGAGACCATTTCTGCAACCATACTATAAGGACCATTACTCATCTTTTCTTTTTAAACTTTATTATATATTAATAAATATTATTTTTATATATAGTATTTATATATTAATAAATATTAATTTATTTGATTATAAATTTCATTGAATTAATTCTTTTTTTTAATTTCTTTTTATTGAATTAATTTTTTATTGGATTATTATATATTAATTATATATTAATTTAATATAATATTTATATATAAATAAATATTATTTTATTGGATTAATAATTTCTTTTAAATAATTAAATTTTCAACAACATATCCGGGCTTGTAGTTAGAACTTCTTTTTTATATATTTTATTAAATGATTTGATTTTACATGGTTATTCTTTCTAGCAATTATAGTTTTGTTATAACTCAACGTTTGATTCTTGACATGGTTCATGTTGGCCGCTTGAATTGTGGTTAGTTTATTCTCGTTATTCAATTTGTAAAATATGTAATTGTTTTAGGTGGCACACATCAAATGAGTTATGTGATGGGATTAACTTCGGTGTAAATTAATTTTTTTTGTTTTTACGCTTTCGAGCTTTGAGAAGTATTGAACGTTGTTGAAAACATTTGCACAAAACTTAATGTGATCTTTCAGTCTATTTTTAAGAGTTTGTTTAAAGTAGGTTAGTAAGATTAAGTTTAATTCAAAGAGCTTGTTTTGATTAAAATTTTTGAAGAATGAAAGATGTTAGAGCATGTTAGTATCTTCAAATACCAACTTAGACTATAATTCAATTTGACATCGACTCATTATTAACTTGAATCAATTAGGTGAATAGAACTCGAAACCAAATTATTTTACTCTTATTTCTAGTATTTATTTTACCGTATGTTAGTTTAGTTTATGTGTTTTCAAATTCTCCATATTTAATTTTTATGCCCCATAATAAAACATGATTATTTTGGTATATTTATGGATTAAAACTGAGTCTTTGAGGATCGACCATGTTTTTTTATTGTTATTACTATTTTTAAATCATATGTGCAAATAAGATTTATTATTTGATGGATTCGAAAACCATCAAACACCACCACCATTACCAAGTCTGGCAGTGATGGGATGAGTGAGATTTTCAAAAATAAATTAGGATGGTGATGATGTTATCTAAAAAAAGATTAATTCAATAAGAATAAAATTGAAAAAATAACTAAAAAAATTAATAATCCAATAAAATTAATAAATATTATATATTAAAAATAATATTTATTGATATATAATAATCCAATAAAAAAGAAATAAAAAAATGAATTATATAAAAGAAACTAATAATCCAATAAAGTAATATTTATTAATACATAAATACTATATATTAAAAATACTATTTATTAATAAATAGTAATCTAATAAAAAAGAATTAATCAAATAAAAAAGAAATTTAAAAAATAATTAATTAAATGAAATTAATATTTCAATAAAGTAATATTTATTAATATATAAATATTATATATTAAAAATAATATTTATTAATATATAATAATCTAATAAAAAAATTAATCCAATAAAAAAATTTTAAAAATAATTAATTAAAAAATTAATGTATAATAATTGAATACAAATTAAAAAAGATGCAAAAATAATTATTGTAGTTTGGTTGTAGAAAAGATCCATAGAGTAAAATTGTCATTTTAAAAAAAGTAACAATTAAATTGTGAAAGTTAACGTTTTTTGACCAAAACACACAAGGTATCCAAAAGTTAATAATTAAATGACTCTTGAGGGTAACTAACTATTACGTTTGTTTTCATTTGGTTTTCCTTTCTTTTTTTGTACTCAATATATCATCGAACTTGTTGTTTGTGTTCACCATAACCCTTTTGACCGGTGATAGCTGGTCAAAAGGTTATGGTGAACACAAACAACAAGTTCAATGGTATATTGAGTACAAAAAAGGGACCAAATGAGAACTAACTCAACAGTTGGTTACCCTCCTGAGTCATTTTCCCCGAAAAGTTAAAAGACTGCAACCTTCTTTGGTCATAACGTATATGAAGAGCGTTTCGGAAGGGTAACTTCGTTAAAACATGGTCTATGTTATGCTTACTATGGTTAACTGTCAACACCTCTCTACAAAAGAATATGAATGTATATGAGAGGTATATTTATCAACATAAACGTTTACCTCAAGGTATATTATGGTGATGTGTCTACAAAAGTTGCATGATATTGTATATATTGATGTTGTATCTTATCCCATGAATTCGATTTTAAAGCTAAGTAAACTCAAAAATCACAGCACTTGTGATTCCACTTGTTTGTAAACTTGTCTAGAATCCATGATACGATAAATCATTTTATTGGAAATGTAAATGTAGTCATGAAATGCGCCTACTTAGTCAAGATTCTCCTAATAAATATTCAAGTGTATTACAAAGTTGTACATGTATGAATAATGTTCTTTCGTGGGTTATGTTTTGAAGAGAAGCAAGAATAAATCTCATAAAGTCATTAATATCATCAAGAGATGACGTGGGATTTGCTTTAAATGAGTAAACGAAAAATGAATCATGAGGGTAACCAACTGTTGTATTTTTTCTCATTTGATCTATTTTTTTTGTACTCAATATACCATTGAACTTGTTGTTTATGTTCACTATAACCCTTTGACCCGCTATCACAGGTCAAAAGACAGTCAAAATGGTTATGGTGAACACAAACAACAAGTTCGATGATATATTGAGTACAAAAAAATAAAACTGATCAAATGAAACAAACACAATAGTTAGTTACCCTCAATAGTCATTTTCCCTTAATGTACCACCAAACAGTTCTTTTACCAAAATAACATAATTTTGAAACAACCACGGAAACTATTTTTGCAATTTTATAAAAAAAATCTAGAAATATATATGAAACATATACTAACAAGTCTGACAACGAAATTCTCGTATCACCTCAGATTATATATATATATATATATATATATATATATATATATATATATATATATATATATATATAGGGTGAGGTTCAATAGAGAACCATAATTAACCAAGGAACCAAGGAACCAATCTTTTTTTTAATTTTTAGAACTTATTTTTTATCAAAAAAAAAACTAAAAATACAGAAATTCATAACTTTTTATCATTTTTCCAATGATATAAAATTCAATTTTTTTTACTTCAAATTCCAATGTGAATCTTCGAAAATTCACAATGTGAATCCGGATTCACACGGTGAATCCGAAAAATATTTTTCACATTCACAATGTTAATATATAAATTTAGATATTTTTAGATTTTTTTCGATAAAGAATAAACTCTAGAAATTGAAAAAAGGATTTGGTTTCTTGAAGAACCCATAATTATAGTTCTCTATTGAACTTCTCCTTTTATATATATATATATATATATATATATATATATATATATATATATATATATATATATATATATATATATATATATATATATATATATATATATATATATATATATATATATATATATTACATAAAGTATTTACGGCGGTGGCTTAGACATATGATAAGGCCCCAATTTAAGAGGAGGCAAGTGAACATTCGAGTGGGGCTCAAAGCACATGGCTTAAAGATTAAGGGACCACTTTCGACATTACAAATTAATAAACAATTAAAATAAATAAGAAATAATAGACAAAATGTTAACTATTCAAATCTTGAAAATAGTAAATGTTAATGAGAAATTAAATTGATTTTTATTTTTTTAAGTCTATAAATGTTCCTATCCAATCAAATTATGACAAGTGTCAATCATTTCATATTTTTTTAACTAACTCATTAATGTTATATTAAAAATATATCAAATAAAATTGTGATTTGTCATAATTTTAGTGGGTATGAATAATTGTAGGCATAAAAGGTAGGAGGTAATTTAATTTTTCTTTTTTATTAGGTTTGGTAAGAGGCTATTTTTGATTTATTTTAGATTCAAGTTGTTGAATATCATATTTAGAAACATTTGACTTGGTTCTAACTCATCTTATATGTCTCTTACTCGTTTAGATTCATGATTGTGTATGACTCAGTCAAATCTCGACTCATTTAAACCTGACTCAATCAATAACTATCAAACAACTATAAGTGTTAGATTTTACCTTTTTTGATTAAAGTCGTGGGTTGTTGTGTATCATGGTATTTCTTTGATTGAAGTTTTTGTCATTTATTATTCAAGTTTTTGAAATGAGTTTACAACTTATTACATGTTAAAAGTTTGAGGATCTTGGGTTTATTATTGGTATGAAACAATTTCACTAATTCTTTATTCATGGTACGTGTCTTATAAATCTTGGATTCCTAAAGATGATTTATTTTAAGCTCATAAACAAGCTTGGTTAAAATGGAAATTATATAATATTTGGAAAACATAACAAACAATAATTTTATATTTCACTTTTCCTAATGAAAGCTTATATACTGGGCCTTCATTTTGATGGGCTACTGAATACTTATATGAGCTGCACCCCTTAAATATGGTGTGCAGTATCCCAAACGGTTAGTGTACGGGTTTTGGATATAATGACCCTTTTAAAGGAGGGATTGTGAGAGATTATCCAAAAATTATATGCCATTGTTTATATGTTGGAGGTTGGATTCTATGAAAAATATGGTCATCTTATCAACTCATAAGTGAGGATTTCCTTACTTGTAGATGAATTTGGGGTGTGGAACATATATCATATCATTTAGTTTTAATTTTGTTTTTTGTTTCTTAATTGATCATTTTTAATTCATGATGGGGCTTTCACAAGAAATTGACCATCACATTACAAAATTTGATGGCCACACAACCGTCGACATTATATTTCTTTTTTCATTTTGTTAATTGTTTTTTTTTTTCTAAATTCTTTATGATATGACACCGTGGGCAATACTATTCTTTTATTTTTCGAAGTGTTTTGATTACCTTCTTCACACCTCTTCGTAACAGCCCTCATAATCTCCGACATCTTTGATGGACATGGATCATCACCATAAAATTGCTCATCTCAGCCAAAAATGGAATATTGTTTGTTTATAAAACATTCTTAATTTTTGTAAATTAGAATAATAATCTTCTAGGTTGGTATTATTGGACAAGTTTGAACTTATTGAAATTATTTGATGTTCTAAAAGTTTTTTTTTTTGGAAACACAGATTTTTGAAAAGAAATATGTAATGGAATGTACAAACTAGCTATTTTTTCAACGGCAAAATTTAATTAAACACTAGTAAGACGTTAGAAAAACAAAATATTGCAAATAGAAAATAATAATATTAGGATTGTGAAGTCAACCAACCAAATTCATGTTACACTTAACCTTTCTATTTAAAATCCAAAAGTGAGATTGTGAAACAATCTTATGGAAAATATCTGCCTTCCTCGGCATGTCCACTCGAGAATCCGCATAGTTCAAACATTCCAAAGAATGCATCAAACATTTTCTTTTGCACTGTTGGAATCCTAAGTCGATGAGGACTTGGAGACCAAGCAATCTAATTTATAGAAAGTTTAGTTTATGACAAGTTGGTCATAAGTTTCCTAGTCTAATACAAGTTGGTTTGTTAGTCTATATATACCTATCTATAATCGAGTTTATGATTATGAGAATAGATTGTAAAACATTGGTTTTGAGTCAGTTTTTCCATTAATCAAAGAGTGAATTTTGATTACTTTTTTGTTTTGCGCTCTCATTTTGTAAACTAGAATTGGTATCAGAGCGAGGTGAAGACGGTGCCGGTTTGAGAGTCGGTTTCAAGAATACTGTAGCCTTTCGCTGTGGGGCAGACACAACAGGAACCGGGTTTGGTTTAAGGGGTGTGGATTGTTTTTGAGCGCAAGTTGAAGCATCTCAACAACAGCCTCAATTTTTCTTGATCGATCTTGTTCTAAGGTAGAGCGGCTAACCGGAAACGCGGAATAAACGGACGGGAAGACATCAAAGCGGGTAACTTTGACTCGGCTCGTTTTGCGGGTGACGGAAGACGACAAAGGTGGTCGTGACCTTGTCTTGTTGTTCGGTGGAAAAGTGCTTTCGGAACAAGCTTATTAAAGAGGTCGGGGTGGTGAAAAGAGATAATACGATGTTGATTGAGTTGAAGAATTCTCTAGAAGAACTTAGAGATTCGGAGGTGATTGTTGGAATCCTAAGTCGATGAGGACTTGGAGACCAAGCAATCTAATTTATGGAAAGTTTAGTTTATGACAAGTTGGTCATAAGTTTCCTAGTCTAATACAAGTTGGTTTGTTAGTCTATATATATCTATCTATAATCGAGTTTATGATTATGAGAATAGATTGTAAAACATTGGTTTTGAGTGAGTTTTTCCATTAATCAAAAAGTGAATTTTGATTACTTTTTTGTTTTGTGTTCTCATTTTGTAAACTAGATGCACTGTATATAACGTAGTTTGATCAGCTCAAGACAACCATTTCAAATTAACTATATATACTTTATCTCTTTATATAGTGAAAATTTCAAAACTTTTTAGAATTTCAAACCCAGAGCTATAAAACACAAATGAAATCGTTTTACATTTCTCAAAAAAAAAAAAAAAAAAAATTGTAACTTTACCTCAATAAGATAAGATACATTTGGCAAATTGACAAAACTAGGTGAAAGCTTAAAGCACTAATTTCTATCTGTCAAGAAATATACAAGTTAAAAACCAAAAACCATAACTCCTAAAACCTCACATAAAAATTGAAATAAATTTTGTATTAAAAGATTATTGTTTAAATATGATTTTCAAACTAGTACTTTATAAATATAAATGTAGTTTTTTTATTTAATTCGAGTTTTTTATTTTCCGGATAATCGTTGAACTAAGATTTATGAGAATAGGTTGGATTGAATATGTCGGGGTAGAATTTATTATAGATTTATACGTTGGATTTGTATATCAATATTGTTTGGAAATATTTATTTTTGCATGGTTATTAATATGATTTAATATCATTAAAATACTATGGACTTAGAAACCTTATGTATAAACACGACTCACTCAGTTTGCATGCATCACATGTAGCGGTACTAAGACTATTGGAGTCTAAATTAGGATGACGAATGAATAAAAGAGAAGCTTGTAAGAGTATTCTGGACCTTATGTCTTTACGATGTAACATTTGTTAGATATTTAATTATAACATCCTTAAAGTTTTGTTATTTTAAAATAATAATTGTTATCTCAAAATGTTTTATTTAACTGAGATTTTCCGCAACAAAGACAAATGATATTTTAAAGTGTAAAGATAAAATTTTAATTGGTTATTGTTATGGTGCAAAGTTCTCCTTGGATGTGGCTTACTCTCTTGTGATGTGTAATGAGTTTAGCATTTCCTATAAATAGGAAGTGACTCCCATTTTATGCAAGACCCATTTGTGAGATTAGTTTAATGAAAGAAAATAACAATACCCGCTTATACTCTTGTTATTCTAATGGAGCTTAAAATGATTTTATTTACTCTTGGTGTTCTTGATGATTGATTGATTCGCTTGATCTTTATTATTCCGCACATGTCATCATAATTCAGGTCACTGCAATTGGTATCAGAGCGGGTGTTCTTGAAGTTCTCAAGAATTGATCCATGATGACATTTTTGATTTGGTGAATCTTAAATGGGTGTAATTTCTTCATCTTTGAAAGAGTTTTTGTTCTAGAAATCGAATTTATTCATTGATTTAATTCAAAATTCGATTTTCCCTCTCTAGAATATTTGTTAATTTCACTTTCTCTCTTTATAACTTGGTTCATATTCACTTTCTCTCTCTTTAGATTTCATTCATAATCACTTTCACTCTCTAGAAATATCCAAGTTCTTGCGGTCATGGTGTATTTGGCTTATGATTCTTGGATCGTGATTATTAAAGATGTCAAATACAAAGTCAATGAGAAACAATTTTATGGGTTATTGTTGAAAGGCGGGTTGATTACATGGGAAACTTTGATTTCTTATGGAGGCTTGAAAGATGATCATGTAAAATTGATATTTCAATCTCTTGGTAAGATTGGTAGTTTGATTGATATTACCATAGATATGTTGTGTTGTTATGGTAATAAAAACGAAGGAAAAGAAAAGGAATTATTCAAAAAGGAATATGTATCTCTTATTGAAAACCTAAATGATCTTCATGCTCTTGAGTTTGTTGAAGATGTTCTTGAAGAATTTCATCATGTTCATGATGTTCAAGACAAGGGAATTTAATGTGATTATCATGAAGAAGTGAAAGTTTTTGGTTCAGTTAGAGTTTAAACCGATGAATGCTTGTATTGAGATTAAAACTCTAAAGATCGATAGATTCAAACAGGTAAACAGATTAAGAACAAGGAATGAATATCAAATGTGTTGAATGATTGAATATCACAGCCTTAGAAGAGCACGATTAATAACTACTACTGCAAAGGCGCGTAGGGTTTACAATGCAAAAAGACGATTACAAATAGCAATGTATGCATGTACCTTAAATAGCTAAACCCTAATAAATAAATCACGGGTGGACAGGCCCAACCCGGATACAAGCTATATTAAACATAAGGCCCAAAGCGACGCAACACTTTAATCTCTAACAATCTCCCCCTTTGCGTCAATTGAGGTAGGAGTCCTTTACTGATGAGTTCACTTCTGCACTTCAAAGACTTTCGGAATTACGCTTAGCAGAGCTTTGCGAACTTGGATGTACCATTGAATCATATCCGAAAAGCATTTCTTGTCGCTTTTGTTGTTCCCTTTGTATTTTCTTGCGAAGTCCAAGATATACTCCAGGCACGAAGTGGTGAAAAGATGTTTATCATTGAGAAAGAAACAAACTTTTTGAAAGTCTGCATCAGTTCGCTCTTTCATTTGAAAGGCCACACACCATCCTTCCTCTCGTATCTTCCCAGGTTTCATTTTGTCAAAACTTTCAAGGGCTTCTTTAGGGAGTATCGTTGGCTTCCATCTCAATACAGCTGCTATTTCGACGTCCATATTCCTAACCTCTTGAATATATGAAACTAGCATTTGTTTGAGGTGAGAAACAACGGGCTCGTACTTCTGTTCATCCATCAACATCATGTTGTACAATATGATCCATTCATACGGGTTCAGGCATGGAAGATCAGCAAGAGTAAATTCCTGCACCTTACTCGTTGAACCTCTAGCGACCTTAAATTTTGCATTCGGGAACCTATCAGTTTCGATTGGACCAACAACCTTCACTACAGTGATCTTGTTCGCACTCCAGGTTTCGTATTGCGACTTCATGTGCTTCAGGTAGAACGAAAAGAGTAAGTGATCTACACCGCTGTCAGTTGGAGGGACATTCACAACATTGACAAAATTGTGAAACTTGAAGGATTTCGGTGTGATTGGAAGATCCAGTTGCGAATCTTGTGTATTTTGAAGATCAAAAGAGACAACTGGTTCCAACCAATATAGACTCGGCGTATCCATAACTTCACTCAAGATTCGCTCCAAAGTCCATACTGGAAACAAAAGCTTTTGGCTTTCTAGCATGACTTGAGCTTCACGTTCGGCCTTTTCTTTTTCTTCTGCCTCGTGAACAATTCGTTGGTGCTCATCCATTTGAGTTTCGCGATCTCTTCTTCTTTTAAGCTCATGTTCGTCCGACTCTTCTTCTTCACTGTCGTCAATGATTGGTTCTTCATTGAGCAGTTTCTCTTTGCCTTTCGAATCCGAAGCTACATTATCCTTCAATTCATTTTCTTTCTTTGGCTTGACATCAGGCTTGACTGTAGGTTTGGGGTTTTCTTTCTTGGATTGTTTCACATCTTCTCCCCTTTGTTTCGAAATTTAGCTTGATTCTGGAACACATTCCAGTATGTTGAGCATTACGAATATTGGCCTTAGCTTTTTAGAGAGATGCTTTTTGACTGTGATAGTTATCATCGAGTCACGAGTCTTGATGATGTCCGAAAGCAGGGTATACACATCTGCTATACAACTTTTCATGACAGCCTTTTCGGACAGAAGATCGTTGATTTTTTTCTCAGCATTCTCCAGCTTGACAGTTAGGATTGTCACCTTTTCAATCATCACTACAAGAGCATCCATAATTTTACTCTCAACGGCCAAGTCATCCTGAAGCTTTGTTACCTTTGATGAAATGTAGTAGTTGACCTCGGCGTTGTCAGTTTGGAGGCCAATGCGGACCTCTTCGAGTTTCGCCTTCTCCGTTCGAAGTGTAGATCCAAGGCTAGAAATAACTTCGTTCGCCCTCGTAGTGTTGGACTCGAACGGACTCTGAAATTTTCTCATGAAGGAACGAGCATCTGTAATTAGTTTATCGACTTTTTCGTTCGTTTCCTTGCAGACAGAAGTTGAAGCATCTACCGCTTTGTTTGTCTTTTCAAGGTTAGCGGAGTGTTATTTGGTGAGGGCCTCAAGGAAGGAATTGATGGTAGCTTGAGAATAGTCTTCACTGGATGATGCTTTAGATGATTGGAACGAATCCAACTTCTTGTTGATAGCCTTGAGTTGCCCTTTTGTGACGGGAGCTTTTTCATCACTTTTAGTCTGAATGTTGAATGGACTGTAGGTGAATCCTCCAAAGTCCTCATTATCACCACCATAAATCATGTCTGGATCATCCTGGGGGAAAGGAGAGATGGGTGGAGTAGTATGATCAACTGAAAAACCCGAAGCACCTGCCCTCGTATCAGATACATTGATAGTTACTGGAGGTTCAACAGTTGAGGTTGTTGTGGTGGTGGATTCTATGAAGAGTGGGATTTGGGTGGTTTGAGTTTGCGAAATCCCCACTGATACTGGCAGGCAAGGAGCAATGGTGATTGGGATGGAGACAGTGGATATGGGTGAAGGAACAGAAAAGTCTTGAAAGAATTCATCTGTGATAGGATTGGAGGTAGGAATCTCAAAAGTTACCTCAGGATTCGTAGATGCAGACTCCAAAACCTTCTGTTGAGATGTGGCAGCATCTTCGAAGTGAACCCCTTTCTGAATAGGAACCTCTGAGACTGTGTGTGAGTGCGAGTCCTCGTGGTCACTGGGAATTGGATATCGTGGTCTGCGAGTCACTTTCTTGACCCTGTTCCTTTTAGGAGCTTGTGGAGCTTCAGATGGTTCTGCATCGGGTTTTCGTTTATCTCCCTACTTTGGATATTGAGCGGGTTCAGATGGACCGACTTTTTCACCCTTTTTCTTGCCACAGATGGACTAACTTTTGCACCCTTTTTCTTGCCTCCTTTCTTGGGTTTGTCAGCCTTATCAAGGAACTTTTTCGCATTTCATTAAATAAGGGGCGAAAGCCTGAGACGGGTAGATTGCGATAGGCTCGCAGTACGTCACTCGCAGCTGGAACATCACGAAGCATAACTTCAGAAATTGAACCGATGAAGCTGAACTTTGAGTTATCAGCGATTATGATATTGGTTGTGTGGAAGTTCTGGATTGAGGCCATACAAGAGTCCTCGAGAACAACGATGTTGAGCTTGTTGATCGCCCGTTGAACAACGATGGTCGAGAAACGAGCACAAGAGATTTGACTGTGTCGTGTTGTAGAGAGGGTACTTTGTACCAATTGAGCCCAGAGTACTGAACCATAATCCAAATTGATGCCGAAGTAGATGTCGTACATCATAGTCATAACAATTTGATCGCACATTCGGAGCCAGTAACCCTCTCCGAGAAGCTCTTGAATAGAAGTGTGAGGAGGTCGTTCCACATCGATGGCAAGTTGGGCTTCTTGAACTTGGAAAATGCAACCAACGTTTCCTTGTAGCCCATCTGATAGAACATCTCGAGAATTGATGTGTTGGAGACGCTCTCAGGATCAACTAGGTCACGACCCTGTGGAAGCCCTAGGAGGTTACAGAACCTCGACTTGCTGATTTGGGTTTTCTGATTGAAGATCTCGAACGTGATCAGTTCTTCTCCCTTTTGATAACTTGCAGTGGAGTAGGCTTTTGAGAGATGTACAAGGGGAACAATTTCTGACTTGGTAAGAGCGATAACTAGCGGAGAATACCTCAAACATTCGACGATTGGTTGGAGAAACCCGTCGTACTTTGCTGGGTCAAGATCGAGAATCAAGTTTGATTGTTCTTGAGGTTGAGGATCGAGGACTGAGCCATGGTTTCTGCAACTGAAGGGATTTTTGAAGAAGCAGCCATTGAAGCTTGAGGAAGGAGATGATGAACAGTAGAGAGTATAATTTTCGGAGGATTTTGTTTGCTTTTTGAGAGTGGTAAATAATTAATGAACCGTTAAAATCCTTTTATACGATATAGTAGGTGAAAGAAATATGTCGATTGGTTGCATCGGTTACTGAAAAGTCACCTAAAAAGGCGTGATTGACAGGTGTGATGTGTAACAACGTAAATTTTCAAAAGAAATTTTTTTTCATTTAAAATTATATAAATCCTCATGACACATTTTATTAAAATCTCATTTGTTCAATTCACAAAACATAACTCTATGTTTTAGTAATTAATAATCTAGGATCCTCATAACTCTTTCTCTAGTGTGTACAATCAACTGGTGCCGTCCCGCGATCCTGAGAACCTGAAACACATAACACATAACACATACCACGGTAAGCACGATGCTTAGTGAGTTCCCAACATACCACATAAAACACATATTAGCCACTCGAGGCTATAACTTTATGAACCCTCCGGTAACTCTGTGGACCCTCTGGTCCTAACTCTGTGGACCTTTCGGTCCTAACTCTGGAACACACACACAACATAAATCACATAGAAATAATGCAGTGCATCACATCACATAAATAGCATACAAAATACTCTATCACATAACTCTAATTACCACTCTAGGTAAAGTATAGTGAGAAGACTCACCTAGGACTCACTCAGCTCGTCGAGTTGACTCCCAACTCGGCGAGCCAACATTGGGTTCAGACTACTCAGTCAAACCCGCTACGACTCGTCGAGTCACCCATGGACTCGGCGAGTTGGCTCCCACAGATTTCTCATTCATCCATTTGAGGTCAGATCTGCAACCCAAACTCATAGATCTAACCTCCTACTACCCAAAAGTCATGCAAAGGTCTGAACTTGAGGCTCATGCATGGTGTATTTTGCTCTATACACCATTTTGACTCCATTGAAGCTCCATAGCTTCAAAGTTCCAAGGTTACTCACTCATGGATGCCTACTTTCTGGATCTCTGGACCTCACAAGGTCCAGATCTACAATTGACTCGAAAAAGGGTTTGGATGCACCCAAAACCCCATCAATATGGATACAAGTCCAACTTTACAACCAAGGAAATCTACTCAAACACAAGGGAGGCAAGAGTTGTACCATATCTGAAGCTTGAAATGAAGATGAGACTAATCCACCAACTTTCCTCTGAGATCCTTATAACTCCCTTGATCTTCTTCTCAAAGAAATGAACTCCAAGGAGCCTTTTTCCTCTCTAGTTCATAAATAACTCTAGGGTTTCTCTCAAGGGACAAAGACACTGTTGGGAAGGGGCCAAGGAGACTATAAGTGCCTTTAAATAGGTCCCAAACCCCGAAGATTAGGGTTTCTCTGCCCAACACCTACTCGGCGAGTCCCTCCTCGGACTCGTCGAGTCCACTCATTAAATCCACGGGAGAAACCTGACTCGAGTCGACGAGTTGGACCCTCAACTCGTCGAGTCTCTCCTTTAATCACAAGATTAACCTACACCATAATACCTCTGAAAATCCGGATGTTACAATTCTCCCCCACTTGAATTAGATTTCGCCCTCGAAATCACTCCATAACCACACAAAGTTCATCAACACGAAAGACACCACCAGAAGGATCTCATACTACACCGATATCTTTCTCAATGGACAGCTGAAACCACACAGAAACTCCGAAGTCCCAAAACTAAACCAACTCTTCGGCCGCTAATATAATCTTTCCCAATATCTGGAAACTCTAGTGGCCTAACTTGCCGCCAGACCACCTACTCAAGCGATCACCATGATATTCGCTCCTTGAATGTCAACTCTGATAACCCACTGATCCTCAGATTCTCACAATACCGAATCAACAATCGGATACCGCTCACTCATACCAACATGCTAAAAGATCTGAATCACGCCCCAAGAAACGGAAGGGTCCACACCTCACTAGGGCTCATCCACTAAACCGCAATCAGAACCCATCCGAACAAAGAATCCTTAACACTCTGCCCTCAGACACAAGGGAAAAACCATACTCATTCAGAAGTGTCTTCATACATCACATTCTTAAGCCCCAACTTCGTTTTCTCATATTCCTTTTCAATACTGGGTACTAAGTCAACTCTTGACTCCACAGTTGAACCTCCAAAGGTCACCCATAACATGTCCTGAAATGTCTCACCGACTTCCTTCTCACAACAACAATCTCGGCCCGGTGACACACAAGTCACAAAGCTCTCTTTATCCCCAACGAATACCACAATCCCACTAAATCGTTTCACCCTCGACCTCTGTAGAACACCACTCCTTAGATACATGCGCCTCGTGGTACCTCCCGTACCCGAGTGTTGACCTACACAGGTCTAAGACATCAGCTGTTAAACAATACCCCTCAACTTGGGACCCATCTCAGAACCTAGAATCTCATCTCGCCTACTTAAAGCACCACTAGAGCCAAACTCAAACTCGAGAGTCTGGTCCGACCCAGAATTGGAATCACTCGTCCCTATGAACCACTCAACTCATGATTCATGTGTTGGGTTTTGAGCATTCTAACACTCCTAAGTGTACATGCAACCCTAAATACCTTGGATCTATGTTTTCTCTATTATACATGCAAATAAGAACTTCCAAGGTATTATCCTAATCTAGCATACAAAACAATAACTATAGCAAGATAGAATACATACCTCTTTGATGTAGAAAGTCTTCATGAAGCTTGAGTACCTAGTGCCCCAAGTGTGACACCTCAAATGGAATCACAATCATCAAAACACTTGGAATAACTTGAGAGAATTCTTACAACTCATGAAATCGGCTAGCCCTCTCTAGAACCCTACTAGTGCCGATTTTGTCAAGAATAATATCTTTATATAGTGTTACAATTAGGGTAAACCCTAATTGTCATGACTTTCCATTTCCTTGGATCCATGGGTACAAATACACCATGGAGCATCCATGGACTATCCTATGGGTTTTAGCCCAACTTGATTATCCATGGAGCATTAGCCCACTATACAAGTATGGATGATTTACACAATCAACCCATATATTTAATTAGTCTTCTTTTGATCACTTAATTAATCCTAGATTAATTCTTGATCAATACTAATTAAATAATCTTATTATTCTTATTATTAATATACTAGAACTTATAATATATTAATAACCATAAGTGTCTTATTTCTCTCATCCAAGTGCATGATGGTATGCAACCCAAATGGACCATGCCGGGTCGGGTCAAGTCTTACCAAATATAGTTATGGACTTAGACATTAATCCAACAGTCTCCCACTTGGATAAGTCTAAAACTATTATTGCGTATGACTTTAAGAACCAACCGGCAATCGTAGCTCTCAAAAGCTTCTGTCGAACTCTGACCTTGTAGATGAACTCTGACCTTTGTCAGTGACTTGTCCATTAGATAAGGGATCATATATTCCTCCATTCTAGATATCATATGGACTGAGACATGGATTATAATCATTCTCTCTGTCCATCTGTTGTTTCCCGATTTCCGATTTATGACGACTGACTAATTGAACAAATCAAATCAGTCCTGGCCCGGCCGAGCACTTCCATTTGTCATCATCAAATCATCGAGGGGCCCACAGATATCGCTTTTATCCCGAAGGTAAAAGGAATGGATAAACTTCGACTCATATGGCTTGTTCTACTACTTGTTGAATCATACACAAAGCCACGTTTTATAGCACCGAGTTACCAAATGCGGTTTCGCGCAATCAATGTACTATCAACTCATAGTAACAACTCATATCTCTAGGTTTGAAGAATATAAGATATTATCGTCTCATGATCACTCGTGATAAAATCCATGAAGTGATTCCAATGAGCGCGGGTTGAATCCAATACTCAGAACTTATGAGCACTCATGAGTGTTGTAGCCTTGTCCAACACCTTAGACCTCTACAAGCCAACCCATGACAGTCTTAATTCATATCTACTTCCAACATATGACCGACTGTGGATGGTTTGAATAACTTAGTCATTCCGGAAGAATAACCCAGTTTATTCGGGAAGTCAAAACATGCAAAGTGAAACACAATAATAATTGAATCCAATATGGTATCAACTCTTTGAACATAAATAAAACACCTTTTATTTATCACCATATGATTACACATTATTCATTGTATACTGTTTCAGCTATCAACTTTATTCTTGAATTTAAAACAATAGTTGTCCCATGCTCCAAGCATGTACACTATGTTTTCTAAACACTAGTCATGCCACACACCAAGTATGCATACTATGTTTGTCCATGATCTTTACTTTGTGAACTAGATAAATTGAACATTACTTCAATGATTCTCTTTTCACACTCCCAAATCCTTAATGCAAATGCAAGAATTCCAAATTCATGCCATTTACTGGAATCTGTCAGATTCTGAACTTATATGCATTGATCCTCTTGTAATGATTATGCACAAAGTCATAAAGACTTGGCAACAATCATTACAGAGTATTCCAAAGGAGATCAACTCCTTGGAAACATCCTTCTTGCATTAAGTTTCCTTAATCTTACACATATTGAAAATTCTAACTTTGAAACATTTCCAGATTCCATTTTGACTATCACTTCTGAACAAGAGTTGCCTCCTTACAGACTATGTCAATATGGTCCTTCCAGAATTATCACTATACTTCCAACTGTCCTTGAGCAACAAATCTTTGGTAAACCTTAGATTGTCCTCGACAATTGTTTAATCCTTTTAGTCATATCCAGTTCTAAACCTTTTCCCTTCTTAATGCCCCAGGCATTTTGAAAATTTTAGAACGGATGATTATAGCACATGTAATCGATCCTATATCCGAAGCATATGGGACACGATTCATGATGTCTCACATAAAGACTAAACTAGTCTTTTGCTATAATATGTCCATTTCAATTTGCCAAGTTCTCATAATTCAGATTATGAAAAGGGATGCCGTAATCATGATCGAATTTTAGAACGCAAATAATGGACCCATATACAGAATTTCCTTATGTTGAGCCATTCCAACATGAAATTCATATATATTTCCTTGACTAAATGATTAAAACCTCACGATCTAAGCTTATAGATTTGAGATGAAGCATAATTTCCTCTCCCTTAATTATAGCAAAACACCTTTTTCCCAATTGAAACTTTTGTTTTCTATAATTAACATTGCTAGCTTGCAATACTTAACATAATTATCATGCTCCCACTATCATGATGATTATTAGCATAACACTTATGCTCCCACTAGCTTTGACATGTACTCAGAAATCAGCTGACTTTCTTACCAAAGTTCAGATTTCTGATACTAGATTGTTTTGATAAGACTTTATCAAAATCATACACCTTCCCTTAGATAGCACACTTGTGTATCTAAACAATTATGAAGAGGGATGTCGTAATCATAATGTTTAGACCTTTTTGCCACTTCTCAGAAGTCCATGTTAGTGTGTCGGTTAACCACACGCGCTCCACTAACGACTTTGAGAATGCAAATATCACAATTGCTATCTAGCTAAAATCTACTTAGTGAAAGTGTTTCCTCACCATCATTTTCATGAATCGGAGAGAAACCTTATGACACTTAGATTTACTGGTGTATGTGTTCTTATCCATGTGAATGGTCAAAATCATAGTCACAAGACAAGGATAATGACAACTCCAAAACCATATGGATTGAACTCAATCTTAACTTCTTGCCACTTGGCAGCTCAAGGGCCTGTGATTGCTTCCAAGTTGTTATGAAACACATTGAGAACTCTAAGAACTCATATGCAAAGTCAACTTTAACTGGAATGGGCACAGAATATGTCAACACGATAGGTTATAAACCTCAAGTCGTGTGCTAGTGAAGAACTTCAGGTTTTATTCTTGATTAGTTCTTGAGACTTTCAAGACCTTTAAGACTCCCACTGTCCTCTTGACATATAAGATTCCCTTGTCAAACATCCAAGAGATAGTGCAGATTCTAATCAAGAAAAACACTTTACCCAATTGGCCTAAGTTGGTCTTTGTTTTATCCAAAACATCACAACTTACCAATTTCAAATGTACAAGAGTAGAAAACTTTTACTCTTACATTTGACAAGTGTTTTAAACCTTCTTTAAGACATATCACTCAAATGACAATCTTGGAGTATGACTCTAAGACTTGTATTGGAACGAAGTATGACTCATCTTCTTGATTTAACCATTTCAACAATTCAAGTTCCTCTTCTTAGTCATAAGAATGCACTAAGATTTCCTTAGAGAACTAATTTTGATATGGTTTCTTAATCATTAAGATGATCACAAAACTGATGCTAAAGTACTCTCCCATCTTTTCAGATATGAGAAACTTTTATCCTTCTGCCTAATTTGATTCTTCTTATTCGCCCTGCCATACATTGGAACCTTTTCCAATGTCTCAGAGTTACACTTAAGCTTGTAAGTATAATCATATTTACTAAACTTTAGTAAACTATGACGAATATTCTTATCAATCTTTTGTGGTGGACTTAATCAGTGCACAAGAATGTGTACTCGATCCCTTAGTCCTTTACTTGACTCACACATCCATGTGGCCGAGTAATTAGTCTTAATTTTCCAAAACATGAAAGTTCTCATTCATCATGCTATACAACTTGCATGATTCCAAGTTCCGGTCCAATTGAAACTTGGGTGATGAGAATCTTTCCTTATTTGGTAAATATAGACATTACCACAAATGAAAGAATCAATTTCATATTTCCACTCTTGCTGTTAATGGAATCATATAAGCAACAATTTTTCCTCATAAGCCATTGTAAGGATATTTTAAAATAAATAAAATCAAAAAAAATTTTCTTTTATTTTAAAACTTTGCGGAAAAACTTATCCTTACAATCCATATGAAAACTTGTTGTTATCTATTCCTAAGCAATATCTCATAACTCCTGAGAAGTAGCTCAAGAATCCGATCTTCAAACTACGCGATAGAAATCCATCTATGCGATCAGATTCAGCATATTCTTTCTTTAAGTTTCTTCACCTTTCTTTCATTCTTAAAACATCACCATGTGACCCAGTCACATCTTGTATCAAGAATCTCAGAATAGAAACTTAACAGAGTTAGATAGTGGAATTTACCTGAAGTAGAGTCAAACTTATTGACTTTAACATCCTTAGGTAAATTTTGGCAGCTTCGCAACCAATGCCCCTTTCTTTGGCAATATAAACATATGGACCCTTTGATAATGGTACACGAGACTATCACAGACTTAGCTTTTCTCTTTACCATTTGGTCAACCGAGTTGACTATGGCCGATCCCTTTCCATTGGGAAGAGAATGCTTTACTAGATATCCAACGTCACTATTGTCAATGTCCATAAAGTTTTTAGGAAGTTGATCTTAGCAAACAGATAAGATCATTAAGGGTCTTGTCATAGTCTGTTTCATAGGTGTTCCAAAAGAACTCACTATGTGACTTAGAAAGTGATTGAACCACCAACTTTCTCAAGACTTTGACACCCAACTCTCCCGGCTTGTCAATATGTGACTACATCTCCAAGATGTGACCACACCTAGACCTTGCCTTTCCAATAGGGCTTGAGTGACCTTAAACTTTTCAAGAACTTGTGGGTTAGGGAGAATAATTGGAGGAGGTGAATGAAGTATGATTTCCATGGGATATCATCTTCATTAGGAAAGCTTGTTTCAAGAGATTTGGGAAGATCATAAATGTCTAAACCAGACATGTTTTGGGAGATATTCAAGATAGTTGATCTTAAGTCCTTAATATGACACCCAATATGAAATATTAAGGCTAGGACCCAACAAACTATTTTATAACTTAGAAGAGGTATGCCGTAATCCAAGCTATAAAATATTTGAAGGTAGGTGAATGACGATTCACCAATTTCCACCAAGATAAACGAAATGTATTATTAGGTTTTAATTGGTTTTGAAACTCCTAGATCTTTGAGATTCATTGAACTGTTCAATGGCATGTTTCAATCTCGAGTGTGCCCTTCAGGTTTTGTGACTGGGATGCCGAGGATCACAAAACAAGGTGTGAAGTAACCATGCACATCACTTGGTACCCTTAATAAATTACCCCTCAATCGATGTGCCGGTTAACCACACACGCTCCATCGATACTATGATAAATATTAAGTCACCCTTTACCTACCTTGTTAAGTCCAAGTTAGTGTGCCGGTTAACCACACACGCTCCACTAACGACTTAAACAAAGTGCAAAGTGTAATTTCATGGATTAGCACCTTATTCACATTTTTCCTAAGTAACTAAGATTGGGTATTATTAAGAGTTTAGTTACTTAGTATTATCATTAATACTTTTAATGAAGGGAGAATTCTAGTCCTGTCAAACCCGTTCGGCTAACGACCCTCCACCAGTCAAGCAAGCGGTGGGTGAGAGTGGACACCCATTAAGTTGCCATTTTATAGGCAACAACCTTATACCCA
Source organism: Lactuca serriola (assembly GCF_051521515.1). NCBI lineage: Eukaryota > Viridiplantae > Streptophyta > Magnoliopsida > Asterales > Asteraceae > Lactuca > Lactuca serriola. The sequence goes on from NC_136415.1 coordinate 132,829,704, forward strand.
CCTTATAGACCGGCTTCGTGAATGAGGCGTACTAGCGGTAAGACTGACTTTACTCTTATACATATATATATTATTAACTTATAATATTATAAAGTATAAGGGTTGAATTTTAACTTTTAAAATTCTAAGGGCTAACTTGGAATTAAAGTATTCATACTTGAAAACTTTTCAAATTCCAAAACTTGAGGGCAAGTTTTGAAACTATTCAAAACTAATTAATTCCATAACTTATGTGTTTAAAGTAGTTTTAATCCAAAAACTCTTCAAGTTCCATAACTTGAGGACAAGTTATGGAAGACTTTAAACTAATAAAAGAACTAACTTTTTCTTTATTTTATAACTTATGGATTTAATTATGGTTACATATTTTTTCTTTAATGAAGTGACTCTTGAACTTCCATAACTTGAGGACAAGTTATGGAGTCATAAAAAGTTATTCAATGACACAAGACTCTTCATTTTGTAACCATTGCCAACTCTTATGAATTTTATGAGTCTTTAATGTGACTCTTCATGTAACTTGAGGACAAGTTACACAAACACATTTTATACTCAACTCTTAGATTAAAATGGATTGAAAACAACTATTTCACTCAACATTTCTATTAATCTAAGCAACTCATAAGAACAAGATAATTCAAATCAAACTTTTTCATGTAATTAGTCTAAACCTTAAACTAATACAAAACATGAATCTATTGACAATTATCTTTGAAAATGGATTAGCATGAACATTACCACATCAAAAACAAGTTTATAAGTTCAAAAACAACTTAGGGTAATGTTCCTAGTCCATTTCTAGCCAAAAACCTCGAATATATGCTGTCTGGGGCTCCTACTCGGCGAGTGGCATCAACCTACTCGGCAAGTAGGATGATTTTACTCATGTACTCGGCGAGTTCATCAGTGGACTCGGCGAGTACAGAGCCTAGAAAGCCAGAAAATCGAGTTTTTCAGCATTTTTCAGCAATTTGCATCAAGTATAAGAGAAAGCAAGCCTAGGCTCTGATACCACTGTTGGGTTTTGAGCATTCTAACACTCCTAAGTGTACATGCAACCCTAAATACCTTGGATCTATGTTTTCTCTATTATACATGCAAATAAGAACTTCCAAGGTATTATCCTAATCTAGCATACAAAACAATAACTATAGCAAGATAGAATACATACCTCTTTGATGTAGAAAGTCTTCATGAAGCTTGAGTACCTAGTGCCCCAAGTGTGACACCTCAAATGGAATCACAATCATCAAAACACTTGGAATAACTTGAGAGAATTCTTACAACTCATGAAATCGGCTAGCCCTCTCTAGAACCCTACTAGTGCCGATTTTGTCAAGAATAATATCTTTATATAGTGTTACAATTAGGGTAAACCCTAATTGTCATGACTTTCCATTTCCTTGGATCCATGGGTACAAATACACCATGGAGCATCCATGGACTATCCTATGGGTTTTAGCCCAACTTGATTATCCATGGAGCATTAGCCCACTATACAAGTATGGATGATTTACACAATCAACCCATATATTTAATTAGTCTTCTTTTGATCACTTAATTAATCCTAGATTAATTCTTGATCAATACTAATTAAATAATCTTATTATTCTTATTATTAATATACTAGAACTTATAATATATTAATAACCATAAGTGTCTTATTTCTCTCATCCAAGTGCATGATGGTATGCAACCCAAATGGACCATGCCGGGTCGGGTCAAGTCTTACCAAATATAGTTATGGACTTAGACATTAATCCAACATCATGACCCGCAATCCATACGTACATTACTTCCCCAATTCCTTCTGATTGTGATAACCACACCTTAACTCAGTATATAACGATTCCCGATATTTAAGGAGATCATGGTCTCGTTCCTGGTCCGACCACCAGGTCCCCAAAAACTCAATAATAAGTCTACCCAAGCCTAACACTCCTCTGCGTCATGCTATGACTTGCGAATAATATGGCTTCATGTAGTACCACGACACCCTCTTGCTGACTAGTGAATACTACGGCTCCCCGCAGTATCACAACACCCTCTCGCTGACTAGTGAGTACTACGACTCCCCGTAGTATCACAACACCCTCTTGCTGACTAGTGAGTACTACGGCTCCCCGCAGTATCACAACACCCTCTCGCTGACTAGTGAGTACTACGGCTCCCCGCAGTATCACAACACCCTCTCGCTGACTAGTGAGTACCACGGCTCCCCGCAGTATCACAACACCCTCTCGCTGACTAGCAGCGCTTTCTCTTATCATCCCATAGTCTCATACTCCCGTTAACACCACACTGCGTCCTCTAACTCATGCTCCACGGACTAACATAAATAGGTACCCATACTCATCCAAATTATGCATCTTAATATCTGACGACATGCGCCATAACAAAACACCTTTCCCTGCTGCAATCCACCTTCTTAAATGATCCCTCTTGATGTCAATACCCAAAGGGCTCCCACTAGAACCGTAGATACTTGATTCACCACTTGCCGCCTCAAACTCAAGACTCTAAAAATAATTCGGAATTCAGGGCATCATACTCGGATACCCCAGAACACCATCGCAGAACATCACGATGTCCTGCCTCAACCACCGATCCCATACTTACAGCATCATACACGGATACCTCAAAGCATTCCCTCATGATGTCATACTTATCCTTCATTTCACACAACGCACAACTTTGGAGTATCCCAAATCTCAAATGAAACAATGATGAATCGACAATCACTCGGAACATGATGACAACCATCCGAAACTCCCTCCTCTATTGCTCAAAACTCATGTAAGAATACACTGACCGACCCTGAGGTTGGTTGTCTAATTCCACATCTGCTTTTCCCAAACTACATATAACAGCCCATACATCGGACCGGAATTTCCCAACCTCCGAACTAACCTTACATGCCAAACCACCTTGAAGATTTTCTAACCACTACAAGTTCCCTGACCAACGGCCAACGGCCGTGGAGACACCATCCTTTCATGAGCACGAGCCTCATGTACAAACTTACTCTGCACCTCACCTTAACCACCAATAACGCTTGTATTCTGAATCCGTACCACAAGTCTCTATATCCAGTTCTCTAACCGCTCTTGAACCAACCTCTGATTCTCTCATTAGAATACCTGGTTCTCCCCCACTTAAGGTTTGAACCATCATCGTTTGACACACCAACAATATATCCCACAGACTATTCCCACCATTAACATCGCACCTACTCTTGGAAGGTGCTACGCACACTCGATGATCTCCCGACAGAGACCAAACAACCCCAAATAACCCCAATCTCATATGAAATCCTCAGAACTTCCCATCATGACTGTCTCTAGTGATTCAGAAACTCACACCCTCCCATGACTGGACCTCCTCAACTGTCCAGTATTAACTCTGACTCTTAGTCTGGAAATAATGAGCTATCATTCTCTTCATCCTCGACTCCTCAAACAACGCTCTATCACATCACTCATCATAAGAGCAGAGACTCCACTTCCACTCTCAATACCCATCATACACAAAAAGCCATCGCCCCGATATACTCTTCTTGATCATCCGTTGCTACAGCTAACACGTGCCCTACTATACTCGAGTAGGGTGTGTCCTGGTCCTTGACCATCTTAGTTTCCACCGACAGTCTGCTCGTGCTGTATCATTACCTCGCGGCAGACATACTGCAAAATACTCCGGTGGAAGATCGCCATCACTGCTGCCCCACAGGGCTTACCCCCAAGCTCAAAACCGAAGATGTCGACACTTCTTATGTTTCCCACAGGAAACGGAAATAGTAACACTCAGATCACAGAAGGTGACGTCTCCACTATCGACTGATTTCTCAACTCAGGCCATAATCCTTCATATAATACCATCTCCACTCATCTTTGAGTCTTGCAACTCTAACTAACATCTCACTAAAAATCTCTCGGAAATCAACTCAAATCTCTTCTCAAGGTATGCTCTGTTGAAACTCGTTCAACATGGCCCTCTGGCCCCATATTCAATCGCATCCGATCATAGAATAACCCAAACACGACAGGATAACTAGAAAAAGCACAAACTCTATCCGCTACAAAGCATGGTACTCGAACCATGACATCACCTCTCGCTTTGTTACCGATCATGGTACCCAAACCATGACATCACCTCTCGATCTGCTACTGATCATGGTACCCGAACCATGACATCACCTCTCGATCTGCTACTGATCATGGTACCCGAACCATGACATCACCTCTCAATCTGATACTGATCATGGTACCCGAACCATGACATCACCTCTCGATCTGCTACTCAGAATGTCTGGAATACTCTCTGTACCGAGTATGGGTCCTCTGCTTTCAATAGTACGGGCCCATACTACCTGCCACATCTACCCATACTCTCTACACGGACCAACCCAGATTCCTTGAGTAGCTGCTCAACCCTCTCAATCACCAATCCCCATACGTGTACTCGCTTCCCAGTGAAATGCTCTACTATGCCAGCGTACTCTTCTGACTAAGGTCACTTCCTAGGCTCTTCCTAGGTTCTCACATTTCTCCGCCATCAGCTGCTGAAGAACTCCTAATGATGCCAGCCACCTACCTCCTGAATATCGTCATATTCACTTAGTAGTTGTCTCCCATCACTGAGAGTTCTACAAAGCACGAAGCAAGCAGCATTCAGGCATTGAATAATCTCTACCAACATGAGAAACCACTCTAGGTACAACTCCACTGGCTCTACTCACGCTCAAAAGATATCACCGAAATCAAGTAACTCTACCCCTCGTGGGTGTCTAACTATTCTCGTAGTAAGTACCATAAATGCTCATCTAGGTATCTCTCCTAGATTACTTCTCTACTCAAGTCCTTTCTCTACAAGGATTCCCGCTAGATACTCTTACTCAGCACATACTCGAAAGTGCATCACAGATAACAACAACTGCTAGACTAAGGCAACACAAATCATGCCACTCTAGTCCTAAAATATGAAATACATATCCTGTCTCTAGCATGTATAATATCTCATAACACATATGGTAAGGGTATTTTGGGAAATCACCGTTCGGGCTCTGGCTGATCGTACACACTGCTCTTTCTCGTTTTCTCTTAAAACTTCTTCTCGTTTTAGAAAAATCATTTATTTCGAAAAATAAACTTTTCTCAATTCCTCAGTTTGAGTTCAGACATACACGAAGGTGCATCCGAATCCCTCAAACCAAGTCTCTGATACCAACTTTTAACAACGTAAATTTTCAAAAAAAAAAAAAATCATTTAACATTATATAAATCCTCATGACACATTTTATTAAAATCTCATTTGTTCAATTCACAAAACATAGCTCCATGTTTTAGTAATTAATAATCCAGGATCCTCATAACTCTTTCTCTAGTCTGAACTTGAGGCTCATGCATGGTGTATTTTGCTCTATACACCATTTTGACTCCATTGAAGCTCCATAGCTTCAAATCTCCAAGGTTACTCACTCATGGCAGCCTACTTTCTGGATCTCTGGACCTCAAGAGGTCTAGATCTATAATTGACTCGAAAAAGGGCTTGGATGCACCTAAAACCCCATCAATATGGATACAAGTCCAACTTTACAACCAAGGAAATCTACTCAAACACAAGGGAGGCAAGAGTTGTACCAGATCTGAAGCTTGTAATGAAGATGAGACTGATCCACCAACTCTCCTCTGAGATCCTTGCAACTCCCTTGATCTTCTTCTTAAAAAAATGACCTCCAAGGAGCCTCTTTCCTCTCTAGTTCATAAATAACTCTAGGGTTTCTCTCAAGGGACGAAGACACTGTTGGGAAGGGGCCAAGGAGGCTATAAGTGCCTTTAAATAGGTCCCCAACCCAGAGATTAAGGTTTCTCTGCCTAGCACCTACTCGGCGAGTCCCTCCTCGGACTCGTCGAGTCCACTCATTAAATCCACGGGAGAAACCTGACTCGACTCAGCGAGTTGGACCCTCAACTCGTCGAGTCTCTCCTTTAATCACAAGATTAACCTACACCATAATACCTATGAAAATCCGGATGTTACATGACATGTGTCAGGCGACATCAAAATAGTGTATGTTCAAATTCTTGCGCCCAAATCTTATCCTTTAAGATGTCGATTTAGTTACGCCATTTCACAATTAGTCCAAATATGGACTTTTGCAATTAATAGCCATAAGATTTTTTGTGAAACTGAAAGTAAACATGAGTACCACGAACCAAACTTTGGAAAATCACAATGATCTTTGTGCGAGAGTGTGCCAAAGATAAAGAAATAAATCAACACAATACTAAGGGATTCTGGTGATGTCTATTAAGACATGAAGTAGATGGATCCCGGGGAAAGATATGTTCCTTCGGAGTCAAGAGAGACTCTAAAGTGTCTGTTTGGTTTCCCGTTGAATTACGATCACCTATTTGTTGAGAAACAGTGAACGACATCTTTTCATTAGGCTTTTAAGGGTGGCTTTATCTTCAAACAAACTATGAAACTTGATATAAGTCCAAACGTCTCATTAAGATCACACAAAAAGAAAAAGAGATTCTTGGTACTAACCACGAAGGTGGACATTCGTTAATTCCTTTGTGAAAAAGCTAGAACAGTTAAATTGTTCACCATCGATTCATAAGTATGTGTTGGATTTTGGGTTTCACTCACTTCGTGGTAATAACGAATTTAAGATCACAAACATAGAATTTGTTATAACCATAAACCTCAGTGGTAATATCTGAGAGTCTCAAGGGTGGGTTACATTTCTGAATGAGAAAGCGATGGAGAAATGGTATGAGGTGGTTCCAAAGAAATCATGTACCTCTATTGTGCGAAAGTGTCTAAGCAGTTAACTCGTAACTCGATGTGAGAAGAGTCAGGTAGCTCTTGACTTATTTGAATGAACAGCCTTATTGGGAAGAAACGATTGGTGTGATCGATTCATTAAAGCTTCAACATAGAAAGTATTTGAGGCTTTGGATGACATGCAATAGCAAGCTTTTAGGGACACTTAACTAGTGCCTAGATTATAAATTTATACTTGCCCCATCATTCGTAATTGAGATCACCAAGATGTTTGCCTTGAAACCAACTCAATTATCCAATATTTTTGGTATTTTTGTTTAATTATTAAAAATGATGAAAATAAATAAAATATTTTTTTTTCTGAAAAAGAAATAAAAACATAAAGAAATAAAATATTTTTGGATTTTCAATATTCTGAAAAAGAAAATAAATAAATAAACAGAATAAAATATTTTTGGATTTTCGATTTTCTGAAAAAGAAATAAAAACAAAAATAAGTAAAAAGAAATAAAGAAAATGTACAAAGGATACATAATGTTCCTAACCATGAATGAACAGTAGACCACGAACATTCGCACCGGTTCGCATCGTGAACAGTTGACTACGAGTTACTGCGAGAGTTCGCACCAATTCACAGTGTGAACAGTTGACTGCGAGTCACTGTGAGCGTTCGCACCAATTCACAGGCCTATCAAATACTTATAACTGCGAAGGTGTTTTCGTAAAAGATTCAACCTCTATCATTCCTAAGCCTTGAAGAATGTGATTGAAGGTTTGCTTAGGCAATGGTTTCGTGAAGATGTTGGCTAGCTGATCAACGGATCTAACAAAGTGTATCTCGACATTTCCATCTTCCACATGATCTTTGATGAAGTGATACCTCATTGCGATGTGTTTGGTCTTTGAGTGTTGCACTAGGTTGTGAAAAATGCGAATGACGCTCTCAGAATCACAATACAAAGGGATTCACTTCATGTTGATTCCATAGTCACAAATCTAACTTTGAATCCAGATTACTTGTGAAGTACAAGAGGCAGCGACTATGTACTATGCTTCAGCAGTTGATAGGGAGACGCAAGTTTTCTTTCGAGATTGCCAACTTATGAGTTTTTCATCAAGGAATTGGCATCCTCCCATTGTACTCTTTCGATCTAAACCGCAACCTCCAAGATCTGCATCTGAAAACGCTTGCACAAAGAAACCTGAACTCGAAGGGTACCATATTCCTAGTAAGAATGTTCGCTTGAGATATCTAAAGATGTTCTTAACAGCGATCATGTGGGGTTCGCGAGGATTCTCTTGAAACCTAGCACAATAGCAAACAGAAAACATGATATCTGGACGACTAGCAGTCAGATACATTAATGAACCTACCATTTGACGATAGAGAGTCATATCAGCAGATGGCTTGTCCAGAGATAGTGTTAGTTTCGTTTCGAATGCCATTGGAACCTTCACTTTTGAATCTCCCATCATTCCAAACTTAGAGACTAAGGTCTTTGTATAATACCTCCATACTATTAATGTGAATACTACCGTTGCCAACTCCAGATCATGAGTGGGGTTGTTCTTCTCGTGCTCTTTCAATTGTCGAGATGCATCTGCTATCACTTTATCTCTTTGGGTCAGAACACAACCTAACACAACTCCAGATGCATCGCTATAGACTGTGAAGTCTTAAACTCTGTCGGGTAAAGAAAGAATTGGTGCTTCACACAATTTCTTCTTTAATTTCTCGAATACTTCTTCATGTTTCTCACTCCATGTATATGTAGCTCCTTTATGGGTCAAAGCTGTCAATGCCTGGTGGTGCAGTTATCGAAGAAAAGCCTTGGATAAACCTTCGGTAATATCCAGCTAATCCTAGAAAGCTTTCGATCTCAGTGGGACTTTTTGGTCGTTCCCATTTCATCACAGATTCAATCTTTGATAGGTCAACCATTATCCCTTTTTGGTTAACCACATGACCCAAGAATTGGACTTCTCAAATCCAAAAGTCACATTTAGAGAACTTTGCATACAACTTCTCCTTTTTTAGAACTTCTAATACTTCTCGTAAGTGCTTGTCATGCTCCTGATGGCTCTTTGAGTAAATAAGAATGTCATCTATGAACACTATCACAGATTTATCGAGGAATGGTTTACAAACCTTGTTCATCAAATCTATAAATGTTGCTGGATTATTGGTTAGTCCAAATGACATAACCAAGAACTCATAATGTTCGTATCTTGTTCTGAACGCTGTCTTCTCAATATCTTGCTCTCTTACCTTCGGCTGATGATATTTATCCTAAGATCGATTTTTGAGAAATAGCTTGAACCCTGCAGTTGATCGAACAGGTCATCGATCCTTGGCAATGGATACTTGTTCTTCACTGTTGTATTGTTCAGCTCTCTATAGACTATGCACATCCTCATGCTTCCATCCTTCTTCTTTACATATAATACCGGAGCTCCCCAGGGTGATGAATTAGGTCTAATGAAACTGTTGTCCAACAACTCCTAAATTTGCATCATAAGCTCCTTCATCTTCGTCGGTGCTAGCGGGTAGGGGTGAACGCGGTGTGGTTCGGTGCGATTATTGGCAAAAACCTCACCACTAACCGCAAATGTGGTTAATCCATTTTCAAAACCGCTTGGTGCGGTTATTTTTGCGGTGCAGTTTTCTTTTTTTGTGTCTCGGTTATTAACCGTATGGATTTGGTGCGGTTATTTTGTTTGGTTTTTAACCGAACTTTGGAGTTCAAACAGTTTTAAGAGTTTAAAGATATTACTTGTAATAATAAAAAACCGTAAGGTATAAGACAATTAGCTTAAATTACAAACAACTAATATCTTAAAAACGTTAAATCACTAGTAATTAACAATAAATATCTTAAAATTGTTAAATTTCACCATTTTTCAATGTTAAACATAAGAAAAAACAAACACTTTTGTATTTTAGAATTTTATCCTTCTTTCATCCATAAAACTTGTCTTATTTTTATTATTTAATATATTAATAATTAATAATAAAACTTGTATATAATATATGCGGTGCGGTTTTTTTGTGGTTTTTGAAAACTAATATCCACACCACACCGCAAATTTGTGGTTTTTGAAAAACAAAAAACCTCACCATCGTTTTTGTTACGTTTTCGGTTAATCGGTTGCGGTTAATGCGGTAAATTTTAATTGCAGTGCGGTTTTTGCTCACCAATACTAGCCGGTATGGTGCTTTCGCTATTGGTGTCGATCCTGGCAACAAGTCTATTCGAAACTCCACTTGTCTATCAGGGGAAAATCCATGAAGATCTTCGGGAAAGACTTCCATATAGTCACACACCATTGGTATTCTTTGTATCTCTTTCTTCTCCTTCTTTCCATCAATCACAAATGCCAAGTATGATGTGCATCCTTTTGACAAACATTTTTTGGCTTTCATCTGGGAAATGATTCCAGAATTTACTCTGCGTTTGTCCTCGTACACCATAAATGACTCTCTTCCAGGTGGGTTTACTCTCACCATCTTCTTCTTGCAATGTATCTCGGCATCGTTTGCACTAAGCCAATCCATTCCCAATACGATGTCGAAACCATTTCACTCAATGGGAAACAGGTCCTCATGGAATTTATTTATGTTCAAGTCGATGACGATGTTTTTAACGCAATCACTAACATGTATGAATTTGCCACTGAAAACTTCTGCAACTAGAGTATTATCAAGTTTATCTACAGGAAATGCTAGTCTTCCACCAAACTTATGTGATATAAAGGGGTAATTTGCTCCAGAGTCAAACAATACATTGGCAGGCAATCCATTTACAAGAAAGGTACCTGAAGTGATATCTGCTTCATCTCTTGGTGCTTCTAGGGTTATCTGGATTTCTCTTGCCTTTGGCCTCGGCGGAATGTTAGGCCTTGATGCCTCTTTCTTCTTCGGATAGTCCCTCGAAATCTGTCCTTCTTCATAACATCCGAAGCACACCGTCTTTTTGATTGTGCACTCATTGGCGTAATGCCCAGAATTTCCAGATTTGAAACAAGTCACCTCCTAGCCACATTTTCCAAAGTGCTTCTTTTTACACTTCTCACACAATCTTGCTTCACATCCTCCTCCTTCGAACTTCTTATAATCAAACTTCAAGAATTTTCTTTTCTTTTTGGACCTTGAAGATCCTTCAAACTTTCTCTTTTTGCCAACTTCGACCTTGTTGGCGGATCTACTCTTGATCATTTCTTCAACAAACTTAGCAACCTAGATGGCTGCCTCAAGAGTAGATGTCTGGCGTACTAGCACAACATACTCCCATGGTATTCCCTTCGTATACTTATCAATTTTTGTTAGCTCTTCAGGGTTGATGCGCAAAACAAACTCCATCCGGTCTATGAAGGCATTGGTATACTCGTCAATGGACATGTTGCCCTTCTTCAATGTTAGAAACTGATTTTCTAGTTCTAGCATGTTTTGGGGTGAGAAAAACTTGCGTTTAAAGTGTACCAAGAACTTTGCCCACGTCATTTGTAGTGGCTCATTGGGGCTTATGGTCTTCCCCAAAGTGTTCCGCCAACGAACAACACCACCTCTAAACTGACACAGTGCATAAGTGGTTTGTAGCTTGCCCTTGCAACTACACGTTATAAAAGCTAGCTCCATTTCATAGATTCATTTTATAACTCCGATTGGATCTTCTTTCCCAATGAAAGTTGATGGCTTGAAACTCGTAAACTCTTTGTACTTGCATCCGTTCCTTTCAATCCCTTCATCTTGGTTATTTCTTCTAACAACTAGCGGTTCAGCTTGGCCAATGGTTCTACTATAGTTTCCTTCTTCTGATTAACCCTCATTCAGTTCAGTCTGTTCAACAGGCACAGTAGGTTCATCCATATTCTATTGAAGTAGACGCTTTGTTTTTTCCATATGACGATCCAACATCATTTGAATCATTGCTTGTAATCATGCCATCATGATTGGCTCGGGTGCAGCTGCTACCTCTGGTGCACACTCAATCACAGGACACTGATTAGCATTAGCATTTCCATTAGTGTTTTTGAATCCGCCTCAGGTTCTTTCCATCTCAATCTATACACCAAAGTAGGCAAATTTAGATCTTTATTTTCGATAGACGTTTAAATCCTCCTTGTCACTCCGAAAAGTTACATGTCAGTTCTAATATCGTAGGCGAATGTTTAGAAATCTGAACACATAAGGTTTCTAGAAATGGTCAGCAATAGACCATGGATCTGATAAAATAATAGCATATCAGGCATCTTTATAGTTATAAGATAAATCATTTAGCACATAATAGCAATTTAGGAATCTTTCCTAAAATAATCTAGTGCTTGTGTCTAAAATATAGCAGACATTCATCTCACAATCATCGCTTAGAATTCTAAGTTTAAGTCTAGAAATCCTACAAATTCCTAGTTCACTTAAACTAATGCTCTGATACCAACTGTGACATCCTCATTTTCTCAGCCAGAAAAGACCGATATGTTTATGCTATATTTGAAAATTAGAGTATCTTTTTGAAGAAATATGTTGCGGAATTTGTTCCCAAAAATATGATAAGTAATATATCAAAGCATTCCCAAATGAATGAGTTTTCATTATATTAAAAATGTTGGGATCTAATTGTCAATACAGTACATAAGCATAAACAGAAATAGTATAGACCTTACAACATCTATTATTCTAATGGCCTATAACCCATAGATCTCTCATCATTTCAACACTCATGTGCTCTTGCCACTACCTGTAATATAAGAAATTGAGTGGGTTGGGCTTGGGGAGCCTGGTGAACACATAAGGTTTTCAACCGACAATAATTAAGTTCACTAGTTTCATCAAATCATTCAACCCGATTACCTGTTCCCGTTATCCTCACTTTATGTCCCTATAACATCTAATTCAAAGGACCTAGCCTAAGGATCAGCATCGGGATGACAATACTGCTTAGGGGATTCCTTAGCAATATATTTCAATAAGGCAACCATGAGGGGGATGGAGTACACTAGTGAACACATCGTTCACAAACATCTACATATTGCGAGCCTACAAGTGTTCCATAAGACTGTCTAGAATATTTCGTGGTTGTCATCTATACTCCGCTATATGACTAATTAAGCTTAAACATTGAGGCCTCTCATCATTTATTTCGTCATCTATATCATCACCCATCTTTACCCATCATAATTATTGGTATAAAATACATATATAGTTCAAATCGAATAAAACATGTATATTTTATGAAAGATCTTGTATGCCCAAGAGTCATTATAGAATGATATTGCTAATAATATATGATCCTATAGGGTCACACCATATAGCAAGTTACCTTCAATTGATTATTTATTAATATAATTTGATTATTAATAAATATATCAACACTTATATTTAATTGGAAAATTATTATTTCATGGAAATAATATTTTACTAATTGAGAATTTATTATTTGTGGAAATAATATTTATGGGAGAAAAAACAAGTTATGAAATATATCATAAAATATGATTATTTATAAGTTATATTTATATATCTTAATAAACTAGTTCAATTTATATAAAAGGTCGTTTTATATAAACATAAGCTATTTATATATTCTTATTTATATCTTAATAAGCTAGTTATAATTTATATAAAAGGAAGTATTATATAAAATAAGATATTTATATATATGACTAGTTATATAAATACAAGTATTGGGAATTTTTTATAAAAATGATTGAATTTTTATAAAGATAACAAGTATGTATATATATAAACTAGCATGAAACATTTTTTGTCTTCTTTGTGCCTTGGTTTTTTTCGAAAAGTAAGAGGAGACCAAGAATGGTCTTCTTTTGAATTGTTTAATCAATTCTACCTTGCTTGTAAGAAGCATGTCCCATGCTCATTTTGCTTTATGGTCTCCCTTTTCTTTTTTGCCTTTATATATAAGGGAAGAGTATGGAAGGTTAGTTGCAAGTTATAGCATGATGTTCTTCTTCTTTTTGGCTATGTAAACTGAGAGCAAAGTGCTCCTAAAGGGCTGCCAAATTTTCGGAATATGAAGGCTTCTCACTCCTCCATTCTCTTGCATTATGATGTCAAAGAATGTCCCTTTGTTGCTTCACCTTTGAACATATATTTGGTATATATTTCAAAGGCTTATGAACAAAAAATTACAAGTGAGTACTATCATGTTTTGATGGTTCTACACTTTCTTGGTGGATACTTCTAGAGAAATCTTGTTTTAGAGTTTCATGCCACACTTCATCAACTTCCAACCTCCCATGAGGATCAAAGTTTTCAAAGGTTATTATGCTTTCTCTTCTGTGTTTGTTTTAATCTTTCAAACTCTTGCAAAATAATCATTGGTGGGTAAAATAGTTTTAGTTTTATTCAATATTTTTAAAGCTTCCGTTTTTGTTTTTACTGGTTGTGAAACCGGATTTTTTAGTAAATCTCAACAATTGGTATCAAAGCCATTTTTGCAAGATTAGTTAGATTATTTGTTTAGTTGATGAAATCTTTGTTTTTGGAAATATGGATGGTTTTCTCTGTGCAAGAAAAATCCATACATATTTTATATGACAACTTTAAAATGTTTATAATTGTTATATTTGACCAAAAGTTTACATGTATCTATTTGGTCATAAAAGTTGTCTTAGAAAAACAAAGAGTTATATATATATATATATATATATATATATATATATGTGTGTGTGTGTGTGTGTGTGTGTGTGTGTGTGTGCATAAACTAGCCATGGACCTTTGTGTTGTTGCATGTGTTGATTTATTTAAAATGGTTTTAATTATTTAGTTATTCATATGGTATGTAATAATTAAATAGATAGTTTTCTTTTGTTAATTTTAGTAAATAATATATTAGTTTTAGAAATAGTTTATTTTTTAAAAAAAATGTAACAAGAATGAAAATGGTGGCCATTTTGAAGATCAAAAGCTTATAAAGTTGATTTTATTAAAGTTTATCAAAATTTATAAAATTATTTTTATAAACTTGCTACAAGGTGTTGAAGTAAGTGGGAGCATATGAAGACTTTACAAGATAAAGGTCTACTATGTCCCTTTAGGAATAGACTTAATAATTTTGTGATGGCTCACAAAATTATTACTAGTTAATGGCTTAGTTTATGCATATATGTTAAAATTGTTATGCATGTTTGTGTTATTTTATGTTTATGTTCTTATTATTATGTTATGGTTGGTAAACTAGTTTTTCAAATGCAAAATAATATTTGAACATAAATAAACATCACAAGGAGTTTGATTTTAATGAAATTTACCTTTTAACATAAGCTTCTAAAAATAGTTTTACAATAAAACAAGATTTATCCTTAAAACTAGTAACCGGTAAAATTTCAGGATTAAAATTGTATAAGTTTAAAATTGATATTTATAAACTTATCAAACTCCAAACGTTATTTTATAAAAGAAAGTTTTATTAAAAGGTTTACAAATATTGTAAAGCGCTCAGGCATCGAATTATTAATACTAACTATCAAAATTTGATCGCATCAATTTTATAAACCAAGTTTTACCATTATTAAAATGTGGTTTTTTCGTAAAATAAGATTTTAAACAAAAAGGTATACCACGATTTATTGAATGCACGTAATAACCATGATATAACATGTTTTTTAAACTAGAATTATAAAAACATCAAAGACCTCTTACAAACCTCAAATATATGCAATCATTTTTACAAAACACTTGCATGTCTCTTGTATACACCGGTGGGATAAATGATACCTAACCGCTTGGTGTTATATTTTGATGGTCAGGGTGTTTTCGGGATTTCTGTAACCAAGTTATAGGTCGATTACATAAGTTTTTCAAATTGGATGATTTGATCGGAAATCTCTTGTGATAAAGGATACATAAGCAAGAGAGTTCCGAGGCACAGATGGGATCAAACGTGTCTAATTAAATTTGTTATTAGTGATCCCATAAATCTAGGAATTATATGGTAAGATATAATTGATAATTGAAATCTATCGGGTTGAATTCGGATGAATGTGATAAAGGATACCGAATCATTTATTTGTTTTGCAACTTGGATCCTAGACTTTGATAATTAATGTTTTTAGAAACTAAAATGGTATTAATTATTAAAGATTAAATACAGAAAATACTAAATGAATTTTGTTAAAAAATTTTAGATATATAATCCACTCTCATAACCATGAATTGACATTTCTCTTTAAATGACTTAATGAAACAATTATATTCAATAGATACAACTTCTATGAAGGGGTTCATGTCTTAAGAGACATCTCCGGTACAACTTCAATGAATGAGTTCATGTCTTAAGAGACAATCTCGTGAGAGATGTGAAATTGTATACACTTAAAGGACCTATTCCTAAAGAAATTGCTTTGAGCAATAGACCTAAATATGATACCTAGTAAATGCATCACTGTGATGCTCAAGATGCTTCTAACATCATACTACGAAGAATTATTCATGAATTCTTGGAAGTTTTTGATATATATATATATATATATATATATATATATATATATATATATATATATATATATATATATATATAAAATAGGGTAAGCAATATTCCAATAAATATAGTGATATTTTGTTGGAATAGTGCAAGGCTAAACGAGTCACCTTGTGTGATCTAAAAGGCACACGTTTTATGGAATAAACACCTTTAAGCCCAAGATATCCAATAAGGCCCACATAGATGTATCTTGTTTCTTTTGTGAAGAAACTGGACGCTAGCAGAGGAACTGCTCCTCTTATCTAGAAGGAAAGTCTGAAAGAGATCAGTACTTCACATATCTACTAGTTAGAACTTATACTTTTTGAGTAAAACTCAAGTACTTGGTACTTGAAAGTTAATCTAATATTTGTAATTTGATTGCAAATATTTATAGAAGAGTAACTAGTTGAGCACAAGCAAGTTGGAACTACACTCTCAAAGTTTAGTTTATTATTTGTGCTTAGAACATAAATTGTTTGTAATATAAAACAATGTTGGTTTTGGAACAATGTATGTTTGAAATTTAGCATGTCTAAATATTTAATCTCAATTATTTATTTAAATGTTTTAGTATTTACTAGATCGTTTTTCATAACGATAATACTCTTATTCTGAAATGGTTGACTTCTATTTCTGAGACTATATCTCTTAATGGAATTACAAAGTAAATGTCAACATTTTATAAATAAAATTAAGTTCTATATGGAATCACTTTTGACTTAAACTTTTTTTAAATCAGACTTATCTATGACATTGTTATCTTTATTGTATAAATGAAATCCACATATTCCAACTTCAAAAAATGGATCTTTGAAGGAAAATAATTTAGTTTATTTGACATATGTGAATCTTATTTATATATAAAGGATTCCTAATAATATTTTCACTAAAGTGTAGAGAAAATAATTATCAAGGAACTATACACTTTGGTGTATAACTTCCTTTCTAATGAATGTCCATGATTAAGCACAAGATACAACCCAGTAGTACCATCTAAAGCCTTCGTGATGATAAAGGGTGAATTAAACTTTATTTGATATAGTTTACTTTCTAATCAATAGAAATATCCTCCTTTTTAACCTTTTTGGGATTATACTTCAATCACTATTAATTGTACCTAGAATACAAACACCAACTAACTACATAATTGTAGAATATTCTAAAAGGGCATTTAAATTATTATATACATACCTACCAAGAATAAGTTCATTTATTCCTCTGAAAGTTGAGTTAGTAGAAAGCAAGCTTCTAATGACAAAGTAAGTGGGAGGCACGTGGAACGTGAAGCGGCTCAAGAACCTTAGCCGAATGTAAGAATTGTTGGCACTAATTTCAACAATGAATTGTTGAACATGAATAATAGCTATTCATAAACACAAATTGTTCACAATAATGGTAGAAATCATCTGTGACTTGAGAAATGTAGAATCTCTCATTGATGAGTTCATGATGGTTTCTAGTTAAACCATCAACTATCAAAATATTATATCAAATGTTGAATCTGACAAATGACTTAGAGTCATGAACATTGAGATGTAATCCATGTTTAATACTCAAGTATGGGCTAGATTAATCTTCATCTCTATAGCAAGGCTAGAAGGAGTAAGAGATTCTTCAAGAAAGAATATGCTAATGGATACATATATACATATTTAGTAATACTTTTTATATAAGGATTTTCTCATACTCATGTCATTTATTATGGTCCTTATCATACTCATGACATTGACTATGATCAAACCTTTTCACAACTAACTATGATTAGATCAACAAGGATATTATTTGCTATAACTTCATATTCTTAATATGAGATATAGAAAATAGATTTCAAGAAAGACCGCTTTTCTTAATAAAGATCTACTAGAAGATATATATATATATATATATATATATATATATATATATATATATATATGTATATATATATATAGCTTAGCCTGGAGGTTTTCTTAATCCATATTATCCTAACCAAATGTGTAAGGCTTAAGATCCACTTGTGGATATAAAGCAAACATGTCAAACTTGGAATAGTCATTTTAATATAAAGATACAGGGTATGCTTTTATATCAAAATGAAAAGAACGTGTGTGTGTTTACTAAGAAGTAGTGGGAGAATAGTGATATTCCTAATCTTGTATGAAAGAGACATTCTTAATCATTTGAAATGACATTCCAACTATGAAAGGTGGTTTTCACCTTGACTCGAAAAGTATTTCTAAAATGAAAGACTTAGGAATGACAACATACATTCTTGGAATGTAAAATCTATAAGAGATAGATAAAGATGAATGTTAAAGGGTTTTAAAATTCTTTTTGCATGAAATGACAATATCTTGTAAGAGGTCAAGATATAATATTCCTTTGGAAGATTCTTGACATTGTCACATGACACCATTTTTTAGTTTGTCGCAAATGGATCTAGCACATAAGTTTAAGCTACATAAAATGAATTATATTCTATTTGATTGGAAAATGAATCCATCATTTATGTTATATCATGAGATATAAAATTCAATACATGGTTAAGTCACTAGATGACTGTGAGAACATTCTAATAGTAATTAAGAAGAGCTAAGAGAATGTATATGAGACAACTAGTTTAGAATAAAATCTTAATGTAAAGAGCTACATAGGATTTTGATTTCTAAATAAATATATATAATTATGAATTATAATTGGAATATGACTTCATTATGGAATGAAGAGTAAGTTTAGTTGGAATGAGGTCTAAGTAAAACATAATGACACAGTCTATTACAAAATATGAATACACAACTTTTAAAGTTAAAGTCAAATATGATTGGATGAATGAGCTCATTGAAAGAACCTATGTTGATTTCTGCCATTCAAGGATCACATATAAATCTTTATGACTTCAAGAGTTGACTTAATCAAGCTAAGAGACTCTATGTCACGAAATAACACTAATCATATTCTCCAAAATATTGAACTATACCTAGAGTAAAAGTCAAATATGAAGATATAGTATTTGCGAAATTCACACAAATTAAATTTAGTCGAACCCATTAATAAAGTCTTTCGTTTTAAGCTAAGTATGAGTTGTCACACTTAAGCCATAAGACTTTTATTACTCTAGAAATGAGATTTTTGTTTGGATTTAGTATCTGGAAATTAGAACATTGTAACAACAGCTATTACATAATGTTTTGATATATTGGGATATGATTATTACATTAATACTTGTTGTTCTCTATATTAACATGTTTAATCCATGAATAATCTTATTATTCTAAAGGTTCATAGTCGGCTATGATTGTGGGAGCAATTATGAAGTAAGACTAATATGAAAAGGATTAGTTGACTCTCACCAGATGAAAGTAGGCAAGAAGTTGTAACCAAGTTTCATATGTACTTGTTAGAGAACTAGTACTAAACGAACACGCATCAAGATCAACTCATAGATCGCAGTCGTGAGTGACACTTAATTAAAAGGTATTATCTTTGTATCCTTAACACCTGAGACACATAGTGGGACTTAAGTGTAAGGAGTGATGTGCTTTGATATGACCAAATGTTGTTCCTTAAACGGGCAGTTATAAAAGTCATTTTCAGGTATGGTGTGAACTATGCAAGAGGCTTATGTAGTCAAGATGAGATTTGTTCGTTTTATATGTTGAGAGTTAGACATCTTACACTCGTTACCCAAAGTTGAATTATAAATGAGATTGATTGCGATCCAAGGCTCATGTTTAACAGGATGTGTGTAACAAATGGATAATTGATAAACTTACCTTAATACATCAATTGAAGCTTAGAGCTTTTGGGAATTGGATGTTGATGAATGGCATTCTTCGTCATATGTTATTAGGGGTAGTGAAATGTTGCTAGACATTCACCACTGTATCAATCTATGATGAGTCTTGTGTAAGTGGGAGATTGAAAGATCTTGTATGCCCAAGAGTCATTATAGAATGATATTGCTAATAATATATGATCCTATATGGTCACACCATATAGCGAGTTACCGTCAATAATCATTGATTATTTATTAGTATAATTTGATTATTAATAAATATATCAATACTTGTATTTTATTGGAAAAATATTATTTCATGGAAACAATATTTTACTAATTGGGAATTTATTATTTGTGGAAATAATATTTATTGGAGAAATAACAACTTATGTAATATATCATAAGGTATGATTATTTCTAAGTTACATTTATATATCTTAATAAACTAGATCAATTTATATAAAAGGTAGTTATATATATATATATATATATATATATATATATATATATATATATAAGATAGTTTTATATAAATATAAGATATTTATATATTCCTATTTATATCTTAATAAGTTGGTTACAATTTATATAAAATGAAGCTTTATATAAAATAAGATATTTATATATATGACTAGTTATATAAATATATATGTTGGGAATTCTTTATAAAAATGATTGCATTTTTATAACATATATATATATATATATATATATATATATATATATATATAAACTAGCCATGAGACATTTTTTGTCTTCTTTGTGCCTTGGTTTTTTTGGAAGTAAGAGGAGACCAAGCATGGTCTTCTTTCAAATTGTTTAATCAATTCTATCATGCTTGTAAGAAGCATGTCCCATGCTCCTTTTGCTTTATGGTCTCCTTTTACTTTTTGGCCTTTATATATAAGGGAAGAGTAGGGAAGTTTAGTTGCATGTTCTAGCATGATCTTCTTCTTCTTTTTGGCTATGTAAATCGAGAGCAAACTGCTCCCAAAGGGCTGCCAGATTTTCGGATTTAGAAGTCTTCTCACTCCTCCATTCTCTTGCATTATGTTGTCAAAGAATGCCCATTTTTTTCTTCACCTTTGAACATATATTTGGTATATATTTCAAAGGATTATGAAAAACTAATTACAAGTGAGTACTAACATGTTTTGATGGTTCTACTCTTGCTTGGTGGATACTTCTAGAGAACTCTTGTTTTAGAGTTTCATGCCATACTTCATCAACTTCCAACCTCCCATGAGGATCAAAGTCTTCAAAGGCTGTTATGCTTTCTCTTCTATGGTTGTTTTAATCTTTCTAACTCTTTCAAACTGATCCTTGGTGGGTAAAACAGTTTTAGTTTTATTCAACATTTTTAAAGCTTCCGTTGTCATTTTTATCGGTTGTGAAACCGGATTTTTGAATAAAATCGAACATTTTGTTCATCCATCATAGATATCAAGAACACAGATAATATGCACACATAGCACATAATATATATATTAAATATTTAATATCTATGTGTAAGATGAAAGTAACTATGCATGCACTCGTTTGTTAAAGTGATGACTCCAAACTCGGGCAGCGCTTCGCTTCTAACAATTTTGTTTTCCTTCAACGAAACCTAGTATCATTATCAGTAGATCTTAGTCTAATATTTATTGCGATTAATTATTAGTGTAGGTAATATTGTTTTTCATGTTCTTTATAAGTGCTAAACAATATTTTCAACTACTGTGTACAGACAGGGGCCAGACATGAAACACCGGAGGGCTGGACCATTTTGGCATTTAAGCTGTTCTGAAATCCAACAACCATATGCGGCCCTTCAAACCAGATTCCCCATACTGCGAGCAGTTAAAAGGTATTATAATAACACGTTGTATATTTTATAATACTTACATATAATGTTTATAGGTTCATAATAACGATAATGAAATTAAACACAAGCTATACTTAAAGTAGGGTAAGCATAACTCACTTGCAAGGGGGTTTAGCTAGGAGTCGGGATTTGTGGGGGTAGAACTTCTGATTTGAAAGCTCTTCTTCTCGGAGCCTTTTGGCGCTTCGAGACTCACCTCTAGCACTTTGGAAGTGTCAAGGAATGGGAAGGGTTAAGAAGGATGTTTGATGGAGAAACAATGGGAAAGTTGTGAAGAAATGAGGTGATCCGCGCACCTATTTATAGGCTGAGGCTTTAGACTACGCTGGCGTAGCTTCGGAGTACATTGGGCGTACTTAGTATGTTGCGCGTACGAGGGCCAGGTGTCGGAATCCTATGCGAATCCGTGGAGAGAAAGCGAGGGTCCTGATTCGGCCACGTGTCACCCTCGCATCCTAATCCCATTAACTTCTAAATTTCGTAACTTTCACATACGAGCTCCGTTTTTTACGTTATTTATATCCACGTGTAGGTAGCGACGTGATCTACAACTTTCATTTAGAATCCGTCAGCTAATTTTGACTTTATTTTTAAAGTTATATTTTAACAGGCTTAAATAGACAAACTCCATTAAAAATTCATAACTTTGTCATATGACGTCCGTTTTCATCTGTCTTTATATCATTGAGTTCCTATTAACGAGACTTCAATTCTCTTTTAGATTGTGTCGGATTTTAAAAATCGATTGATCTAAAATTTGATCTCCGGGTTATGCACTTCCACATACAAAGTTAGATTTGGACGTTCTCTATATCCACGCTCTCGTTTTAACGTATGCTACGCCTTTTGTTTCTATCGCTAAGGCTAAAAAGTATTTTATCGCAAACTCGGTTTTTATGATACACAACGTCGTGCTGGTTTCACCGTAAAACTTCGACAAGTCATAACTTCTTTATTATAAGTTGGATTTCAGCGTTCCTTATATCCTTGAAATCCTTGTTGCGACCACTTCAAATTTCTTCATAGATATTGGGTCTATCTATTGTTTTATTTTTTACTCTTATTTTTTTTATTATTTATTATATTGTTATAAACACATATATTGCACATAAATAACATATTACTCAAATAATCCTCGTCATTACTTCAAAATAGGTTACAATTGTTGACCCTACCTATTATATCATAATATTAATGTTTAGCCTAGAAATACGGGCATTATAATTCTCTCCTCCTTAGGATGATTCCGTCTTGGAATCATGCATCAACAAACAGATGTGGATAGCGACTCATCATGCCACTCTATGTTTCGCAGGTGAGGTTCTGCCCATTCATATGTTTCCATCGCACAAGCACAAGTTCGGCCATCTTAAATCACAACTTCTTTGTCTTACGGTCAATAGTTGCTTTAGGATCTTCAATTAACCTCTGATTTTCATCCATCCTTAACTCTGAAAGTGGAATTATATTGGGAACTTCTCCCATGAACTTTCTCAAATAACACACATGGAAAGTGTTATGAATACCATCCAGTTCTTCCGGCAATTCCAGCTTGTGAGCTTGGTTCCCAATCCTCTGAAGAACCTTGAATGGTCCAATAAACCTTGGACTCAACTTTCCTCTATTTCCAAATTTTATAAGTCCCTTCCATGGTGAGACTTTAAGCAATACCGAATCTCCAACTTCAGATATCATTGGTCGTCGCTTCTTATCAGCATAGCTCTTTTGGTAATCTTGAGTTGTTAACATTCTTTCTCTAATCACTCTCAACTTTTCAGCAGTCTGTTGGACTATTTTGGGGACCATAAACTGCTTCTCTTCAGCCTCAATCCAACAAGACGGCATACAACACTTTTGTCCGTACAATGCTTGATAAGGTTCCATCTTGATGCTCGAATGGTAACTATTGTTGTAGGAAAACTCTACCAAGGGTAAATGCTCATCCCAGTTACCTTGAAGTTCTAGGGTGCATGCTCTTAATATATCTTCCAGTGTTTGAATTGTTCTTTCGCTCTGACCATCATTCTGCGAATGGTAGGCTATACTTAAACACAACTTCGTACCCATTTCCTCTTGTAGACTTTTCCAAAATCTTGATGTGAAATGACTATCATGATCCGACATTGTAACATCCCGATTCACAAGTTTTGAATTCCGGGGTTTTATGCTTATTGTAGTACCTACTCGACGAGTTAGGAGGCCCCAACTCGTCGTGTAGAAGCCAAGGAGACCGCACAATTTTACAAATCTACTCGATTTGGAGCTAAGTGTGAAAACCCTAATTTTTTGGGGTTTGCACCCTATTTAAAGAGCCATAAGTCCTTTACCCCACATCCCTCATCACCTCATCACCCAGACAAAAACCGTAACCGAGTTACCTTCCATCTTGAGAGTGTGAAAGGCTAAGAGTGTGTGTTTTGGTGCATTCCTTGAAGAGTGAAGAGCTTGGAACAAGAAGGAGTCTATAGATTCGGCATCTATTCAGTTGTAGCAGCCATTTGAAGGTAAAAATCCATCACCTTGATCCCTTCTTGTTACGATCTTTCCATTAAAGAGTGATGGCCATTTCTAACTTCTTCTTGAGTCATTACTGGTTTTGAGCATGCTTTAAAGCTAAGACTTTAGATTTGGACACTATTAGGTCCTTTAGGCCTATTAATCAAGCTTTATCAAGCTTTGGCCAATCTTCATTCCTTAAACCCCTTTTTGAACCTTGTTTTGACAAAAAAAAAAGCCCCTAAATGCCATGCATGTACGTAAAGCTTGCACCTTTACGTGGTATCTCAGCCATAAAAGGCTAAATCTAGAGTTTGGGGCCTTAGTATCGCTTAAAAGCATCTGAATGAGAGAAAGGGCTGAAGGAACTTGACAATTTGGGTAGGGTTTTCCCCCGATATTTTGGACATTGTGCAAACTTGACGAGTTGATGAGAAAACTCGGCGAGTTGACTCGAATATTCCCGATTTTTCCTAGTAACAGAAGGAACTCGACGAGTCGTGCAGAGGCACTCAACGAGTTGAGTCAACATGGACAATTGACTTGAGTGTTGACTTTCATGGGCTTTTTAGGGTTTGGTCCAGTTGTTGACTTTGGAGACCATGGAGGGGTAAAGTGGTCTTTCACCCGTTCTGAGATTTGGTAGAGGAGTTATCTTAACATCTTTGGAGTTGTTAATGCAAATTGTTAATTAGTGGTGATTGTGATATATCTAGACAGAGTTTAGACCGAAAGTTTAAGTACGAGACATACTAGCTTTACTTACGAGGTGAGTCTTCTCACTATATTCACTTAAGTGGTAATTATTATGCTATCGGAGGGTCTTATTTGTGTTACTGCCCGGAGGGTCATATGTGCTTATACTGAGACGTGTGATATTATGCATTCTGTCTTTGTGATTTATGTTGTATATTATTTTGTTCTTTTATTGAGATAGGACCAGAGGTTCCAACTGAGTCGTGATACCGGAGGGTTTTCATTGAGATACAGGACTGGAGGGGCCAACCCGAGCCGTGAGACCGGAGGGTCTTCACTGAGACACATGAGCGGAGGGTCCTTATTGATATATAGCCATGAGAGGATAATCCTTTGTGTGTGGTATTTTGGGTAACTTACTAAGCTTTGTGCTTACAGTGTTGTGTGAAATGTGTTTCAGGTACATCTCAGGATCGTCGGAAGGCGCCGTATGATTGTACACACCAGCTTGTTGATTTATGTTTTGAGGATTCTGGGATATGTGACAAACAATTTTTATGATCATGTTTGAAAACATTTACAAATTGATTATGAGAGTTGTTAAACTGTGTTTTGTGTGGAATTAAAAATGAAAATTTTATTTGAAAGTTTAGAGTGTTAGAAGTTGGTATCAAATCCTTGGTTTGAGGGATTCGGATGTACCCTCGGGTATGTCTGGACTCAAACTGAGGATTTGAGAATTTTTGTTTTCTAAAAAAAATGATTTTCTAAACGACCAAAAGATTTTAAGAAGAAACGAGATGAAGCAGTGTGTACAATCAACCAGAGCCCGAACAGTGATTTCCAAAAAACACCCTTACTTGTTTATATTATGAGATGAGATACTTATGAGATATTAGAGCTGCATGCTAGATGATAGGAAAGGTATTTCAGGAATTTAGAGCTAGAGTTGTTTGACTCATGACGCCTTAGCCTAGGAGGATGCTATTGATTGACATTATCTGTTATTTGCTCTGTGTGTTGAGTATGAGTATATGGTCGGAAACCGTTGAGAGATAGTTTTGATTCAAAGAGTGATCAAGGAGGGATACCTAGATGTTCATTTGAGGAATTTACTGAGAGAGTAGTTTGATATCCGTGAGGGATAGAGTACCTGTGAATTTGGATCATGGGAGGAGGACTTGCGACAACTACGGGTTGGTGTGGAAGGTAGTATTGGGCCCGTACTACTGAAAGCATCAGATATGTACGTGGCTCAAGTAAGAATGCCTGAGGTTCTAAGAAGCGAACTGAGGGGAGATAACATGGTTCGGGTACCATGATTCGTGTGAGAGTGAGTTTCTGTCTTTACCGGTTGTCCCGCTACGGTTGTTCAGACTGAGAGTGGATATGGTAAATTGTGGGACCAGAGGGCCATGTCGTTCGAGCTTATATGGAGTATACCTTACAAGAATAATTGAGTTTAGATCTCAAGGGATTTGACTGGTGAGGTGCCAGTTGGAGGCACAAGACTCAAAAAGGAGGCGAAGGTGATGCGTTGTTGAGGATTTTATTCTAAATAGAGTGATCAAACGATGGTTGTGATGACCTTTTCTGTGACAATAATTACATTATTTATGCTTTCCATGTGGAACGGAAAGGATAGCGAGCTTCCAATTTTATATTTTGGAGGTAAATCATGTGGGGTAGCATATAGTTGCGATATTTTCGCCAGAGCATTTTGTAGTATGTCTGCTGTGAGGTATTTCTTATACTGTAAGAGAGTCAACAGTGGGGACTGAGATGGATAAGGACAAGGGTATGCCTTAGTTGAGTATAGTAAGGCATATTTTAGCAACAATTCCAGGTAATAAAGAGAAGTATATCGGGGCGACGATCCACGTTGTCTACATCGTGTATTGACTGTGAGGGTGAGGTCTCTTGCTTCTATGATGATTCATGTGATGGAATGTTGGTTGAGGAATCAGAGATGAGGTGTGTGTGTGTGTGTGATAGCCCATTATTTCCATATTGAAACTCGTAACTAAATTTGGGAAAATTGAGATGTCGAGTGGTATGTCGATATGAGATTTTTGGTGATTGGAGGCAGTCACATTGAGAAGATTTTGAGGTTTCCATCTGAGAATCAGAACACACGGAGTATATGAGACTTGGGTCTAGTGGTAGTTATGAGGAATCTGTGGCCCGGGTATATGAGACTTGGGTCTAGTGGTAGTTAAGGTAAGGTACCGAGCGAGATGATGTATGTTGTAAGTGCTTAGGAAAGAATGAGTGTCTCCATGACAGGTAGCCGTTGGTCAGAGATTTTATTATGGTTAATGTTTCTTTGGGTTTACCAATGTTCAAGTTTCGAGGCGGTTGGGTCGTTGAGGGCAAGTTTTGATTGTTGAGAGATTTGTTAATTCAACATATAGATTGTTATCTATACTCCGGGAAGGGCAGTAGTTGATTTGTCAATCAACTTCAGAGTCGGTATGTGTAGTTTCACATGGGTTTTAATCAAGTAGAAGATGGGGTTTTTGGATTGTCATCAATGCGTTCTCAATCATTGACGATTCCTCCATACTTCAAATTATGAGTTAGAGTACTTCAAAGGTTTCAAGTTGTGTAAGTTGAAGATCAGTGGTCGTGGCAAGCTATCATGAGATTATGTGATGGTGTATCAAGGTATCTGAGTATGATGCCCTAAATCGTTGGATTATTATGAGACTCGGTTTTGTTAGATGGCAAGAGGAGTATCGAGTGACTATTATCTATTTCAACTATGGACCCATCAATTAATTGTCACCATATGGGAATTTTTCCAAGGGCATAGATTGGTATTGAGGAAGATGTTTTGTATGCGAACATCTTCATCAGAAGTAATAATGCTTGATCTGAGTAGGTGTGCACTTATTTAAGTTGGGTCGCGGAGTATGAGTTTAGTGAACTCGGTATGGTGATAGCTTGATAGTGAGATCATGAGATTATTTGGTAATCTAGCAGTTGTAGGGTTGTAAGAGAGAGTGGATGAATCCAAGTGGGAGTAATCACCTAGGACTGTCGGGAAGGACCGTGGTGTGAGCCCAGGGAGAGTAAAGGAGCATGATAAGACTGTGGAGAGTCGTAGCATTCAGTAGTTAGTGAGAGAGTGTTGTAAGACTACAGGGAGAAATAGAATTCACTAGTTAGTGAGAGAGTGTTGTAAGACTGCGAGGAGTCGTAACATTCACTAGTCAGTGAGAGAGTGTTGTAAGACTGCGGGTGGCCGTAGCATTCACTAGTTAGTGAGAGAGTGTTGTAAGACTGTAGGGAGCCATAGCATTCACTAGTCAATGAGAGAGTGTTGTAAGACTATGGGGAGCCATAGCATTCACTAGTGAGTATGTGACGCAAAAGGAATCTTAGGCTTAGTAGCCTTGTCATCTGAGTCGTTGGGAGTCTGGTGGTCAGACCAAGTACGAGACTGGAGTCTTAGCGATGGCCAGAAACCGTCACATCCCGATTTAGGGAGGGGTTTTCGCAAGCTAAAATGATTGGAGTGTAATGCATGTGTAGAGATACAGACCTCCGGTAATGAGTTGAGTATCAGATTGGATAGGAGTAGGTTCAATCTTTATTGTCAGACTAGACTCTTATGTTTGAGTTCTGCTCTATCTGTGTAAAGGATGGACAGGTTGGTGTTTCGGAGTTTCAAGTGGATTTCATTTTTGAGTGGTTATGGTTTCCATCTGATGTGTTAGACCTGGGTGGGTCGGTTTGTTTGGCTTGGGGAGGACCACAACACGCATGGAATTAGTATGTCATAGACGATAGAGGTCGGAGGTGATATGTCACTACAGATAGATTGTAATATTGACTGGGGTAAGGCAAAGTTAGTGATCATGAGTACCATCTGATTGGTCAAGGTAGCTCTGTTGGGTTAAACGGCTACGGAGCCGTATTGCTTAATTTGCAAAGGGTAGCCTTGGGCGGTTTAACTTTTTGGTCGGGATTCGACCTTGCATTCAGATTGGAATAAAGATGGGAAGGTAGCTAGGGCTTATGTTTGTGGATATCATTGAATAATTCTGGTCGTTCATGGTCATTCAACTCGAGGTCGGAGTTAAATCATCCTAGGCTTGGTAGTAGAGTGGTTCTGTCCGACGAGGGGTCGGACCTAGTGTAAAATTTCGGTTCCCATGCGGATCGGCAGGTCATTCTTATAGCGTATGAGGGCAGAGTGTTAAGGTTCATTTTTCAGATGATTTATGATAGTAGTATCGGTGGTTGGTCTTCGGTGCAAGGTGACCCCTCCGTTCTGACAGATGTTGCTGACAACTTGGGGTCGTCAGGAGATTTACACAGAGCGAAGGCGTTCTGAGCTAGAGTTTCAGGTCAGCGACTCTATTCTCCAGAAGGTATCCCCATGGAAAGGGGTGATCCGATTCAGGAAGCGGGGAAAGTTGGGCCCTGAATACATTGGTCCTTACAGGGCAAGTGCCTGAGTGGACCTGGGAGCCGGAGTCTGAGATGCGCGAACAGTACCCAGAGAAGTTTCTAGAGAATGACTTCGACAGCGAAGTCTGATCCTAGTGGGGGAGAATTGTAACATCCTGATTTTCAGGTTTGTGATTTCGTGGTTTTATGCTTATTGTAGGACCTACTCGACGAGTTGGGAGGCCCCAACTCGTCATGTAGAAACCAAGGAGACCGCACAATTTTACCAATCTACTCGACGAGTTGCAAGGATCAACTCGACGATTTGGAGCTGAGTGTGAAAACCTTAATTTTTTGGGGTTTGCACCCTATTTAAAGGACCTTAAGTCCTTTACCCCGCCGCCCTCATCACCTTATCACGCAGAGACAAGCCCTAATCGAGTTACCTTCCATCCTGAGAGTGTGAAAGGCTAAGAGTATTTGTTTTGGTGCATTCCTTGAAGAGTGAAGAGCTTGGAACAAGAAGGAGTCTATAGATCTAACATCCACTCAGTTGTAGCAGCCATTTAAAGGTAAAAAGCCATCACCTTGATCCCTTGTTGTTAAGATCTCTCCATTGGAGAGTTATGGCCATTTATAGCTTCTTCTTGAGTCATTATCTGTTTTGAGCATGCTTTAAAGCTAAGACTTCATATCTAGACACTATTAGGCCCTTTAGGCCTAAGGACTCAAGCGTTATCAAGCTTTGGCCAATATTCATGCCTTCAACCCCTTGTTCAACCTTGTTTTGGCAAAATAAGCCCCTAAATCCCATGCATGGATGTAAATCTTGCAGCTTTAAGTGGTATCTCATCCATAAAAGGCTAAATCTAGAGTTTAGGGCCTTAGTCTCGCTTAAAAGCATCTGAATTAGAGAAGGGGATTGTAGGGTCTGAAAGGTGTTTTGTCTTGGGCTCGCTTCTTAGTCCATTTTGTCTCCGGATTGGGCCTGTCCATCCGTGAGTTATTTTCTAGGGTTTTGTATTTATAGGTGCTTGCATGCATCTTAGTACGTAGGATTTGGAAGTGATTTTATTTTTTCAAAGATTTGATCCTTATTATTTGTAACCCTAATAGCCCCTACAGCGGAAGTTCTTTATCGAGCTCTGCTGAGGCTTGAATCAATTGAATCATTCGACTTATTTTGATTCATTCTTGTGTTTTATATTGTTGTTTTCGTTTCAGTGATAAACCTGTTAAAAGATCTAAACGATCAAAGAGTTTCTTAACTCTTCAATTGGTATCAGAGCAGGAGACTGTGTAATTCATACACATCTCTTTTGTGAAAGAAGTGATTAGGGTTTATTCCGCATTTACTGATATTTATTGAGCCGTCACTCCATAATTGACGTATCTCATTATTTATTCATCTTGCCCTAATATTACGTATTACAAGTCTGATCTTACAACAGGTTAAACGATCAAGCATGGACGATTCTCAATCCAATCCTATCAACATCTCAAACAGTATGGGATCTACAACTAAGATTCCAATTCTCTACAACTAAATTATGAAATAGGGCAGAAGATACATCGCATGATTCTACCCTTCCTTGAGTTCAAGGAGGATGAAATAGATGCCAAAGCATACAACTGTGAAAGTGTTGTATCTTCTGATGATGTTAATCCTACTTACATGTATGGTCTGGACAAAATAGAATCTTTTATAAAGTCCAAAGACCATAAGGACATGCTTAAAAATCTTTTAGATGAAAATGATAGGTTGAAACTTAGGACCGAAACCATACAAAAATTCGACTCATTGAGTACCAATTTAAGTTCAGAAAACAAAATTGATGTTGAAAACGCATCTCAACTTAATGAGGACGATGATATGAGTGAAATTTCTGTAGAGGACGAGGTTGACTGTTCTGAATTCATCAAGAGCGAACCCGAAAACCACAAAAACCTGATTTCCAAAAATTCTGTGGAATTCGCTCGTTTGTCCAAAACTAAGTCCCCAGTCCTTAAAGAAAAGGCTGTTGTATTTCAGAAGGTTAGAACTACTCCCAATCAGGTGTATAAGGTCACAGGAGTAACCGAACATCAAACAGTTGAACTCACTGCCATAGTGAACGAAGATAATGCAGATGGATGTGATGAGTTTTTCTGGTCAGCTCCTATAGACAATGCAGACGAAACGGTTGGTCTGTCGGAGCGAACATCATGGAAGACCAAAGGAAGATATATGCCAGAACCGTTGAATAAGCCTACCAACGTTGATGTACCAAGTACCAGTGGCACAAAAGAAAATCTTGTAGAAGAAGTCACCTCCACAAGCAAAACCTCATCTATGAAGAGTGAACCGGTTGCCAAGAAGCTGAAACAAAAAGCTAATATCCACAGACAACCGAAACAGGTGAAAAATCAAAAGCAGCAAAGAAACCTGATATACAAGAAAAATCTCTCAGAGCAAAAGCAGTTTTGGGGCTCTCAAAATCCTCACTACTCTTACCATGATAAAGATTCTAAGTCAGAGAGAAAGACTTTCGGGTCACACGAAGAACAGAACCGAAAGGATAGGTTCGGTCCCGAAAGCAACAACAACCGAAGAGCTAATTTTGGTCCACCAAATAACAACAGGCAAAGACCTGATTTCAGTCCATCAAGCTTTTATAATAAAAGACCAAGTTTCAGACCACCAACCAACAACACCCAAAAATCCAACTTCGGCTCATCATCAAGCGGCTACCGAAGGTCCAGGTTCCGTCCCTCTAATGACCACAGACGAAAGGCTCATTTCGAACCTCAAGTCAGGAAAGACTCTCATTCTAATTTCTTTTCCTCTAATTCTCCTCGTTCTCAATATTCTTCTAAACCCAATTCAGTGCCTACACAAAATTCAAGATCATCAATGAACTTGAAAGGAAAAAGGAAGATTTCATTAGCCGAGGAAGACCGAAAGCAGACTAATGTCCAAACACCAGAATCTGAATCCAAAAAGCTTGCAACTGATTCTAATAAAATCAAAGTGTTTACCATTAAAAGAAAAGATGAAACAACCTTAATTAAACGAACATATCTTGTTGATATTTCTCTTACTATTCCTGTTCCTGTGAAAGGCTCACGTGGACCCAAGAAACTTTGGGTTCCTAAATCTGCTTAATTTTTGCAGGTTATTATTGACGAGCAGTTTGACGAAGAATGGTACATTGACAGTGGCTGCTCACGTCACATGACACGAAGAAAGGAAGAGCTACGGGAGTTTCGATCACTTCAAAATGGTGGCAATGTCAAGTTTGGTAACAACTCCTATGGAACAATAAAGGGTTATGGGATGATAACCAATGGAGACTTCACAATAAGAAAGGTGGCATACATAGAAGGGTTGCAGCATAATCTCATCAGTGTATCTCAACTGGTGGGAGGTACTGGTCTCAAAGTTTCATTCGACGATGAAGGTTCAGAAATTATAGAGAAGAAATTCAACAAGGTCATTCTCAAATCAGATCGAAAAGGCGAAATGTTTCCTATGAATCTCAGACCAATCAAAGGAAATCCAGCCATATGTCTTTTGTCCGAAGCACATTCAGACGAAAGCTGGTTGTGGCACCGAAGGCTCTCACATCTCAACTTCAAACACATCAACAAGCTTGTCACCGGAGGTCATGTTCGGGGTCTTCCATTGCTCAAGTTTGATCGAGAACACTTGTGCGCTGCATGCAAAATGGGGAAACAAAGTCGTCAAAGTCACCCATCAATTATAAACACGAAATTGTTGAACCACTTGAGTTGCTTCACATCGACTTGTGTGGTCCATCATCAATAGAGAGCATTGGCGGTAGCAAGTATATTCTTGTTATTGTTGATGACTTCTCACGTTTTACATGGGTATTCTTTCTGAAGCACAAATCTGAGGCCACTCCTAAGCTAAAGATGTTTATCAAGCAGGTTGAAGTGCAACTGAGAAAAGTCGTTCGAAACATTAGGAGCGACAATGGATTGGAATTCAAGAACAAAGAATTCAAAGACTTCTTGGCAGAAAAAGGAACCAGTCATAACTTCTCATCCCCTTATACGCCTCAACAAAATGGTATTGTCGAAAGGAGAAACCGATCCTTGTGTGAGGCGGCCCGAACTATGCTAAGTTTTGCTTCTCTTCCCTTATATTTCTGGGCTAATACTATTGATGCAGCATGTTTTACGCAGAATAGGTCTTATCTCAACAAGCATTTCTCTCTCACTCCTTATGAGATCATCAATAACAGGAAGCCGAATGTAAAATTCTTTCATGTGTTCGGTTCAAGGTGATTCATCTTCAACTCCAAAGAACATCGTAACAAGTTTGATGTTAAAGCTGACGAAGGAATTTTTCTGGGATATTCTCTTACTTCTAAGGCATACAGGGTTTTAAATAAACGTTCTAGAAAGATTGAAGAAACCTATTATGTGACTTTCGATGACAGCTACGTTAAGAAACTAAAGACTACTGAAGAAGCAATTGGAGAGATTTTCTCTCAAACAGGTCAAGTCACAACCACGATTGCTAATTTATCTGATCAGTTCGTGGACTTATTCGATGAACCTGAGAAAGCCACTCTCTCGGAAGCCAAGGCAGCAGACAACAAAATCGATCGTCTGAAGCAGATTGTCGAAGATGCAGCCAAACAAATGGGAGAAGGAGAACCAGTTCGAAACGAACCTCCTCAGCACGGCATTTCAGTTGAGGAGGAGAATCAATTCTCTTCAAATCAACCGGACTCACATTTTCAGGGGAGAATTCAAGTCTTGTAGCACCCGAAAGCCCGGCTACACCCGAAAGTCCTATAGCACCCGAAAGCCCGGCTACACCTGAGAGTTTCGTAGCACCCGAAGGTCCAAATCAACCTGAAGGTCCAAATCAACCTGAAGATCTAAATGATTCATCATCTGTCGAGGGGGAGAATTCCGATATGTTCTATGATGATGATATTCAATCTGAGTTGGAAGAAATCGTCAACGCCGAATTGGATCCATCCTATGATCCAAACTTTCCTCCGCTCACTAAATGGACCAAAGATCATCTTGTATCTCAGATAGTGGGTAATGTATCTGAAAAAGTCCTACCCCGATCTCAAGTGAAGGCAAAGCAAACCTCCCTATTCTCCAAAGTAGAGTTCTGCATGTATAATTCCTTCGTATCCAAAGTTGAGCCAAAGAACGTCAATATTGCTCTTGATCATTCTGATTGGGTCCAGGCAATGCAAGATGAACTCAATGAGTTTAAAAGAAATAAAGTTTGGCGTCTCATTCCAACACCAAAAGATGTCTCAATCATTGGTCTCAAATGGGTATTCAGAAACAAGATGGATAAGGAGGGTAATGTGATTCGAAATAAAGCTCGTCTTGTGGTGAAAGGATACTTCCAGGAAGAAGGAATTGATTATGAAGAAACATTTGTTCTGGTAGCAAGGCTTGAATCTGTTCAAATATTTCTTGTCTATGCTGCACACAAGAACTTCGAGGTCTACCAAATGGATGTGAAATACGCCTTTCTGAATGGAGAAATTGAAGAAACGGTTCACGTTGAGCAACCTCCTGGTTTTGTGAATGAAAAGCATCCAAATCACTGCTACATTCTAGACAAGGCAGTTTATGGTCTGAAACAAGCGCCTAGGGCATGGTATGAAACACTAACTAAGTTCTTAAAGATGTCTATATTCAAACAAGGTTTGGTTAACCCAACCTTCTTTCGTAAAAAGGAAGGTAACCACCTTATGATAGTTCAAATCTATGTCGATGATATCATCTTTGGCTCAACGAATCCTAGCTTAATAGCTGAATTCAGAAAGCTGATGGAGACTAAATTTGAAATGAGCTCAATGGGTCCAATTAACTTTTTCCTTGGTTTAAACATTAGAAAGGGACCCGAAGGCATCTTTATCAACCAGGAAGCATATACCAAGACTCTTCTTGCTAAATTCGGCATGACGGGAGATTCAAAGGTCAAAGTTCCTATGGCGTTCGACACCAAGCTCACACCATCCTTGGAAAAACCGGCAGTCGATATAACGTTATACCGCCAAATGATTAGTTCCCTGATGTACCTTACAGCTAGCAGGCCTGATATAATGTTTTCTGTGTGTTACTGTGCTAGGTTTCAGGCGAATCCTCATGAACCACACATGCTAGCAGTGAAAAACATACTTTGGTATCTGAAGCGAACCACTTCTCTCGGTCTCTGGTATCCCTCAAACTCAGGTTTCTTTGTTCAAGCCTACTCAGATGCAGACCTTGGAGGATGTGGTTTAGACAGGAAAAGCACTACAGGAGGCTGTCAATTCCTCGACGGGAAATTGGTGAGCTGGCAATCTAAGAAACAAACATGTGTTTCACTGTCTACAGCCGAAGCAGAATATATTGCAGCCACTTCTTGCACATCTCAAGTTATTTGGATCCAAAGCCAACTCCGGGATTATGGACTCAATATGAAAAAGATCCCACTATATTGTGACTCAGAAAGTGCAATTAGGATCTGTCATAACCCAGTGCAACATTCCAAAACCAAACACATTGCATTGAGGTGTCACTTCATTAAAGATCACGTAGAAGACGGAAACGTAGAGATTCGTTTTGTCTGAACTACTGATCAACTGGCTGACATCTTCACCAAATCTCTTCATGAAGCAAGTTTTAATAAAATTCTACAAGGGATAGGTATGATGGAATTGGAGTCAGTACCAAAAACTACTTCTCAAAACTAAAAGTTGGAAGCGAAATGAACCGAACGTTCGGTCTATTTCGGGTTCAGTTCACGTAAGTGCCGAGATGAACCGAGCGCTCGGGTTCGGTCCTATTCACTTGTCTTCGCTTATCACTTAAAGGTAGTTTCTTTGGTTGTAAACTTTTTGTACCCTTATTTCTCAATTATTTATCTCTTATTTTCCAATTCTTTTTCTTTTTCAAACATTTTTTTTTAAACCGAAATGAACCGACGTTCGGTCTATTTCAGGTTCGGTTCCAATTTTTTTTTGTTTGTTTTATTTTTGTTTTTCTCTTTGAATCAAAAACTCCAAAAATATTTTTTTTTATCTTTCTTTCTGTTTGTTAATTTTTTGTGGATAATCAATGGGGCAGGTATTGTTCTCACATCTTTTAATAGTTAAGTGTCCCTAGAAGCATGTTGCTGTATGTTGTCCAAAGCCTCAACTGATTCTGAATAAAGCCTTACTGACTTGGTATATACAAACCTTGTCCTCCCAATTAGGCTATTATATTTATTCTAATCATGAGCTACCTTACTCTCTTCTCACATGAGATAAGAGTTTTCTATTTGGTCCTTATTTTAACAGCGGAGGTACTTTGGTCTCTTTACACCATCTCCAATATTTTTCTCCATCCTATTCGCTTCATACACGTAACCCTTGAGGCTCTCAGAAATTACCACTGAGGTTTATAGTTACACAATTTCTGTGTTTATGATCTTAGCTTCGTGCCACTACGTGCTAAGTGAAACCTACAATTCAAAACCTACTATGCATTGACGGTGAACAATTAAAATTGCTCTAGTTTTCACTAATGAATTAACGAATTCACCCATGGGGTTGTACCTTGAAATCTCTGAAT
Organism: Lactuca serriola; assembly: GCF_051521515.1. Classification (NCBI taxonomy): domain Eukaryota; kingdom Viridiplantae; phylum Streptophyta; class Magnoliopsida; order Asterales; family Asteraceae; genus Lactuca; species Lactuca serriola. The sequence goes on from NC_136415.1 coordinate 132,866,776, forward strand.
TTTCTTTTTGTGTGATTCTTATGAAATTGTTAAATCCCATAACATTTCTTCCCTTAGAATCCAGTTTCAATTTTTTTCTCTGAGATTTCACCTAAAAGTATTTTCAACATGCCACTTAAATTCTCTTCACACCTACTTGTTCAACAGACCACATTGGTCTCACAAGTACTTCAGTCGATTTCTGTCTTATGTCAAGATCAGGAATTCTGAACTGAAGCGAAAGCCTCCCAAATTAGCCTCATTAAAATATGCCTTTCAACATTTCTTAATAAGTGTCTGATCGTAATTCAACGGGAAACCACACAAACACTTTAAGGTCTCTCTTGACTTTGAAGGAAGAGATTCGTGCCCGGGATCCATTATTTCGTGTCTTTATTGACATCACAATTTCCCACATATGTGTTGCTTTATTTCTTTTTCTTTTACACTCTATGCACGAAAATCTTTTTGATTTTCCATAAATCTGGTTTCATTACTTACGATCTATTTTTACCTATGGGATTTAAGGTTATAAAAGAAATGTGGCTCACAATGTTACACGTGGTTATTTTGCTCTATGACGACATCTCACTCTAAAGGGATAAGTTGCTGACTCAGCCGAAAGTCTAATCGCTTTGATATTTCAAACGGCGCTTGATGGGAAGGCATGTCAAGCGGAACCGTTTTTGACATTTCAAACGGTGCCTGATAGGAAGGCGTGTGAAACGGGACAGTCTTTCTCTCTCCTACGTAATCATCGGGGCTCTAAACTGTCACGCGTCAATCGCCTAAGGAAACGATTCGCATTTTCTTTGAAGACTTGGGAACAGATTTTTCTCTCTCTTCTCACCACGGTATAAAAGGTATTTTCTACCATCATTTACCTCTTTACTGCACCAAATATTCAGAGAGCAAGAAAAGATTATTTTCTCCTACTGTTCATCATCTTCCCCAAATTCCTCTCTTCAATGGCGGACTCCTCTTCAGTTCATGCTACTTCTCACATTCTGCCCATCCGTCCTCAACAAAGCCTGATCATCGATCTCACTCCACAAGTTTACGATGCATTCATGTTTCCAAGCGTGGAATGTCTCAAGCATTCACCACTAGTTTCAGCTCTCACCAAAGTCAAACATGTTCCAATGGAGTGTCTGTCGCAAATCTTCTCCACAGCCCACTATGACAAGTCTGTCGATCGAATCTTCTTCGACATTCTTGATAACAAATCCTCCATCTCCAAACAGCGATTTTGTTCGCTTTTAAGGTTTGAACCTGATGAGTCTAGGGTTAACCCTGAATCCATTCCAGGGGGACAATTGTTCTCCATGTTTTATAACATGGGTTACACTGAAATTCTGACGACCGTCACAAAGTTTAAGAAATCCTGCTTACCTTCTCAGTGGAACGAATTCTTCACAGTGTTATTCAAAGGGTTATCGGAATGCAGTGCAGGTTCAGACGGGGAGAGTCGTCTGTTTATGACCATTCTTTATGGGTTGTACCACGACATCAATCTTGATTATGGATCGGTTTTATGGCAGCAGCTGATTCAGAGTCTAGCGTCTACTTCTCGCCATTCAGAGATCTCTTATGCCAGATTCTGGACGCTGGTCACAAAGTGGGTGATGGACAAGTATCACGTTCCTATTGTTGCTGATTCTCCACTCTCCTTGATAGGAACCTTCCACACTACGAAGATAATCGTATCTGATTCCTCCAAGTTTCAGTTCGTTGGCTCAATCCCTGAGTCAATGTATGGATGTGTTCCAAGCAACAGCCGCATCATCAAAACTTACAAGGAGTTTCGTCGCTCTGGTCCCAGAGAGCTCACTCCTGAAATGATTCAATCAATCCATGATGCTGATAGGCCTGCTCCCAAAGGAAAGAAACATGACAAGGGAAAAAACAAGAAGGTTGTCAAAGGAGCGAAAGGTCCTTCTCCAAAGAAACGCAAACCTTCCAAGGCAGCTCAATCCCCTCCACCAAAGAAGAGGAAGACTCAACCCAGGCGAAAGCTTATTCTTGCCTCCTCCTCCAGTGAATCTGAGGAAGAGAGTTCAGACTCCGAAGAGTCCCTAAGAGGTGATACTCCTCCACATTCGCCTACCCCTGAGGTACCTGTTTCCACTAGACCTGTCTCTCCTCCCCCAATCTCCATCTCTATTTCCATCCCCCCTATAACCTCCACTACTCAAATACCACCCACCTCTGTCCCTGTACCACCTCCTATTTTCACTGAAGCTACCACAACAACCACCGCTGGCGTTAGAACCAACGTATCTGATACAGGGGGCTCCTACTACAGCACCCGAAACCATTCCCACTACCGAACATACATCCGTACCCGAACCTACTTCCACAACCGAGCCTCCACCCTCACCCTCATCTCCTGCTCACTCAGCAGATAATGAATAACCTTTTCTTGGAGGAGAGGACATGACGTTTGACTTGGTCTATTATAGTCCGTATCAAATGCAAAGTGATGATGACGATGATGCTCCAGTCACCAAGAAGCATCTCAAGGAGCTTCACAAGAAAATCGATTCTCTCATTGCTTCCTCCTCTTCTCCCTCTCGATCTGTTATCTCAGAGACTGCTATTTAGGGGCTCGTTGATACGTTCACTAAGGCTCATGAAGCCTCTATCAACTCTGCCACTGCCGTTATCGATGCCTCTACCAAGGCGTGTGCTGCTGCGACCGAAAAAGTCGATAAACTATTTGTTGACGCTACTTCTCTTTTGCAGTCTTTACAGGGAGCCGCTGACTCCAATGCAGAGAGGCTTGACTCTCTTGTCAATAAGCTAGCCACCTCAGTTGCCTCCGAACTGCAGTCATTTGCCAGTCTTCGTCAATCTCTCAGCGATGACAACAAATTGTTTCAGGCGACTGTTGAGGAGCGCCTGACTAAACTGCATGAAGACCTTGCTTCAGAGAACTCAGTAATGGATGCTCTCGCTCGTAAGACCACTGCTCTCAAGGTCAATAGTCTTCATCTTTTCCATTCTCAAAAGGAAGTCGCATCTCTTCGATCTGAGCGTGAAGTTATTTCTTCGTGTGTTTCGGATGTCCACGCCGCCCTTTCCAACATCATTGAAGCACATGATCCGATCCTGAATTACTCAGTGAGGCGCAATCTCGTAGAAAAGCTTGCTCCTGCCCTTGCTCTCTTAAGCAAAATTGAAGGGCTCCTTGAGTTCGTGTCCTATCCGAAACAAGGGGGAGAAGATGTGTCTCAACCACCTCCCACTTCCACAGCAACTAAAGCAACCGAACCTCCTCCAGCAGGTCAAGCCTCAGGTTCGGGTGTCAAAGACAAAGGAAAGAAGATTAATGAAGACAGTGATGATGATGATAAAGAGACCATCGCTGATCTCTTAAAGAAACAAGGCCGGGATAAAGATGCTGACATGAGCGCTCGCGTTGCCAGAGAGTTTGAGGTGAATGAAAGAAAAATGAAGGAGGCTCATGATCTTCTTGAGAGTTGGAAAACTCTTTTTCCTCTGTGGACTCTTAAGAAGCTTTTAAAAGAGGCAATTGAAACTCCTAGCATTCTGTGGCTCGAACCAGTGATTTCATTGGATCGAATCAATTCTGTCGATTCTCAGTTCGACATGCCACTGACCCGAAAAGCCTTCATCTTCCATGATTTTGATAACGTTGCTAATGTCCCTCATCCTCATCCAAAGGTTGATAGGGAACTCGTCGAATACTATCTGAAGTCTGCTCAACCACAATATCAGACTTGGAGCGCTCAGAAGATCGTCAACGTTAGGGTCCTCAAACCGTTTCGTGAGGGGAACTTCACTAACGTTCGATTCAAAGTGTTGAGAGGTTCTGCTAAAACCGAACATGCTATATCACTTGCTGATCTTCCCAACCTGAATCCACATGATTGGATTATTTTGCATAACATCCTCCTCACCAACGAAGCTGAGTACGGTCCAATTATTGATCACTTCAAGAGGATGCTCGTATGCTACATTATGGAGGTTGCCAAGATGGATCAGGAGATCGCTAGCATATTCAAGAAAAAGCCTACTATTTCTCCTGTTGGCTCTGCTAGTGATTTGAACATAATGCAGATGGGAAGAATCGACCCGAAACGGAATTCTGTCATGTTTACAAGGAACGAAGGCCAAAAATGCCTGTTCGCCTTGGCAGATAAGCACCTTTACACCACTGCATGCTTGGAACATGTTCTGGGAATCATTCATCGATGCAAGCAGAATTCAGCAGATGACAAGAAGTACTTTGATGACATGATCCAGTGGTACATTCGCTTCAGACAGACCATCCTTGCTCTCATCCCACGTCTGTTTGAAACCACTAAGAAAGTTCCTGCAGCTGGACCCAACAAACCGAAGTAATAGTCTCGCTCCAATTGATGCAAAGGGGGAGATTGTAGGGTCTGAAAGGTGTTGCGTCTTGGGCTCGCTTCTTAGTCCATTTTGTCTCCGGATTGGGCTTGTCCATCCGTGAGTTATTTTCTAGGGTTTTGTATTTATAGGTGCTTGCATGCATCTTAGTACGTAGGATTTGGAAGTGATTTGATTTTTTCAAAGATTTGATCCTTATTGTTTGTAACCCTAATAGCCTCTACAGCGGAAGTTCTTTATCGAGCTCTGTTGAGGCTTGAATCAATTGAATCATTCGACATATTTTGATTCATTCTTGTGTTTTATATTGTTGTTTTCATTTCAGTGATAAACCTGTTAAAAGATCTAAACGATCAAAGAGTTTCTTAACTCTTCAGGGATGAAGGAATTCGGCGAGTTGGTTAGCCAACTCGACGAGTTGGGTAGGATTTTCCCCCGATATTCTGGATACTATGCAAACTCGACGAGTGAATGAGACAACTCGACGAGTTGACTCTAATATTCCCTATTTTTCCTAAGAACAGAAGAACTCGATGAGTCACATAGATGCACTCGACGAGTGGAGTTAACATGGACTGTTGACTTGAGTGCTGACTTTCATGGAATTTTTAGGGTTTGGTACGAGACATACTTGCTTTATTACGAGGTGAGTCTTTTCACTATACTCACTTGAGTGGTAATTATTGTGCTACTAGAGGGTCTTATTTGTGTCATTGCCCAGAGTGTCATATGTGCTTATACTGAGATATGTGATATTATGCATTTTGTCTTTGTGATTTTTTCTATATATTATTTTGTGCTTTTATTGAGATTGGACCAGAGGGTCCAACTGAGTTGTGAGACCGAAGGGTTTTCACCGAGATACAGTACTGGAGGGCCAACCCCAGTCGTGAGACCAGAGGGTCTTCACTGAGACACATGACTGGAGGGTCCTTATCGAGATATAGCCATGAGAGGCTAATCATTTGTGTGTGGTATTTTGGGGAACTCACTAATCCTTGTGCTTATAGTGTTGTGTGTAATGTATTTCAGGTACATCTCAGGATCGTTGGAAGGCGTCGACATGATTGTACACACCAGCTTGTTAATTTATGTTTTGAGGATTTTGGGATATGTGACAAACAATTTTTATGATTGTATTTGGAAACATTTACAAATTGAGTATGAGAGTTGTTAAACTGTGTTTTGTGTGGGATTAAAAATGAAAAAATTATTTGAAAATTTGGAATGTTACAGATACGATCGTTAATGGAACACTGTGAAGTTTGACTATCTCCTTCACGTAAGCATTTTCAAGCTTATCCATAGATCATCTCTCTTTGGCTGCTATGAAGTGTGCACTCTTTATGAACCGATCCACGACTACCTACATCATGTCGTGACTATTCTTCGTCCTGGGCAGTTTAGTCACAAAATCCATGGTGATATCTTCCCATTTACCCATGGGTACAGGTAAAGGTTCTAAACTCCCATACGGTTTCTAATGTTATGATTTAACTCTCGCCCTGCCACATACTTTGCAACATTGAGCTTCATTGTCGGCCACCATTAGTAAGGTTTCAGATCACTATACATCTTGGTGTTGTCGGGATGAATCGAGCACATGGTCTTGTGAGCTTCTTCCATCAGAAGATCTCTTATTCCTCCCATCTTAGGCACCCAAATCCTATCTTGGAATACCTTCAATCCTTGACTATTTGTACCGAATACCAACATTTCTCCTAAAAGTTCTTCCTTTCGGTCATTTTTCTCTAAAGCTTGTTCCTAAGCTTTCTTAATGTTTTCCATAATTGTCAAGACAACTTATATTCTTAACGCTCTTGGCCTTTTCCTTTCCAAGTTTACTTTTCAACTTAGAGCATCAACTACGGCATTAGCTTTACCAGGGTGGTAAAGTATCTTGCAGTCGTAATCCTTGAGCAACTTTTACCAGCGTCATTGTCCCATATTCAATTCCTTTTGATCAAATAGATACTGGAGACTTTTATGATCAGTGAAGATTTGCACTTTATGCCATAAAGATAATGCCTCCATATCATTAATGTGAATATTACCACTGCTAACTACAGATCATGAGTGGGGTAGTTCTTCTCGTGCTCTTTCAATTGTCGAGATGCATATCCTATCACTTTATTTCTATGGGTCAGAACACAACCTATCCCAACTCTAGATGCATCGCTATAGACTATGAAGTCTTCAACTCCATTAGGTAAAGAAAGAATTGGTGCTTCACATAACTTCTTTAATTTCTCGAATGCTTATTCATGTTTCGCACTCCATGTATATGTAGCTCCTTTATGGGTCAAAGTTGTCAATGGTGCAACTATCAAAGAAAAGCCTTGGATAAACCTTTGGTAATATCAAGGTAATCCCAGAAAGCTTTGGATCTCATTGGGACTTTTTGGTCATTCCCATTTCATTACAACTTCAATCTTTGATGGGTCAACCATTATCCTTTCTTGGTTAACCACATTACCTAAGAATCGGACTTCTCGAATCCAAAAGTCACATTTGGAGAACTTTGCATACAACTTCTCCTTCTTCAAAACTTCTAATGAACTTTGTATATTTTATAATACTTACATATATTTTTATAGGCTCATAACAACAATGATGAACTTAAACACAAGCTATACTTAAATTAGGGTAAGCATAACTCACTTACAATGGGGTTTAGCTAGGAGTCGGGCTCTGCGGGGGCAGAATTTCTGAGCCGAAAGCTCTTCTTCTCGAAGCATTTTGGCGCTCCGGGAGTCACCTCTAGCACATGGGAAGTCCTAGGGAATGGGAAGGGTTAAGAATGATGTTTGAGAGAGAAACAATGGGAAAGGTGTGAAGAAATGAGGTGATCCCCGCACCTATTTATAGGTTGAGGCTTCGGACTATGCTGGGTGTAGCTTTAGAGCACGTTAGGCATACACAGTATGTTGCGCGTACGAGGGCTAGGTTTCGAAATCCTATGCGAAGCCGTGGGAGATAAAGTGAGGGTCCTGATTCGGCCACGTGTCACCCGCACATCCAAATCCCATTAACTTCTGAACTTTGTAACTTTTGCATACAAGCTCCGTTTTTTATGTTCTTTATATCCACTCATAGGTAGCGACGTGATCTACAACTTTCATTTAGACTCTGTCGGCTAATTTAGACTTTACTTTTAAAGTTATATTTTAACAGGATTAAACATATAAAGTCCATTAAAAATTCATAACTTCGTCATCTGACGTCTGTTTTCGTCTGTCTTTATATCGTTAAGTTCCTATTATCGAGATCTTCACTTCTCATTTAGATTGTGTCGGCTAAAAATCGATCGATCTAAAATTCGATTTCTGGGTTGTGCACTGCTACGCTAAATCTTAGAAAAATCATAACTTTCTCATACGAAGTCAGATTTGGACGTTCTCTATATGCACGCTCTCAGTTTAACATATGGTACGACTTTCGTTTAGATTGCTAAGGCTAAAAAGTATTTTATTGCAAACTCACATTTTACGATACACAACATTGTACCGGTTCCGTCGCAAAACTTCGACATGTCATAACTTCTTCGTTATAAGTCTGATTTTAGCATTCCTTATATCCACGAAATCCTTGTTGCGACTACTTCAACTTTCTTCATAGATATTGGGTGTATCTATTATTTTATTTTTGATGCATATTTTTATTATTATTTTATTATATCGTTATAAGCATGTATATTGCACATAAATCACATAACACTCAAATAATTTCTCTTCATTACTTCAAAATAGGTTACAATTGTTGACCCTAACTATTACATTATAATATTAATGCTTAGCTTAGAAATATGGGCGTTACAGAAGCTGACAAGTTCTACAATGGTTCTTATGATAACTATGAAGAATAAGATAATTTTTTGTCATAATCAGATAGGGGTAGATTGTAAGGTCACACCTTATGATATGACGAGTCAAACACTCAACATGCTATCCGTTAGCGACATCGTGTACATCACTTTCAACGTCAGCGTATCAAGTCTATCAGCATCAGCTTGAAGATAGTTATTCTATGTAATGTTTTGTATATTAGGTAATGATACAGATAAGTATAGAAGAGATAGCAGATATGATATCTTAGTGATAAGGATTGGTTCTTAGTATAGATTAGATACAATTACTTCAATCAAGGGATATACTTGTATAGATTAGTATATATTCAACATTAGGGTGAAAGCCTAATGTAACATACAGTCTGGTGTCGTAATCATCTCTGTGATCGTCTTTGTGACAACCCTTTCTTGGTGAAAGACAATTTGCTGACTCCTCTATGTTATTTACTTTTATGTTCGTTAATTTCTTAGTAACTTTGTTCTTGTTTGTTTTACTTGAAGTGTATCCGATCATCACAAACATCCATCATTTATATCGGGATTAAAATAACATTTTTGTCATGTTTCAAGGAATCACACAATTCGAAAACAATAAACAAGCTAGAACGAGAAATTTGAGTTTAGAAAGGCAATTGAATTAGTAGGGTCCCACCATCATCAAATCATTATGTATTTTGGATTTTAACAATGAAAATAAGGTGTATCAAAGATGATAAATGAATAAACTAGGGTTCGGTAGCATCAAATAGTTCATAATCAACGACATCAAATAGTTTTTGTTAATTCTATTTCCATGACTTCTGAACAAACCAAAAATAATGAAACATAAATATGGTTTTATTTATCGAAATAATGTCATCCCAAATCAAATTCCAAACATACCTCATAACGTCAAAATTTACAGATCTCCAAACTCATTTGATTGTCTGGTTTATAAATAAATTAAAACTAGGGCATGAAAATTTGACCATGTTTTGATACCACATGTTGTGACATCCCCATTTTCACGGCCAAAAAAGACCGATGTTGTTTATGCTTTATAAAAATCAGAGTACTTCATTTTATAAAAATGTTGCGGAATTTGTTCCCAGAAAAACATGGTAAATACGTTATTAAAACATTTTCGAAGAAACGTATTTATTTCATTTTAAAACTTTTGGGATGTCATCGTTAATACAGAAACATAAGCATAAACAGAACTTACAATTATTTACACTAGTGATCTACATCTCTTTAAATCTCTCAGTGTAATGTCACTTCATATCAACACCTGTGATATAAATAAACTGAGTGGGTCAGGTTGGGAAACCTGGTGAGTACATAGGGTTTTCAACCCACAATAATATAATTATTATGTTTAAACTATCAAACAATCAACCCAATTACCCATCCCCATTATCTTCTTTATTCTTAAGGATCTACCCTAAGAATCAGCTATTTCTCATTCATTCATTCCTAAGGATCATCCTAAGGAAACAACATGAAGTCCATTGTTGCCAATGACACATTGGTCAAGCGCAGCTGCTAATATTGTCACTTAGGCTCAGCTGCCAGAATTAGGACATTTTCTATGAGGCGCTTCTGCCGGTATTGACCTTTAAACACTACTGTCATGGTCATAAGGCTCCCTATTAGGCGCAGCTGCCGATACTATCCTTGGAGCGCAGCTGCTAGGACGTTTACCGTAGATCTAAATCATCTACGAGTTGTGGCGCAGCTGCCAGTGCTCATCTATAAGGTGCTAGGTCCACTGCTGCCAATGTATACCTATAGGGCACTAGGTCCGTACTACTAATGTTCCTCTATTTCAGCTTTTATCCATCATCATTCATCTACCCATGTTTTACCCAACATATCTTGTAGATATAAAATACTTTATACAGTTTACATCATTTAAAAAATGTATAAAAATCTTTCACCAGCATAGACAGCAAGTATTTAGACAATATGCACACATAGCACGTAAATTTATAATAAAATACTTCATATCTATGTGTAAGATGAAAGTAACTATGCACTCACCTGATTAGGTGGTGATTCCGAACTCAAACAGCACTTCGTTATCTCAAAACAATTTTCCTCGACAAAACCTAGTATCAATACCACTAGGGTTTAGTTTTTAACGTTAACCACGACTAATTAATAGTCTAGCTATTATTACTATTATATAAGCGTTAAATAACACTCAATATAACTCATAATAATAGCCCAAATAATTATTTTAAGGTCCTAATAATGTTACTATAATTAAATAAAATCTATATTAAATATAGTATAGGCGTAGCTCACTTACAGCGAGTTTTTATTAAAAACCGGGCTTCGCTGGAGCAGCGTTTCCAAGCCGAAAGCTTTTCTTCTCGGAGCCGTCGGGCGCTCCGGGGCTTTCTTCTCGTGCTAGGGAGGTTCCGTAGACTTGGGAGGGGTTTAGGGAGGCTAGAGAGAAGTTAGAGAGAGAAAGAGAGGCTTATGGTGTGAAGAAAATATGAGGAGTTCACCCTTGTATTTATAGGAGTTTTATAGTAAAGTAGTCTCTAAGCTTCGTCCGTAACTTTTGCATACGAGCTCCGTTTTTTTCTGTCTTTTTACCGTTGAGTTCCTATTAATGAGATCTTCAAATCTCATTTAGACCTCGTTGGCTAATTCTCATTCTATCTCGTATTTACAAAACTGTATCGAATTCGCCGCGCTCGAAAAGTAGGGACTAAGCTTCGTCCATAACTTTTGCATACGAGCTCTATTATCGACGTTCTTTATATCCACGCGTTGGTATTTACGATTACTACAACTTTCATTTAGATCCCGTCGGCTAAAAATCGACCGATCTAAAATTCAGATTTCGGGCTGTGCACTGCTATGCTAAATCTTAGAAAAATCATAACTTCCTCATACAAAGTCAGATTTGGGCGTTCTTTTTATCGATGTTCTTAGTTTAACATATTCTACGACTTTCGTTTAGATCGCTAAGGCTAAATCTCGCTCTATCGTAAATTCACTATTTACGCTTCCCGGTATCGTGCCGGTTCCGTCGCGAAACTTCAACGGGTCATAACTTCTTCGTTATAACTCGGTTTTCGGCGCTCTTTATATGTACGAAAACCTTGTAACATACTCTACAACTTGGTTAAGATTATTTATTCTAAATAATCTTTTGTCGAAAATTCGTTTTCGACCCCTATTGCCTCTAATTTGACTAGCCCAGATTTGCGGGCGTTACACATGTTGATTAGTTATAATAAACCAAAACCAATTTATACATACGTGAAGAACCCTAAATCAACTAAAGAAGAACTTACTTGGATGGAACGGTATCTTCAATGAAGTTGAAGATGATAATGTCATATTATGACTCTTTTCAATTTCCGTAACAATGCCTTAATTATAATCTGATGGACTAATTGTTACACATATTATCATGGTGTTCCTAATGAGAGGTTGAAGACAAAGAGGGAAATAGATCGATCCATCCTTCCCTACATTGTGTTTCTTTCGTATATGCGTCAATTCTGATGAATGCATCTTATGGGTAAGTTATAGATTTACATAAATTAAGTCCCTTAAGTTATAGACAAATTTCATATCCATCATACTACATATAATTAAGCTTAGGGACTGAAATGTCATTATGAAAAATGCTATGGTACATAATATAATTATACCCAACACATCAAAACATTACAAAATAGTCTAAAGGCCATGCTAACGGGTTATTTTCCAACATGTTTGCCTTCCCACTGAAATTTCACCAATCATATTATGTTTTACTAGTACTGGTTTATAAATCCTTCTCTTTTAAGGTTGACATCCAAATATTCATCCAAACATTCAACTCAATCCTAGACTCAACCACTAAGACAAAGTCATCGGCAAAGAGCATACACCATGACACTTCCCCTAGATTTAACGAGACATCTCGTTTAAGATCAAGGTGAAGATGTACAGGCTGAGAGACTACCCATGATAAAACCTAATTTCAACCGGAAAATACTCAATGTCACTGGTTGGGGTCTAGACACATGTTACGGTCCGACAATACATATCCCGTAAAGACGTGACATTTCTCCTAGGGATCCCTCTAGCTTCCACAGTCCACCAAATAGCCTTTCGGGTAACACTATCATATGTCTTTTTAAGTCGATGAACGTCATATGGAGATCCTTATTTCTTTCTATATATTTCTTCATAAGACGTCTAAGGAGATGGATCGCCTCAGTCGTGGACCTCTTAGACATGAAGCCAAATTGGTGTTTTGTAATAGTCGTGATGGTACACAACCTAGCCTCTAAAACTTTCTCCCATAGTTTCATAGTATGACTAAGTAACTTAATACGTCTATAGTTTTTACACTTTTAAGCATCAACTTTGTTCTTATATATTGTGATCACAACACCATATCAACACTCCTTAGGCATCCTAGAAGTCTCTAAGGCCATGTTTGATATACATTTTTCCAAGTTCAAATAGATCTTTCTGGATGAATAGATCAGAAAGACTATTTGATATACACAAATAATGGATCTTTCCCAGTAAGATATGTCTCTCCTAGAAAGCTTCAAAATCATATCTTTTTGGCTGAATAAGCTGGAAAGACAATTGTGCCCCAAACTCTGCCTTTTTCTTTCTTACAATATTAATTTCTTTTAAAAAAATTAATTTATTTTTTATTGAATTATTATATATTAATAAATATTATTTTTAATATATAATATTTACATATTAGTTATTATTATTTTATTGTATTATTAATTTCTTTTAAATAATTCTTTTTTTATTTTGTTTTTTGATGAATTAATTTTTTGAATTATTATATATTAAAAAATATTATCTATAAATATATAATATTTATATATTAATAAATATTACTTTATTGAATTATTAATTTCTTTTAATTAATTTTTTAATTCATTTTTATTGGATTAGTTCTTATTTTGTTTTGGACAACACAACCATCATCCTAATATATTTTGAAAAAATTCATCAATTCCACCACTATCCAGACATAAACAGGGTCAAGAATCACATGTTGAGTTATAAAAAAAATTAATTGCTATAAAGAATAACGACGTAACATTAACTTGAAAAAAAAAACTAAAAACAATTTAGTCACATTCTATTTGGATTTTTGAATGATTATTGTGTAATTTTGATTTTATATGAGAATTTGTATGTTTTTATAATTATTCAGCAACTCCATCCATCACAGTATAAAACATCAAGGTAATATTGTTATTTTTCATCATTCAGCACAGTCAATCAGATGTATAATATTTCTCAGTCAGAAAACTTTTCCATACAGCACTTCTCAAACAAATGGGGCTTAAGATAATGTTGAATAAAATAGTCACCCACAAAACTCCTTTCTTTCCGATGCACGATTTGAATTGATTTAGCTATATTCCTTGCTCTCTTTCTTTTGTGTCCAATTTCCCATACATCTCTCTTTGTAAGTTATGATCTTAGCTATAGCCACAACTTTCTTAGTATTAAGATTGGCCTCTTTGTACCTATCTTTTGTCTAACCTTTTTCTTTCTCTCCGATGAGAAACCTTAATATTTTTATTCAAATCTTATAAAGATTTGGCTATCTTTTTTCCTGTCATTTTTTCTCCTATTTCGACCGTCAAAAGTCATCAACAAATTAACACATTATTGGGTAATTGTCATTTTTATGAATATTTCATAAAAAGAAATAGTGATATAATAATTTAATGTTGGGAGGACAAGTCAAAAGATGATGAAAGGATAAGATATAAAAGGTCACGGAAAGCGACATTTGTGTAAAATACACTTAGAAGACCAATTAACTCTTATCATTTTTGTAAATTTCTTTTTATTTATCTTTATCTACAAACAAATCCTATCTTTTACTTTCCTAATTCACGAGTTTATATAACACCGTGGACTCCAAATAAACAGTTGTATCGTGGAATAATAAATTTGTTTATTGCATACAATCTTAATATTTTGGATCGATGTAATTTTTATATTTATCTTTTAAATAGAAAAGATTATTTAACAAAACGATCCTTATTATTTTAAAATAATAAGTTATCGTATAAAATTTAATAATTGAGACTTTTCTATTTAAAAAATAAATATTTAAATTAAACCGTAAACTTAACCAAAATTTAAGATATTATGAGAATTTTTTTATTAAAATCCAAAGAGATATTATAATAGTAAAATCTAAAAAGATATAGCTAGTTTAAAATAATAATATTAAATTCGTAACCCGTTTTTTTGCATAAGTGAATATAGATGGATGTAATGTAGATCATGTTAAAAAATTATTTTAATATTTCAAAACCAAAATAACCAAAGTAAAAGCTACATGGGGCATTGGTTATTTTAATTAAAAATAATTTATAATACATGGATTGTGCTGTAAGTATTCTTTAACTAAATTTACTCAATCTAATTAATTTTATTTTTTGACATTTAATTTGAAATTATTGTTTTGTTTAATTTCTTTTTTGTTTTCTTTATTTGACATTTGATTTGACATTATTACACTTTATATATATATATATATATATATATATATATATATATATATATATATATATATATATATATATAAAATAAAAAATAACTAAAAATCGATTTTATAACGTCATCCGAATTTATACTGTCTTCCGAATTATAAAATTTTGTTCGAAATTTGTAATAATAGTATTAAAATACAAAATAAAAAAGAATTAAAAATCGATTTTATATATCCGTTCAAATTATATAACGTCCTTCGGAATTATAAATTTTTGCTCAAAATTTGTAATAATAATAATAATAATAATAATAATAATAATATAAAAAATAATTAAAAGTCGATTTTATATAGGCGTTCGAATTTCATAACATCAACCGAATTTATAATATCGTCTGAATTATAAAATTTTGTTTGAAATTTTTAATAATAATAATAATAATAATAATAATAATAATAATAATAATAATAAAAATGAATTAAAGACAACAAAAAAAAACAAAATAGGAAAAAAAACAAAAAAAAAAAAAAACAACTAAAGACAAAAAATCAAATCAGGAAGGTGAAATTGGAAAAGAGGGGAGCTACTTATAGAAAACCCCATAATTTATATGTTCAAACTAAGGATGTCAACGGGGGCAAATGGGACGGGGAGTGCATCCCCCGCCCCCGCCTCCGAAATTTCCCCGTTCCCCCATCCTCGTCCCAGCCCCCGAAATGTCCAGTCTTGTTACCCCCGCCCCCACCCTCGTTCCTCCGTCCTCGATTGATTTTAAGCTGCTTTTTTTTGGGCTAAAAGAAGTTGTAGTTTGGGCCAGAAGAAACTATTTTTTAGGTAACAAATAATTATTTATAGCATAATTTTACATGTTAAAAATAAAAAAGTTATGTCATCCTAAAAACATTATACTAACAGTTTAAAAACATGTTTTTTGTTGAATTTTGGAAGCTCAAAATCATGTTATTGTTTATTATATTTATATAATTAATATACGTAAATATATGTATAATTTATTAACGGGGTCCCCATGGGGGTTTCGGGACAGGATTGTCCACCCCCGCCTCCGCCCACTAAACTAAAACGGGGGTTAACTTTGTCCCCGCCTTCGTCCTCGCCCCCGATTATTTTTAATAAATACCCCCAAACGGGATGGGTCCCCCACAGAAACGGGGTTCCACGAGAGTTTTTGACATCCCTAATTCAAATTGCTTAAGTGTGTGTATGTCTATCTTAATGGAAATTAACTACCGACAATGTAACATGTACCATGTATCAAAAGACAAAAAAGGTAAATTATATAAATCGTATTCGTATAAATGTCAAAAAGTACCTTCAGACTTAATTTTTAAAAGTTAATTGGAAACGTCCTATTTTTTTTTCCCTTTTACTCTAACCATTTTTACAGACAAAAATTAACTATTTTGGCCTCAATAATTTTCTTATCTAAAGAGATATTAAAATCATTTATCCAGTTAAACACTTGTCGCAACCGATCAACTCTAGGAGGCAACAAATCAAACCATTTGTAAACCTTCTCCAAAATAGAATTTGAAAGATCACAAGACCAAAACATGTGATCAAACTTCTCTATACAGTTCGAACAAAATAGGCACATTATTGAATTTATATCAACTCCTTTACGACTCAAATTCTACCTTGTTGGAATTCTATCCCAAAAAACACGCCGGTTTAAAATATTAACTTTTCTAGGCACGTACATGTTCCATCTAGTAACAACAATACCATCTGGAAGGCTTATATCATCAATATAATGACATGTTTCTTTAACCGTAAATTTATACGAACCTTCCAAGTTCCAAATGCAATCATCGCTACCTGTAGTAAGTTGAATACCTAAAATGTAGTAAGCTGCATACCTAACAGAATACCAATCAAATTGTCTTTGCTCCACACCCCCTCTAATATACCTACACCATACCCTATTACCTCCAACACCTCATCTCTCATGAACCACACAATCTTTTTCCATCTTAAGTTGGAACAATCTAGGGAACCTAGACCTCAGTGACATATCCCCCACCCAAATATCAGTTCAAAACTTAGTTAAACCTCCATATTTAACCCTTCTTTTAATACACGAATGAAGGATAACACCCTTCTCATGTATGGTATTTATATAACCAACAATCCTAGCGAATCCTTGGAAAAGCGAATTAACCTTCACTCACAAAACAAGCATGAATTTCAAAAATAACATGTACCTAAAGTGATTCTTTTTCATTCACATATCTCCATCTCCCTTTTGTAACAAAGCTAAATTGAAATCCTCTAGACTACTAATACCGAACCCGCCTTTTCCTTTAGAAGCTAGCACTTGATTCCAAGAAATCCACGGAACCTTAGAATTAGTACTATCATTTCCCCAAAAAATTAGAGCTAAGAGATTCTAGCCTTTTTTTTAATCTAAACAGACGTTAAAAACAAAGAGAGGTACTAAATACCAACCAAACCCAAAACTGAAGAAACCAACACCGACCTCCCACCTATAGATAACATATTGACATGCCACTTCGAAAGTCTCTTCTTGAATTTGTCAATAACTAGAGCTCAACTTTTGAATTTTAGCCATACTAATACCCACAGGTAAACCCAAGTAAAGAAAATGAGTTTTCTCATGTTTACACCTCGTAATGGTAACCAAAATACAAACATCCACATAATCCACCCCAACTCCAAAAAGGAAAGATTTATGAATATTTATTTTTAGACCAAAGTCGTTATGAAAACACTACAACAACCAAATAATAGCATAAATATTCTTCTGAGACCAATCAACCAAAAACATAACATCGTTAACATACATCAGATGAGACACCTGCATGGAACCAATCTTCGCAGCAGAAAAAACATGGCATGTATAGCATCTTTGACAACAACATGAAGAGCTTCCATCATGATTATAAAAAGTAAACGAGAGAGAGGATCACCTTGACGAATACCTCTTTGAACATGAAACTCTCCGGTCGGACTTCCATTAACTAAAATAGAAGCTTTAGCTAAGTAAAGGCACCCATGAATCCATTTCATCCACTTATTACCAAAATCCATAAATTGCATTACATGTTCAAGGAATTTACAACATATGAAATCATAAGCCTTTTTGAAGTCAATCTTAAACTTTATCAATGCATTTTTTTTCGTTTTTATACCAATCTAAGATCTTGTTGAACCTTAAAGGACCATCCAAAATCTGTCTCCCCGAAACAAAAGTTGACTGTTCACAACTGACAACTGAACCAATCGTGGTGATAGATTTTCCTAATCTGAAACAAAATACTCCCTATGTCGCCTCCAATCCACCACCGTCCTCCCCTGCAAGTCATTGACGTTGTAATCAATGGATTTACACGTCGTGGATATGTATAGTGCCTGGACACTTGATATACTTCTTAATTATAGTGTCTTTTAATATTTCCAGAAGATGGGATATCATCTGGAAGTTTGATTAGATCATGAGTAATTGTTTGTAACTTTCAAAAAATCATTATGTTATCATTATAACATGTTTTATACATATGTGGGTAAATATACAAAGAGAATCGAGTTTTTTCACGAGTCTTAATGGCTACAATTTGTGAATTATTCCAATATAAATAAAGTTTTATTTCTTACAAAATATGTTTGTTTTGACTTTTGCCATATTTAAATTAGGAATTACCCTCCATATATTTTTTTTATTATAAATTTCAAAAAATCATTATGCCATCATTATAACATGTTTTACACATCTGTGGGTAAATATACAAAGAGAATCGAGTTTGTTCATAAGTCTTAATGGCTACAATTTGTGAATTATTCCAATATAAATAAAGTTTTATTTCTGTAACAAAGTATAAACTCAAAGAACAAATTCAAGAACACAACTCATTTCTAACATCAACATTTCATTCACTAATAAACAGTTGGTTTTCATCATATAAATACAAAGAAAAACCTCACAACAATCACACTCTAACGAAATAAGGAATCAAAGAATACACATAATCATATTTTTTACAGAAACCCTAATATGAAAACCCTCTTCTGAAGATGAAGAGAACAAACGAGAGAGTATCACACAAAAAATCTTGAGTTATGACGAAATGATCTTCCCTTGTACATTAAATACCTAGGAAAAATTATAACCCATGGATCCGGATCATACTTACAACCCGCATGCACATTTTACCGACATATAGAAATAAACAGAACAACCCCTATAGAAATAACAACTTAACACTATATACCCTACTTAACCATAAAACACTTAAATGATAAATTTGTTAATATCATAATACTTTCAACACCCCCTCTCAAGCTTATCATTTGATATAATAACACTTTACTTACCTGCAAACATATCTTGAATTCCAAGTCTTTTTGATAAATAATCATGTTAAAAAGAAGTTAAAGTCTTAGTTAATATATCTGCATTTTGATTAGATGAATCAATTTTAATAATTTTTAAAATTCCATTTTCTTTTTTTCTCTAATGAAGTGAACATCAATTTCAAAATGTTTTGTTTTCTCATGGAAAACTGGATTCAATGCTAACTTTATGGCAGATTCATTATCACAAAACACCTTAACAGGAGTTAAATTCTTATAACCAAGAACATTCATAATCTATAGAATCCATAAAACTTCACATGTAATTGAACCCAAAGCACGGTATTCAGACTCAGTTGAAGACTTGGATACAATGCTTTGTTTCTTACTTTTCCAAGAAACAAGTGAACTACCTAAATATACTAAATAGCCTGAAACATACCTTCTTGTAGACAAGCATTTGGCCCAATCAGCATCCACATAACCAACAATATCAAAAGAATTTGATTTAGATAATACAATACCTTTCCCAGGACAATCTTTTAAGTACCTTAGCAATCTAAAAGCAACATTTAGATGAGACGTTCTTGGTTTATGCATAAATTGGTGCGTGTATGGGGGCTATTTTCGGATGGAAGAGAGAGAGAGAGAGAGAGGGGAGTAGAAGACGAGAATATGAGGGTAGAGAAGAGGATAGGATTAGTTCTTACCTCAAGACCTATAACTAGGTTGAATGCCAAGACCTATTGGCACACAACACAACACACGATAAGAGACCTATCTTATGTGAGAAATAGAGCGAATTGCAACAAGTTCAAATGATATTTTATTCACATAAATCGACCCTATATATAGCTGATAGGATCCATGAGTTACAAAAGTGAAAAGGCTCATTAAGAGCCATGAGTTACAAAAGTGAAAAGGCTCATCATTAAGAGCTTTTATTTAACTAGTTCATTAACTACTAGAAACTCCCAAAAACTCTTCAATTTTCGTCCATGCTACACACAAGACAAGGAAATGGTTCAAATTTCTTCCATGATCACCAACAAGTCCAAAAAAACATGGTCACAACTTCCATGTAGCCAAAACAAATCGGTCCACCCCATTTCAAGCCCAAATCCACGAAATCAAGCACACTCCAAAGCCCAAATTAGTAAAGCCCATCTCCTTGGCAAGTGTTAACACGATGTCGTGCGTGTATTAAACAAGTAAATTTATCACTGCTTGTAATGCACTAAAAAGATAACACAGAGAAGCAGGGTTGAACCCTCAGGGACACAGCCTAAAAGTCAATGCCTTTTTGCATCAGGCACAATCTAGTCAAGAAGAAATTATTAAGAAAGGGATTTGAATTAAACTAAAAATTAAAATTGCAGTGATATTAAACTAAACAAAAATCAATAATAGAAACGGTTTCAGCTCTGCTGTGACTTTCCTAATCATGCAATCAACCTAGATCTGATTATTTGAGATGCATTATATCTAAGCTGGTACTGAGAAAAACTAACAAGCTCTAGTAATTTCTCTTTTACCTAAATTAGTTAATCAAAACAAGCTCTTCAATTAACTCTAACTTTTTACTGTCTAATCAAACAAGCTCTTAATTAATATCATAAAAGTTGCATTAAGTTATTTGTAAAATTCTCAGCAACACCAAATACTTCTCACAAGCTCGGAAGCGTAAAAGTATGATTTTTACAGTTTATACCAGAGTTAAATCCCAAAACGGAACCAATCTGATACTTGTTACTTTTACCAATTTATTAGAACAATTACGGATTCTATTAATTGATTAACTGGAATGATAAAACCCTAGCTAGGTGATCAGACTAACAAGAATTCAAATCAAACATTCATTAAGCTCAAAACTGAAGAATCTAGATAGAAACAAAAATCAAAAACCAGATCTATTGATCAATCACATGAAAAGTACTTGTCTTTTGCAGAACTGAAACTAGGGTTTAGCCAGACATGGCTAAAATCTGATAAAAACAAATGAAAAGAGACATCAAACTACTAAATCTTACTAAACTAAACGTAGGAGATGATCCACAGTCTTCAGATCTTCAGAAATTGTTGAAATCGGAGAAGAAACGCCTCCAAAATCGTATTTTCGTCGTCTGGAACCTCTGGAATCTTCAACTTAGGTTACAGGAATGCTATCAGGGTCAATTTATACGTCCAGCAGCAAAAACGGCACACCTGCGATCGCATGTACACAACCTGTGATCGCAGGTTTTGATATAAACACGTCTGGTGCCTTTTTAATGAAGTAGGATGCTATTTTGACACTTTTTGGCCAACCTACGATCGCATGTACACTACCTGCGATCGCAGGTATTGAATTTTCACTACCGGATGAATTTTGGGCACAAAAGAACCTCGAAGGCAACCTGCGATCGCAAAAAGGGTCACCTGCGATCGCAGGTTGTTTCTATGACGTCCAAAACTTTGTCTACTTTTCAGATCATTCTGAATCGTGTCAATCGGAGTTACGGTTCTCGAGATATGGTCAAAATACTGACAGGGGGTCAAAACTGCCAGCAACATCATTTAACTTTAGATTGCATATTCTATCTTCGTGTGATCAATTCAATCGAATGTTTCTTGACCAAAGCATCTTACAAACATTCCTCATAATCCTTCATAAGTCCCAAGCTCCATTTTAAGCTCCAAACGCGCATCCAATTGCTCCCAAAGCACTGCTCCACTCGAACTATCTGAAATTGACATAAAAACATGAGCAGTACGGGAATTATAACAAAATACATGAGTTGAACATTATTTAAATAAATGACATGCAAATGTACAAAATATGATGCTAAATGATGATAAAAACTACCCTATAAGATGCATAAAATGACATCTAATAAATCTCCCAAGCTTAAACCTTACTTGCCCTCAAGTAAGAAAAAGAATAAAACACTATAAACAAATGGAAAGATGTCGATGACATAAAAAGGAACTTAGAATAAAAACTATAGCAAGATTAAGGAAACTAAAAATTTAAAATTTATCAAAACACTACACTCTCTTTTTTTTGTCACATGCGAAATCACTACCTAAACAACAGTCTCAATACTTTATATTAACGATTCATAATTATATTTAATTAGTTAAACCAAAGTTGAGCAAATAATTTTTACGCCGAATTAAATTTGTGAAAATAATTTCATGAAAATTCGTTTAAACTTAGCTTGACTAACCCCTCCTTTTTTTTTCCGAACTCGTCCAGTAAACGCGGTAAGCTTCATTATGGACAGAAAATCCAAGCTTACCCCTATGATTCCACTATCGATGGATCAATCTCATTATACCACATATCTTCTTTGTCTTGATCAACTCTTCATATTTAACTTTCTTGCTTTTTTTATTTCGACTTGAACTTGACTTGGATTTAACTTTGAATTTCAGATTTCTTCGAGTTGCTTGATATATCATTTCTAACATATATATATATATATATATATATATATATATATATATATATATATATATATATATATTGACTAGGCGTAAATTTTACTTTGAGGCCCACCATATCTTCAATACTTCAAAATGATAATAAATTGTGGGTATAACAAGAGTTCCCTCCTAACCTCAAAAGGCGCAGAAATTATAGGGTTCAGTACTTCAATGAATGATAAGGGTTATCCAATCTAGGTTCTTTTTAAGGCATTCAAGGAAATTATTTTCAAAACACTGTTTGTTTTTCTATCCCACACTTCCATTGTAAAAATTACCTGACTCATATGTTGGTTCATATTGAAAACATTTAAAGCACTTGAAAAGATAATTCTTAAAATTGAGTGTAATGAGACTGTTATTTTTGGTAACTATCACATTTCATCTTAACAGAGCTATCGAATGTAAAAAGATATCCTCATCTCATGTAAATTTTTTAATTTTTTTTATTTTGTTTTGGAATGCAGAAAATGAAAATAAAAATAACTATAAATAAAATCTTTTTGGGTTTTTCTTTGTTATGAATGCAGAAAAATAAAAATGAAAATATTTTAACTAAATGCAAATGCAATACAGAAAATAAAATGCAAAAAGAAAACTTTGAAAATTTTAACTAAAAAAACTGAAAAATTAAAATTTTAACAAAAAATGCAAAATTTTACACTAGGAATGAACAACTTAATAAAGAATATAAAAGCAAAAATATGCAGCTAGGAATGAATGTACCTGATAAATTGCAGAAATTTTGATTTTGACGACGAATGTTGACGAAAAATTTGAATTTCAGCAACTCTGTTGATCCTCTGATTTCCCCAAGCTTGCTTAGAACTGCGATCATCTCTTTATTGAAAGCATAAAAAAACTAAAAACTACTCATCGGGTTGCCTCCCGAAAAGCCGCCCTTTTTTAAGGTCGTTGGCTCGACTTTGCCTAACCAGATTATTAACTGGTGTGGTTGGGACTTCTCTGAAGCTCAACTCTTTTCCTTGTGACTCCAGATCCCTTCAAATATGGCAATATGGGTAGATCTGTAACTTGTTCAGCAAACGGGAAAGACTCCAAATAGTTATCAAATAAGTCTTTCAGTTGATTAAACTTCTTTCTCCTTCTGGCCTTCTTTTTCTTCCCATAAATCTTCTCTTCCTTTTCTTCAAACTTTCTTCTTTTCAGTTTCATATCTGAAATCACTTCAACAGAATTCATCACTTTTTCCTCTTCTCCTTCAAAAAGTTTGTTTCTTTTCAACTCAATCTCAGCCCCTTCAGATAACTTCTTTTCAGGTTTATCAGCTTCTACTAATTTCTTTTCAACAACCAAGATCCCTCCTTCATTTTCCCCAAGCTTATCTTCAGCCAGCTCCTTGGATATATTATCCGATGAATTCCTGTCTAAATATTTTTCTTGCACGGAGACATTAGAAAACTCACAGCAGCCCTCAAAAAAAGGACTACTGGTACCCATATAATTGACAAAAACATTTTCAGGAGGAAAATCATCATTATTAATTTGAAATTTAACCACTTCCTCATCAAACTCCATTGAAATCATGCTATTAAAAACATCAATTTTTGTTTTTGCAGTTTTCATAAAAGGCCTTCCCAAAATAATAGAGTTCGCATCTGAAGTGTCCAAGTTTCCCATGTCCAATATATAAAAATCAACGGGAAAAATAAGCTCACCCACTTGGACAAGAACATCCTCAAGCACACCTTTTGGGTGTACTATTGAATGATCCGCCAACTGGGTGATGGTCCCGGTCTTTTGCAAAGATCCCAATTTTAATTTTTCAGAAATAGAATAGGGAAAGACATTAACTGAAGCTCCTAAATCAAGCATGGCTTTTGGAAAATTAAGTTTCCCCAATTTACAAGGAACTGAGAAAATCCCCGGATCCTTGCACTTTGGAGGCAAACCTTTTTGTAAAATAGAAGAGATATTTTCACCAGCTTTTACAATCTCATTAAATTTCATTTTTTTCTTTGATTTGCACAAATTTTTAAGAAACTTAGCATAGTGAGGGATATGTTGGATAATATCTAAAAGTGGGATATTTACCTTAGCCTTGCGAAGAATTACCATAATATATTCATCATCTCTTTCGCGCTTCGTACTCTTCAGTCTTGATGGTAATGGAGGTAATGGATTGTACTCCTTCAGAATTGGCTTGGGTAGTGTTGGAGTTTCTTTTTCTTCCAGATTTTCAGATTCTTCTTCAACCAACACCTCTTCAAACTCTTCAGCTTCAGCTTCTTTTTCTATCCCTTCCACATCTCCTTCTTCTATCAGAACCTCTTCAAACTCTTCTTCATCTTTGTTTTCTAGTTCAGATGAGCTTGGGTCTTCAAATGTCTTTCTGCTTCTCAAGGAAATAACACTCACATTGTGCTTTGGATTGTTTTCTGTATGCCCTGGTAACTTTCCTTGAGACTCCAGACGACCCACAGAAAGTGGCAAGTTGAGACACATGTTGCTCCAGATTCTTGATACTAGCTCTAGTTTCGGTCTCGAATGCTTGGGTGCTCATGGCAAGACTCTTCACTATATCTTCTAAGGCCATGCTGGAACTACTGGGTTGATGTTGCAAACGTTGCTGGAAATTTTGGTGCTGAAAATTCTGCTGATTCTGAAAATTTTGTTGAAAACCCGGCTACTGAAAATTTTGTTGCTGCTGAAATCCGGGTGGAGGGTGAAATTGTTATTTCTGCTGATAATTATTCTCAAAATTCTGTTGGTAGCCCCCAACAGCTTTTACTGCAACTGTATCCTCTTACAATATTGGGCACATATCTGTAGGGTGATCAGCCTTCAAGCAAATCCCACATTGTTTCTTTGCAGTGACTTTTTCCTTAGTCAAGAGCAAAACAACTTTCGTCAATTCAGATATTTGAGCTTCCAGATGAACATTGCTGACTTCCTTAACACCCATTGGTTGATCTGGATACCACTCGTCTTCATTCCCAGAATGTTTAGACTCGATCGCTAGCTTTTCAATTAGCTCTCTGATTTCAGTTGGGGTCATGTCTGAAAGAGACCCTCCACTTGATGCATTTATAAGTCACCTCTCCATGGGTATAAAGCCTTCGCAGAAACACTGGTACAATTGATAATCACTAATGCCATATTGAGGGCATCGGACCAACAGCCTCTTGAACCGCTCCCAATAAGTGTGGAGAGCCTCTCTTTTGCCTTGCTTGATACCAAGAATCTCTCTACGCAGGTTTGACACTTTCGCTTCAGGAAAATATTTCTCTAGAAAAAGTTTGGCGAGTTCATTCCAGCTTGTTATTGAACCAGACGGGAGGTCATATAACCACTCTTTTGCTGCATCTTGAACCGAAAAAGGGGAATGCCCTTAGTTTGATCTGGTCTTCGGTAATTGCATGTGGCTTCCTTCCAGAACATAACACATGAAATTCCTTGAGGAATTTATATGGGTCTTCGTTTTTTAGTCCTCTAAACGTAGGGAGAAGGTGTATCAGCCCAGATTTAAGCTCGAAGTTTTGGGCTTCCAGAAAAGTGATACAGAGGGGCTGCTAATTGACCTCTTGAGTGGCCCACTCTCTAAGGGTCTTTTCTACTTCGTCTCCACTCTTGGTTGATCCTTCAGATTCGGTTTCTGGAGAGCCTGTGGTTTCAGTTTTAATGGAAGAGGGTGGGGAGTAAGTTTTATATGGGCTGTTTTGAGGAGAAGACGGGGTACTTTTGGAAAAAACGGATCTGATTCGTTCCACAAGGGAGAGCCTTGTGGTGTGGAGGTTTCTTGAGGTAGGGAGGATGATGAACTAAAAAGACCAACTGATTTTTTCTTTCTTGCTGCCTCTTTTTTCAGTCTCCTTGCAGTTCGCTCGATTTCTGGATCAAAAACTAAAGGTGTGCCTGAACGAAAAGTTGTTGGCATAAAACTATTAGAAAGCACCGTGTCCCCGGCAACGGCGCCAATTTGTTAACACGCTATCACGCGCGTATTAAACAAGTAAATTTATCACTGCTTGGAATGCACTAAAAAGATAACATTGGGAAGCAGGGTTGAATCCTCAGGGACACAGCCTAAAAGTCAATGCCTTTTTGCATCAGGCACAATCTAGTCAAGAAGAAATTATTAAGAAAGGGATTTGAATTAAACTAAAAACAAAAATTGCAGTGATATTAAACTAAACAAAAATCAATAATAGAAACGGTTTCAGCTCTGCTGTGACTTTCCTAATCATGCAATCAACCTAGATCTGATTATTTGAGATGCATTCTATCTAAGCTGGTACTAAGAAAAACTAACAAGCTCTAGTAATTTCTCTTTTACCTAAATTAGTTAATCAAAACAAGCTCTTCAATTAACTCTAACTTTTTACTGTCTAATCAAACAAGCTCTTAATTAATATCATAAAAGTTGCATTAAGTTCTTTGTAAAATTCTCAGCAACACCAAATACTTCTCACAAGCTCGGAAGCGTAAAAGTATGATTTTTACAGTTTATACCAGAGTTAAATCCCAAAACGGAACCAATCTGATACTTGTTACTTTTACCAATTTATTAGAACAATTACGGATTCTATTAATTGATTAACTGGAATGATAAAACCCTAGCTAGGTGATCAGACTAACAAGAATTCAAATCAAACATTCATTAAGCTCAAAACTGAAGAATCTAGATAGAAACAAAAATCAAAAACCAGATCTATTGATCAATCACATGAAAAGTACTTGTCTTTTGCAGAACTGAAACTAGGGTTTAGCCAGACATGGCTAAAATCTGATAAAAACAAATGAAAAGAGACATCAAACTACTAAATCTTACTAAACTAAACGTAGGAGATGATCCACAGTCTTCAGATCTTCAGAAATTGTTGAAATCGGAGAAGAAACGCCTCCAAAATCGTATTTTCATCGTCTGGAACCTCTGGAATCATCAACTTAGGTTACAGGAATGCTATCAGGGTCAATTTATACGTCCAGCAGCAAAAACGGCGCACCTGCGATCGCATGTACATAACCTGCGATCGCGGGTTTTGATATAAACGCGTCTGGTGCCTTTTTAATGAAGTAGGATGTTATTTTGACACTTTTTGGCCAACCTGCGATCGCATGTACACAACCTATGATCGCAGGTATTGAGTTTTCACTCCCGGATGAATTTTGGGCACAATAGAACCTCGACGGCAACCTGCGACCAAACCTGTGATCGCAAAAAGGGTCACCTGCGATTGCAAGGAGACAACCTGCAATCACAGGTTGTTCCTATGATGTCCGAAATTTCGTCTACTTTTCAGATCATTTTGAATCGCGTCAATCGGAGTAACGGTTCTCGAGATATGGTTAAAATACTGACAACAACATCCTTTAACTTTAGATTGCATATTCTATCTTCGTGTGATCAATTCAATCGAATGTTTCTTGACCAAAGCATCTTCCAAACATTCCTCATAATCCTTCATAAGTCCCAAGCTCCATTTTAAGCTCCAAACACGCATCCAACTGCTCCCAAAGCACCGCTCCACTCGAACTATCTGAAATTGACATAAAAACATGAGCAGTACGGGAATTCTAACAAAATACATGAGCTGAACATTATTAAATAAATGACATGCAAATGTACAAAATATGATGCTAAAATGATGATAGAAACTACCCTATAAGATGCATAAAATGACATCTAATAGCAAGTAATCTATTTTTAATTGGGCTATCTAGGTCCAAACATATATCAGGCCTAGTTACTATAAGATAAATAAGTTTTCCTATAAATTTTTGAAATTTTTTATATTACTGACATATTCAGAATTATCATCACAATCTCTATTAAAAACAAAATTTACCTCCAAAGGTGTTTTAACAGGTTTACATCCCAACATTCCAAATTCATGCAATAATTCCAAACAATATTTTATATAATTTAAACAAAGACCATTATTTGTAAGCA
Source organism: Lactuca serriola (assembly GCF_051521515.1). Taxonomy (NCBI): domain Eukaryota; kingdom Viridiplantae; phylum Streptophyta; class Magnoliopsida; order Asterales; family Asteraceae; genus Lactuca; species Lactuca serriola. Next base: position 132,895,172 of record NC_136415.1, read on the forward strand.
AAACTTCAATCCCTAAAAAATATTTCAACAATCCTAAATCTTTTATTTTGAACTGAGACTTAAGAAACAATTTAACATTTTCAATTTCTATATTGCAATTTCCAGTTAAGATTATATCATCTACATAAACCAATATAATAACAATAGTGTTATTTTTGGACCTAACAAACAAAGAATAATCGCTTATACTTTGAACAAATCCAAACTTGGACAAAGAAGAACAAAACTTTTCATTCCATTTTCGTGGAGCCTGCTTTAGACCATATAAAGACTTTATAAGCTTACATACTCTATTATCATTTTTAGTATGATATCCTTCAGGTAAATTCATATAAACATCCTCAATTAAATCACCATACAAAAAAGTATTGTTGACATCAAGTTGGAAAAAGAGGCCAAGAATTATTAACAACAATACATATAACAACTCTAACTATAACAATTTTAGCAACTGGAGAAAAAGTCTCCTCATAAACCTTCTCTTTGATCATACCCTTTAGCAATAAGTCTAGTCGTATACCTCTCAACCTTACCATTTAACCTATATTTAATCTTATAAATCCAATGACAACCAATAGGCTTTCTACCTTGAGGTAGATCAACTATATCCCAAGTATGATTTCTGTATAATGCTTCCATTTCTTCATTCATAGTATTGATCCAATTAGGATCAGATGAAGATTCTGAATAAGTTTTAGGTTCAGAGGTTTTATTAAGATTAAACACAAAGCATCTATTTTCATTAGTTAAAAATGAATAATTCACAGAACTTTCAAGGTTATATTTATGTGAACTTTCTACAACATAATCATTAAATCTAGCTGGTAAACGCACATTCCTACCAGATCGAGTAACTCCTAATACATGATCATCAGAAGGATTATTTGGTTTCACATTACCATCCTCAACCACAGTAGAGGAAGCATGAACATCTACATCAATCCGAGGCACACGTGCCTTGTCACTCTGGTTGCTGACCTCACTAGATGGGGTCTCAACCAAATTGTGGACTACTCCATCACCATCAGATTGAGGGGTTACTCCTAAATCACCTACACTAATGTTTTCTTGTAGAGAACTAGAAGCTAATGGCTCGTCAGAGGAAAATGGGTCACATGGGTCATCAAAAAACTAGATTTATCTCCAAAAGAAGATTTAAGCATGAAAAAAAAATATTGAATCATAAAAGTTTACATCCTTGGAAACAAAAACAAGATGTGAATCAAGACCTAAAACTTTATAACCTTTTTGTTAAGAAGAATATCCAAGTAAAACACACTTTTCTGCACATTCAAAAATTTTATCCAAATTATTTAGTTTTGTTGAAAAGAAAAGACAACCAAAAACACAAAGCTTATCAAAACTAGGAAAAAACTTATACACAAGTTCATATGGAGAAGCTCCATTTAAAACTGAAGTGGGTGTGCTATTGATTAAAAAATACTTAAGTTAAAATTTCTTTCAACAACCCCATTTTGTTGGGGTGTGTGAACACGTGAAGTCTGATGAATAACACCTTTATTAATGAAAAAGGATTTAATGTTATGATCTAAAAACTCGGTGCCATTATCAGACCTCACCTTTTTAATTTTAACTTCAAGTTGATTGAGCAAAATATTAAAAAATGCGGTAAGACAAGTAAAAACTTCACTTTTAGACTTTAACAAATAAACCCAATTTGCCCTAGTGAAATCATCCACCATAGTAAGGAAGAACCTAAAACCTTCTGAAGTGATCACCCTATAAGGACCCCACACATCTAGATGAATTGGTTCACCTAAGCAAGATGACTGATGTTGACTGGAAGAAAAATAATTCCTGGTTTGTTTGGCCTTCTGGAAAACTTCACGAGGTGGTAAAGACTCAGTATGAAAGTTAAGTTTTGATTTTAAAGATTTTAAGGCTTGATCAGATGGATGACCAAGTCTACTATGCCATGTTAACTTAGAAACGTAACACACAACAGAGTTAGAACTAAAAGAATTACCTAAATGTACACTATCTACATAATAGAGACCTCCATACTCACTACCATTACCCACCATCTCCTTGGATTGTAAATCCTGGATTTTACAACTATGTTCATTAAACACAACCTCACACTTACTATCTTTACAAACTTTGTGAATAGACAACAAATTAACACTAAATTCAGGAACAACAAAAAAACATCAAAAAGAGTTAAAGAACTAGAGAAATTAATATTTCCAATTTTTTCAATTTTAGCACTCGTTCCATTAGGATGACTAACATGAAGATTAAGTTTGGTTACATCCATAGTATCATATAAAAGAGACTCAGAAGCTATCATATGTTGATTAGCTCCTGAATCAACAATCCATTTATTACAATTAAAAGTTGAATTATAAGCATTGAATAAGCAAGTACCTCCCATATTAGCACTGTCAGATGCCTCCTTATTGCATTGCTTTTCACTAATCAGATTAATAAACTTGACATACTGGTCCTTAGTAAGTTGATGAAACTCAGATTCTCCAGATCCAGATGATCCAGAAGGAACAGAAGATGAATTAGCATTGAAGCTTTTACTTTGATTGTTCTGATTTACCTCATTCCTAGGTTTAAAATCTTTGGGATACCCAATTATCTTATAACATTTTTCAATAGAATGCCCTTTTAATCCATAATTCTTACATTGAACAGCCTGACCTTTGTTTTTATTACCAGTATTACCAGAAGAAAATCTATTGTTAAATTTACTGTTAAAAGCAGCATGTTGACTCTTGGAAATGAGTTGAAAGTCATTAGACAGAGGCCCATTTCTTTGAAGTGATTCTTCACGAGATATTGTTGGAACCTGAAAGTGAACCTCTAACAATCTCTAACCTTTTGAAGTTAAAAAAAAACAGTCTCAGTTCTGAAATAGAAGATGGTGCGAAATCAGTTTGCAGTCTGGAATAAAAGCTTACGTCTGGAAGAGAATATTATGATTTTGTGTGCCGAACCAAAATGAAGGCATTCTAGAATAAATGTTGTGTCCAGAATGTTAACATGTCTGAATCAGTGTTTTATCCATTTGTATTAATTAAATTTGTCATTTAGCTTGATGTAACATATCATAGGACTAAATCTATTTGAAAAACTTAGATAATCAGAGTGTCAGGAGTAACTCTATTGTCCGGTCCTATGTATGTAATTGGTTTGTATGATGTATTGTGTTCTCCTATTTATAGGAGTTTTCTATGACAAATCAATTGACGGATTATTCAAACATAATTATACTACTTCAGCTTTCTTCATCTTCTATTCTCTTCAAGTCATTTACTAAAACATTCTCTTTGTTCTTCATTTATTATCTTTACATTGATCGTATCACTCTTCATTTTTGTCTTGAATATTTTGCTGAATACATTAACTTAGACTTGATTGGTCTTACCAGACTTGACTGGAACATTCCTTAGCTAGCAGACATTGATCTTAAGCATTAACTCAAGGTTTGAGTTTTCAAACCTTGTCCCTGCGCATAAGATCTTTTGTTCTCACAATTGATATCAGAGATTTAGTGGTCGTCCTTTGAATCCATAAGATCAAATTATAGTTGGTTTGAAACTACCTTGGTATTTCAACCATTTATGTGTTTAGGATAAAAGTTCTTCTATATACCACTTTTTCTTGACGATATCTCAACTTCAATAGTTGCTACTAATTTTCAAAAAATGTATTCAATGCAAATAGCAAATAGTGTGGGTTGCCATTCTCGTGCCCCACAACTAGTTGTTGAAGAATATGATCATTGGAAAGTCATAATGGAAAGGTTTTTACGGGATAAAGAGAAAGGTGAAGCTATCTGGAGATCCGTCAAATAAGTTCCTCATGTTCCAGTTAGAACAATAGTTAGAGATGATACTGATCAACTCATGGGTCAAGATAAACAACGCCCAACTCCTCTCACCACTGATGATATCGAGAAGCCACATGCTGATCAAGTGGCATTTTCTGAAATGGTGTTTGGTGTTCCAACATCTCTCTTTGAACACATTAAGCTGTGTAAATCTGCCAAAGAGATTTGGTACACTCTTCAAGATTTGATTGAAGGTTCAGAAAATATGAAAGACAAGCGTCTGACATCTTTTGTAAATGAGTTTGACACCTTTACAACAACTCCTGGTGAATCAGTTTCCTCAGCCTCCAATCGATACCGAATCGTAGTCAACAACATGACTGCTCATGGGGTTATCCGAACTCCTTTGGAGTACAATCTTAAGTTCATAAACAATCTTGGTAAAGGATGGGGAAACGTGAAGTCTTGTCTTCAAAGCAATGGATCTCTGAAGAATTCGAAGCTTTACCAATTATTTGATGAACTTCAAGGTCATGAATCAAACGTTGCTCAGACCTTAAGAGAGCTCTCTGGAGGTCCTCTTGCTCTAGTCAGTTCATTTGAATCCTCTATTCCAAATCTGTCCATCTTGGACCCTCTCAAAACCATTTTTCCACCTACTCAACATTCCTTGCTTACCCTATCTACTCAAAACTATCATGTTGACGGCACTCTTGATTAGGAAGCCATGGACTCTGAACTCCATTTCTAGCAGGAGTTCGCACTACTCTCCATGAAATAAAAATGTCCTTTTAATCCCTCTCATAAACCTTATCACAATCGTTTTCATGCTCCTCATCAAAACAATCATTAACCTTACTCTGCTCCGCAACAACAATCCACTCCGGAACACCCACCAGCCTACAAACCAAACATCACTAAACCCAACTCCACCCCGGAATCTCAGAAAATTCTGAAATCTGACAAACCAAAAGTTGTGTGTCATAAGTGTGGACATGCAAACCATTTTGCAAAAGATTGCCTGGCTGATATTCCACAAAAATCGAAGATCAAGGATTCTGCTTACTATGCCCGAAGAGCACAAGAGATGGCCGAAAGTGAAAAGGAATTTGTCACAACTGTGTCTAGAGATGTGGAAGGATATTGGTCATCCGGAGATGATGATGGTGATATGACTACTGGAAGAAACATGTGTTTGATGGTGAGACAAACCATTGAGTGCGATGAAGGCTATTTTGGTCTTCAGGGTCAAAAGATGAAGATGATGTTGCTGAACCAAACTACTGCTACATGGCCACCAACGATCCACCACGTCGAAGCATCGTTCAACAGGTAACATCTATGATTATTAATAATAATTTTGATACGACTCTTTGTGAATCTTATCTGACACATATCCAAACAGATATGAACACCATCTATAGAGCCTATGAGTCAGCCATAGAAGCCACTGAGAAGAAGGACAGTAAATTGAGTCGTCTTAGGTTACGTTTCGAGGATAAGAAATTAAAAATAGAGTCTTTAGAACGAGAACTTGTAATGTCACAAGATGAATGTATCATTCTTAAAGACAAATGCGAAATCACTTATTCCAAAAGAAATGTTTTGATTTCTGATAACAAACGTCTCAATGCCAAAATAGATGCTTTGCATAATTCTATTGACTTGCTTGAAGCAAATGAACGGATGAGTCAAAATTTTCGTCATCCTTGGTCAAAATCTCCCGGTCTTAGAAGTGAGTTTTCGAAACCAGTTGTTCGTCCCTTGAAGGAGTTACAAAATCTGACCTTTATGGGAGATGTTCTGAACCATAAACATTCAGATACACTTGTTTCTCCCTTGTCACCCCTTCATGAGACTTCTGACCATTTTGCATCTTTGATTCCTGAGTTTAAACCCATAGTTGTCAAGTGTCCTGATTCCACATCACTTTCGCCTCTGACAAACCTGGACCTGAATCGGACCACTGAATTCCACCACAGTGTTTCAAATCACATTGATTATGTTCCGAAACACAATCCTCCCAACAACTGTGTTGTTGAGGAAATTCTTCCAGTGACAACTGAATCTGGTACTTCTAAGTTTACATGGGCATCCTTAGATGATAAACTTGAAACTACAAGCAATGTCTCCATGGATTCTTGTGAATCAAATTCTTTGGTAACCTCTAAAACAACCTTGGTGCCCACCAAGCCCAAGTTTGGCAATCGTTCAAGTGGTCAGACATCCAAGTCAGCATCTGACCAAAAAAGAAACCCTCGTTGAATCGAAAAGATGACATTAGTCCTAAAAAGAAACCAAAAATTCTCTCAAAAAGGAAGTTAAGCCAAGACAAATTTCAAGATTCCTTGAGAACTCCAAAGTAAGTGTATCTCGGAATGTTATTCCTCAACTCATAGTTAAAACTCCTTCACACCCACTAAGATTCTCAAGAGGCCTTCCAATCCTCCCAGTCTTGTAAATCAAAAGAAAGTGGTCAGTCCTACTCCAAAAAAGTCTAGTGTAAGCACCAAATCTGTCTGAAACAACTCTCCTCGGACCGTTTCACCCGTTTTCATTGCTAAAGCTGATGGCACAATTTTTAAACCTCAACCTACAAACCCAAATGTGCCATAAACCAAAGCTAAAAGAGTTAAGAAAACAATTTTTCCAAAATCTTCCAAACAAAATCTTGTTTGGAAAGTTAAAACATGCAAAGATGTGACAACAACTCTGGAAAACACAGTAGTTCCCACTACTCCGGAAGTTAAAACTCCGAAGAAAGTTGTTCTGAACTCTCATGTCATTAAGTATGACTACTAGATAGATGAAAGGACAATGGCATTCTGTTTATTTCCTAAGGAATATCGAAACAAACCTTCCAAACCATCTGTTTCTCAGAAGTCACTACCAAAACCCAAGACTCGTGCCCTTGTCCCAAAACCTAACTCGGAGCCTAAAAACTCCACAGCTCACTAATTTTTGCAGGCACTCTGTGCGTCAGAGCAAGAGACAATATGGTATATTAATAGTTCTTGCTCCATGCACACGACGGGGTAGAAAAACTTTCTGCGAGATCTCAAACTTTCTTTTAATGTTGGTTACGTGACATATGGCAACAACTCCAACTCTCACATTCGTGGTTATGGCATCCTCATCAATGGAAACTTCTCTATTTCAAATGTGGCATATGTAGCTGAATTGAAGCATAACCTGATAAGTGTAGCTCAACTCACTGACTCAAATCGGCGTGTTGAATTTTGCAAGAAACATAGCTACGTAATGACTGAAGACAGAAAAGAATGTTTGATCAAGTCAAATCACAACAAGAATATGTACCCACTTGACATCAACATGATCATTAGCAAACCTCAAATCTGCCTTATTTCCAAAGCTGTTCCTGACGTCAGTTAGTTATAGCACCGAAGGCTTGCTCATCTAAACTTTTGATACATGAATGATCTTGTGTCCGGTGAAATGGTAAGAGGACTGCCACTCCTCAAATTCGAAAATGATCACTTATGTGCTGCATGTGAGTGTTGAAAGTAGTTAAAGAAGGGTCATCCTGTCATCATTGAAAAATCAATCTTGGAACCATTGGAACTTCTACACATTGACTTATGTGGACCCTTAATTGTAGAGAGTCTTCATCACAAGAAATACATCCTTGTGATTGTTGATGACTTTACAATATTCACATAGGTATTCTTCCTTAGACTAAAGTCTGAAATAGCCTCTGAACTCATCAATTTCATCAAATGAATAGAATTTCTCATCAAGCTTCCGGTTAGAAGAATCCGAAGTGATAATGGCTCAGAATTCACCAATGGCTCCATTAAAAAATATCTCACCGAGTTGATGAAACCGTAACTTTAATATAATAAAATATTACTATTGCGGAACGAACACTATTTGATGCAGAGTAGACGAAACAGTACTGCGGAATTAACACTACTTTGTTGCAGAGTTTATGAAATAGTAATGCAAAAGTTTGATTGAATACTATTTTTTTTTGTCTTATACAAAGTTCATAATAAACACATTTAAAAATAAACTCCATTCATTCAAATCGAACCACAAAAAGCATGAACAGTCTTCATATTTCGTCCATTGGTTTTGTGAGTCTTGCATCCATTGGTTTTCTATTGCTTACGTCCCTAAGTTTTCTGTCTCATGCGTCCCTTGGATTTCTGCCTCCTGCTTCCATTGGTTTTCTGTCGCTTGCATCCATTCGTCTTCTCTCGCTTTTGTCACACTTCCTGAAGCCCTACTACATTTTCTACTTTTATTTTGCTTCTTTAGGACAATTTCCTTACATGTCCTTGCATTATGTTTTGTACTATGGCATCTACTATATCTTCTTATTTTCGGTTCCTCACCTTGTGAAGGGATACAGTTGGTATTTTTCAGTCTACGTGCTTGACGTATTTCCATTATTGGAGGGTTAACAACCATAAGGTCATTAGGAACCTTCCAATCACCATGTTCTGGTAGGGGGTAGACGACCTCCTCGTAAGTTCTTCGATATGTTTCAATTTTATAAGCATCTATAGCCATATGCCCACAATTTTCATTTTTCAAGTGCATTAAAACCATTATCACATGACCACAAGGAAAACCGGTTAGTTGCCAAAATTGTAAGAACAAGTCTTTTGCCTCAAGTCAATTATGCCACCGCTTTTGAAGTCATGGACTTTATATGTTGCATTGTCAACACCATATACCGACCATCATGTTATCTCGTCTTTATTTTTTTAACCATAGCTTCGGCCCACTTCGTAAGTATTGTTGTAATTTTTTCTGTTAAAACAATGATATATCATTATATATGACATTTATCGTTCAATTTGACAAAATTTTAGTCATACTTGCAGCCACCCGACGTTGGTAAAACCATTTTGCATAAGTGCGCGGAAGAAATCAAGAAGTGGTAATATAGGCAACTTCCTTGCATGTTTTCATACAACATTCATGGACTATGCATTGTTTAACATCAAATAATCGTACCTCATGGTTGTGCAATGGGATCTGGTCCATTTATCACGTGGAATTTAACTAAGCTACGCCGCTACATCTGGTCTAAGAATACAAAGTCTCCCCCAATATTGTTCAAACTTAGTGGTATTGTAAGTTCTTACAAGCTTCCAAAACAAAATTGTTGTTTTCTTTATTTTTTTTCAAAGGTGTGCACTATGCTTCGTATTAGATAAAAACCACACAAGCCATGTTGAGCATTTGGAAAAATATTTTGAATACTTACAACAATTGATGCAGCCATATCCGTTACCAATGTCAGACCTTCCAAATCACCAATGCATTCATGTAGTTTTTCAAGGAACCATGTCCAAGAATCCGTTGTTTCTTTTGGGCAAATTCCATACCCAATAAGCAATATCTTATTGTTGCCATCCATGACAACTGCATGCAATATGGTGTCTTTGTACTTTCCCTTCAGATGTGCACCATCCATAATAATAACTTTTCTACAAAACCCTCTGAAAGCACGTATCTGCAAAAATTTATTTTGTTTATAAACACTATATATTTACAAAGTTTAAAATTTACTTTATGTATTTACCGCGTAGCCAATAGCGAAAAAACAATACTCGAAGCAATCCTCCAAATCTGTTTGTATGTATGCCACAGTCCCAGGATTATGTTTCTTCAAGTTGTGAAAATAATCTGGAAGTTTGGAGAAACTTTCTTCGGGGGTCCCCGTCATCAATCCCATAGCAAATTCTCTAGCATGGCATGATTGTGAATAATTCAAATTAATTTCCAGCAACACATTCATATCTCTAATAATATCTTTAGGCCTCCAAACTCTCAAACTACCTTGACCCATAATGTTATGTATTATGGTTCCCACAAATTCACTAGTCGCTTGCCTATGATTTGGGTATATAAGTAATGCAAAACATGTGTGCTCCTCATTAAAAGTCTTAATTTCAAACATTTTAGTTCCTTTAATGACAGCTGCATATAAACAGCAATGACAGTTTTCTTGCAAACAAACAACCTTGTATCGAGATTTGCTTGATTTTTGAACCTTAATTTGAAACTTTTCTTTAACCGCTTTGAATTTAACAGAAGCTGTTAGGTCTTTTTTGGTGTTATAGGTTTGATTCACATATATTTTATCATTCGGACCTAAACTGTGAAATGGTCCAGGTTCAAGAATAGGTTCTGGACAATCAAGAATAGGAGGAATACAATACCAGGGATTAAAAGCAATTTTTCGTTGCGTGTACTTATCTTCCGACCAACCTTCATTTGATTTTTCTTCAGATAACTAATCATCAAAATCAGGTACTTCTCTAAACTCAAATACATTTTGGTGTTCTAATTCTGTCATGCGCAAATTTGGTTCATTATCATTATTTGATACAAACTTATCAATAAATGAATCTTTCTTTTCATAACCCACTCCCACATCATTTCCTCGTCCCCTGGACCGGTTTCCACTACATTGTCTATCTCCACGACCTTTACTAGTTTTTGCTCCAATAAACTGGCTTTCACCACTGGCTGTTCTTCAACTTCTCCATCAACCATTGATAAATACAAATGCACTTTCTGCTTTGTTTCAGATATTACATGTTTTAAGGTGATCTACATCTGATTCATTTGCAAGCTCCATGACATACCCACACTCCGAGTGCTTAAAAGACAAATATATATGACTATTGAGCACACCCCCCTTATTTCTAACCATTTGTAATAAAATATGATGGTCAAACTTAGGAGGAAGATTTAAACAATAGTTTTTCACATTATTTCTAACGTAAACCTCATTTCAATTAACTGACTGCCACAACCCTCTCGTATACAGAATAATAGAACTCATTTTTACAAAACTCTCTCCACAAAGATAATGAAAAAACGACTTCTACTGATTAAAGCATTCATAAAATTGAAAAAAAAAAAAAAGTCGTTTCTGGTCACTAAAAGGCATATAAAACGAGAATAACTTAAAAAAATCATATATAATCGTCAATTATTGCTTAACCACGACTAAAACTACCATTTCCACAGAGAATTAATGAAATCCGCAGATGTAAAGATCCACAGAGTCGTCTTTGCGGATCAATCAATAACCTATTCCTCAGAGCATTATAGCGATATGCAGAGACGCTTATACGGATCTTGTCGTTTATTGCTGCCACCTGGTATCCATTGACCCTCAGAGTAGATAAAGGATCCGCAGAGCACCCTCTGCGGATCTTATGGTTATTCTACAAAACATTAATTTCATGGGCAAAAAGTTAAAAGATCCTCCCAAAATTGGTTATTTGAAGAAAATTCTCATGATTCTATAGATACTGTTTCAATTTTACATGTGAGAATATACGAAATTTAGGATTATTTTTTGGAAAACCTTATTTTGGGATAATTTTTTAAAATAAAAAACTTGTAAAAATTAATCGAATTTAGAATTATAAAAATATAGAATAGACATTGCGTAGGGTCACCATCATATTGACATATTCCTTGAAGATATTGAATATCACGACCTTCGATTTCCTTCCATTTTTTCATACCTCGCACACCATTTGATCCGATTCCCCCCTTTTCTCGATTCCTCCCTTAAACACTGATTCTCCTCTCTGTAAATTTTCGCAAAAGATTCGACGTTTCTTCGAATTCTAACAACATATTCCCTCTCTTTTTTCGCTTTGAATCAATCCTATCATCCGAATTGAGAATACCCTTTTCCCAGTTTATACCTGAAAATCAATATCAGTCTCTATCGAAGATGTTGGATACCGGACTTGAGCTTGTATCCTGAGGCACTGCAATTACGTCTCGGTATCTGCTTGAAGCGATCTTGATTGGTGCTGAAGGAGTTAGGGTTTTGCTTTTATTTGAAGTTTGGTTGCGATCAGTGACATGAAGATCGAGGATTTGGATGATTCTTCCGATTTGAGAATCATTAATCGTACCGTCGAGTATGATTCTAGACGGCAGATTGTCGCGGTTGATGCGAAGAGAGCGTTAGTCGGAGCCGGTGCTCGGATCCTGTTTTACCCTACTCTTCTGTACAATGTTTTCCGTAACAAAATTCAAGCCGAGTTCAGATGGTGGGATCAAGTTGATCAGGTATATACTCGATTTCCATCTATTATTGTCCTTTTATTTACGCTAATTGATGTGTCCTGCTATGCTTCATGATCTCGACAACTATATGTTCTCCAAATTTTCTGTTAGGGTTTCTTTTGGTAGTTGAAGATTCAATAGTTCCTGTGTTAATTTTGTTTGTACTGATCATGTACATGATATTGATTGCTTGTAAGAATAACTTTGTCAGTAATCTCAACTAAAACCAAATCTGGTCGATTTAATCATCCTATTCATGGTAATGGATCATTGGACATATTGCCGCTATCCAAAATAGCGGTTGACTTTCTAATAGTTGACCAGTTGGGGAAACTTGTTATTTAGCCCAAAGCTAACCAAAGTTGATACTCAATTATCTTCTTGTTTCTTGTTCATGGTGCAATCTAACTCTTTTTTTTTTCTTAATCAACCAGTTTCTTCTTCTGGGTGCTGTTCCATTTCCAAAAGACGTCCCTCGATTGAAGCAGCTTGATGTTGGTGGTGTCATCACTCTCAACGAGCCATATGAAACTCTTGTTCCAACTTCTTTATATCGCGTAAGCTACCATTTTATATACTAATTCATAATCTTTCTGTAACCATGTTATCCAATTATCTCACTGTTCTATAACGTTCTAGGCCTATGACATAGAGCATCTTGTCATCCCCACAAGAGATTACCTATTTGCCCCTTCATTTGTTGACATCGACCTAGCTGTAAATTTCATTCACAGTAAGTAAAGTTAAACAAACCCTATCAATCACCTTCTAACAAAAATATTCTGTATTTGGCACTAGTTTTGTATATATGTATTAATGTATATAATGTTGACCTTTGGTTTTATTTGGTTACACAGAGAATGCAAGCCATGGTAAAACAACTTATGTACACTGCAAAGCAGGGAGAGGAAGAAGCACCACAATTGTTCTTTGTTACTTGGTATCCTGAATTCTTACTCTTTACATAAATAAAATTTTGTGTATAGATAAGTTCATGGTGTAACATAACATTTTGATTTTGCAGGTTGAATACAAGCAGATGACTCCAGCTTCTGCTTTGGAATACGTGCGATGTAGGCGACCTAGAGTCCTCTTGGCTCCATCTCAATGGAAGGTAAGCTTCTGTTGTTCCTTTTTTTTTTTGACTTAATGGATTAAGCACTTAATATGGGTGTTTGTTTTTGACAGGCGGTTCAAGAGTATGGTCAGTGGCGCAGGAGTAAAATGTCAAAAACGACCTCGGGTTCGGGGGATGCGGTGCTGATAACGAAAGCGGATTTGGAAGGGTACCGGAGTCCATCAAGAGGGAAAGAAGTGGGGGTGAGAGTGGCAAAAAGTGGTTTGATGATAGCAAAGTTATCGTGTATCTTTGCTTCTTTGAAGGTTTCGAATTCGAGAGGTGTAACAACAGTTCCTGTTAGTTTGAAACTAATAACAGAGACATCTGCTTGTTAGTTTTTATTTTAGTTGACAAGTTTAGAGAGGGATCAAAGTGGAAAATAGTGAGAGAGCTGTTTTCTGTGATTCTGTGAATCTTGGGGTTGGTTTTGGCTCGAGACAGGAGGAGATGAGGAAATAATAATGATGGAAGAAAAGAAAAAAAGACATGGATGCTTTCTTGGCATCTTCATGGAATGAATGGGCGTATATATTTATTTTGTGACTCGTGTTTTGTTGTTATTTGAATAAGTGATTTCGTGCTTCAGCCTTTTTTTTTTCTTTTGCTTGTGGTTGTTTACTTGATTGATGATTGGATGCATGGTATGGTAAACTTGTAGTTTAACTCAGTTTGATATGCATCAGTAATGACAAGATCAATAAAATACACTAATATATTTAAAAAAATTATGTTATTTCAAAACAAAGTAAGTTTTCATATTTACTCTAATAACAGACTAATGTACTCTAGTGTTTGCTATTTGGTAATATCACAAGAAATCCTTTTCTTAGACCGGTTGGAGTGTACCCACGGCACCTGGGTTTATGTGGTAGGTGCAGTATGCGGTGAACACCAGTGTCATGTATCTTCTCCATGATCATTTTTTTTTCTTAATTTTTTATAAAATTGTAAATATATTTGAAAATTATATTAAAAAATATTAAATGAAAATCTTTTGCTACATGTCACTTTGATTGATTTGATAACATGTTATTTTTTGGTTATTTTCAATTAAATTTTTTTCATATGTCATTTTGTTGTTTTTTCTATTTACTAAATTCCATTTAATATTTAAATGTATTAGTTGTAATAAATACATATCAATATCATTAATTGATATTTCTTTTAATTTTAAAATTTCTAAATTAAAATCTTATTAGTTAGCTATGTTTATTTATCTAAAGTATTAGTTAAGAAAAACACTTTAATTTTAATAATTCAATATTTTTCTATTTTTTCTTATAAATTCATATTTCTCAAATGTTGAAAATTTTATATTCAATTTTCCTTTTAAATGAACCCATGTAATAAATAGGTCTTACATCTAGTTTGGTAATATCACAATAAATCCTTTTCTTAGGCCGTGTAACACCTGGTTTGGTTTGGGAAGGTTTTATGCATGAACTCGGCGAGTTGGGATATCAACTCATCGAGTAGGGTTGTGTCATCTTGGATGCGGGTCGGAACCGACCCCGACTCGGCGAGTCAGAGCTGTTTAGAGAAAACCCTAGTCTCGGGGTTTACCCCCTATATAAACGTCATAATCCGCCATAGTAGCTTCCCTTAACACCATAGAAGAACATTCATGACCGCAAACCCTCTAGTGTGTGAAGTAAGAACAATTGGGATCTTATCTTTGAGAGTTTGGGGAAGATTCCAAGTTTGAAAAGGAAGTATCAAGGGAGAAGTGTTAGATCAATCATCTATTTTGTGTTGGGCATCTATCTGAGGTATTAATTTGCTACCTTAAGCCTTGATTTCTTTTTGGAAGTTATGGTCAACCTTGAGGAGATGGAAGCAAACTTAGATCTGGACCTATCACAAAGATATGATTCCAAATCTGGACCTCCTTAGGTCCCAAATATCATAAAGTTGCACCTTTTATTAAGCTTATCCCCTCTCCATGCATGAAAACCTTGTTTGAAGGTTAGTTTTGGTGTTTTGGCCATATGAGGCCTTGCATGCACGTAAAGTTTGCAACTTTACATGACATCTTCACTAGGAGATTATGGATCTGAAGTTTGAGGCCTTAAATCCCACTGGAAAGGACCGAATACGTGAGAACTCGTCGAGTCGTTATGGTGACTCGGCGAGTCGAGAGGGTTTTCTCATTCACGGCCAAGGATTCACGGTCAAGGGTGTTTGGTTGGAAGTTTACGGTCATAAACATCAGGAACTCGACGAGTCTCTCGGGTGAATCGGCGAGTCGGTGAAGTGATGCCAGGAGCTCGACGAGTAACAAGTTCCACTCGACGAGTTGAGGTCAACATTGACTGTTGACCTTGACTTTGACTTTGTCCAGGGTTGACTCTGAGGAAATTTATGGGATGGTGTTAAGTGAATCACTTGCTGGTTATAGGTGGTTGAGAAGAGGCAACGTGGGATATATCTGAATTCAGCATACCAGTCCAGCATTCCAAAGGTGAGTCTTCTCACCATACCAATGGGTTTAAGGCACCAAGGTCGGCCCATTTTATGAGATGCAGTTTATTGATTGAATATGCGATATGATAGTATGTCTTGTTTGGTAGGAAGACCTTGTGGGGGTTTCCAAGGCAAAAAGACCTTGTGTGGATTCCCAAGGCAGGAAGACCATATGGGGGTTCCCATGGCAGATAAAGACCATGTGGGGGTTTCCGTGGCATTCAATGTAAGACCCGGGAGGGTTTCTAGGGTTTCCTCATTTGTTGAATACATGGCTTATGTGTTACATGTAGCTTATTGCTAATTTGATATGTGTTATGTGGTTTACGTGTGGGATATGCTCTGGGGGACTCACTAAGCATTTCGCTTACAGGTTGTTGATTTGTTTCAGGTACATCTGAGCCCAATGGCAAAGGCAAGGCGTGATGGCACGACGTGCACTCTATCTATCTCTTTCACTAGTATGGCTTGGGAACACTCTGATGTTTTAAAAATAAGATTTTATGAATGTGGATTTGAAAACAATTGTGTTGGGATTCCGTGGTTTATGCAAATGTGTTTGATTAATTAAAATGAAAAATTTCTTTGTAAAATTTGAGTCGTTACAGGCCGGTTGGAGTGCACCCACGACACCTGGGTTTATGTGACAGGTGCAATGTGCGGTGAACACCACATCCACTGTATGTCTGATGTATCTTCCCCATGATCATTTTCTTTTGTTTAATTTTTTATTAAATTGTAAATATATTTGAAAATTATATTAAAAGATATTAAAATTCATGGTTTTTATTTACTTATATATATATATATATATATATATATATATATATATATATATATATATATATATATATAAGGCCGAAAATTGTTTTGAGAGTCAAATTATAGTGTCTTTGTCTTTGTGTCTGTAAATAGCGAAACTTTAAGGATTTTTGTTATCTTAATGTATTTACAATGCATAAGAAAGTCGCATGTCATGTCTAGTCCTTATATTTTTTGGTCCGTGAGTACCCTATAAATATGGTAAGTACTTACAGGTTAGAGTAAGAACTTTCGTATGGACACTCTTGTACTTAATTCTCTTTGCATCATTTCGGACATATATTGAGCTGAAAAAAGATCTTATTTAGATCTTCGTGTTCTTACTTGCTTTTACGCTCACAAGTAGTATCACGTAATTTCGAATGCTCAGAATCGAAAGAACGAGAATGAGTAGCCTATGGCTCGTCTATTCTTTTATCAACATCTTCAATAAGAGTTTGTGTGCGAGACTCTTGAGCTTTTAAGAGGTCTTCGACCTTAACACCATTAACAAATGACATTCAAGCACTATCATTCAAGAATTGTAAAATCGAATTTAGCTTGGAGTTTAAAATTTTGAATTGTTTACCCGACATTAATGCATTATCGGGCACATCATCTTCCTCTGGATTGAACTGCAAATTAGAAAAGGCAACCATCACATCATCATCATTTTCTTCTTCATGAACAACTTGATCAACATCAATTGATTGAAATGAAAATAAAGTTGTAATTAGCTCTTGCATCACTTTAGAAAATGTTCGAGAAACCCAAGAATTGGAAGTAGGAACAATCATCGAGGTAGCTGGTAGTGATGTAAGTGGCGGTATATCAGTGGTTTTGATGGTTGTGGTACCAATGGTTGAAGTTTCGATAGTGGTCCTCCCTTCACCCATGTTAACATGTGTGTCCTTATTAGATAAGTTCGCATTAATGTTTGAGGTTTTGTCTTCCTCTATATTTGTAACAAACCGTTATTTCAAACCTACGTAATAGTGTAGGTCAATTTGTACTTCTTTTTAAATAAATAAAGAGAAATTTTTGGCATACTATGTATATTTACATAATTGACCCTCAAAAATAAATTATTAAATAATCTCAATTGGTTTGAACCAAGTGATAGAGATTGTAACAAGGTTTCCAAAAATATAAAGAACACTAAAATCCGAGTTATAACGAAGAAGTTATGACCAATCGAAAATCCGCAACAAAACCGGCAAAACACTGTTCAGTGTAAAAACTGAATTTTTAATAAAAGGCTTTCTAGCCTTAACAATCTAAATGAAAGTTATAGTTTATGTTAAACCGAGAACTTTCATAAAAAGAACGCCAAAATCTGACTTCGTATGAGGAAGTTATGATTTTTCTAAGTTTCAGTATAGTAGTGTACAGATAAAAACTTGAAATAAAGATCGAGTGGTTTTTATCAGACACAACCTAAACGAGAATTGAAGGTCTCGTCATTAGCAGTACAACGGTAAAAAGACAGACAAAAACGGACGTCGTATGAAGAAGTTACGAATTTTTAACGGATTCCCGTCCCGGTCTGTTTAAAATAATAATATTAAAAATAAAGTCAAAATTAGCCGACGAAGTCTAGACGAAAGTCGTAGAGTACAATTTTACCTATGCGTGCATATAAAGAACGTCAAAAACGGAGTTCGTATGCAAAAGTTATGAATTTTACAAGTTTTGGGAAAAAAAATAAAGAAAAATAGCAAAAACCGGGAATTTTCGCATGAACAGTAACGCCAGGTCACCCCTCGCATGCGAGGCCTCCACGTATCGACTGTTGATTGGACCGATGCCTCGCGTGTCACCTCCTGATTCGACCAAGTCTGAGGTCCAGTAAGAACCGGATAGCCTCGCATGAGACACACCGGACCTCACCCTCGCACGCCCTCGCACCCGCTCCTTCACACGTGCCTTCTTCCCATTAGACCGAGGGTTGGTCCAATCCGAGCCAGCCAGCAGCAAGCTTTCGGTCCGAAGAACTCCCTTCGCCTCACCACCTGTCAGACGCGTGTCACCCTCGCGCAGCTTCGGGTCCGAACCTTCGGACTATATATAGCATGCGAGGGTTCCGAATATTTTTCACTTTTTCACCCTAAATTTCACCCTCTTTCACATTTTCCACTCCATTAAGCTCATATACAACCCCTAAAGCCCCGGTATCAAGACTCGAGCCCGAAGTAAGCCGTGAAGCCCCGAAATTCTCGAGAATTCATCCTCTCTCCTGTCAAAACTCTGCCATATTTAAGCCGGTTTTTCGCCAAACAAACTAATTTCCGGGAAACGAAACGCTTCCCGTATTACCACCTATCAAGTGAGTTCATACCCCCGTATTTTCATAATTTCTACTGTTTTTGGGGGGGGGGGGGGGGGGGGAATACAAGTATATAACACAACAACTTTGTGTTATAAATAAATGATTTCAAATCACGATAAAATGATTTTAAAGCATAAAAAATACTCCAAATATTGAACTCTTTTATAAACTTATATTTTTCCTAAATATACATATTTGTATATAAAATTTAATATAAATAAGATTTAAAAAGGCTTAGGACTAATAATTCATTCTAGGTCCTTTTCCTTGTTTGGATGTGGACTTATAGTACCGATTATTTGTCCGAAGGTCGTTTAAATTTTACTTATATATAAAATTGTATATGTATATAAAAATAAAAGTTATTTCATCAGTTTAATTACCCTTTGTAACATGTTGAGCAAAGGATTACATGCAAAAATAGTTATTTACAATTCATAAAGTACATATAAATTATAATAGGTATAATTTATGGTACATAGAGTAATAATTCATATGAATACACTGTTTTACATGCAACAAGGGATTTAATTCAAAACAAATCAAGGGTTTACACTTATCAAATACATGTTCGGGATACTAATTCAAGAACATACTGTCAATCATTTATTTCAGAATGATTGGGTTTTCATAACTAATATACATATAACGTTTATATGCTTTTTATGAGACATTCAATTCAGGTTGTTTAATTCATTTTAGACAACCAAGGTAAAGCCCTGACATTATAACCAGAATCTCCAGTCCGGGGATCGAAACAAGTTGTGTGTAGATTTATATCGGGATTGACAACCCCGCACTCAGGCTGCTAGCTACAGTCAGGCATACACGCCAATGAGTGGCAATTGTTATCAACAGTTTAAGCGCTCATCAGGCGTTCATTTCTTAGTATGGTTATAATAACTCATTAAAAAGATATTAACAACACGTTAGTGTATAAACAACTAAACGTAAGTACATCTTCAAAGTACTAGTTTACAAAATGCAAAGTACAATGGTATACTATAGTTTTCAATAACAGCTGGTGAAGTCAGGCACACTCTCAGATACAAGTTTTACAAATACATTGGTTTACAAATAGGACGGTTTTATGGGAATAAAACTACTTTTCACATACCACAGAAAATATGGGATTTTCTAGAACAGTTTTCGTATTCAAAATACAAAGACACTTATTCAAACATAAAGACTTATGTACTCACTCAACTTATTGTTGATACTCTCTTTTCAAATTACTTGTATTCTCAGGGAAATAATAACAGGTACTCCCCGAGCTTTTTGAGAAGATGGAGCCATTAAGAGTCTTATCTTCTTCTTTTGTATAACTATTTTGGATTCAATATACAATGATTGAACACATGTAAATATTATACTTTTAAATACAATGGTTGTTTGTGCTTTGATTACTATGATACATGTGTTGTGATACTACAAATGAAGTCCTCCACCCCCGGACGTTTCCGCCGTCTGGTTTGGGGGTGTGACAATATTGGACTCAGAATGCGAAACCTTGGGTGGTATGAATTTCGTCTTCTCAGGGAATGAGGTACTTTGATATTCACCAGAATTGATGTTTGCGTCCATATCAAATATGTTCACATTGACATCAGGAGTACTTGTCTCCCCGAAAGTCTATTTGACAGAGGTATCCATCTAGTGTGAAATACGAAATGAACCATCCGCCGCATCATCTGTTTCTTCACTATCATTATTTGTTTCCACTGTAACTTTCTCCATCTGTGTATCTTTAATCGAAGGATTAAACTTGTTCAACTTTGAACAAATTCTAATGCCTTTGCTTCTTAGAAGCTAGAGAATCAAGAGTCAAAACTTCCCTAAACATAACCCCACATTTGGTCACTTTCAGCTGCAGTTTATTAGACTTCTTTGAAACAACCTTTTTAGGAATAGTTTCTTGAGTGGTGGTGTCATCAATAGGAGTAGGAATCTCCGCAACATCTTTCTCAACGTGTTTCTCCAGTGGCTTCTTTGGTTGTTTCTCAGGAGCATTTTTATTTGTCTTCTTGAGAAAACCCTTTCCTGACTTTGTAGACACAGTTTGTTTAATCACTTCTTCCTCAACTGCCTTAGGTTTCGCAACCTGCTTCTTCTTTTTCGTGCCTTTAGCTACTTTAGATGATCCCACAGTAGCTTCAAAAGTGAATGCCTTAGGAAGAATCCCAGTAGGATTGGGATACATTGAGGCTTTTTATGCGATTAATAGCTTGTTTTTGTGAGACATCAGAATGAGCATCGAATTAGTTCGATCAACCATAGGAAAAATAGTAGGATCATCAATAGCAGACTTGTGGATTGTCATTGGAGCAAAAGTATCAAATTCATCATCAGAAGGGAAATGAATTCCTTCTTGAGAATATACTTCATTCAAAATCAAGCTCTAAAACCTAGCACTCGAAACTTCTATGGTCATATTCGAATGAGAAATCGAATTATCAAATTCAACCCAAAGTGATTATGCATAATCAACATTCAGGCCACAATACAAACCAGCCATTATCAAATAGAACTTGAGTTTCGCTTTATCCTAACTTGAACTCCTGCCTATTAAAAATCGTAGAGTAATTCCAAAGAGAAAACTATGCCTGGAAGATTCGATTTCTTGAAGTGACTGATAACTGAAAGAGTTGGTTGATGCCCCCATTTAATTAAACATATGATGTGACATCCCCAATTTCACGGCCAGAAAAGACCGATTTGTTTATGCTTTGTTTTAAAATCAGACTAATCTTTTAAAGAAAACAGTTGCAGAATTTGTTCCCAAAACAAAATATGATAAGAATTTATCAAAGCATTTCTTTAAAGAAATGTATTCTCATTAAATAACAAAATCTCGGGATTTCATGTTCCAATACAGACCAAAAGCATAAACAGTATAAAATAGACCTTACAACAGTTATTTATAACTACTGATCTATAATCCAAAATCTCTCGTCAAGTCCACCAACTTATACTCTTGTGTCATTACCTGTAATGCAAAGAAAACTGAGTGGGTCAGGCTTGGGAGTCTGGTGAGCATATAGGGTTTTCAACCCACAATAATATAATTATTATATTCAATCATCAAACAATCAACCCAATTACCCATCCCCATTATCTTCTTTATTTCTTAAGGTTTTACCCTAAGAATCGACTATCCTTCATTCATTCATTCCGAAGGATTTACCTAAGGAATTGGCACGAAGTCCATTGCTGCCAAAGTTTGTCTATCAGGTACTAAATCCATAGCTACCAGGCGCTAACTCCATAGTCACCAAGGTTCACATAACAAGCGCTAACTCCATAGTCACCAAGGTTCACTTAACTGACGCTAACTCCATAGTCACCAAGGTTCTTCATTAGGCACTAAGACAATAGCTGTCAGGGTTCTTTATTAGGCACTAAGACAATAGATGCCAGGGTTTTTAGAGTACACCGGTGAACATCAAGTCCACAACACCTACAAGTTGCGAGCTTGCTAGTGTTCCACAAGACTGTCTAGAATAGTCTGTGGTTGTCATCCCTACTCTGCTGAATGACGGGGCCATCGTTTGGGTAAAGGTTTCACTCATTTATCACCTGTCACCCTCATCTCATGATCTATATCATCATTCGTCTCATCCTTAAACTAATCTTTCATCACACACCAACTATTTCATCTACCCATGTTCTACCCAACATATTTGTAGATATAAATTACATATATAGTTTAAATCATTTAAAAACCTGTATAAAACATTCATTCAACAACCATCTCAAGTAAACCAACAACATATAAATACATAGCACGTATTTCATAGCAAATACTTCATATCTATGCGGTAGAAGAAAGTAACCACACACTCACTTGATTAGATGATGCTCGGATAGCACTACAACTCTTTGAGTAGTAATTCTCCGATGAAACCGGGATATCTTTGCACACCGGGCTTCTCGCAAGCAGAGCTTCAGCTCGAAAACTCTTTTCTTCTCGGGATCTTCGGGCTTCGGGACACGCTTCGGGTCTCGGGATGATACCGGGGCTTCGGGGGTACTTCATTGCACGTAAATCAAGGTAATATGGGTGAGAGAAGGGTGAATTAGCAACCTTGGCCAGCTACCCCTTCAAATCTATTTATTGGGCAAAATTTTCATTTTCCACGTCGTGGACAGTGTTTCCACGTCGTGGGCTTGATCGTCACTGCATGCGTCATCGCAAGTTGGGTCTGGCAGACTCCAGGAGGCGTCAGAAAACATGCCACGTCGTGAACACTATTTTCACGTCGTGGCCTCTGACAGTTTTGGGGTTTCGCTCCCCAAACTTCAGAAATTCATAACTTTCGCATACGAACTCCGTTTTCGACGTTCTTTATATCGACGCGTAGGTGAGATTATGCTCTACAACTCTCGTTTAGACTCCGTTGGCTAAATTTGGACTTTATTTTTAATATATTATAAATATATTACTTTCATATTATTTTAGTAGGCCGGGACAGGAAAACTCCATTAGAAATTCATAACTTCTTCATCCGACGTCCGTTTTCGTCTGTCTTTTTACCGTTGGACTACTATCGACGAGATCTTAGATTCACGTTTAGATTGCTTTGGCTAAAAATCACTCGATCTCATATTCGAGTATTCGGGCTGCATATCGTTAAGTCGAAACTTCGGAAAATCATAACTTTCTCATACGAAGTCAGATTTTGGCGTTCTTTTTATGCACGCTCTCGGTTTAACATAATCTACGTCTTTCGTTTAGATCACTAAATCCAAATATCGCTCGATCGTAAATTCACTATTTACTTCGCGCTGTATCGTGTCGGTTCTGTCGCGAAACTTCGACAGGTCATAACTTCTTCGTTATAACTCAGAGTTCGGCGTTCTTTATATGTACGGAATCCTTGTAACATATACTAAAACTTAGTTAAGATTAATCCTTCTAAATAATCTTCCATCAAAAATTCATTTTTGACGTTTATCGTCTCTAAATTGACTAGTCCGGATCTACGTGCGTTACATATGAATCACCTGGTCACTTATAACTTCATCAAACTCTCCTGCAAAGGGTAACTTTAGAATTTGGGCAAACTGCTTATTTATTAATCGCTTAGTCTTGTTTGATGTCAATTGGAACGTAACAAGTTCAGTAGTCCTGTTGTAAACAACAATAGAAGCATCCAAAGATAACCACTTCATTGGAATGGCGAAGCAGTTAAAGCATAAGTGAAAATAGAGTCGTTCATTGCTTAAATCAAAATTTTCAACTCATCTGTATAATCTTTGATCAAAGGATTGAACCAAAGATTATTGTGTTGAATCTTCATAGTGGGTTGCGAAATTTCTTCATCGTTGGTGTTGAATGATCAACAACATTTTAGTTCAACAGCCATGATGAACAATTTTAGAGAGAATTGGTGATGGAATTTGCAAAGAAAAACTTAGTTTTTTTGCGTTAATTCCAGGAATGTAAAAATGAAAACCGAATGATGCACCTCTCTCTTAAATAATCGACGTCAAATTTGAATTCAAACGTTGCCCAATCGGAGAAAGCCACGTGTAAATTGGGTTACTTAACCGTCACCACGTTGAACTGCCACGTGTAAAAGTGATGATCACTTTTTATCTTAAGCCACGAGTAAATACTGAACCTTCCATCCAACGAATATTTCACCTCTCCAAAAAAAATCGAACCGTCATACGTTTCGATACTAATCAAGAACCAATCGTCAGTATAGCAGTAAGGTTCCTTCACTTATGGGAATGGTAATCAAAATCATTTTCCATACTTGCAAAATCTAGGTCCGAGTTGGTAATACCCATGACCTCGAGGATTTCAGTGCTTAAGTGTGCCAAAAGAAAAGATAGAGTCAAATTAAGAAAATTTTGGACATAATGACATCAAAGAAACTTTGAGATAAAAGCAAATAGATCCCTTCATTCATCATCAAGAGAGATGTTGAATTGTTTGTGTGGTTTCCCATGAATTACAATCGAATACTTATTAAGGAGTAACGAGGGGCCTCTTTTAATAGAATTTGTAGGTGGCTTCATTTTCCCACAAATTCACAACTTGACATAAGTGCAAATAATTGTGCGAAAATACTTGTATGACCATTGTAGCCAAGAACAAGTAAGCTTTGTAAAATTTGAAGCAACGAAGGAGATAAGCAAATGTTTGTTGGATTAGTGTCTAAGTCCATAACTATTTTGGTATGTACTTGACCCGATGGTGCATGGTCCTTTTGGGTTGCCTTCACCAAAGCAACTTGATAGGATGAATTATGGAGAGAAAGGATTAATTATGATTTACTAATATATTATGAGAATAATATATTAAAGGAGAAACCATATTGTTTAATTAATATTAGTCAAGAATTAATAAGAATTAAGTTTGTGACTAAAAGAGATTAATTAAACTTAAGGGACCGGAATTGTAATTATAAGATAATTGCAATTAGGCTATGGATTACCTTATAAAATAAGGTTGGACGAATTCTATGGGGAAACCCATTAGAAATCGTCCAACGCTTGTTAAGGAAGGAGTCCATGGGTTGCTTAGGGCTTAACCATCCAAATTAGGGTTTCCTTGTTAGATAACCCTAATAGCCTCTCTATTTAAAGGACCCTTATGGCTCAAAAACGTGGTGAACTTATGGATTAGGGTTTCCACACATTTTGGGAAGCCTCCTTCTGTTCTCCTTTTCATCCTCTTGCTCTTGGTGTTTGTGAACCATTAGAGGAGTGACATTTGTGACTCTAAACTTTCTAAAGTCAATACAAGAAGGATTTGAGATTGTTATTGCTACATAAAAATCAATGTATGATCTAAACCCTAATTTATATGTTATATTGATTATCATATACTAGATCTAGGGTTTATAGTCTTGGATGAATTGCATGTACAATAGAGAAACCTAGATCCAAGCAGTAGGGTTTGTATGAGCACATAGGATGTTCTTATAGCCAAAACCCATCAGTGGTATCAGAGCCTTGATTGGTTTCTATTGTATTGATGCCTTGTGTGTTTGTTCAAGCTGCAAAATCGTTTTTTAGCCCATCTGCCTGATGAACTCGGCGAGTCCCATTGTGGACTCGCCGAGTCCATAAGGGTACTCGGCGAGTTCGAGCGTCAGAAAGAGGGGATTTCGGGATTTCTTGTTGTTTTACTCATGGATACTTGCCTTATCTGTTTTAGGTCATTAAAATCCGATTTTATACATATTTATGAGTATATCCTTGATTAAACAAAAGATAATTACCAATTGATTAGATAATAACTTCCTTATATGATTAAAGTTGGATTATTTGTATTAAGTGGGTAACTCATTTTGCAAGAAATAGAAATTAGGTCAAATATAGATAATGATGAAATTAATTGTTTAATTTATATTATTTGTTATTTGATCCTTGTGTTATGAAAAGTTTCAATTTTTCCTCTTTAGGTTTATAGTTTAAATTTGAACTCAAAAGTTTTGTTTTGAAATTTAAATGGTTGAAACCCTAATGTTTTGAAATGTTTCAAAAACTTGCCCTCAAGTTTTGGAATTTAAAAGTTGATTAAAGGTTTAATTTAGGAATGTTAAATTCTAAAACCCTAGTATTTTTTTGAAAAGTTCAAATCACACCCTTATGGTTTTATTAATCAATTAAGGTGTATAATTAAAAGAGATTTAATAAATCCATAAAGTTTTGATTCACAACCTAATTGAATTAAAAGTATAATTGTTAAACTATACCATCTAGTATTTTAAAAGTGTAAAATACACCCTATATTATATATAACATTAAAAGTCTAACATTATATATATATATATATATATATATATATATGTATGAGTAAAAAGTCAGTCTTACCGTTAGTAGGCCTCATTCACAAAGCTGCTCTATAAGGGATGTTTGAGGAAATTACCTATAAAATGGCGATTGAATGGGTATCCACTCATACCCACCGCACTCTTGACTAGTGGAGGGTCGTTAGCCGAACGGGTAGGATAGGACAGAACCTTCCATTATAAGTATAATGAAGTACAAAAGTAACTAAATGTTTTACAAATTCCCAATCTTAGTTACTTTAGGCAAAAGTGAATTGATGCAATTCCATGAAATTACACTTTGTGCCCTTGCGAAGACATTAGTGGAGCGTGTGTGGTTAACCGGCACACTAAATGGTTCTAAGCAAAGGTAGCAAAGGGTGACTCAATGTTTATCATAGTTCAGTGGAGCGTGTGTGGTTTACCGGCACATCGAATAGGTGACTGTAACATGTGGGGGCACCATGTAAGTTTGCATGGTTATTCACACCCGCTTTGTAATCCTCGGTATCCCAGTCACAAACTAGAGGGGCATATCGAGATTTAAACATGCCATTGAAAAGTTCAATGAATCTCAAAGGATCTAGGAGTTTTCAAAGCATTTAAAACTTAATTAGTTTTTCGTTTTTCATGGTGGAAAATTAGTGAATCGTCATTCACTTACCTTCAAATGTTCTGCAATTTGGGTTACGGCATCTCTCTCCCGAGTTGTGGAATATTGTGTTGGGTCCTAGCCTTAATATCTCATTTGGGTGATTTATTAAGGACTAAACTATCAACTAACTTGAATTTGTTTGCTCCCGTATTGTAGATGTCAAAGTTCGACAACTATGGTCTTCCCAAATCCCGTGGAACAAGCATTCCACATGAAGATGATATTCCACGATTCAATCGAGGAACAAGAGATCATGCTTCACTTCCTCTACCTCCTCCAATTATTCTCCCTAACCCACAAGATCGAACAATTGAAAGGTTCAATGTCACTAAAGCCCTATTGGAAATGAAACATGAAGATGGTAAACCCGTGTGTGCCCACGTTCTAGGAATGAAATCACACATCGATAGGTTGATAATGTTGGGTGCGTCATTCCCTGATAAGTTGGTTGTGAACTGGGTTCTGCAGTCACTTCCCGGATCATATAATGAGTTCAAAAGAAAGTATTATATGATGGATCATGACGAAAACCTCATTGACCTAACTTACATGCTTATTGCTGCTGAATCAGAAATGATTTGGCAAAGCAATGGAGCGTATTTGTTGGGAAAGTCAACCAACCACGCTTCCGAGGACGTTCTAGGAGAACCGACCTGCGTTTGCTGCCAAGAGAAAGGGCGTTGGATACAAGTCTGCCCTAAGAGCCTGAACAATCCAGAAGATGGGAGAGTCAAAGAGTATGGTTGTGCTTCAGGTAAAATCCACTATCTAACTCCATTAAGTTCCTATTCATTGATTCTTAATACATAATGTGATAAGATTGCATTTGAATGTTTTGCAGGATCAGTGAAAAGAGAGGAAGCTTGATGAAAGAGCAAGATGAGTCTAATCACAAAGAAATGGATCTCGATCGCATGGACTTGAAGATTAGATTTTAAGCTTAGAGAGTTATGATAGAGTTGTTAGGAATATTTGACTACATAGTTCTTCAGTTGATTTTGCATTGTAAGGACAAATGTTTTCCGCTGCTTTTATGAATAAAACAAATTTTGGTTTGACTCATTTATTTATTTATTTCCTTGCAATGAAATCGTTATAAAAAATTGATGTTCGTATATTTTTACAACGGGTGGATGTGATTCTTAATTATGTTATTTGTGGAAATGTCGAGAATTTACCAAATAGGGAGAGTTTCTCATAACCCAAGTTTCAATTGGACAGAAACTTGGAATCATGCAACTTGGTTGCATGCTGAATGAGAAATTTCATATTTGGAAATTAGACTAATTTGTTGACAAAGTGTCAAGTGAAGGACTAGGAGATCGAGTACACAAAGTTGTGTGTTGATCAAGTCCACCACAAGAATAACAAAGATATTCATCATGATTTACTAAAGGTTTAGTAAATATGATTATACTTACAAGATTAAGTATAATTCTGAATTGATTGAAAAGGTTTAAGTCGATAGTAGAACGAATAAGAAGAATCAAGTAGGCAGAAAGATAAAAGTTTCTCTATTCTAAGAAGAAGAGAGAGTAACTTTTATTATGTTTTATGATAGGTCTTAATGATTAAGAACCATATATCAATTGATCCTCTAAGTGAGTCTTAGTACAATCGTATGTATAAGAAGAGGAATCAAGAATTAAAGAAATGGTTAAATCAGACAGTCAATCATACTTCGTTCCAAAACAAGTCTTAGAGTTAAGATTGTGACATTGAGTGACAAGTCTTAAGAAGGTTTATAACATTCATCAAATCTAGAATGTGAAAAAGGTTTTCTTATTCTTGCACATTTGAAATTGGTAGGTTGTGATGTCTTGGATAAGACAAAGACCAACTAGGACCAATTTTATGAAGTGTTTTGTCTTGATAAAAGCTACACTAACTCTTGAATATTTGTTTGTCAAGAAATGTGTATTGACAAGAGAATCTTATATGTCAAGGAGTCAGTGGGAGTCTTAATGGTCTTGAAAAAGTTCAAGAACTAATCAAGAATAAACCTTATCGATCATCACTAGCACACGACTTGAGGTTCATAACCTATCGTGTTGACACTATCTGGTTTCTGTGCCGTTCCAATCGAGTTAATTATGCATGTGAGTTCTATGAGTTCTCATTTGAACGCATAAAAAGCAAGGACCTTGATCAATGGAAAGTACATTGATAGGAAAGGGCGAGCTGCTTAACTACTTGGAAGACATGGTGGGCAGCCGTGTTACCATAAGGCAAGAAATCAAGATTGAGAAAGTTCGGTCCATATGAGTTTGAATTTGTCATAAACTTTGGTTTTAACAAATTCACATGGATAGGAACACATACACCATTAAAATATAAGTGTCATAAGATTCCCTCCTTCATGAAAATGACTCTGAGGAAATGCTTTCACTAAAAGAGATTTTAAGAAGATAGTGATTGTGAAAATTGGATTCTCGAATTCGATTATGGTTACGGTATCCCTTTCCATAGTTCGAATTGTGAGATTTGGCAATTAGTCTAAATTGTTTAGACACACATATGAGCTATCTAAGACAAAGGTGTATAATTTCAGGAAGCCTTGATAAAAGATTATTAAAGCATTAGGTATTAAAAATATGAACTTAAAGAAATTCAATAGGCATTGTTAAGCTGTTTCTGAATGCATGTCAAAGCTAGTGGGAGCATAAGTGTTATGTTTATAATAATCATCGTGATACTGGGAGCATAAATGTTATGCTTGTATGATTATTAAGGCAAGTATTGCAAGTTAGCAATATTAATTATAGAAAACAAGAGTCATACTTTGCAAAGTTGTAAGGTTGAATAGTTGTTTTTCTATAATTAAGGGAGAGAATATTATGCTTCATTTCAAATCTAAAGGCTTAGGTTGTGGAATGCTAATAATTTTAGTTAAGGATACATAGTGTGTTCTTAAATTTCGATTATGATCACGACATTCCTCTTCATAGTTCGAATTGTGAGAACGTAGCACATAAAATATTATGGCAAAAGATTGATAAAGTATCAAATCTTTATGCATCGTGTCCCATACGCTTCGGGTATAGGATCGATTGCAAATGCCATAATATTTGACCATTCTAAATTTTTTCCAAATGTCTAGCACATTAAGAGAGAAAAAGGACAAGAATCGGTTTTGACTAAGATAATTAAACAACTATCAAAGGACAATCCAAAGTTCGCCGAGGATTGGTCGCTTGTGAGTAGTTGGAAGTATAGTATTGGATGGACCATATTGACATTATTATGAATAGATAAGATTCTATTGAGAATGAGTTGTCATATGGTAAGTATGGAAAGGTTTCCATATTAGGAGTTGGATATTGAGAATCAATGTCTAGATTAGAAACTTTTATGCAAAAGGATGTTCAAAGGAATGTACCTTGAGTGAGAGACATCACATCTAAGGAATTGTCTTGTAACAATCTCCGATAGAGGACTTTGTAATTTCATTGGCAATGGCCATTGTGACTTTTGTGCTATGACATTATGAAAGGATCATTGCATAAAATGTTAGAGTCTAGCATATTCTATAAGTGGCAAGAATTTGATATTCTTTCACTTGTAGAATGGTTTGGGAGTTGTGAAATGAGTATGATTGGAAATGTGTTCATTTGATCTATTTCACAAAGTAAGAACCATAGGTAAACATTGTGTGCGTGCTAAGAGCATGGGACAAGTGTTGTAATTCAAGTAAGAAGTTGATTACCCGAAACAACAAATAATGAGTAATCGATATGGTGATAAATAAAAGGTGTTTTATTTATACTCAAAGGTTTGAGGCCATATAGGATTAGTATTATTCTTGTGTTTCACTTTGCATGTTTTGACTTCCTGAATAATTTAATTGGTTCAGAACAGTCAAATTATTCAAACGGACCACAGTCGTTCATATGTTGAAAGTAGATATGAATGAAGACTGTCGTGAATTGGTGTGTGGATTGTCTTAAGTGTATTAGACATAAGAATATGTTTGCTGCAACGTTCATGAGTGCTTATGAATATGATTTGAGCATTGGATTAAACCCACGCTCACTTGGATCACTTCATGGATTGTTATCATGAGTGATTAGTGAGATGATAACATCTTATATTCTTGAAACCAATATGTGTGAGTTGTATCTTGCGAGTTGGTTGCACATTGATAATATGTAAATGCACCAGTAACTTGGTGTTATAAAACATATTGTTGTGTGTGATTCGGTGAGTGAGTGCAAGCGAGCATTGAGTCAAATTTTATCCGTTCCTTTTATTCAAAGTAGGATAAAAGCGATATTTGTGGGCCCCTCGATGATTTAGTGATGGCACCTAAGTGCTTGGCCAAGCTGGGACTAAATTGATGCGTTCAATTATATTCTGTTGTGAGTCGTCATAAATCGAAAATCGGGAAACAACACATAGACAGAGAGAATGATTTAGATCCATGTCTCAGTCTATACGATATCTAGAATGGAGGAATATATGATCCCTTATCTAAAGGACACGCGTATCTGATAAGATCAGAGTTGACAGCGGCTTTGGAAAGCTACGATTGCAGATCAGGATCTGAAGTCATACGCATAATAGTTATTAGACTTATCCAAGTGGGAGACTGTTGGATTAGTGTCTAAGTCCATAACTATTTTGGTATGTACTTGACCCGATGGTGCATGGTCCTTTTGGGTTGCCTTCACCAAAGCAACTTGATAGGATGAATTATGGAGAGAAAGGATTAATTATGATTTATTAATATATTATGAGAATAATATATTAAAGGAGAAATCATATTGTTTAATTAATATTAGTCAAAAATTAATAAGAATTAAGTTTGTGACTAAAAGAGATTAATTAAACTTAAGGGACTGGAATTGTAATTATAAGATAATTGCAATTAGGCTATGGATTACCTTATAAAATAAGGTTGGACGAATTCTATGGGGAAACCCAATAGAAATCGTCCAAGGCTTGTTAAGGAAGGAGTCCATGGGTTGTTTAGGGCTTAAGCATCCAAATTAGGGTTTCCTTGTTAGATAACCCTAATAGCCTCTCTATTTAAAGGAACCTTATGGCTCAAAAACGTGGTGAACTTGTGGATTAGGGTTTCCACACATTTTGGGCAGCCTCCTTCTGTTCTCCTCTTCATCCTCTTGCTCTTGGTGTTTGTGAACCATTAGAGGAGTGACATTTGTGACTCTAAGCTTTCTAAAGTAAATACAAGAAGGATTTGAGATTGTTATTGCTACATAACAATCAAGGTATGATCTAAACCCTAATTTATATGTTATATTGATTATCATATACTAGATCAAGGGTTTATAGTCTTGGATGAATTGCATGTACAATAGAGAAACCTAGATCCAAGCATTAGGGTTTGTATGAGCACATAGGATGTTCTTATAGCCAAAACCCATCAATGTTCATACGGAAATCTCATTTCATAAAAATTAAAAATTTAGATCTATTGGGAAGAAATAACTTGGGATGTGTACATTTCATCAAGATCACGCAAATGAAATGAAAATGAGATTTTGAACATCAAAAATGGTACAGTGAAACAAGAGTTTTGTTAGAATCTTGAACAATAAATGTTCACCGTCAATTCATTCAGTTTTGGTTTGTTGGGCCTCACCTTGATCACAAAAATTTCATGTAGGATCATGAACACAGATTTGTGACATACCTATATCCTGGTTAGTGACCAAAGATGTCTTGGACATGTGTCATCGTGTTTGGTTGTGTTAGAAATTTTAGGTGAAAAAAGATTGGATGCGAAAACTCATTGTACCTCTGCAAAAAATTGGACATAACAGAAATCTCTTTACTTAAAACGAGAAGAGAAAGGTAGCTCTTCGACTATTGTGAATATAGGCTAATTAGGAAGACATTTTCGTAAGAAATTTTTCATTAAAGCTTTGTACACAAAGAGTTTATGAGGCTTGTGGACAACATGCTACAACATCCTTCTAAGAACACTTAACTAGTACAAAAGTTTCATATCATATCAGTCTCATGTGGATCTTTTTGTTAGGCATGTGAAAGTGCAACACATTGTTACAATGAATTTCACTTAAAAGAAAGTAAGGAAAATATATTTTTGTAATTTTTGATTTTTGAACAATTAAAATTCAATGAAAACAAAAATATTTTTGGATTTTTGTATTTTGTAAAGAAAGACGAAAATAAGAAAATCTTTTTGGATTTTTACTCTTATAAATAAAAGACAAAAATAAGATAATTTTTTTCGGTTTTTGACTTTTATAAAGAAAAGACAAAAATAAGAAAATCTTTATGGATTTTTGAATTTTATAAAGAAAAGATGAAAATAAGAAAAAAAAAATTGGATTTTTGAATTTTATAAAGAAAATGCAAAAATAAGAAAATGATATTACCAGCATTGGTTATTTGTTATTGATAACAAATATTTCGCATGCGAACCAAAACTTTCCCATAACCAAAGAGATTTCCAATAAACCAGGGCTCACCAGAAGTATGCGTTTCTCATTGAGAAATTTTTTCCATTCGCTAGGCGTGAACTTGTGCTGAACGAATCAAAGACAAAGTCGAATGCGAAGTGAGTCAAACGCTTAATGTGAATAGTAACCTCTAAATAAAAGTTTGACAAGTAACAAAAGTTAGTCCAATTAGGGAAAGATATTCCATAAATGTTGCGTCTCAAATTGAAGAAAAATAAGATAGAATTAAGAACATAAAAAGCTTCCATCATTCTCAACCCATTTAAAATTCTTAAAAATGATTTTTTGTCCAATGGTTTTGTAAAAATATCAGCAAGTTGATCAATTGTTTTAGCAAAATGAACTTCAATATTCTCATCTTCAACTTGATCTTCAATGAAGTGGTATCGAAGTGCAATATGCTTAGTTTTGGAATGTTGAACTGAATTATGACATATGCGAATTGCCCTTTGAGAATCGCAATATAATGAAATTTTCTTCATGTTAATCGCATAGTCACGTAGTTGACTTTGTATCCAGATCACTTGAGAAGTACAAGTCGCACCAACAATGTATTCAGCCTTAGCTTTCGAAATCGATACACATGTCTGCTTTTTCGATTGCCAACTCACGAGTTTCCAATCTAAGAATTGACATCCTCATGTAGTGATTTTTCGATATAATTGACAACCTCCTAGATCATCATCTGAGAATGTTTGAATAAATAATCATGTATTCGACGGATACCACAATCCAAGAGTCGTTATGCCATGAAGATAACAAAAAATATTTTTCACCGCTGGAAGATGGAGTTCCCTTGGATTAGCTTGATACTTGGCACAATTGCACACAAAAAACATTATATCAGGTCGATTTGCAGTTAAATACAATTGCGAACCGATCATGCTTCTATATGTTTTGAGATCAACAGCACGCCTATCCAACAAAGAACCTAAGCGAGTGGCGATTGCCATGGGAACTTTAGCTTTTGAGCAATTCGTCATTCCAAATCTTTCAAGCAGGTTTTGTGTATAATTTTCTTGATTAATGAAAGTTTATGCCCTGCTTTAACAAATGTTCAAACCCAAGAAATGATTGATTTTCCTCATCATGCTCATTTCAAATTGACTCTTCATAAGCTCTTCAAACTCCTTTGATAACGAAGGGTAGGTAGAACCAAATATAATGGCATCGACATAAATTTGAACAAGCATTAGGTGATCCCCTACTTTCTTACGAAATAAAGTGGGATCAACTGATCATTTCTTAAATTTAGCGATTTTCAAAAAATTGGTAAGCGTCGCATACCAAGCACGAGGTGCTTATTTTAACCTATAAACTGCTTTGTCAAGGATAGAGCAATGATCATGATACTTATCATTTGCGAATCCAAGTGGTTGTTCGACATAGACCGTCTCTTCAAGAACACCATTAAGAAATGCGTATTTTACATCCGTCTGTAGACGTCGAAATTCGAAATTCTTATGAGCTGCATAAGCCAAAAAAATCCGTAAAGCCTCGAGTCTTGCGACAGGGGCAACGGTTTCTTCATAATCAATTCTCTCTTGTTGACAATAACCCTTTATGACTAATCTAGGTTTGTTCCATACAATATTACCTTATTTGTCCATTTTATTTTTTAAAACCCATTTAAGACTAACAATCGAAACATCATCAGGTTTAGGAATTAAACTCCAAACCTTGTTTCGTTCGAACTCAACCAACTCAGACTGCATCGCAACAACCCATATGTTCTAATGCATTCTTGACTATTTTCGGTTCGGTTTTGAAATAAAGACATTAAACATACAGAATTCCTGATGAGCATTTGGAACCTTATTCCTGGCTCGAACCTGTGCTCGTGTTATAACACCCGAACTTGGACCACCAAGAATTTGCTCTTTGGGATGATCCCTTGTCCATTTCTCCATAAAAGGAAATGTACGATCAAACTCCAAATGTGCATCATCAAAATGTCTCTTCTGCTTTTGATAATTCATCTTAAATAGAAATATTACATTAAGATCATGAAATTCGTTACCTTGAGCATCACTATCATCATGATTCATTCCACTTAGCTCCCCCTCAACCAATGGTTTCGTTGTCTGGTGCTCTCCCTCAACACCAACTTGAGAAGTCAACAACTCCCCCTTAACTTGATACATAGATAATTGAACACAAGAGTTTCTTCACACATAACAAATGGAAAGAACTTCTCAATGGGAAGCGCATACTTCTGGTGAGCGCTTGTTTATGGGAAATCTCTTTGGTTATGGAAAAGTATTGGTTCACATGCGAAATATTTGTTATCAATTCTCATTTTCGTTCGGCACAAGTCCACGCCTAACGAATGGAAAGAGTTTCTCAACGAGAAGCGCATAGTTCTAGTGAGCGCTCATTTATGGGAAATCTCTTTGGTTATGGGAAAGTATTGGTTCGTATGCGAAATATTTGTTATTAATAACAAATAACCAATGTTGGTGATATATTTTTCTTATTTTTCGTGTTTTCTTTATAAAATTCAAAAATCTAAAAATATTTTCGCCTTTTCTTTATAAAAGTCAAAAATCCAAAAATATTTTTCTTATTTTCGTCTTTTCTTTATAAAAGTAAAAAATCCAAAAAGATTTTCTTATTTTTGTCTTTTATTTATAAGAGTCAAAAATCCAAAAATATTTTCTTATTTTCGTCTTTTCTTTATAAAATACAAAAATCAAAAAATATTTTTGTTTTCATTGAATTTTAATTTTTCAAAAATCAAAAATTACAAAAATATATTTTGCTTATTTTCTTTCAAGATTGGAGAAATTCATTGTAACGTGTTGCACTTTCGCATGCCTAACGAGAAGTTCCACATGACACTAGTATGACACGAAACTTTTGTATTAGTTAAGTGCCTTAGAAACATGTTGCAGCATGTTGTCCACAAGACTCATAGACTCTTTGTGTATTAAGTCTTAATGAAATATGTATTAAGTCTTAATGAAATATGAATTTTTTAAAAGACAAAAGAAGTAAAGGAGTGAGATATGGTGTTGTAAAACCATTTCCCATCATTTTTGTGGGGCGAGAGAATGGTGGGTTCCCTTTTTAATTAAAAAAGAAAAATAGTCTTCGTTTATATGTGTGCTAAGGCCAATAAATATATTAGAAATGAAGCATGTGTTACCTTTTGTTTTGATATATCGTAAAATAAGTGTGAACCCCATGTATTACACGGGTTGATTTAAAACAATATTAAACATTAAAGTGTAAACAAAAAATATTTTTTTAATATTTTTTAATATAAAACTTTAAAATAAGAAAGAAAGAAATGTATTTATTACAATTTAATATCATATATATGATATTTAATACTTTACATATATAAGTATATGATTTTAATTTTAAAAATTAAAACAAACAAAAAATTGACAGGTGGATAATATTTATTTCAAAAATACCACAAAATGACAAGTATCAAAACTCATGAGAGATTGACATGTGGCAAAAAAAACCTTCATTTATTGAGGATATATATATATATATATATATATATATATATAATCAATTTGTAGTCCCAACTTCAAATAGTGTCCATTGATATTTGTTGATATTTGACTTTCATTTGTATGTTAACTGATATTTGTTGCTGAGATAGGTTTTCCATGTAATGACATTTGTTGTTGATATTTGATTTTCATTTGTATGCAAAGAACGTGTCACATGTACTTTGTGTCTGTTGTAGGTATTTTCATCGGTTGTCAATTCATTTAATTCCATTCATTCGCATTTGTCTATTCAAACGTACCAAACAACATGGATCAGTGATTTCATTACATGGTACATTTCATTCATCATACCAAACAAACCCTAAGTTGCTATCTAAAAACATATCATGTCTCTATTCATAGAACAAAAAATTTAAAACTAGGGTTATATTTTCTTTTAAATAAAAAACTAATTTATATTCTGAATATAATGGTTTGTTCGGGTAAGAAAAACAAATCATTTTTCTTTTGAAGACGATTTTTGTAACTGGAGACTTTTGAGTCCTTAAAAAATGTAGTTGAAAATTGTCATATCCAAAAAACCGTATATTCAGAAAGCAACAGTTACAAAGTTTGAAGGCCCAACTCCAAAACTTTTACATGAAATGAAATACAAGATCTCAAAAATATGATGGATTGCAATTGCCATTACATAATGGCCTTGAAAATTATTTTCCTTTTCGTTTTGTATCTAAAAATAACAATAACAAAAAGCAACAAAACTAAATCTACCTGATTAGATTTTGTCCCTTTCACCCAATTAATGGAATTTGCTGCTAACCGAGTCATATGTCGGTACGTTTATAACTGCCATAAAACATTCAAAAATTAATTACATAATAATAATGCGCAAAAGTTATTTATTTTTAACTTACCATCTCCATGAGAAGCCATTGTGAGTGGGGAAGAAAGAAGCCTTTGTGTAATGGAAGCAATGTCTTTTGCTGACACTTCATCCACAGCCTTCAAGAAAAACTCCACTGGTTTCCTGTTTTAAAAAAACGTATTTCGTAAACAAACATAATAATTATTGATATTATTATTAATTATGAAAAAGCTATAGTTACCTCTCTCCATATGTCAATATCTGTCTGCCTATATCTTCTGAAGCAACCATCTGTCACACATAAATCATATAACCACATTAAACTCATCTTAGCTGTTAAATGATAATTTTAATTTTCTAGTAATCTTATCAAATTACATACTCTTGATTCCAAGTTCATTAAAATGGCAGATTTGGTTGACTGTTTAGCACGATCCAGCTGTACCTGGTTCACTGAAAAACACAAAAAAAAAAAAAAATTAGCAAAAAAAAAAAAGATTAGCTGGCAAAAGGATATTCTAAAAAGCAAACCTTCTCCATTAGTGGCAACTGCAATAAGCTCTTTAGCTGCTACATCAATGGCTTTTGATGCAAACTCAGAACTCTGTAACAAAGTGTGATCAAATTATCAGGTGGTTAACACATAAAATAAATATTCTGAAAGAAACCTTAATGATATATGATCTTACAGTGGTAGCTTGGATTCCAAAAATGGCAGTGTTGTTGTAGATAGAGTTGAATGCTGAAAATGAATGAATATCTGGGTACTCATTCAACACACGAAGATCTGCACAACAATAATTTCAAAATGAAAATTTTTTTAAAAAAAATGAATGAATATCAGGTTACTTTTTTATTTATTGTAATAATCAAATATATCGTGAATAGAATAACTTACAAAGTCGTGAGTACATCCCTTTTCCAGGACCCCCAGCTGAAAAAGATCCACCTCCTCCCATCAGCATCTGAAAATAAATAAATAAATAAATAAATAAGTAAACCATAAAAAGGTAATCATAAATTAAAATAAATATGTATTTACTGGAAGTTGAAACAAAATACCTGAAGAACTGTCAAAGTCATGGCATCCTTCACGTTAAGCCAGCCACCAGGAAGTTCAAAAGCAAGGGCAAAACTAGTTCTCTGATAACCAAGGGCAATTTGGTAAATACATCAAGAAAAAAAACAAACAAATGAAGAAAGAGTATATATTGTGAGGGAGAGTTTACAAAAAACATAAAAACACACCCCTGTATCAGCCATAACACGATGATCACCTCCAACATAAACCGACTTTGGCTCCTCAACATGTGCGCCACCTGGCAAATCAGACAGAAGAGGCTCTGCATATTTCAACAATTCCTCATGTTCAACACCTGATGCAGCAAGTACAATCCTAGGAGCAGTGTAATTTGCCTGAAATATTCAAAAAAAATATAAAATACAAAGAAAAAAAACTAAGTCCTGTGTAGGTAAAGTGGTTGAATGGGTAATGACATCTGTCTAGTTAAGTGTGTGTTGTATGCATAAGGTATGTTTCTTTTCTAAACTTCTAGACTGAATAAACCGTCTGAATAAGACTAAATGACCATTTTACCCCTATATTCCGACAAACAATTCCTATAGTTGTCTAGTTCAAGTGCTTAACCCATTAAGCTAAAAAAATGAAAAAGGAATTAGTCGCTAAATCTATGGGTATGACTTACAGCTACAAATTCTTCCAATATGGAACTGTTTAATCTGTTTAATGAGCCTTCAGATGCAAGAAGAGGATTGGCTAATGCACCAGAATATCCAGCAGAATGAATTGCCTCTAACAGCAAGGTTTCTGGATTGTTAGCATATTCACTGATCTCAGCTTTCACTTTCTGGATCTGTAAAACAATATGATATAATTTTTCAGAAATAATTGAAAAGAAAACCCAAGAAAGGAAAATAGGCAAACAAATACCTGCTCTTTGACTTCCCAATCCAAGAAAACTTGATTCCTTGCAGAGTCAACAAGTAACTCCACCATTTGAGGAAGATAAGTCTTTAAAGCATCATAAGTGTAACCCATTTGCTCCCTAGAAGCAGAAGCTGTAACATTGCCACCAATGGCTTCCACTTCTCTCACAACTCTCAAGTGGCTTCTGTTTGCTGTGCTTTTGAATGCCATACGTTCTAGAAGATGTGTGGCTCCAAATGAAATTGGTGTTTCATACATTGAGCCAGAATTCACATACAGCCCAATGGAAGCTGCAGGATTCTGTTCCAATAATCAGGCAACAACATGAGATAACAAATATAAAATGCCTTGGTGAAATAGAAATAGGGAAAACAGTTGCTTACTGCTGAAGTTTCAGAGGCAATTCTGACTCCATTTGAGAGGGTTGTGATTTTGGTCTTTCCGGTTTCAACATGATCAGGTAAAGAGGATGGGAGTTCAATGCCCTTAAGTGGTAAGTCTAGAGG
This sequence comes from Lactuca serriola, assembly GCF_051521515.1. Classification (NCBI taxonomy): domain Eukaryota; kingdom Viridiplantae; phylum Streptophyta; class Magnoliopsida; order Asterales; family Asteraceae; genus Lactuca; species Lactuca serriola. The sequence goes on from NC_136415.1 coordinate 132,935,443, forward strand.
AGGGAGGCTGGAAGAGCTTCCTCCTGTAAACCAACTAAAGATACCCCCTGAAGATGATTTGGCTGCAACTGCACTTGAACTTGCAAACCTGGTCAGGGTCCTGTTTCCCCCATGGCCCTATTACGAGGAAAAAGAAAAACTCAGATTTCAGGAATCTCAGTATTTGGTTCACCTCTAATGGCAATTACCTTGTGATTCTTCATATACATATGGGCAATTCGGTTCATACATTTACCTTAATAAAAAAAATTCATACAATCTCCTCTCTGTTATTCAACATACAACAACTTTTTGCACTAATAAATGAAAAAACGAGTATTTTCACTTTTAGATTTTTTCCATACTAGATTTAAATACAAACACAAAAAATAGTCAAACTACGGGAAGAATACAAAAGAGATTATGTTCAGATCGACAAAACCTAATATATCTCTAGCATGATTGAACGATAGAAAAACGCATGATTTGAATCCATATGTCACATGATCGCTTCAAATATTGGCTTTTTTTACCTTCGAATCTACAGATTGATAGGATATTACTGACCTTGACGATTCTGATTTTCGAGGCAGCAGCGCGATACATGACGATTGATCAATAACTTATGAAGAATCGGGGAAAATGGTGTTCTTTATCTCTCTCTCTAGAGGCTTAGAAGGAAGCTGCAGAAGCAAAACTGGGGAAACTGTTGTGGGGCGGATTTGGGGTTTGAGAACCGAGAGGCGAAAGCGGAAGAGGGCGGATTGAAGTTAACTCGTGAGAATTGTTCTCATGTCTTGGCACGTGTGAGATCTGGGCTTGGTCTTGGGCTTGGGCTTAAGCTTTGTTGGAAAGTTCGATTTCAATATGGGCTATTACTTCATCGACTTCACCCATCATTTTGAATGGCAAAGGCCAACATCATATCTAAAACACCTCAAATTTATCCAAATCTCATATTTCTTTCTACCGGAATGCAAATTCATATTCGATATATCAAAATGATGTTCAAGAAGACAAATCTCATGGCATGTTTCTTCTCCAAAGTGTAGCAAAAATAATTGGTTGTTGATACAAACAAATCATATAGAAAAATAGAGATCTACTTGTATTACAAAATGAATTATAATTAATAGCATAAGTAGGAGTCTCTTGTATTCCAAACGCACACTTTTGTATTCCCTTATCAATATTGTGTGTATATGAACTTGGGCTTGATATAATTCAATGATGGTAACTTCTTAAAGTTTCATGCTTTTGGGTTACATAATTGATGCTTATCATTTTATGTTTGATCATTTTTCACTTGAGTGAGTTGTTCTATAATTGGAGGTTGGGGTTGACTTTTTTTTCTTTTCGTTGCTAGAGGCCTTCAATTATATGTAACTATTTTGTAATTTTGAATGATTTTGAATTTTTTGTATTTAGCTATTAGACGATAATAATAATATAGGGTCTAAAGTGTAAATGTGTCTACTATATATACATATCATGTATACGCATATTGGTTGAAATCTTCACAAAGTCATTGTCTTCACACTGTTTTCTACAGTTACGGTCCAAGCTGCGGCTCGCTCCTTGGCCTTAGCTTGCAGGGGAATATTAGACGATAATAATAATATAGGGTCTAAAATGTAAATGTGTCTACTATATATACATATCATGTATACGCATCTGAATAATGATATACAATATCTTTTACCAAGTTTATCTTTAGCAGATACTTGTGAAATGAACCGTAGTTATTCACATTTTCTAGTATTTAGCCAGTTCGATTCGGTTTCAAATAGTGCAAGTGAGGTGCTTGTCCCGTGTTCGCAATTTAGAATTTTATTAATATCTAATAAATCACCTCGTGAACATCCCTACTCCCAGTTATTTTTCAAAAAAACCTTCATGGACGACTATTTATTGCTCCAAAAAAAATTGTTCTTTAACATCTACAAGATCAAATTCTCATAAAAATGAAATCCTAAGCATAGCTCCATTTTATTCAATTTATTTCTTGGTGGTGAGACTCCATTAGAGATCATTACATTGTGTAAATGTGTGAGAGATTAAGGTGATGTTTGTGTTTTGTTTGCAGATATGTGTGACCACTTTCGTCTACACCACACAGACCACGCGGAGAAACATACTCTCACAGACTGTTTGTTTTTCAGAAGTGCGTAGACCTAAAAACGTTTGTGTGAGGTCTTCGTGGCACAGACATGGGCCAATGTCTTCACAAGTCTTTTAAACCTAAACAAAAAAAACACGCTTCTTTCAAAATCAATGCCTCCAACATCACCATTCACCATCGATACCTCCCTCTACCGGTCTTCTTTAACCTCTCGTCTCCTCCTCGTGTCGCCGCCATCCAAAGCAAATGCGCTGCTTGAACAAACCTCCTGACCAGAATCGTCGTTGGCTTCCTCATATCCAATCTGATTTCGACGCCGGATTCAACCCCAATGCCTCTTTCCTTCGCTACATTCTTCTTTCAGACCACTTTCCCAACCAGGTATGTTTGATTCCTTCGATTAGGATGAGATCGACGAACCGCAAATTGCAAATATTACTCATGTATTGTTCAATTCCTTTATATGGGGTTCGTTTTTGTTTTTTATTAGGTTCAATTGTATTCTTTAACTATGAAAATATATTATAATGGTATGAACTACATAAAACCAACCAATGTCTAGGTTGTTAGAGATGCTCTCAATTTTTCATGATGAATATAGTATAATTTCACAAAGATGTTACCATCATCTTCAAATGTTTAAATAATGGATCAATGCTTGTGTGTTTATAGAACCCCAAATTATTTATTTCCTTGTTTGGGTTCTTTTTGGGTTCAAAATATGTAGATGACCAATGGGCAATATGATTAATTAAGTATATTATGTTTTTTATATCATTTGTAGGTTTGTATCTTCTATCCTATATTTACATTTTTATGGGGAGTTCTTACAAAAAGTCAAAACATTATGCTATCAATTGATTCAATTTATGGTACTCAATTCATGAGATTTGTATATGGCTTTGGGACAAAGGGGATATTATTCACTAGCAAGAAAACATGTTCTACATAGAAATTTTGATATTTTAGTGTCTGTCATTTACATATTTTCATTATAACATTCTACTTTCATGGATTTATTTTCATAACATCCTACTTTCATTGACTTATTGTTGATAACACACTAACAATGCAATACATATGCTATCACAGGAGTTGGTGTGTAACACCCGGATTCCCAGGTATATTATTTTATTCCTTTATTTTTGGAGGTTGGGAGGGGACTCAGCGAGTTGGTGTTTAGACTCGCCGAGTATGGTCGCGGATTCTTATCCGGGTTCACAGCTGGACTCGACGAGTTCATGAGTAGACTCGGCGAGTCCATGCTGTTTAATGAAACCCTAATTTCCTGGGTTTGGGACCTATTTAAAGGCCCTTAGGGCCGTCATTTGCGGCTACCAAACCCAGAGAGAAACCCTAAGAGATCTAGAGCGGTTGTGAGGAAGGAGAGGCCATTCTTGATCATTTTGTTGGTGTAATTGCAAGAAGGAGGTGACCAAGGCAAGAGGAGGCTGAAGGAGGTGCGATTCTGGTGACTTTAGAGTTCATAGACTTCATCTTGAGGTATTTATTCGGACCTTCTTCAGATTTGGTGTTGATTGTTAGAGTTAGGGTTTTCTAACCCCCTTTAGAGGATGGATATGTGGAGCAATTGGTCCCCTATCGAGTTTATGCTTTGGATCTAGACTCAAAGAGGTCCAGAGACCTTAACCCTTGGAGCTTTATGAGTTACTTTGGGAGCCATGAGCTTAGGATGTTATTTTTGGGGCTAAATCACCAAGTGATACCATTTAGATGTTATATGAGTGTCAAGGTCTGGACTTTACGTGATTATCATGCTTGGGAAGGTCAGATCTATGGATTAAAGGAACAGATCTGACCTCAGGAGGTCTATGGAGTTTGTGCATGGCATGAACTCGCCGAGTCCAAAGATCAGACTCGGCGAGTAAGGTGAGGGTTTCCCGTAAATCACTAAGTGAGTAGACTTGCCGAGTTGGGGAAATAACTCAGTGAGTCAGAGGGGGATTAGGGGACTGGAGTTCAAGGCGGAACTCGCCGAGTTGTTCTTGAGACTCGGCGAGTTGAGTCGGGGTGGCCCCGCGATTCATGCCAGGTGTGACTCGTCGAGCAAGGGGAGTAACTCGACTTGCCAAGCGGGACTAAAGAGTTAGTGGACACGTGTAGACTCGTCGAGTCGCCCAAGTGCACTCGACGAGTCGGGTCAAAGGTTGACCATTGACTTTTGTTGACTTTTAGGATTTGGCCAACAATGTGGCCTTTGAGCTGAAAGAGGGGTAAAATGGTCTTTTGCCTGCTGAGGGTGCCTAGAGAGGGTTGATTCTAGTCCCGAGAGTTATATTTATGAGAATATTTACTTTATGTGATTAGGCGGAGGCTAGATCATATTTCTACCGAGTCAGAGATTTACCGAGACATCTGAGGTGAGTCTTCTCACTATACTTTACCTAGTGTGGTAACAGAATTATGTGACAGAGTATTTTAGAGTTATATGCCAGGGTATTTGCATGTTATTATGTGTTGTGATTTATTGTGATATGTGATATGCATGATTCAGAGTTTACAAAGTTAGGACCAGTGGGTCCACAGAGTTATGGGACCAAGAGGGTCCCACGGAGATATTCGACCGGAGGGTCAACAGAGTTACAACATTGAGTGGCTGATATGTGTTTATGTGGTATTTTGGGGAACTCACTAAGCAAATATGCTTACAGTGTTATGTGTGGTGTTTCAGGTACCAACGATGATCGCGGGAAGGCGCCGGCATGACTCGTACACACGGACACTGGAGTTCATATGTTTTGATCTTGGGGTTTTGTACTAAGATAATGATGATGCAATGTTTTAAATGTGGACGTGAATGAAATTATATGGTTTAAAATGCGAAAAATTATTTAAATTTTTACGGTGTTACAAGTTGGTATCAGAGCCTTGGTTTGAGGGATTCGGATGCATCTTCGGGCGTATCTGAACTCAAACTGAGGATTTGAGGAAAATTTTGATAATAAAGTAAAATTTTTGAAAAGAGTAAAAAGAGTTTTGAGACAAACAGAGCAAATCCGTGTGTACGATCAGCCAACGCCCGAATTTTGAGTTCCCAAAATACCCTTACAATAAGTGCTATCAGATATGTTATGTTATGCTATATGACGAATTATGATATGCATTCTAGAGTAGACTAGGTATTCTTATTAGGACTAGAGTGGCCTGATATATGATGCCTTAGTCTAGGGGTTTTGTTGCTAGAAATGTTTGAGAGTGTTTAGATAGCAGCGAGGTGCTTATGAGATATCTGCTAGTGAGTAGCACATGATTTAAGAGAGTAGAGTGCTTGGAAATTTGGGACTCTGGGAGGAGGACTTGGAATGAGTGCTGAGTCGGTGTGGTCGGTAGTATTGGGCCCGTACTACCGAAGGCACCGAGTCAATGCGCAACCCAAGTAAGAATCCTTAGGGCACCAGAAACCATGTAGGATTGGGGGTATCGAGTGTGTGCACGCTCGAGCGAGTCCTTGATATCTTGTGTTGTATTTGAGAGAGGTATCATGGTGGGAACGCGCCACAGACCAGGGACTAGTGGAGGGAATGTGAGCGACGAGGAGCTCCTCCAGATGATTCATGATGAGGTGGCTGATGCCATCCGCGCTGAGATTCCAGAGATGTTCGGGTCTATCAAGACCACCCTGATAGAGACATTTGACGAGAGATACGCTGCTCTTTCTGAAGCTGCTATTGCTGCGGCCACTGCAGCTGTTGCTGTGGTTAGACCGCAGGGTGGTGATGCGTTGCTGTTCCGGGAGTTCAGCAACACAAAACCACCAGAGTTTGATGGGACCTAGGACCCGATTGCAGCGATGAGGTGGATTTCAGACATTGAGGGGTGTTTCTTTACTTGTTCATCTTCTGAGCATTTGAGAGTCCGGTTCGCGCTGAACCAGCTTTGCTTGGGAGCGAAGGACTGGTGGAAGTTTGTGACGACGCACTATACGCCTGCTGAGCTTGCTGCAGTGACCTTGGAGAGGTTCACTACTATGTTTCGAGACGAGTACGTTCCCCAGGTGGAGAGGGAGCGTTTGGCCCAAGATTTTTTGACCCTCAAGCAGGGTACTGAGTCTGTCACAGTGATTACGAGGATGTTCCATGATCGGGCGATGTTCTGCCCAGAGCACATATCCTCCGAGCAGGCACGTATGAGCCGATATCTGAGCATTTTGAGGAGGGATATACAGGAATTCATGGCGAACTCAACGTACCCATAATAATAATAAACTTACTAAGTTCATCAATCAACAATAACCCTGATTACCCGTTCCCGTTATCCTTACTTTATGTCCCTAAGCACTCATCACAAGGGACCTAGCCTAAAGAATATCATCGGGATGGACACTACTGCTAAGGGGTTTCCCCAGGAATACATGTCCTAAAGGCAACCATGAGGGGGATGGAGTATAGCGAATGGACACTCTCAGTTCATTAACACCTACAGGTTGCGGACCTGCTAATGTTTCCCAATGGACTGTCTAGAAAGTCCGTGGTCGTCATCCAAACTCCGCTAGATGACTGGATCTCAAAACTCATCGAGGCCTCTCCTCAAAATTTTATTTTATCACACATCACTATCTACCCATGTTCTACCCAACATATTTGTAGATAAAAATACTTATACAGTTTAAAACTTGTATAAAACGTCAAGTCAACAGTCACCTCAAATAAACAATTAATATATTTACACATAGCACGTATTATAAGGTAAATACTTCATATCTATGTGTAAAATGAAAGTGACTATACACTCACTTGATTTGATGATAACCGGGCAGCAATTCGTTTCCTAAAACGATCGTTTCTAATAAAACCGGGAGTTTTATTGAGAAATCGGGCTTTGTAAAAGTCGGGCTTCGAAACTGAAAAAATAAATTTTCTGGGCTTCTTGGGCACTTCGTGGCGTATTTCGGGCTTTACAATCAATACCGGGGCTTTGGGGGGTTCTAAGATGAAGAAAATATGAAGAGAGGGGCTAAATATGGCAAAACTCCAAAAGTAACCGAGAGCCTTCGCAGGTACCCTTCTATTTATAGGGTCCGAAGTTCTGATCCAAGGGCTAAGAGTCTTCTGATCCGACGGATGAGAGCCTTCGCAGGGGGGTGGCTCGCACATGGTCTGCGCATGCGAGGGCTCGCTGGCAGTTTGTGATTGGACCGAGGCGTGTGTCCGATGCGCAGGTGGTCAGCATGTGTGAGGGTCTCGGTGACACTCGCTGATTGGACTGCTTTGGATAAGGCCAGGTGCTCGGATGACTCAGCAGCTTGGGTGACTCAGCAGGACACGTGGCGCATGCGAGGCGAGGGTGACGTGGCAAAGTGTGACTATGCGAATTTTCTCAATTTTCGCGCCAAAACTTCTAAAATCCATAACTTTCGCATACGAGCTCCGATTTTGACGTTCTTTATATGCACGCGTAGCTAAAATTACGCTCTACAACTTCTATTTAGACTTCGTCGGCTAATTTTGATTTTAAATTTTATATTATTATTTTTAACAGACCGGGACAGGAAATCCGTTAAAAATTCATAACTTCTTCATCCGATGTCCGTTTTCGTCAGACTTTTTACCGTTGTGCTCCTAATGACGAGACCTTCAATTCTCGTTTAGGCTGTGTTGGCTAAAAATAGCTCGATCTACAATTTGAGTTTTTAGCTGTCTACTACTAAGCTGAAACTTCGAAAAATCATAACTTCCTCATACGAAGTCAGATTTGGGCGTTCTTTTTGTCGAACTTCTCGGTTTAACGAATACTACGACTTTCGTTTAGATTACTAAGGCTAAAAAGTAGTTTATCAGAAACTCACTTTTTACGACATTCAGCACCGTGCCGGTTTTGTCGCGAAACTTCGACAGGTCATAACTTCTTCATTATAACTCGGATTTTGGTATTCTTTATATCCCCGAAATCCTTGTTTCGAGCACTACAACTTTATGTAAAGATATCGGGCTTATCTTACACTTTAATTTTGACGCTTATTTTTATTCTTAATTAATTAAGCCCTAATAATTAAGCATAAAACGCATAATTCACATAATATTCACATAATTCCTTTTCATTTCTTCAAAATGAGTTACAAAGGTTAACCTAGACTATCAACTCAATATAAATGCCTAGGCTAGAAACACGAGTGTTACAATACCCATACATGTTTTATGTTATGATTTGGTTTATGAATCTGTGAATTGCATGTTAGTTAGAGCTAAGGATCTCCTCAATTCTTGCATGATAAAATGCTAAGAAGGATGCCTTTGTATATATATTGTATGAGTTGGTTGACTTGCATGCTAGCGCTGATTGGTTCGTGGTAGTTTGGCCTGATATGTGATACTTTGTTGCATTAGGTGAATTGGATGTTATGTTGAGAAGGGGATATGAAACATCCCAAAATTCATTACCAAAAATTTCATTTTTAATTATTAAATAAAACCATAGTTATCAAAACATTTGTCAAAACATAAGTCATAGTATCTCAAAACATCATGATCAGAGTATCCATATCAAAAACATATGTCAATATATCAGAGTAAACATCCCAAGCTAAAACATTGTGGTGTGTGCAATACAGTCATCCCGAGCTCTTCCCTTTGCTACCGGAAGTACCTGAAACCAAAACTGAAAATTATAAGCACGAAGCTTAGTGAGTCTCCCCAAACTACCACATACCATACACATAGTCATATAATCACATAATAACATATCATGGGCCCCGCCTGACATCGGACAATGTCTGGCATCGGGCCCCGCCCGACATTGAGCAGAACTCGGTATACATATAAACATACAACAAATATACATAGAATAATCACATAACGTAAGCATATAAACATTCCTCGGGCCCCGCTCGACATCGGACCTTAATTAGAAAAGCATACAAACATTCCTCAGGCATCTCCCGGCATCAGACCGTAATCCGGAAGCATACAAATACAAACACATGTAAGAATCATAAAGACATCAAGCATACAAACATTCCTTGGGCATCACCCGACATCGGATTGTAATCCGGAAAACATATATATGTACATCGAGCACCGCCTGACATCAGACCATAGTTCAGTACACATACTGTCATAAATACGGGCCGACACGGGTGCCTTCGACCCATGCAAACAGGAGGAAAACTCACCTCAAATGGCCATAAAGTTGTCACCTTTATGCCATGAAAACCCCTCAAGACCTCAGATCTGAAGTGTAAACCCCCTTAGGACGTCCAAATCCCAAGAAACATATCATTTGGACCAAAAACAAGCAAAATAACCCTAAAAGAAGATTTAATCGACTACAAGGCAAGGTTCAAGCTTTATACCAGAAAAGTGACGTGGATGAGGCAAGGATTCTGGATCTATATGCTCCTTCTTGTGTCTCTAAGCTCTTCCTTCTTCCAATAGCTTCAAGTACACACCAAAACACTCAAAAATATCTCACAAACACTCAAATGGCTTTAGGGTTTTCGAGATTTAGGCTTTAGGACTTGGAGGTTGGAAAAGAGGCCAGCATGAAAGGTTTAAAACGTTTAAATAGGGTGCAAACCTCAGAAATTAGGGTTTCATTTCTGCTAACCCACTCGTCAAGTTGAGGCCTCCCAACTCGTCGAGTAGGTTTCTCAACTCGTGGTCCTAATAATCTTTAGTCGCCGAGTATGGGGCTTCCAACTCATCGAGTTGCTCTGTAAACATGAATAAATTATAAGTTCAAATACATACCAGGAACCAGGTGTTATAATTCTCCCCCACTTGTCTTAGACTTCGTCCTCGAAGTCTGCTGTCTCAAATAACTCTAAATAATGCTCTCTCAACTCCTCATATGGCTCCTAAGTCCACTCTGACCCTTTGCGGTGCATCCACTGCACCTTCACCAACTATACAACCTTGTTCCTCAAGGTTTTCGTCTTCCGATTTAGAATCGCTACTGGCCTCTCAAAGTAGTTCAGGTGGTCGTCCACCTGAATATCCTCCAAAGGCACAACTGCGGAATCATCCATTAAGCACTTCCGTAGCTAGGAGACATGGAATGTACTGTGGATCTGACTAAACTCGACTGGAAGATCAAGTCGATAAGCTACACGGCCCACCCGAGTCAAAACCTTGAATGGACCGATGTACCTGGGACCCAGCTTGCCTCACTTCTTGAATTGGATGACACCTTTCCAAGGTGAAACCTTCAGGAGAACCATATCCCCCACCTAAAACTCCAGGTCCGACCAGCGCTTTTCGTCGTAGCTCTTTTGCCAGCTTTGAGCAGTCTGGAGCCTGCTTCGGACCTGCTGGATCATCTCGGTAGTCTTGAGTACCACTTCGGTACTCCCCATGACTCTCTGACCGACCTCATCCCAACAAATCGGGGTCCTACACTTCCTCCTGTAGAGCATCTCGAAGGGAGGTAGATCTATGCTGGCATGATAACTGTTTTTATACGAAAATTCAGCCAACGGAAGATACATATACCAACTCCCACTAAAATCCAATTCGCACGCACGCAACATGTCCTATAGAGTCTGAATCGTCCTCTCACTCTGCCCATCCGTCTGAGGGTGAAAAGTTTTACTGAAGTTAAGACGAGTACACATCTTGTCATGAAACTGCTTCCAAAATCTGGAAGTGAAACGAACATCTCGGTCTGACACAACCGAAACGGGCACTCTATGACGTGCCACCACCTCACATACATAGATCTCGGCTAGCCTCTCAAATGATATACTCTCCTGGATCAGGATCAAATGTGCACTCTTGATCAACCGATCCACAATGACCCAAATATAATCCACTCCAAGTGCGATCCTGGGAAGCTTTGTGATGAAATCCATAGTGATGTCTTCCCATTTCCACACGGGAATCTCCATTGGTTGCATCTTTTCGTGAGGTCGCTGGTGCTCAACCTTGACTTTCCTACAAGTCAAGCATCGCTCCATATACCAAGCTTTGTCCCTCTTCATGCATGGCCACCAATAAATATGGCGAAGATCCCGATACATCTTCATTGCCCCCGATGAATGGAGAATCTCGACTTGTGAGCCTCCTCCATCAGAACCTGGCGTACACCGCCCTAGTAATGAACCTAGACCCTCTGATGCACGGTTAACAACCCACAACTGTCATAATAAAATGAAGCCACCTGACCTATGATATGCTCACACTTCTGGCGCTACTCCTTCATACCCTGAACCTGAGCCTCCCAAATCCGTTCCAACAATGGAGTAATCACTGTCATCCTTAAGCATATATCTCGTATCGGAGCTACAACCACCCTACTACTGAGAGCATCACCCACCACATTGGCCTTTCCTTGGTGGTAGAGGATCTCACAATCATAGTCCTTCACCACATCTAACCACCGACGTTGCCTCATGTTCAGATTCGGCTGGTCCATCAGATGCCTTGGAGTCTTGTGGTCCGTGTAAATGGTACAACGAACCCCATAAAGGTAGTGTCACCAAATCTTGAGGTTGAAAACCACAGCCCCCAGCTCTAAACCGTGCATCAGGTAATTCGCCTCATGAGGCTTCAACTACCTCGAAGCATACACTGTCATGCAACCCCGCTGAATCAACATTGCACCCATGCCCGTGATCGAAGCGTCACAACCATGAAATCAACGACGCCCTCCGCCAAAGTCAGAATCGATGCCTCACATAACCGCCGTCTGAGAGTCTCGAAAGTTGTCTACTACTCAGGCCTCCAACGGAATGCCACCGAATTCTTGGTCAGTCGGTTCAATGGAACAACAATCTTGGAGAAATACTGGATGAATCTCTGATAATAACCCGCCAGACCAAGAAAAATTTGAATCTCGGCTGGAGACCTCAGAAACTCCCATCTCATCGCGGCCTCTACGTTTGCCGGATCGACCAGAATACCCTTCTGGTTGACAAGGTGCACTAGAAACTGCACCTCGTGCAACCAGAGCTCACACTTGGAGAAATTTTTGAAAAGTCTCTCCCTCTTTAGTGTCTCCAACACCTTTCTTAGGTGCTGCTCATGAGTCTTGGAGTAAACCAATATGTATTCGATGAAAACTATCACAGACCGGTCCAACATCGGTCTGCACATGCGGTTCATGAGATCCATGAACACAACAGGAGCATTGGTGAGCCCAAAGGGCATCAAGACGAACTCGTGATGACCATATCGAGTCCGAAAGGTTGTCTTATGTACATCCTCTTCTCTGACTCTCATATGATGATAACCTAATCGTAGATCAATCTTGGAGAACCAAGATGCACCCTGAAGCTGGTCAAATAAGTCATCAATCATCGGGAGGGGATAACGGTTCTTCACCGTTACCTTATTCAACTCCTGGTAATCTATACATATCCGATGTGACCCGTCCTTCTTCTTCACAAACAGGATCGGGGCTCCCCATGGTGAAGTGCTCGGCCTGATAAATCCCTTGTGTAACAGCTCCTATAGCTGTGTAGAAAACTCCTACATCTTAGGAGGAGCCAGCCGATATGGTGTCTTAGCTATCGGAGTCGCACCAGGAACTAGGTCAATCTTGAACTCCACCTGCCTCTCTGGAGGTACCGCAGGCAGATCCTCTGGGAACACGTCCGGGTACTCCCATATGATCGGTACATCATCCACGATCGCCTTACCCTTATCTCGGGTATCCATGACATAGGCGACATAACCTGCGTAACCCAATTGTAGGTGGCGTCTTGCCCTCGCTGTTGAGCATAAAGTCGGTCCACACTGTAGCCTCTCACCCTGAATCACCAAGCCTCCCCCACTTGGGGTCTGAACTCATACTAGCTACTGTTCGCAGTCAATCACTGCCCCGTTGGGGCTCAACCAGTCCATACCCATGACAACTTTACTCCCTCGTAGGGGAATAGGGACTAAATCCACAGAAAACTGCTCATCGAACAACTACAATGTACATAGCCGATGAACCCTCGCAATCCGAACGTTCCTATCACCCACAATCTCTACATAAAGGGGACAGTTTAGATCTCCTGGAGCTCCAACAAATCTCTTGCTAAGCGCGAGCGATACAAAATATTGGGTAGCCTCGAATTGAATAATACCAAAGCAGATATACCGTTCACTAAGAATGATCCAATAACAAAACACATAAATATAAGCAAAAAGTCAATATAAATAAAGAGATAAGGAGAATATGCATACCCGTCACAACATTGGGTGCTATACGTGCCTCCTCTGCTGTCAGCTGGAAGGACCTTCTCTTCGCCACAGGCGCCTCCGTCCGGCCCTGACTGTCGTCGGTATTCCTTAATGTAGTAGGAGCGGGTTCCGCCGCCTGTCCTGCTGCTGCTAAATTCTGACACTGGGACCTCTTGTGACCCCTCTGACTACACTGAAAGCAAATCAGATCAGATATTGTCGTGGTGGTGGTAGCAGTACAATCCCTGCTGACATGACCAGTTCAGCCACACTTAAAGCAACCCGAACTACCCGCCCTGTACGCCCCCTCGTGCATCTTGTCGTACTTGCCACAACGGTTGTGGCCCTGTTGGCTCCTCGATCTGTGATCTGATACCTTGGGCTTCTTTCCTGAACTCCCTGTCTGAACCCCATCTGGTTTCCTCTTCCTCTCCATCTCTAAATCCAACTCCCTCTCTCGAGCCCTCACAATCATACCTTCCAGTGTCTTGCAGTTGGATCGGCTCATAAACTGGTGGATATCACTCCGCAGCATCTCATGGTACCTGGCCTTCATCATTTCCTCGTCCGCCAAATATTGCAGAACAAGAAGGGCCCTCTCCTTGAACATGCCGGTGATTTCAGTCACCGTCTCAATAGTCTGTTGGAGATCCTAGAACTCCCATGCTAGCTCCTGCACCTCAATCACTGGTGCAAATTCGGCCCTGAACCTAGTTGAGAAATCACTCCAAGTTATCGCATCAATGGCGACATCATCTCCAATAACATGTCCAACCTTTTCCCACCAGTCACGTGCTATGTCCTTTAGGAGACAGGAAGCAAGGCAGACCTTCTCCCCCTCGGGACATCGGCTAGTACAGAAGGCGTTGGCAACGTCAGCCAACCACCTGCTGCTAGCAATGGGGTCCCTAGCCCCATGATATTCTGGAGCTCCACAAGCTTTGAACTCCCTGAATGTCAACGTGCGTGCCCCCATCATGGCCGCCATCTCGGTGCGGAACGCACCCAACCTCTCGTCAAGAATCTCCAAAATACCCTCTTTGACCGTACCAAAGAGCACATGAGTCCGGTCTATAATATTGTGTGTAATCTCAGATGAAATAAACTCTTTCATCTATTCATCGAGTTGCCAGGCTCCAGAGCCCGAGCCTGATCCCTCGCTGGCGCCAAAATTGCCAACTGGTCTAGTGCGTAGCGTCACCATACTGAAAGTACAGCATAATAAACATCAAGATAATCAGCATAACTCGAGGGATCACACATACTACAAGTTCCTTGGATTCATCTTAGCTCTCCTTGACTCGAGTACAGATCCTCTACTTTCAATATTATGGACCCATCCTACCTTCCGCATCTATCCGTACTTTCCTCAAGAATTGTCTTGACTCCACCAAGTCCCTTTCACTGCTACTGCTTTTCGCTAATCTCATCATAGGCTTTCCCTAGGGTAATCTCGCACCCACTCTCCACCATCAACTGCATAAGAAGTCCCTGCTATCTCTCCCTAACTAGCTCGCAAATACCATTACATATCACTAAGACCATGTAATTCTTCGAATGATAGGTCCTACCCAACAATGGTTGGACTCAGACAAGAGCTGCGAAATAGGGCTAGACCTAACCTTCTGATATTATTTAGTCCTCGTAATATGTAACTTAACGTATTTATTTACTAGTTAATTAAAGATAACTAGAACTCCTAAAAGCACAAAGTAAGCAGCATTCGAGCATTGAGTAACCAAAACCAGGCATATCCTAAATAGGCCATCATATCACTGACTAATCAGTACTAGCATGTAGTTCAATAAGCTCATACAGTAGGCATACAAGGCATCCTTCCTAGATCCTTAGATCTAATCTAGCATGTAGTTCTCATACACATACAACAGACATACAAGGTATCCTACGTAGATCCTTAGCCATAATCTAGCATGCAACTCTCATAATCATATCATATCATAACAAACATGTATGGGTAATTTGGGAGAACTTACTTGAGATCCGCTAATTGCATGCACCACACCCTTTTCTCTTTTTGGAAATCCTTTTTATAAAAAAAGATTTTCTTTTGAAAATTTCCATACCAAGTCCTCGGTTTGAGTTTAGACACACACACAAGAGTGTGCCCAAATCCCTCAAACCAAGGGTCTAATACCAACTTCAAACATCCTAAAATTCATGACCAAAAATTTCATTTTTAATTATTAAATATAACCATAGTTATCAAAACCTTTGTCAAAACATAAGTCATAGTATCTCAAAACATCATGATCAAAGTATCCATATCAAAAACATATGTTAATATATCAGAGTAAACATCCTAGGGTAAAACATCGTGATGTGTGCAATGTAGTCATCCCGAGCTCTTCCCTTTGCTACCGGAAGTACCTGAAACCAAAACTAAAAATTGTAAGCACGAAGCTTAGTGAGTCTCCCCAAACTACCAAATACCATACACATAGTCATATAATCACCTAATAACATATCATGGGCCCCGCCCACTTCATCGGGCCCCACCCAACATTGGATAATGTCCGACATCGGGCCCCGCCCGGCATTAAGCAAAGCTCGGTATACATATAAACATATCAACAAATACACATAGAATAATCACATAACGTAGGCATATAAACATTCCTCATGCCTCATCCGACATTGGACCGTAATACGAAAAGCATACAAACATTCATCGGGCATCGCCCGACATCGTACCATAATCCGGAAGCATACAAATACAGACAAATGTAAGAATCATGAAGACATCAAGCATACAAACATTCCTTGGGCATCGCCCGACATCGGATCGTAATCCGGAAAACATATAAACATACATCGAGCACCACCCGACATCGGACCATAGTTCGGAACACATATTGTCATAAATACGGGCCGACATGGGTGCCTTCGACCCATTCAAACAAGAGGAAAACTCACCTCAAATGTTGGATGCTAGATGAAACGTCTTTGCTCCGGAATCAGCTCTACTCACTCCCTGAATCAAAACAACCCCTTAAATACCATCTCATACCCATAACCCTTTAGGGTCAACTATGGTCAAAGTAAAGTCTAGGTCAAAGTCAAAGTCAAAGTCAACACTCCCATTTGACTCAACTTGTTGAGTTTCCCTTTCAACTCGCCGAGTTCCCATGAATCACAAAATTATGATTTCGCGAGCCAACTCATCGAGTTCTTCGATGAACTCGTCGAGTTCTTCCCTATCAATAGAATCGGGACACTTCCATTCAACTCGTGGAGTTCCTTCATGAACTCGTCGAGTTCTGCACTCTGTTAACCCCTTTTTAACTCATTAAGCCATTACTCTTCAGACCTAGACCCTATACGTTAGATCTCGACTGGAAATGCCTCCGGAAGGGTAAAGCTTCCAACTTTACCCATTAATACCTTTCCTAAATGGATTAAGCTCAAACCCTAACCCAAAAGACCAAAGTCTTATCCAACCATCACCAAAACTACAAGATAGACCATGAAGTCATAGATCTGAACTCTAGGGACAAGAAGATCACATAAAGTCCCAACTTTCTCTAGATGCATGACCATTAGAAGCTCCAAAAGGCCAAAATGATGGTCTAAAGGTTGCATGGGACTTCCATGGACATAAAGTTGGCACCTTTATGCCATGAAAACCCCTCAAGACCTTAGATTTGAAGTGTAAACCCCCTTGGGATGTCCAAATCCCAAGAATCATATCATTTGGACCAAAACAAGCAAAATAACCCTAAAAGAAGATGAAATCAACTACAATGCAAGGTTCAAGCTTTATACCAGAAAAGTGACGTGGATGAGGCAAGGATTCTGGATCTATATGCTCCTTCTTGTGTCTCTAAGCTCTTCCATCTTCCAATAGCTTCAAGTACACACCAAAACACTCAAAAATAGCTCACAAACACTAAAATGGCTTTAGGGTTTTCGAGATTTAGGCTTTGGGACTTGGAGGCTGGAAATGAGGACAACATGAAAGGTTTAAAATGTTTGAATAATGTGCAAACCCCAGAAATTAGGGTTTAATTTCTGCCAGCCTACTCGTCGAATTCAGGCCTCCCAGCTTGTCGAGTAGGTTTCTCAACCAACGGTCCTAATAATCTCTACTTGCTGAGTTTGGGGCTTCCAACTCGTCGAGTTGCTATGTAAACATGAATACATTATAAGTTTAAATGCATACCAGGGACCATGAGTTACATGATATCTATTGGAATCAGTAATTGCTAAGTGTATGCTTTAAAAATTGTATACGGTTAGGATCTTATAGCCCTAGAATAATTGATTTAGCCTTATTTCATGTCCCCTGTTTCGTTGTGGTTCTAGGGTAGAGTCTGTTATTCGACGGTCTATTTGATCCTGTTCTGTGTATAATTTTCATGCATAAGGCAACTGGCAGTAAGGGTGAAATTTCTAGCATAAGTGATGGTGTGCGGGTTAAACATATATGATAGTTCTATGAATTGGAGCGTTATTGCACGAATGTTGCTTGCTTTGTGCTTTATGTAACTATTAGATGATGGAATTCAGCTGCTAAGTGAATATGATGGTATTCATGAGGCGGATGACTGACATTATGGGGATTTCCTCAGCAGTTGATCGCAGGGTGAGGTCGGGGACCTAAGAGAGCCTAGGGATTGCTACAGTAGGTTTGTTGTGTTGTATAGTGAGCTTGGGTACATCAGTGGAGTGGGTGACTTAAAGGATTCAAGATGATTCATGAGGAAAGTAAGGATTGGTGTGGAAGGTAGTATTGGGCCCGTACTATTGGAAGCACATGATCCCTACTCGAATCGGGGAGAGTCTTGAAGAATCTAAGAAGCTTTGAGATGAGGATTCATGAGTATGTTTTGATCTTTTGCATTATTGTATCTCGGTTTGGTGATGAGATTCCAGGAAGGAGGTTTAGGTTCTGGTTCCGGCTCAGGTAAGTATACCAAGCCGATTAGCAAGTAGATGCGAGGAAATTCGTCTCACCGGAGACTACCCACGGTGTTTCGGAGAAGACTCATGTGATTTTTGGTTCGGTCAAGGAAGGGTTTTTGGATATCTTGGATGAGCGTTTAGGAGCGTTCCATGCTGAGGTTATGAGTATCGTTGGAGCTCGCACTTTTTCTTTCCGTGAATTTCGTGCTCGTGGAGCTCCTGCATTCTATGGGGAGAGGGACCCCGGTGCCAGTAGGAGGTGGTTAGTGGTTATAGCTAACGCGTTCAGGATGAGTTCTTGCCCCAAGGAGGCGAAGTTCAGATATGCTTCTTGCCTATTATAGGACAGGGCACGAGATTGGTGGGAAAAGGTCGGTAGTGAGTTGGGTGATGATGTTGTTGATGCTATGTCATGGGATGACTTCTCGACCAGGTTCCAGGCTGCGTTTGCTCTGTCGATTGAGGTGCGACAGTTGGCGCGGGAGTTTCTGGATCTCCGCCAGACAATTGAGACTATGGCAGAGATCACTGCTCAATTCCGGGAGAGGGCTTTGTTGGCACCATAATATGCAGTAGATGAGGAAATGAAGAAGGTAAGATGTTATGATATGCTGCGAGATGATATCAAGGAGTTCATGAGTATTTTAGGATTCGAGACCTTGAATGATATGGTTTCTAGAGCCCAAGAGCGGGAGATCGATTTAGAGCACCTTGGAAAAAAGGGTATCAAACCAGGTGCCTATAGTGGGGGTCCCGGAAAGAGACGCAAGTCTTCTGATCAAGGTTTGAGAGGCCAACAGTGTCGGGGTCAATGTAGCGTGTGCGGGAAAATGCACAATGGAGTTTGTCGTTCCAGGGGTTTAGGGTGATACGAGTGTACCATGATTGATCATGTCAGTAGGGATTGTCCTCAGGGGGCAAGTCCGTTATGTTTCTCTGCAACCGATGGTCCACAAGAGGGTCGTTTATTCGATGAGAATAGGGAAGCAGTGAATGCAACTTCTCCAACTATTTTGCGGATCTCTGGTAGTTTTGAGGGTAGGGCAAGAGCCCAGTAGATAGGAGTCGGTCATTTTTGTGTCAGCCAAGGTAGGCCTGTGCTCCAACAGATGATTTGGTGAGTATGTTATCTTTCGAGGTCCTCTCGGCTGTATCGGTTTTCTTATTGCTTGGAATTTTATATTGATTTGGGTAAGCGTTATCTTCGGGTTATTTCTCTATTATCCTTGGGTTATATCTTCAGGAATTGTTTTGTGACATTTGCATGCCATGAATCATTAGTGGTTTAGTGAAGGGTTGTTTCCCCTATAGCGGGTTTGGAGTGTTCGGTGTTATCTTGGTTTGTAGTCAAGATCGGTTTGGGGGGATGGTGTGGAAGGTTTATTGTCAGAATTCAACAAGTTAGTTATCCAGTATTGCCAGGATTCGATGGTTTTTCTTTGGTGTGCAGATTGGCTTTTGAGGGTGCTGAGGGAAGTGGTCTGTTGTTGCGGTTTAGATTGGAGCATTTGTCCTTAGGACTTCAAGATTTGAATGTGATATCATTTTGAGCATATGGGGTTATCAGTAATGTTGGGATTCGGGAAGTGTTCAGTTGGGCTTTAGGGGTTGTTTGGTCTTCGGAAGTGACAGAGGAGCTTTATATTTGCATGTTTGCAATCAGTTAGAATCCAACAATTCTTTGGTATTAGAAGTGGGATAAGATCCATTGGTTCAAGGCAAGGGTTATAATTTCAGTCGCCAGCATAAGAGATCGGGGAGTTGGTATAGTATCATGGGAGGTGATATGGATTATCAGGTATGTTGAGATTTCAAGGGTATCCGTCAGGGTTTTAGGAATCGGGTGATTAATGAATTTGGCTAGAAATGGAACTCTAGTATTGTTCAGCGCAGGGTGTGGATGCTTCACATCATTTGAGAAAGATGGATCGGAAATCCATAAGGATTAAAAGTTGGGAAACCTTCGTCGAGACCAAGTGGGGGAGAGTTAAGTGGCTGTTCAGATTGAGGTTGTGTTGGTAGGGGTTCAAGAAACTCCCGACCGCAGGTCGGCATCATCTTTTTTATTTATGTTAGGTTGTGGGATTTGAATGCGTGACCCAAACTCCTGATTGGTTGCAGGATTTAGCTTAGGGTGCGTAGTATTGTGTCGGTCTGAGTATGGTAAGACCATGAGTGGTAACCATGGTTGGTTGGAGGTGTTGTAAGACTACGATGGGATCATTGCAATCACCAGTTCGAGGTAAACTATTTTTAGAAATGGTCGAGTGTGATACGGAATTAGTTCGTGTCATGGGCACGTCGGTTAGGGTTGTCGAGGAGTATTCTCTATTTTGGGTTAAGGACGGCTGGGGTCTGGTCGGATTCGGGCATGTATATCTTTAGATGAGTAGGACCCATGGGCGAGACCCATGTGACGATGATAGATCAGGCGAGTCCTGGTAGAGACTGTTGGGTCAAGGTATTAGATCTCGAGTTGCAGGATCATGTGGGGGATCATTGTGTGGCGCAGAGGGGTTTTTAGGTTGGGTATCCTTGCTGTTTGGAGTCTTGCAAACATGGTGGTTAGACTAGGTGCGAGATTGGTAGTCTCAGAAATGGTTTGGGGGTAATTATTTTTCGGTCAGGTGAGGGTTCATCAGGAATCGGAAGGTTATGGTGTGAAATGCAAGTGCAGATTCGTGAATCTCTGGTTGTGAGTGGAGTATTTAATTAATTTTGGGCATGATCTTGAGTCGGGTATCACACATGTTTTGTGTAGGATTTCATTTCAGTGGAACAAGAATTGGGGTATCTAAATGCTAAGGGCATCAATCACAGGGTTCAAGGGTAATGAAAGGGTTTAGTTTTGATAGCAATCGAGCCGTTGTGTTGTGTCTTGGGTTGGTTATGTCTACGAGAGAGCCACAACGTGTTTGGAATCAGGAGAAGGTGGGTCGTTGAAGACCGGGAATGTTATGAGACTGCAGTGGGTCTCGTGGCATTCTTTTAGCAATGGATTTGGTGACAATATGGACCGGGTAATTTTGATCGGTTGAGGCTTTCGTTCTGAAGTCGTGTGGGGCGACTGTACGGGTGTCTTTTGACTCAATCTTTGGGCAAGAATACAGTGTTTCAGATAGTTGGCAGACAAGTTGGGACTAGGGAGGTCTCGGTCGCTTTTAGAAAGCATCTAGGGGGCATCGTGATGTTTCAGGCAATATTAGTGATTCGGGTTTCGTGTGTGTAAGGGTAACTTGTTGTCCAGGAAATGCTAAGTCACTTGCAGTGGGTTAAAAAATCTCAGAATTGTTGATTTGACCCTGTTGCGCAACCTCGTCCGAGTCTAACCGTTGCAGGGATGAATCTTCTACTCGAAGGATTATCTAAGCCTCCTGTCAAGTATAAGTATTTTGTAGCTGTATATGACCAGTGATTTTTTTCCTATAAAGCATCAAGATAATATGGGTTGGAAGTATTTTGTTTATTTTGGGCTTCTTATGGAATTGGTTTGATAGTGGTTCAGAGTGGTTAGTCTGTCAGGAAGTCAGATCAATTTGAGATTTCGGGTTTCAGGAAAGGTAGAGGTAGTTTTTCTGGAAGAGTTCATGGTTCGTTCTTCTTCAGGTTTGGTGAGTTCTGCTAGGTTTGGTTTCAGTTGCCTTGGGACGGCAGTAGTATTATCGGGTTGTGGTAGTGCTGCTCAGATTGTTTGGCATGTTGAGAAAAGTAAGGATGGATTTCGAAGATGAAATCTAATTTAAGTGGGGGAGAGTTGTAACGCCTGAAATCTTGATGAGAAACTGTTGAGAACAAGCCTGATTCGAGTTGAACACAGTGAGTTGGAGGAACCAACTCGGCGTGTTTAGGATGGATGAATTGCGGGGATTAAATGAACCGACACGACGAGTTAAGGTACCTCAACTCGACATGTTGGTGGTTGGGAAGGAAACCCTAATTTTTAGGATGTTGCACCCTATTTAAAGGCCTTATGTTCCTTTGGTTGGCCTCCTTATCAGCCTCCATTGTTGTCAAAAACCTAAAACGAGTTGTAGCCTCCATTGTCAAATATTTGAGCCTTGGAAGAAAGTTTGGATCCATTTTGTGCATTGTCAGTGAGTTAGAAGATCTTAAATTTTCTAAGCTTGCAGAAGAGGTGTTGGATCTAGAATCATTATCCATTTTGCAAGGAGCTTGAGGTATCAAGTTCTTCTCTTGATTATTAGATGCTTAGATCTCTCTTTTGGGTTAAATTGTCAGGTTTTAGCCATGGTTTGGATGGATGTTGGGATTAGGACATCCCAAAGCCTTATTCTTTCAGATCTAGGGTTTTCATGGACTCTTTTGGCATAAAGGTGCCAACTTTATGGATTTAAGGGCTTCATGCATTCATTAAATCCCTTATTAAGCCCTTCTTGAGCATTTAAACTCCTCCTTGGCATGCATGAGTGTAAAGTTGGCAACTTTACGTGGTCTTCCAGCTCTAGGGTGTCAGATCAGCATTTTGGGGCTTTGTCTTTGTAGATTAAGTGCTTAATGGTTAAGCCCTCACTCTTTTAAGTCCAAGGTTTGGGCCTGGACCCATTTCGGTGGTTCCTAGGGGTAAAGTTGGAAACTTTACCCTTCTAGATCTCATTTTGGTTGAGATCTGAGCTGTGAAGCTCTTAGAGTCGATAATGTTGGCTTAATGTATTAAGATGTTGGGTTTCTGGCGAACTCAACGTGTTTATGGATAAACTCGGCGAGTTGGCTCGGTTTTTCCCCGACTTTGCAAATAATGGAGAAACATGGTGAGTTGAAGGAAAACTCGGCGTGTTGGGTCAACTCGGACCGTTGACCTTGACTTTTGACCTTGCCTTTGACCAAGTTGTTCTAAGGATGTACTTGAGGTCATCAGAATTGTAACTAAGGGAATTATGGGTTTAGGATAAGGTCGATATGGGGTTGGGCCCAATTTGGAAAATTAAGCCATTAGTGGGCCTTTGTGGATCTTTTGGATTTGGACCTCACTTTTGATGCATGTTGGGTCAGGGGTAAAATGATCATTTTACCCCAAGTATGGATGGTGGGACTTAGAATGGAACCCAATTGCTAATTGGGTGTTATTTTGATCTGGTAGCGCAAATGTGTCGTCAGGGCATCAGCTAGGGATTTCTTTTAGTAAGCTTCTTCATTTGAGGTGAGTCTTCTCACTATGTCCATGGGTCGAAGGCACCAATGCTGACCCATTACGTGTTATGTGGTATGCTAGTTCTCTCTGTGATACTTGCATGGAAGACCCCGAGGGGGGGGAGCCCTTGGCATAGACCATGGGGGAAAGCCCATAGCATTCTAGGTAAAGACCATGGGGGAGCCCATGGCATACTAGATAAGACCATGGCGGAGCCCATGGAAATAATATGTATGTGTATGATAAACTGTGGTTGTATGTCGTATGGTATTTTGGGGAACTCACTAAGCTTTGTATTTACGATTTCACTTTATGTTTCTGGTACTCCGGTTTCCAAATAGAAGAGCTCGGGATGATTGTAGAGCACACACCACATGTTTCTGCATTATGTGAATTACTCTGGTTTAATGATGTTTTGCTAAATATTGGTTACTTTGGTTTTATGGAAATAATCTGTATTAACGATTTATTAATCTAAAAATTATTTTTTTATGTCCTGATTTTTGGGATGTTACATAATGGGTGAGTACGTTGGGCATACAAGCCCGTACGACAGCTTACAAGCCAAGCAACGAGTACGCTTAGCGTACAACTGAGTACGCCTCGTGTACTCAGTCAGAGGGATTTTGTGAGTTGGGCCAAGGGTGTGGGCCTCCTGGTGGGCTTGGGTTTATGAGCTCTTGTTGAGACTTCTTGGAAAAAATATCTTGGTCTTGGAAAAAAAAATATTGGGCTTAGGGTAAGGCCCATGATGGGGTTGGGACCAATTGGGAAAATTAGGCCATATATGGGCCATGAAGGATTATTTGGTTTTGGGACTTTTAGATTGTGGATTTGGGCCTTAGTTTTGGTTTAAACTAGATCAGGGGTAAAATGGTCATTTTACCCCAAGTATTGATTATTGGATATAGTTTGGAACCCAAGTGTTAATTGGGTGTTATTTTATATTGATAGCTCAGGGAGTTATCAAGACAACAGCTAGGGATCTTCTGTGAGATTAAGCATTTGAGGTGAGTTTCCTCACCATGTATAGTGGGTCGAAGGCACCAATGTCGATCTAGGATTTGGTATGTTAGAATTCTCATTTGTTTGTGTAACACTAGTATGTGTATGTGCTCGTATGCTTTCTGGGCGGGGCCCGATGATTATATTGCATGTTATTATTTTATATGAACTGTATATAGGCGGGGCATGTTATGCGAGTTAGGGTGGGGTCCATTATACTCATTGGATGGGGCCCATTATGCAAGTTAGGGCGGGGCCCTTTATACTCGTTGGGCGGGGGCCGTTATGCGAGGTAGGGTGGGGCCCGTTGTACTCATTGGGCGGGGCCCGTTATGTGTTATATGTATGGTATGTGGTATTTTGGGGAACTCACTAAGCTTTGTGCTTACGGTTTTCAGTTTATGTTTCAGGTACTTCCAGTTTCAATGGGAAGAGATCGGGTTGACTGCATCACACATACCATATGGATTTCATACTAGATATTCCACTCTGATTTTATCATGTTTGATACACTTATTTTACTCGGGATGTATGGAAATGTTTGGAGTACTGTTTTTACTTAAATTAAAAATAAAATTTTTGGATCATGTTTTTGGGATGTTTCAAGTTGGTATCAGAGCCTTGGTTTGAGGGATTTAGGTACACTCTCGGGTGTGTCTAAACTCAAACTGAGGATTTGGTAAAGTTTTTCAAAAGAAATATATTTTAAGAAAAAGGTTTTTCTAAAATAAGATAGGGTGTGGTGCATGCAATCAGCTGAACTCAAGTAGTTTTCCCAAAATACCCATAAATGTTAATTGTTATGCTTTGATTTGTGAATCTATGACCCGCATGCTAGTTAGGGCTAAGGATCTGCTCAGTCTTTGCATGATAGAATTCTAGGAGGATGCCTTTGTATGCCTATTGTATAAGCTTGTTAAGTTACATGCTAGTAGTGATCAGTCAGTGATAAGATTACCTAATTAGGTTATGCTTGGTTCTAATTACTTGATGCTCGAATGCTGCTTGCTTTGTGCTTTTAGAAGTTATAACTAGCTTTAGTTAACTAGTAAACAAATATGCTAAATTACATATTATGGGGACTAAATAAATTTAGAAGGTTATGTCTTAACTCTATTACGCAACTCTTGTTTGAGTTCAACCGTTGTAGTGTGAGACCTCTCTTTCAAAGAATTATCTACTTTTGGTGATATGTAATTGTATTCGTGAGCTAGTTAGAGGAAGTTAGTAGGAATTCATCTATAGCTGATAGCGGAGAGTGGTATGGAGTTGTCATAGGGAACCTAGGATGAGATCTAGTGTTGGGAGCCTTATCTATGAGGGAATGTTATATGGATATAGAGTAACTTGGTTGTGTCAAAGCAATTCTTGACGAATGTATGGATAGATGTGGAAGGTAGTATATGATGGGTTTTGAGCATAACAAATAGTCATATGTATGCATGCAACCCTAAATAAGAACTATGTTTTCTCTAATTGAACATACAATATAAACAACAATGTATAAACCCTAGATCTCTAACACATAATAAAAATACACAGTTAGGGTTATGAAACATACCTTTGATTGTTATGTAGTAATAACAATCTTAATCCAAGCTTGAAAACTTTGGTAGCAAGCGCCACAAGTGTCGTGCCTTTAATGGCTCACACCCAAACCCTAGCAACCAAGGAAAACTATAGAGAGAGAGAGAGGAGATGATAATTTTGGCCCTAAACCTCTTGGAAAAGTAAGTCTCGAAATTCTAAACCCTAATTGTTTTATATAGGAGTTTAGGAAGGTGTTGGATAAGGCAGGTACCTCCAAGATAACCCTAATCCCTTAGCTTCCTCCCTAAGGCATCCAAGGCACCCTTAGAGCCCAAGGAAACCCTAGAAAGCATCTAGAATTCATCCACCCCTTATGGGAGGTTTTAGAATTGCTTAGGGCTCAATTAATGAACATTTTCATCTTTAGTCCTCCTACTTTTAATTAATCCAATTAATCCCAAAATTAATCCAATTAATTATTAATTATATATTACAATTTCTAATTAATATATTATTCTCATAATATATTGACAAATCACATATTTTGATTTCTAATTAATTCATCAACCAAATAATAAATTAATAAATCAATCTTCTCTCTCTAAAAGTCATCATATTCAATTGTCAGGTTTGAAGGCAATCCAAAAGGATTGTGCTACCATTAATTCAAGTTTATACCAATTATAGTTAATGTCTTAGACACCAAATCTAATAGTCTCCCACATAGATAAGTCTAATAACTATAATTTCCAGTATAACTACCGAATTGACTAGAAAATTGTAGCTACCAAAAGCCACGGTCGAACTCTGACCCAGTCAGTTACGTGTCCTAAGATAAGTGGTCAAATATTCATCTGTTCTACAAGATATCTTATGGACATGAGACATGGAATATAACTAATCTCTCTGTCCAAGATTTGTTTCCCGATTTCTGATTTATGACGACTGAAATCAGACTACTAATTGAACACAAAAATTCAGTCCAAGTTTGGCCAAGCGCTTTAGATGTCGACATCAAATCATCGAGGGGCCCACACATATCGCTTTTCCCATTACGGTAAAAGGAACGAATAAACTTTGACTTATATGTTTGCACTATTCACTCATCAAATCACACACAACAATACGTTTTATGACATCAAATTACTGATGCGTTTACATATTATCAATGCACAACTAATTCGTAAATAACAACTCATATATCTCCGTTTCAAGAATATAAAATATTATCGTCTCAAAATTACTCGTGATAAAATCCATGAAATAATTCTCTGAGTGTGGGTTTATACAGTACTCAAAATCCCCATTTTCTAAGTACTCATGAACATTGCAGCAAACAATTGCTATGTCTAATCCCCATAGACAATCTACAATTCAATTTATGACAGTATTGATTCACCATTTACTTCCAAAAGTATGATCGACTGTGGATGTTTGAATAATCCAATTATTCGGGAAGTAAAACATGCTAAGTGAAACACAATAATATCCTAATTAACTATGGTCTCAAAACCAATGAATATAAATAAAACTCTTATTATTTAATCACCATATTAATTAGACTTTATTCATTGTATAATGTTTCAAGTAATAAACTAAACACTTGAATTAAACATTAGTCATGTCATGTTATAAACATGCATACTATGTCTCTCTATGGTCATTCCTTAGCGAACAGATTGATTGGACACTACTCCAATGATGTTCATTTCACAATTTCAAATTCTTGTTACTACTAGAATGTGTTAGAGTTCAACCTTACATGCAATATTTTTTTTTTGTAATTCCGAGGCTTCAAAGTCACAGAGACTCTGCCAATGATATTACAAAATGTTCCATTGAAACTTTATTACTTAAAATAATTCCATGGTAATGAAGTCTCAAATTCAAGGTACACACCTTGAACACCTTCCTTACATTAAATTTTCTAACTCACATGTAGATTCTAATCATCAACTCCCATTATGGAAACATTTACATATTTTCATATAACTATCAATTCTGAAGCAGAGTCACCTCCACTCAGAATTATGTCAATACGGTCCGTCCAAATTAATAATATACTTCTGACTATCCACAAGCAACTAATCCTTTGGTAAAACCTCAGAATGTTCTTGACAGTTGTTTAACAAATTTAGTCACACCAAGTTCTTGTCCTTTTTCCTTCTCAATACCCAAGGCATTTGGAAAAATCAGAACAAATGAATATTGTAGCATATGTAATCAATCATATATCTGAAGCATATGAGACTTGATTCATAATGTCTTACACAAAGACCTGATATATGTTTAGTCTCTTGCTACAATATTTTCATATATCGAATTTCCTCTGTTGAATCATTTCAACATGATATTCATATATGTCTAAGACTAAGTTCTATTAAAAACTTCAATCTAAACTTTTAGATATGAAACGAAGTATGAATGCCCTCTCCCTTGAGCCTTTACTATAGTGAAACAATTTATAAACTTTGCAACTTGCAAATTTTTAGAATTTTTTTCCTACAAATAGTATTGCCAACTTGCAACACTTAGTATACCAATTATGTTCCCAATAGCTTTGACATGTACCCATAAATCAATATTTTTTGGATTTCTTACTAAAGTACATATTTCTAATACGTGATGCTTCAATAAGTCTTCATCTAGACTTCTCAAGCTTATACACCTTCATTAGATAGTATATGTGTGTGTTTAAATCCTTTCAGAACTTATAGTTATAAATCTTGAACGTTCGAATCATTTCTCACAATTCGAACTATGAAAAGGAATGTCGTAATCATATTGCGAATTTGAGAATGCAATTAACACAACCACTAACCAAAATGATATTTATAAATATTTAAAATCTATCTGCGAAAGAATTTCCTTATAATCATTTTCATGAATTAGAGCAAAACCTTTTGCCACCAAGATTTTATGGTGTACATGTTCTTATCCATGTAAATCCATCATATCCAACCTACAGTCATAAGACAATGTTTATGATAAAAGCCAAATTCAAATGTAGCTTTCATGGACTGAACTTGTTCTTAATTTGTTGCCTTCTAGTAGCATAAGGGCCCACCAGTGCTTCCATGTTAAGCAACTCACCCATATTGATCAATGTTGTATCACTAACCAACGTGCTCTGCCTTTTGCAGTCAAATGAGAACCATAGAACTTATAAGCATTGCCAACCCAACTGGAAGGTGCACAGAAACAAGAATGTGTCAACTTTAACACGATAGGTTATTAACCTCAAGTCGTGTGCTAGTGATAACTAAAAGGTTTATTCTTGATTGACTCCTGCAACTTTTTAAGATCAATAAGACTCTCACTGAATTCTTGACATTTAAGTTTCTCTCTCAAGGAACATTCATTGACGAGCGAATACACATATTTAAAACTTGTGGATTCCCGACAAGAAACACTTCATAAATTGGTCTTAGTTTATCCTCTGTTTCAACCAAAACATCACAACTTCCAATTCATAATGTGCTAAAGTAAGAAAACATGATTACTCCACATTTCATGAGGTGTTATAAACCTAATTAGTATGAAACAAGCTTCAAGATATGATTTGTAGTTACTAGAGTATGACTCTTTAAATTTTAATTGGACAACGAAGTTTGACTCGTCTCTTGATTAAACTATTTCAACAATATACGATTCCTCTACTTAGTCAAACAATTGACTAATACGTTCTTTGAGGATCAACTCTGATATAGTTTCTTAATCATTAAGATGATCACAAAACACGATACTAAAGCACTCTCCTTTCTTTTTATATTAGAGAAACCTTTATCTTTCTACCTAATAGATTCTTCATATTCGTTATGTTACTCTTTGAAACTTTTTTAAAGTATCAGAATTGTGTTTAATCTTATAAACACAACCATATTTACTGAAACATCAGTAAATCATGACGATTAGGGGTTTTCATCCTTTTGTGGTGGATCTGACTAGTCCATATTAACATGTACTAGATCCATTATTCTTTCACTTTGACTCACATAAACATGTGATCAATGAATTAGTCACACTCTTCCAACGATCAAGATTCACATACATCACGCAATTCAAATTGCATGATTCAAAGTTTCTATCCAATTGAAACTTGGGTGATGAGAATTTCTTTTCACTTGGTTAATTATGACCTTACCACAAACGATATAATTAAGAATCAAATCCACTTTTAACATTTGTAATAATAGAAATATAACCACCAATATTCATAAATGTCATTGCAAGGAAATATAAAATAAATAAATCAAAAAATTCACTTTTATTGATAATAAGCGGAAAAAATTGTCTTTACAATGCACATATACGAAAACTATGTTTCTAGATATTGCCTAAGCAATCTATTAATTTATTATAACTCATAAACAACAACTTCCAAAATCTGATCATCGATCCACACGATTGAAATCTATTTCTCATGATCAGATTCAACTTATTCTTCTTAACATTCCTTCTTTCTCTTAGATCCTATAAAACATCAAAATGTGATTATCACATCATGTATTAAGAATCTATGAATAGGAACTTATAAAATAATGGAGTTAGATAATGGATGTACCTGATTGAAATCCATTTCTCATGATCAGATTCAACTTATTCTTCTTAATATTCCTTCTTTCTCTTAGATCCTATAAAACATCAAAATGTGATTATCACATCATGTATTAAGAATCTACGAATAGGAACATATGAAATAATGGAGTTAGATAATGGATGTACCTGAAGTGGAGTCACACGATTGGACTTTACTATCTCTAAGATCTTTCAGGTAGTCAGGATTGATTCGCAACCAATGACCCTCCAATTGGCAGTATAAACATGTGGAACTTTTAGGATTAGTGCATGAAACTATCTCAGAACTAGCCTTTCTCTTTACCATATGGTCAAACGGTTTAACCTTGGCTAATCCCTTTCCATTAGGAAAAGAAACCTTTTCTGGACTACCATTGTTTCCATTGTTAATTTCCATGGAAATTTGGGACTCAGATCCTTTAAACACGTTTGCTTGACTTGTGCTCTTAAGCATTTATGCTTCAGCAACAATCAACATATATGTTAGATCAATTAGGGTTACGTCGTGGTCCCTCATATAGTAGTCTTTAATTATCTAACTATATGACTTAGGAATAGAAAGTAGAACCAAGTCAATGGCTAGCTCCCTTTGGAAAACGACACTCAACATTCCTAATATGTCAATGTGCAATTTCATTTTCAGAACATGTGCACTCATAGACTTTCCATATTGATGTTTACATGCCAACATGGCTTGAGTAACTTCGTATTTTTTAGCTTGAAGGAAACATGGCTCGGGGAAAGTCACTGGAGGATGCGGATGAAGATTTGGATAAGCATGGTTTCTAGTTCCACCATTACTTGAATAAGGGAACATTCTTTCACCTTGATCAACATGTGGAAGATAATCTTCAGATAGAGAAGGAAAAACATTTCCAGAAGGACGAGGAAGACCATTGTTGTCTGAACTTGACATATATAATAAGAGAAAAGAGAATTCAATTTAGTTGATTTTAATCCTTAATTATTAACCCAAAAATTTAAATTAAGGCTAGGATCCATATTTTCGATTCAAACTTTGAAGAGGGATGTCGTAATCAAATTCGAAACTATTTTAGGTAGGTAAAGCATTTACCAATTTCAATCTTATGAAACTCCTAGATCTTTTTGAGATTCATTGGACTATTAATGACATGTTTAATCTCGATTATTCTCTCACTTTGTGACTGGGATGCCGAGGATCACAAACGAGATGTGCATAACCATGCAAAATAGCTTGGTACTCTTGATGTCATTTATCATCTAATCAATGTGCCAGTTAGCTTGGTGAGTCAAGTTCTTAACTCTCTGAAAACTCGGTTTTGTGGTCTTCCTTTCAAATGGTCGACTCCTATGGAAGAGGTGTACAAAAGATGGAAAATTCCTAGGCCTAGCAATTGGCCGTCAGTCAATGAAAATGGTCATGGTACTTAATTTGGTTGAGGGGTCGTGGTTTATTCCCGATGGTCTAATCTTATGGCTTGTGGGCTTTATGAGTATCAATATTTTTCTTTGTAATTTTCGTAATTATGTCGTGGTTTGGGGTCCAACAACTGGACTAATTCTTTGCTAGTCGGTCTTTCCTTTTAGCTTGTATTGTATCTGTTCTACAATTTCTTTTTAATGCATTTGCTGGAGGCGTTGCCCTATTTTCCAAAAAAAAAGTGTGCCAGTTGGCCACATGCGCTCCATTAATCAATGACAATTTACGATACACCCATTTCCACCCTTTATTAGTCCATATTAGTGTGTCGGTCAACCACACACGCTCCACTAACGACTTATATAAAGTGCAATGTGCAATTTCATGGATTAGCATCAAAATCACATTTTTCCTAAAGTAACTAAGATTGGAAATTTTATAAAAAAAATTTATCTATATAATTTCATTATACTTATTAATGAGAATTAATTGTCATATCAAACCCGTTCAGCTAACGACCATCGACCAATCAAGGGAGCGGTGGGTACGAGTGAATACCCAGAATGGCCCGACAGTATGCATGCTATGTGATTGTATGCTATGTGGTATGATGGGGGAACTCACTAAGCTTCGTGCTTACAGTTTTAGTTTTTTGTTTCAGGTACCTCTTCGTCTAAGAGGAAGGAGCCGACGGTGTAGCAGCACATCACACCCACACACATGATTTCCGCTTAGAGTTTTCTGTGATTGTACTATGATATTTTGTTACTTCAAGATGATTTGGTTTTGAGACATGATGTTATGGTTTTATGTATTGACATGATCTTGGAAATGTTTTGATAAACTAATTTATAAATCACTTAATTAAAAACAATTTTTTTTGGCCTCGAAAATTGGGATGTTACAAGTTGGTATCAGAGGCCTGGTTTGAGGGATTCGGACAAACCCTTGGGGGTGTATGGACTCAAACCGGGGGACTAAGAGATTTTACACAAAGAAAACAGTTTCTAAAATTTTAAGTTAAAGAAGTTTTAGAAAG
The DNA here is from genome assembly GCF_051521515.1 of Lactuca serriola. Classification (NCBI taxonomy): domain Eukaryota; kingdom Viridiplantae; phylum Streptophyta; class Magnoliopsida; order Asterales; family Asteraceae; genus Lactuca; species Lactuca serriola. The sequence goes on from NC_136415.1 coordinate 132,968,293, forward strand.
TACAAGGTGTGTGATGCGTGTGACCGACCGTGCTCAAGTAAGTTTTCCCTAAGATACCCATACTTGTTATGTTATGTATATGATATATGATTCTTAGAAATCCATGCTAGATTAGGGCTAACGATCTAGGATGATGCCTTGTATGCCTGATATATGTCTGAGAACTACGTGCTAGATTAGGCTCGAGGATCTAGGAGGATGCCTTGAATGCCTGTGGTATGAGATGTATGCTAGGGCTGTTTAGCCAATAGTAGGATAGCCTGATTAGGTTATGCCTGATGTGGCTACTCAATGCACGAATGTTGCTTGATTTGTGCTAAAGGGGTCCTGACTAACTTTAACTAACTAGTGACCGAATATGTAACAGTATTCGCGAGCTAGTTAGGGAAGGAAAGTATGGACTCCTAGTACAACTGATGGCGGAGAGTAGGTCGGAGGGTTCCCTAGGAAAGCCTAGGATGAGATCAGTTGGAAAGGGATATTGGTAAGGGGACTTGGTGGAGTTGAGGCAATCCTTGAGGTAAGTACGGATAGATGTGGAACGTAGTATGGGCCCGTACTACAGAAAGTAGAGGATTCATACTCGAGTTAAGGAGGGTCGAGATGGAACCAGGAAACCGGGGAAGTGTGTGAGAACTCTCAGGAGTATGTATAATCATGACTTTTACGTGTTTATTTTCAGTATGGTGGTCACATAACATAGAGCAGGAGGCTCAGGATCTGGGTCAGGATCAGGATCAGGCTCGGGGGTAGTATCCGAGCAGGTTGATGACGGGTTATGCGAGTTCATCGCGTCCGAGATCACGAGAGGTATCCTTGAGTCGACCCCCGTTATTTTCGGGTCGATCAAGGAGGTGATTATTGAGCTGATGGAGGATCGCCTAAGATCATTATGGAGTGATTTGGCGTCTTGCCAGGCGGGTACGCGCACACTATCCTTCAAGGACTTCAGAGGGAGTGGTGCGCCGGATTTTCACGGGGTAAAAGACCCCATTGCTGCCAGGAGATGGATCGCAGACATTGAGTCTGCGCAGTTGACGAGCTTCTGCTCGGAAGGGTCGAAGGTCCGCTTTGCTACAGGATGTCTGAGGGATAGAGTTAGAGATTGGTGGGAGTCGGTTGGTGACTCGTTGGGAGCCGCAGCCATCGAGGCTATGACGTGGTCAGATTTCGTGACCAAATTCAGGGATGAGTTTGAGCCGACTGTGGAGCTTCAGCAGCTAGCCATGAAGTTTTTAGATATGAGGCAGACGACTGATACAGTGGCGGGGATCATCGCCAAGTTCAGGGAGAGGGCCCTGTTGGTACCCTAGTATGTGGGGGATGAGGAGATGCGGAAGACCCACTACCATGATATGTTGAGGGATGATATTCGGGAGCATGTCAGCTATTTAGCCTGCCCGACCCTGGAGCCCATGATTTCCAGGGCGCGGGAGAGGGAGCTCGATTTGGAACATGTCAGGAAGAGGAAAGCAGAGACTGAGCAGGTGACATGGGTTTGGGGGAAGAAACCCAAGGGATCCGATGTTAGGTCGAAGGGCCAGCCGGATCAAAGCCACTGCAGGAAATGCGGCAGGTCGCAAGGGAGCTTGTAGAGCGGGATCGTCGGGCTGCTACAAGTGTGGCAAGACGGGGCACTTTGGCAGGGATTGTACTGCCCCCGCCCCCATAGCGCAGATGTCAAACCTGATTTGCTTCCATTGCAATCAGAGGGGCCATAAGAAGGCCAACTGCCCTAGATTGACAGCAACGACAGCAGCAGCACCAGCGGCGGCACCGACCCCATCGCCAGCATGGGTTATAGATGGCCGGAAGGCCAATGTAGAGGCTCCAGTGGTGCAGAGCTGAGCTTTTCAGTTGACAGCCGAGGAGGCACGCGCTGCACCCGATGTGGTGACGGGTACGATTTCTTCCTTATACTTTTATGTTATGTCGCTGTGATTCTGATATGTTATGTATGTGCTCTGTTTAGGATCGTTCCATGTGAACGATATCCCAGTTCAGGTATTGTTTGATTCGGGTGCTACCCGATCGTTTTTTTCTCTTATGCTTAGCAAGAAGTTTCCTAAGTCATCGGGCATGTTGAATTTCCCTCTAGAGGTCGAGATTGCGGATGACCGGTCGGTGTGAGCATTAGAGGTCTACCGAGATTGTGTTTTGAGGCTGTTCAAGGAGCGTTACCTGGTAGATATGGTTCCCATACCTTTGCGGGGGGAACAAGGTTATTATTGGTATGGATTGGCTAAGCCCTAATGGGGCAGTGATTGACTGTGCCCAGCAGTTGGTGCGGATCAGGACCCCAAGTGGGGGAGAGCTGGTGATTCAGGGCGAGAGGCCACAGCAAGGACCAACTTTATGTTCAGCAGCGATAGCTAGGCTCTACCTTCAGCAGGGTTGCGCGGGATTTGTCGCCTATGTTATGGATACTCGGGAGGCGGGTAAGGCAACGGTGGGCGATGTGCCCGTGGTACGAGAGTTAGCGGATGTATTCCATGAGGAGTTGCATGGGATACCTCCGGAGAGGCAGGTGGAGTTCAGGATCAACCTAGTCCCTGGTGCGGCTCCGATAGCCAAGGCACCGTATCGGTTGGCTCCTCCTGAGATGCAGAAGTTGTCTACACAATTGCAGGATCTGTTAGACAATGGATTCATTAGACCGAGCAGTTCATCCTATGGAGCCCTGATTTTGTTTGTGAATAAGAAGGACGGCTCGCATCATATTTGTATAGACTATCGAAAGCTGAATAAGGTAACAGTGAAGAACTGTTACCCACTCTCGAGGATTGATGACCTCTTTGACCAACTACAGGGAGTGTGTTGGTTCTCCAAGATTGATCTGCGTTCAAGATATCATCAGATGAGGGTCAGAGAGCAGGATGTGCAGAAGACTGCGTTTCAAACGTGTTATGGCCACTATGAGTTCGTGGTGATGCCTTTCGGGCTCACCAATGCTCCTGCCGCATTCATGGATCTCATGAACCGTGTGTGCAGACCGATGTTGGATCAGTCTATGATAGTTTTCATCAATGACATCATGGTTTATTCCAAGACGTGAGATCAGCATGAGGAGCAGTTGCGGTAGGTTCTAGATACTTTGAGGAGGGAGAGCTTGTATGCTAAGTTCTCCAAGTGTGAGTTCTGGTTGCGCGAGGTGCAGTTTCTTGGGCACCTTGTCAACCAGGACGAGATTTCGGTTGATTCGGCCAAGGTGGAGTCTGTGATGAGGTGGGAGGTTCCGAGGTCTCCATCAGAGATTCGGAGCTTCCTGGGACTGGCAGGCTACTATCAGAGATTCATTAAGGATTTCTCTAAGATAGCCATGCCCCTGATGTGACATCCCCAAAATCTCGGCCAGAAAAGACCGATTTCATTTATGCTTTTAAAATAATTTCAGAGTAAATCCTTTTGATTTGAAAGAGTTGCGGAATTTGTTCCCAAAAACAAAACATGATAAAACAATGTTTACCAAAGCATTTCATAAAAGAAATGTATTTTTCATTATATAATCAAAACTCGGGGTGTCATGTTCCGATACAGACCAATAAGCATAAACGATAACATTACAAGTCATTCAACAAATATATACATATACAGACTTGTAAACAAAACAACTGATGGTTCATCCATCTCATGCCCTTGCGCCACTTCCTGTAATACAAATAAAACTGAGTGGGTCAGGCTTGGGAGCCTGGTGAGCATATAGGGTTTTCAACCCACAATAAATAATCATATTTAATTTCCACCAACCAACAATAACCCAATTACCCATTCCCGTTATTCTCACTTTATGTCCCTAAAACAACTAACATAAGGGACCTAGTCTAAGAATATTTCATCGGGGCGACAACACATGCTTCGGGGGTACCTCAGCAATATAAGTCAAATAAGGCAACCATGAGGGGGATGGAGTACAGCGAATGAACACTCGAGTTCATTAACACCTACAGGTGGCGAACCTGCTAATGTTTCCACAAGACTGTCTAGAATAGCTCGTGGTCGTCATCTAAAATCCGCTAGATGACTAAATCAAAAAACAACGAGGCCTCTCATCTGTTTATTACACACCAATTATCTACCCATGTTCTACCCAACATATTAGTAGATAAAATATACATTTTTATACATAGTTTTGAAAACCTGTATAGCATGCTTTAATCAATACATATTCCACATAACAGATGAGGCACAGACACACATAACACGTATTTCATAGAGAATAAATCATATCTATGAGATAGAAGAAAGTGAATACACATTCACACATATAAACAACAATATACCATACACATAGCACGTATTTTATAGAAAATACTTAATATTTATGTGTTAGAAGAAGGTAACTACACACTCATACCTATAAACAACAATATACTTAATACACTCGAACCAAACTTGTATTATTATCGTGTTTATGAAAGGTAGTATACACTCACTTCATCAGAAGATGATCGGACAACACTACGACTTGCAGAAGTAGTAATCCTCAGCAGATCTGAACGATCTTCACAAAAATCGAACTTCTCGCGGGCAGAGCTTCGGCTCGGGAACCGCACTTCTCGGGATCTTCGGGATCTCGGGACTTGCCTCGGGGATCAAGTATGATACCGGGGCTTCGGGATATTTCTGGCACGCAAAACGATGCAAAACGGGAGAGAGAAGAGAGAAAATGAACAAAAGACTCGGCTGCCTTCGGATCCTATTTATAGGAGGCTGGAGCCTCGGAGTACGCGGGGCGTACTGCAGTACGCGGCACGTACTGCTTCCGAAATCATCATTGCATGCGTCATCCGAGCCACTTGCTGCGAGTGTCGACACCTTCGGAGTACGCGGGGCGTACCTCGGATCAGACCGGTGACTCCTTCGGATAATGCTTCCGAATTTCCAATTAAATTTAATTACAAAATATTTAATAAACTTCAGAAATTCATATCTTCTTCATACGAACTCCGTTTTCGACGTTCTTTATATTCACGCGAAGGTGAGACTACGCTCTACAACTTTCGTTTAGACTCTGTCGGCTAATTTCGACTTTATTTTTATTATTTATTTTTAATAGGCCACGACAGAAAAACTTCGTTATAAATTCATAACTTCTTCGTTTGACGTCCGTTCTCGCCTAACTTTTTATCGCTTCGATACCAACAACGAGACCTTCGATCCTCGTTTAGATTGCTTCGGCTAAAAACCGCTCGATCTCAAATCGAGTATTTCGGGCTGCACACCGCTAAGCCGAAACTTCGATAAATCATAACTTCCTCATACGAAGTCAGATTTGGGCGTTCTATATATATTCGGAAACCTCGTTTCAACTACTACAACATTATTCAAAGATATTAAGTTTATTTTACACTTAAATTTTGACGCTTATTTTTATTCTTAATTAATCAAACCACATAATTAAGCAATTAAGCACAAAACACATAATACTCAAATAACACAATCATATTATTTCAAAACGGGTTACAAAGGTTAACCTAGACTATTACATTGCTAAAAATGGCAATCCCGGAAACACAGGCGTTACACCTGACCTGGTTGACGAGGAAAGTGGTGGTCTTTCGCAGGGGGGATGAGCAGCAGGCTGCGTTTGAGACATTGAGACAGAGATTTTGTGAGGCGCCAATCTTAGCCCTGCCGGAGGGCATCGAGGATTTTGTTGTATACTGCGATGCATCCATCTCGGATTTGGGCGCGGTATTGATGCAGAGGGGGCATGTTATAACTTACGCTTCGAGGCAGCTGAAGCCTCACGAGGCGAATTATCCGACGCACGATTTGGAGATGGGTGTTGTTGTTTTCGCCCTCAAGATTTGGCGTCATTATCTCTATGGGTTCATTGTACCATCTACACAGACCATAAAAGCCTGAGGTATCTAATGGACCAACCGAATCTAAATATGAGACAACGTCGGTGGCTTGATGTGGTCAAGGATTATGATTATGAGATCCTCTACCACCCGGGGAAGGCCAATGTTATGGCCGATGCGCTTAGTCGCAAGGCAGCGCCGATCAGGGACATTTGTCTGAGGATGACAGTCATGACTCCATTGTTGGAGAAAATTCGGGAGGCCCAACAGGAGGTCATGAAGGAGGAACATCGGAAGAGCGAGCGAATTGTAGGTCAGGTTTCTTCCTTTGACTATGATAGCCGAGGATTGTTAACTCTTCACCGTAGGGTGTGGGTCCCTTATCATGGGGGTGTGTGCCAGGTATTGATGGCCGAGGCGCACAAATCCAGGTTCTCTATCCATCCCGGGGCGATGAAGATTTACATGGATCTTCATCTTGATTATTGGCGGCCCTGTATGAAGAGGGACATAGCTTGGTTTGTGGAAAGGTGCTTGACCAGCAGGAAGGTCAAGGCTGAGCACCAGAGACCTCACGGCAAGGTCCAACTGTTGGATATCCCGCTGTGGAAGTGGGAGGATATTACTATGGACTTCATTACGAAGCTTCCCAGGACCGTGCGAGGAGTGGATTCGATTTGGGTCATCGTGGATCGATTGACCAAGAGTGCTTATTTTATTCTGATTCAGGAGAGTATTTCGGCCAAAAATTTGGCCGATATCTATATCAGGGAGGTAGTGGCGCAACACAGGGTGCCAGTTTCAGTGATTTCGGATAGGGCGTGCGGTTCACTTCCAGGTTTTGGAAGAAGTTTCATGACGAGCTGGGTACTCGACTGTATTTTAGCATCGCCTTTCACCCGCAGACGGATAGCCAGAGCGAGCGAACCATCCAGACTCTGGAGGATATGTTGCGCGCGTGCGTTTTAGACTTCGGAGGTAGTTGGGATACTTAGCTTCCGTTGGTTGAGTTCTCCTATAATAATAGCTATCATGCGAGTATCGACCGTCCTCCTTTCGATATGTTGTATGGGAGGAAGTGCAGGACCTTGATATGCTGGGAAGAGGTTGGGCAGAGGGTCATGGGGAGTACCGTAGTGGTGCTCAAGACTACGGAGAGAATTTAGCAGGTTCGAAGCAGGCTTCAGACTTATCTTAGTCGGCAGAAAATTTATGTTTACAAGCATCGGTCAGACCTGGAGTTTCAGGTTGGGGATATGGTGCTCCTAAAGGTGTCGCCATGGAAGGGCGTCATTCGATTCAGGAAGTGGGGCGAGCTAGGCCCCATGTATATTGGACCCTTTAGGGTTATAGCCCGGGTGGGCAAGGTGGCATATAGGCTGGATCTGCCAACCGAACTCAGTCAGATTCATAGCACGTTTCATGTCTCCCAGTTGCAGAAATGCCTGGTAGGCGATTTGGCAGTGGTGCCTTTGGAGGATATTCATGTTGATGACAGCCTGAACTACATCGAGCAGCCAATGGCAATCCTTGAAAGGAAGTCAAAGGATCCGAGTAACAAGAGAATGGAGCTGGTAAAGGTGCAGTGGCAACACCGAAAGGGCTCGGAATGGCCCTGAGAGCCGGAGGACGAGATGAGGGAGCATTAACCCGAGCTTTTTCAAGATCGAGCAACAGACTTTGAGGACGAAGTCTAAGATAAGTGGGAGAGATTTGTAAAACCCAATTCCTGGTACGTAGTTAATTCAAGCATTTTTTGTGTTTTTCTCTGGGACTCGACGAGTTGGAGGCCCAACTCGTCGAGTAGAGTCGAGATCCGCGGACAGTTTAAGTGACCTACTCTCCGAGTCGGAAGACTGACTCGACTAGTAGGTGTTGTTTGGGTAAAACCCTAAATTGAGGGTTTGCACCCTACTTAAACACCTTATCTCAGCCTCCATCATCCCATATACTCCCAGAAGACATCATATCGAAACCCTAGCCGTTTTTGTGTGTTCTAAGGCCATTTTGGTGTTTTTTGGTGGATTGTGAAGCTTGAGAAGAGGAAAGGAGCTTGTGAGACCAAGGGGAAACAAGAAGATCCAGAGTTTGGAGCTCATTTTCAGCTTATTGGAGGTATGAAGCTGAACCTTTGTCTATAGATCTTGATTTTTGGGCCTTTTCCTTCATCTTGCTAAGCCCTAGAGAGGTTGTATTCGAGATTAAGTGTTGGAAGTCAGTGTATGATTTCAATCCAGGTCTATTGGGGGGTTTTTATGGCACAAAGGTGCCCATTTTGCTGCCATGAACACCCATGCACCTTGGAGGCCATCTTTTATGGCTTTTTGGGCCAAAGACCCCTTGCATGCGTACCAAGTTTGGAACTTTATGTGTAAAATGGACATTAGAAGGCCAAATCTATAGTTTTTGTGTGTTAAGTACCACTGAAATCGACTGTATAGTATTGGCCAAGGAGGGACTCGGCGAGTCACTTGGGTGACTTGGCGAGTCGAGACACTTTTTCCCCCAAAAACGTCTTCTAGAATGGTTTTGGTTGAGTGAAAGGAACGCTCAGCCTGCTAGGGGTTTGCCTTGGACCTGGAAATCATGGGACTCGACGAGTTCTATAACAAATTCGGCGAGTCCAAGGAATCTCCTAGTCTTTGAAGATGGACTCGACGCATTCATATGCTGAAGATGAACTCGACGAGTTCAAGGAAGAACTCGCCGAGTCGGTTGAAGATTGACTGAAGTGTTGTTGAAGGTGAACTCGTCGAGCTCTTGCTAGAGTCGACGAGTGGGATCGGGTTTGTAGTATTATACGGACGAAAGGACTCGGCGAGTTAGTGGACCAACTCGGCGATTCTGGTCAACCAAAGAGTTGACTTGACTAGGGTTTGACCTTGACTTGGATTCAAATTGACGCTTGAAGGGATTGCGGGTACAAATTGATAACTTAGAAGGGTTGTCGTGTAGGGATTGAGGAGTCGAGGAGAGCCGACTTTCACGCCGAGGACAGTTCAAACACTATACGACATCGAGGTGAGTTACCTTCTAGTAGAAGTGGGTCTAAGGCACCAAGGCCAGCCCACTAGTAATTGTTAGTTGGGACAATTATATTTGTGATAATTGTCTGGTCTGTTATTGTTGGATATGTAAGTATGCTAGATTACTAGATATGTGAGTATGCTGGTGTGCTAGTTGCTATGTTATGGGAGATAGTATTTGTAGAAGGGGAACTAGTCCCCGATTCGGTCGCTAGGACCAATGGGTAGGTCAGACACCCCAGATATGTCTAACAACATGATTATGATATGATATTATGTGTTAGTAGTAGCGGGTGAAATAGTCCCCGTGTTCGGTTGAGATAGACCGGAGGGTAGGTCGACACCCCATAATGGCTTGACATGGGCAGTTCAGCACCCCAGAATGGATTGACATGGGTAGGTCGGCACCCCAGAATGGCTTGACATGGGTAGGTTAGCACCCCAGATGGCTTGACATGGGTAGGACGGGCGCCCCAGAATTGCCCGACAGTATGTATGCTATGTGATTGTATGGTAAGTTGTATGATGAGGGAACTCACTAAGCTTCGTGCTTCTAGTTTTAGCTTTTGGTTTTAGGTACCTCTTCGTCTAAGGGGAAGGAGCCGACGGTGTAGCAGCGCATCACACCCACACACATGAGTTCCTCTTAGAGTGGGATTATACTATGATATTTTGTTACTTCAAGATGATTTGGTTTTGAGACATTATGTTATGGTTTTATGTGTTGACAAGATCTTGGCAATGTTTTGATAAACTAATTTATAAATCACTTAATTAAAAACAATTTTTTTTGGCCTTGAAAATTGGGATGTTACACAAGGCACCCTTAGAGCCCAAGGAAACCCTAGAAAGCATCTAGAATTCGTCCACCCCTTATGGGAGGTTCTAGAATTGCTCAATGCTCAATTAATGAATATTGTCACCTTTAGTCTTCCTACTTTTAATAAATCCCAAAATTAATCCAATTAATTTCTGATTAATTATTAATTAAAAATTACAACTTCTAATTAATATAATGTTTTGATAATATATTAAAAAATCATATATGTTGATTTCTAATTAATCTATCAACCAAATAATAAATTAATAAATCAATCTTCTCTCTATAAAAGTCATCCTATTCAATTGTCGGGTTTGAGGGCAACCCAAAAGGATTGTTTTACCATCAATTCAAGTTTATACCAATTATAGTTAATGGCTTAGACACTTAATCCAACAATATGGGCCCGTACTACTGGAAGCAGAGAATCCATACTCGATTCAAGGAAAGTTATGATGGACCACGGAGCTTAAGGAGTTTGTGATTACCCAATATATATTTCGATGTGTATTCTGATGGTTTGTATGGTCTATTTTCAGTATGGTGACATTGCGAGACAGACATGTTGGCAATTCTAGCATTGGATAGGGCTCAGGCTTAGGATTTGGAGTCGGGTAGCTAGATGACCAGACGAAGGAGTTCATATCGTCTGAGATTACATGCAGTATCCTTGAGCAGAATCTTGTGATATTTGGCTTGGTCAAGGAGGCTATTCTAGAGATCCTAAATGAACGGTTGAGCGCCTTTCACGCAGAGGTTGTGGTTTTGGTTGGGACGCACTCTTTGACCTTCAGGGAATTCCGAGCATGTGGAGATCCGGATTATCATGGGGAGAGGGACCCGATTGTGAGTAGAAGGTGGTTAGCAGATGTTGCTAACGCCTTCTGTACCAGCTGATGTTCCGAGGGGGATAAGGTCAGACTAACTTCTTGTCTTTTAAAGGACAGAGTGCGAGATTGGTAGGAGGATGTAGGACGTGTGGTGGATGATGATGTTGTTGATGCGATAACCTGAGATGATTTCTCGACCCGGTTCCAAGCTAAGTTTGTACCAGTGATTGAGGTGCAAGAGTTAGCGCGAGAGTTTCATGATCTCCGCCAGACTACAAAGATGATGGTCGAGATCACCGCTATGTTTCAGGAGAGGGCACTTCTGGTTTTGCAGTATGGCACAGACGAGGAAATGGAGAAGGGTCAGTATCATGAGATGTTGAGGAGTGAAATTCGGCATTTTGTGAGCCAATCCAGCTGCAAGACGTTGGAGGATATGATATCGAGAGTTAGGGAGAGGGAGATTGATTTAGAGATGGAGAAGAAGAGGAAGGCAGATTCCATGTCTAGTGTTGAGGGTTCAAAAAAGAGGTCTAAGGTGGTTGATTTGAGAGGGAAGGGCCATAAGGGCCAAGGCTACTACGACAACTGTGGCAGGTCGCACGAGGGGATGTGGATAGTGGGTGGTTCTGGCTGCTTCAAGTGCGGCCGGACTGGACATATCATCAGGGATTGTACTGCTACTACCACCGCCAACCTTGTATCTGATCTGATTTGCTTTCAGTGCAATAAGAATGGCCACAAGAAGGCCCATTGTCTGAGTTTGGTTGTAGCAGGACCGGTTTTAGCACCCGCTTCTGCGACTCTTCGGATTACTGACGGTTGCCAGGGTCGGGCAGTCGTACCTGTGGCGAAGAGAAAGGCTTTCAAGTTGATGGTCGAGGAGGCGCATGCAGCTCCTGATGTTGTGATGAGTATGTTTTCTTTCCTTATCTCTTTATTTATATTTAATTGTTGGCTTATGTTTATATGATTTATTTTAGGATTGTTCCTTATGAACGGTATTTCTGCTCTGGTATTGTTTGATTCGGGGGCTACCCGATCATTTGTATATCTTGCGCTTAACAAGAGATTTATTGGAGCTCCGAAGACGAGATAAGAGAGCACTATCCAGAGTTGTTCGGGGCGACGGACTTCGAGGACGAAGTCTAATTCAAGTGGGGAAAAATTGTAACACCCGGTAAGATTAAGGTATTTATTTATTTAATTTGGTTACTCATTTATGTTGGACTTAATCTTTGGGCTTGAGGGTGCTGTACGTAGGGCGTACCACCCATGTATGCGGGGCGTACACGAGTATGTGGATCGTGGGTGTCATGCACGTATGCACAACGTACAAGATGGTACACACAACATACGTGTCCACACCCAAAACCCTAATATTTTGGGTTTGAGCACTGTTTAAAGAACATTATGTCCCAAGGATCCTTTCTATCAGCCTCCCTTTTGTCCTTAATCAGCCTCCACGAAACCCTAACACCATTTTTGAGTGTTCTTGAGCTTAGAAGGTCCTTTTAGGTGTATTTTAGTGCTTTTGAAGGAAGGAGATCATCTTGAAGCTTCATTGGAAGAGTGTGAGCTTGTAGATTCAGAACACCATCATCATTTGGTACTCTTTGGAGGTATATAGTTATGACCTTGATGTGTTAGAGCTTAGATCTAGTTTTGGCTTGATTTTGGTTAACTTTTGGTCCCATTAGTGAGTTTGGTGGCTTGATGCAATACCATAAACGTTTTTGAGGTTTCTAATCCTTAAAGTTAGCATCTTTTGGGTTGGAACTCACCCATGCATGAGTTTGAGTTCATTTCATGGAAGTAGAATGTTATATTTCGAGTTTGGGTTCATTTAGGGAATGCAAAGTCACCAAGTTAGTGTTTTATGGCTCTAGACGTTGATTATGGCTCAGATCTGTGATTTGGACCCTTAGACTTAAGCAATAAGAGCTTAATGGACAAGTTGACTTAATGGATGAGTACGTTGGGTGTACAAGCCCGTATGCGTAGTGTACAAGCCAAGCAGTGTAACATCCATAAAATTTCATGAAAAAATTTAAACTTTTAAAACAACCCAAAAATCATCACTGTTTACAAATAGTTTTCAAAACAGGTTCAATATCATAGTAATCCTAAAATAATGAAACACAACATGAGGAGGTGCACAATCACGCCTTTGCCTTCCTGCGATCCTCTGAGGTACTTGAAACATAATCCAAAACTATAAGCCCAAAGCTTAGTGAGTTCCCACAAGATACCCTCAAAGTCAAACTTGGTCAAAGTCAATGGTCAAGGTCAATAGTCCATGTTGACCCAACACGCCATGTTTACTAGCAAACACGCCGTGTTTCGATAGCATCCAGACGATCGGGAAAACTCCATCCAACACACCTTGTTGGCTTTGCAAACACGTCGTGTTTGCCCGAGTTCCAACAACTTAATACATTCAACTATTTTCTTCGATTCCAGGGACTCCAAGGCTCAGATCTAGACCTAAATGCTATCAAGAAGGATAAACTTTATCCTTTGGAACTACTCCAAGGGCTGCAAAAACAACCACAAGGCTTGAAGGTTCAAAGGCTTAACCAAGAAACACTAAATCCTTGAAATATGAAACTCATCATTTCCAGAAGAGATTCTAGCACCAAAACCATCCCAAAGGTCGGTGCTTTATAGACATGCATGTCCAATGCATGTCTTGAACCCAAAACATGTCAAAAATGGGGATTTATGACCTACTCTATATGCATGACATCAAAACTCACTATAGGCCAAATCCAAGACTCTACAAGGTCACTTAGGAGATTCATAAAGTTGTTAACTTTATGAGATCCAACCATTCTCTTACTCAAGAACAACAAGAAAAAAGGCCAAAACTCAAGATCTAGCAATATAGAGGAATAAAAATCAGATTTTGGAAATTACAATGTCTTATTTGGAAATTTTATGAAAATATAAAATCACCATTATAATACTTAACAAGTAGCAACAAACTTGACGTTTTTTTTGTGTTTTTTTTATAACAACATACTTTTTGTTTCTTATTTTATATCAATATACAATGTTTTTTGTTTTTGTTTTTGTTTTTTTTTTCTTTGCGTTGTGTTATTTTATAGCATTGTATTTTTGAAATACTTTCAGCTTCAAAATCTCAAAAGGGCAATGCGCTAATAGGCATGTTGTTTAATATATATATATATATATATATATATATATATATATATATATATATATATATATATATATATATATATATATATATATATATATATAACCGTTTTGCAAAACATTCTACAAATCCTAATCTGTTTGTTTTTTTAGAACGATAATTTAGTATATATCTGAAATTGAATCCATAACCTTCTTCTTGTTAGAAACATATTATTAGACATATTGTGAGCCAAATAGACTAGCTTCAATTTATATAAATCCTAGTTAATAAAAAATTTAAAGAAGAAAGCTCAATGCAATATTATATGGAGCTTTATGGTTCATATGGATGGATAGGAACAAAGGATTTTTGAAAAAATTTCAATAGATTCGGCGAACACGGTGGAAAGAATAAAAGCAACAGCATTCATATGGTGCAAGCATAGAGGTTTATTAAAAAAAATGGATTGGAGAGTTTGGAATATTAGTCATTTCCTATGTTTGTAATTGTTTTCAATTTCCTTGTTGTTCTTCGTTTGTTTTTTCGTTTTTCTTTTGTACTGTTTGTTTGTTCTCCGCATCTCCTTGATGTGGTTTTTTTTATAATATTTGCCGTTTTCCAAAATAAAAAATAAAAAATTGAAAGATATATAAAAAATTAAGTGGCAATCAATATGCTGGTCTATACTCGGACTTCAAATTGAATGGCATGTTATTACTCATTTGAACCATTTATATATAATCATAAATAAATACATGGTGCGGCTGCGGCAGCCCATGCCTTGGCTTCCTCCACCCGCATGCCTCCAGCAAGCCATCACCTAGTAGGCTGGTACCCAAGGAAAGTCCAAGACCCTTCTTTTTTTTTTTTTTTTTTTTTTGAAGGTTATATAATATTATCTAATTTTAAACAAGTAACTTTTCATACTGTAGATATTCCATTAAAATCATTTAATTGTCATTTGGTTAAATTTGACTCAAGTATGCTAGTAAATCTGCAAAACTGATAACAACATTATTGAACTTCGTGTATTTTGTTACCATATACCTAAATAAAAATATTACTGAATCATCTAATGTATTTTAACATTGTTAATAAATTACTATTACATTATTTTAGAACCAAATTACTAACACCTTAAATGTTATTTTTTAACGAAAATACATGATTATAAGATATAAAAGTAAAGTAATAGTAAATACATTTATTTTATCAAGCTAAATATTAAATTTTCATGGGTCCGTTTAATTATTAATTACATTGAATAGACCATTATAGGAAGACTTTTATACAAGGAAATATGGCGTATCCCAAAAATTTGGAAGACAATTAATTCAAAGCTTCTTGTTTGCGATTATTCCAATTAAAATAAATGAGTTTCCGTCTTTTCCAGTTTAAATTATCAATTTCAATTAAATAAATACGGAGTATATAATTATTAATCATCAAACTTCAGTTTGAATAATTTCTAATTTTCTTATTACTTATCTAACTTTAATAACAATACTGTTATTCGTACTCACTTCTTTTTAAATGGCATAGTATAATAAGTTTTTCATATTTTTCATGTGTGTGCGATAAATAAATTAAAAGAAAATTGCAAAATGTCCCCTTTAGTTTGCAGTTTTATTCGGTTGAAGTCCAAAAAGTTTCAATTTGCAAAAACAATTCTTTTGATTGGGGTTTTGTTGTGGTTTTGGCCTCTAAAATTAACATTAAGACAATGTAAATTGACAATATTTTCCCTCGTTATAAGATTTCCGATAACTTTGTAATCATGTATATGTGTAGGGCCTACGTAAACACTCCCTTTAACCTACATCTAGACCTTGTCTCCCTCTTAAACCCACCACCACCATACCTTCTTTCTTTATCCCTCATTGTACCTCTTCTTCGTCGTTCCTATCTCCCACCAATAAAAGCAAACAAGGAATGAAGATTTATAGTGATTTTATTTAATTTCATATTTCTTCATCTCCATCCACGATATTCACAACATCCCTATTGTCGGTATGACTTGGATTTTCAAAGAGAGTCCTAAAGGATGTGAGGTTTGATTATCATGCATCATGGAGGTGAAAGAGTGGGGAGTTTTCATGTTGCCTTCCATGTAACAAGATCCCTAACAATGGATCTTGATTCCATTGTTACTTGAGGATAAACATTGATCTTAGTTCCAGGAATATATGAATAAGAGATCGATGCCAACTGAACCCTACATTGTAGTCAACTTTAGGAGACAATCCAAATATCATTTAAGCAACAAGGTTCTTTTTTGGAACCAATGAGTAATGCTATTAAGAAGATCCAAGATGGTATTGATCTGAGTGGGCAATAATATATAATCGAGTAGTCCCAAATCACTATGTTTCTCAACTCATTATTGAATTGAATGAAGTTTGGCATCTTCATTGTAACAAAATAGGTTTCCCAATTTTCCTCATACTTTACGGGCAATAATGTTCCTTTTAATAATCATCCAAAGTATTTATTGAGAAATTGTATCTTAAATCCATAATTTAGCAACATAGTCAATATTATCTAAGTCAAATTTGTCGGTTTTTGTTAAAGGGCATTATACGAGTCATCAATACTGTCAATGACTCCAAATATGATACGATAGGTTCCAAAAATTTCCCGCTAAACATCATAGTTGAATCTATTAAGGTCGATGATCAAGGAAACGTAAGCCTTGATATTGGTGATGGGCTAAGTTTTTTCAAGATAAGGAGAAGCAAATGAGGCGACATTGTTGTACATAATATTGGGTGATCAATGTCTAAGGAGATTATGATAAAAAAAAAAAAAAGGCTTTGATATCATTCTAGATAATATTTTCCACGTAAACCATATCTCTCGTCAATGAAATATAAAATAAGATTAAAAAAAATTAAATGAGTTGTACAAAGAGAGCGTAACATTGCATCATATATACGTACACTAAAGATAGTAGTGTTGGGTAGGACTTTTGTTGTGATTTCTAAAAGTAGATGACGTTGATGTAACATTTTCAAATATGGAGGGTAGGTTATGTAAATAAGCAATCAATAATTGCAGATCCTTTTTTTGGTGATCCCCGTGTGTTGTGACCTCAAACAAGTTGCCCGTGGGCCTTGATGCCTTTGAATAAGACTATTTAAATAAACGGAAGTCGTTTACAAAATGTTATTATTTATTTCTTATAAAATGAATATCAACTTTGATGATAACCGTACATATATAATTCTCTCAAATATACATATATTGGAACGAATGCATTTACTCATTTGTCTACCATGAAATTTAAACTTTCAAGCAATCGATTAAAAAAAGGAAACAGTAACATGTGAATATATTTAACAGGTTTGATGATTAAATATATACAATAATTTTTTTTTTCTAAATGTGAATAAAAAAAATACAATGAAAAGTTATTTTCCCGTCAAAAAAACATTTTTTAATACATCTGATATTGTTAGATCACAAACTCTGTTATCTATCCAACCATTAAATTTTCCAATATTATTCTTGTCTTTTTTAATTTCATTTTTTTTCCTTACATCCACACAACATCATCTTCGGAGACCAACCTACTTGACCAACTATGGTATACTTCATCATCTCCCCTCCCCCTCCCCTTCATCAGTTCATCTCAGGCCGACTCTCCCCTTTGTCAAACTAATCAAGGGCTTAGGGCCCCTAATGCTAAAGGGACCAAAATTTGAAAGCTATTGTAGTCCAGAAAATTGAGAATCGATCGTCGAATTGTCATGCACATCCCACACCTGACGCCACAATCAACAATCACCGATTCAATTTCCACAAAAATGCATCTTTTCTAGTGTGCTTCCTTCTCGCCGGATTCTCCTCTTGTCCTCTGATCTCTACTATAGTCTAAAACAAGGAAATGCAGCCAACGACATTCGATTCCGTGATTCTCGATCAATCGATTTTAAATCAAGGGCGAGATTGCAAGACCTAAACTGATGAACCGAAGGTTTGAAACGATATGTGTTTCCAATTTCCATGATCTAATAAAGCATATGAAATGCTCGAATCCTTTTAATGATTTATAATATAATCTTTTTCTTAATTACATCAACCATAAAGAGATATTTCTTATGAATTTAACATATTTTTCTTAATTTTTCTCAAATAGATGAGCCTTCAAAAAGTTAACTCACATAAGGAAGTTGGTGTTGGTTATTTTCATAACCAAAACGTAAAATGCGGAAACATAATATGAAGATCTTTAATCTCGAATCTAATTAAAAGAAAACTTAAACATGAAAGAATGATTACATACCTTTTCCATTGAGATTTTCAGATCTAGAGACTATGAAGAGCTTTTCAGTTGATCTCAAGAACTCTCTCTAAAATCCCTCAACAATGAACCATACGAATTTCTTAGTGTATTTTCGTGTGTTTTGATTTGCTCCTCGTCACATGTATTTATAGATGGATATAAACCCTAATGTGAGAGATGGAAGGGATCTTGAGGATCTTGAGTCAAACCGGGAACTCAACCCACATGGTAAGTAAATATTCTATAAATCGGTCCATCAACAATTTATATTCTTATCATAATAAATTGATTTCATGATATCATTACATATATATGAAGTGGTCCCATAATCATCTAACATTTGGCTCCTAGAGATGTTGGCGGTGGGTGCTTCTGGTCGTTGGAGGAACATGATGAATGTGGTAGCTTTGGTAGGAACTTTGAGGTACTTTCTATTTATTTTTTCAAGCATTACAATGTCAATGATAAATAGAGGTGTCAATGATAAGATATGTTTTTCTTGACAAGGTGATCAGGTGAATTGATTTGCTTTCATTGGCAGGCACCTTATTCAGAAAAATCAAACACAATCATGAGTAACTACAAGTATCGAATGATCCTTTGTGCTACTTTTTTATGTTATGACAAAACGAAAACATAACGAATGATCATTTTTCGGCTTCATTGATTTCTGCTTAATGTCTCCATCAATAAATGAAGAAGCATATGCTAATGATTGAATTAAGGTGTGACATAGTGGTATTGTCTTTTATTAAGCAACCAAATAATTGTTGCAAAAACTTTATTATTCAACCAAATGATGTGTCTAAAAGACTTGTTTGAAGTGCATAACAGATTCATTTTTATTCCATTTTAAATAGTTTGAATTTATTTTTTTATTTTTAACTTAATTTTTCTTATTGTAACAAGTAGGAAAAGACATGTTTGACCCTACATAGGTTGTTGACCCTGTCTAAAAGACATGTTTGACCATATGGCTTTGGGTTACAACGTTGTAGATTTAATGGAAGTTATGATTGTTCTTAATTTGTGCAGATCAAATCCATGGCTTTGGTTAGCGTAATTTTGACCTACTTCTTATGAATGTTGTTTATATTCATGGAATAATAAATATCATTAGGTTGCTAAAAATTTTCTTTTTTAAATAACAAACGAAAATCCATTATCTATTTATCTCTTTGTCTGTGATTGTGGATTTTTGTTAGATTAAGAATTTGATAAGTGTTACCAACTTAATTTTTGATTCTAGTATTGACTGATCTCATTATCTACTTATTTCAGAGACTCGGGGTAGATTATGAATCTTAAGTTTTTCTGTTTTCCGTTATCTTCTATTCTCAAACAACAGGTATTACTAATCCATAATCAATTAATTTACTTCCACTTTATTGTTTGTTCATTTGTAGTTTTCTTGGTGATTGTGATTATTAATCAAATAATCAATAATCATGACTAAGAGGAAACCCAAAGGGCCCCAAATTTTTGGTCCGCTTAGAGCTCCCAAACTGGTTGAGCAGCATCTGCTTTATCTCCCTTGTGTAGAGTTCATGCTTTGTTTCGATCGATATCAAGGCCACCCTTCTAATATAATAGTATGATATTATACATGTTAATTGTCAAAAGAGCCATTATAAAAAATGTAACGACTCAAATTTCAACCCAAAATTTCAATTGAAGCTTTAAGTATTTATGTAAATCACAACTATAATAAATTAAAACATTTATCAGAGTATCATTTAAAAGTTGTCATGTACACAAGTCCCCATTGATGCGATGCAATCGAGCCGTGCCCTTCCTTTATTATAAGAAAACCCGAAACATTTAAACCACAAATCGTAAGCACAAAGCTTAGTGAGTTACCCAAAATACCACACACAACACATCACAAATAAGCAGCCATGTGTTATCACTTATCAGCAACCCAAGGGACTATCAACATTCCCAGTGGGCTAACAGCACGCCCGATGGGTTATCAACAACCCTGGAGACTATCATCAGTCTCAGTCACATGTAAACAACATAACACAATAATAACAACTAACCCAACTGGTCATCACAAACACAACTATTCTACCATACGGGCTCATACAAAAATACAAGAGTCACAAAGACAGTTAACATCCTTCATACATAATCTAGTGAGCCAACATTGGTGCCTTCGACTCACGAGCACCAAGAGAAGACTCGCCTCAAACTGCCGAAACAACCAAAAGAAAGCTTGAACTGCTGACCCGAGAAACCCCCGCACTGAATATCATCAGGCAAAATCCTTATTAATAACCAGGTCATAAACCGCAACCGACCTTGCCCAAAGACACCCAAAAGTCTACAATGGCCCAAAATCCTAAATAGTGCCCAAAGCCCACTATGGGCCCAAATCCGAGAAGGCCCAAAGCCTAAAAATGACTCCAAAGTCAAAAAGACTAGCGACCCAATAAGACAAAAACCTTAGTAGTACAACACAACTCAAAATCCAAAAGTCAAAAAAAGTCAACGGTCGTTTGGCTGTTTGCTTTTTTTTTTTTTTTTTTTTTTTTTTTTTTTTTTTTTTTTTTTTGTAAAGCATAGTAGGAGCACTCATGAAACATCACACTTATGCTGCTTAGGGTGGTATTGCTTACTAACTTATGCGTTACGCGCGAGTTTTGAAGGCTGCGTGAGTTTCGAACTCTGTGGCCTTATAAATATAACATTATTAGAAAGTAAGAAAAGTTTGAATAAGAAGAAAAGAGATAACAAAGGTACAACTCACTACAAGTGTATAAAGCCAATTATATTGCAAGTGTCAATTTTTTTTTCTAACAATTAAAATTTCATTTATCGATGCTTAAACGTAATGCATGTACTTTTGGAACCATAACATTGAAGTTTGTACAAATGTAATAGTGATAGTAATTAGCCACTTAAGTTATGTTTCATGTACTTTAAATCTAGGGTTATTATCAACAACCAATAAGTTATTTCTTTGTTTTCAAAATCCATTAGTTTTAAAAAGTATTATAAATCTATAACTAATCATTTGTTTTTATTCACATAAAAATTTAGTTACTTTCCTTCTAATAAGATTTTTTAAAGCAAAAGTATTTGTGCAATCACAAATAGGATATACATCAAAATGATCACATGTCATTGGTATATAAGAAAAGAACCCACATTTTTGCAAACTAAGGAAATGAGCTTGGAGTTCAAAAATGCAGATTTTCGAACACTTTTTGATTTTCAAACTTTTTTTTTTTTTTTTTTTTTTTTTTTGACAAAATACAAGTTTGAAAATTCTTTTTTCTGTTAAAATCTAAATTTTTTGAGCTTCATTATGTGTTTCAAGCATAATTTTCAAAAATAATATAGTTTGAAAATATAAATCTCAAACTCTTTATGAATTTTGATTATAAATTTCAAGCATAATATAATTTTCAAACATGTTCTGCAAATATGTTTCTAGGCTACAACTTATAATAACATCATCACTAGTAAAAGAAAGGAATAAGAGAAAGTAGAATATACCGTATGATCGCTAGAAGATTCCAAACAATATGAACCACAAAGAAATGTTTATTACACTTTATACCGGAAAAAGATATTATACTGTTGACTTCCGTTTTATATTATTTATTGTTAACTAAACAAGTCACCTCGTCAGCAAATAACTTTAATAAAATAATATATTATCATCAATATATACAAGCCCCATCATGTTGCAACAAAATGAAAGAAATCATTGAGGTTATAAATTTCCATAGTTTACATGTTTAAATTGTGTTCAGCATTGTTGTTCTCAGACATATTTTTATTTTTTGGTTTATAATGCTTAAAATATATTTATTATGTATTTATAATTAATTTAAATATATAACATACACTATTTTATACACTTTGCTTTTTCGATTCTTATATGTTCAAAATTGTTCTTTCGTTTTGGTACGGTCATATCCGAATCTGTTTTCTACTACTTCACAACCCCACCCAACTACAAGAGTTATTCTTGTATATTATTTTAAAAATATATTTTAATATTTTAACAAAACTCCTAATTTTTAATTTACTACAAAACAGAAATTTGCAGGAAGACTCATTTGTGACAAACTGACAATGGGTTTTAAATGTCTGGTTGCTAGTTTCAGGATCGATTATTCCTATGAATACGATCTCTCTCTTTTCAAAGACCCTTAGTTTAGAGGTAATGACATAAAACCCCCTGACATTTAAGTATATCCCTAATAGAGTTGTTGTTATTTTTTTCTTTGTGAAAAAGAGATATATGAGTCATTATAATATTAGGTGTTTGAAGAAGAAAAATCACTTAAAGGTAAAAATAAAGTTTTGTGTCAATTCATAATAAAACAAGAGTTGGAGTGCCAAAAAAGAATAATCTATAAACTTAAAGATCTTTTAGCAATTCACCCCAAAACCGATATTCTTAAATAGTTGAAGCCCTTAACTGCCATTTCCAAACTCTTCCTCTGTTCTTATGCTTCTTCCCCCAGAAATTCTATAAACCGTTCACTAAATCCCCACTTTTCATTGAAATTTATATTTTCTCGTCAAAAACAGACACCTCCACATGTTTCTTTGCATCCAGAAACACATGCAATCAGTTAATTCAAAGTCAAACTTCAAAAAATTGGGAAAAGATCAAACTTAGTTTAGTCTAATTTGGTGTTCAATCTGCTTTTTTCCTGGTCGATTTCCACTTCGATTCGTATATAGAGATGTTGTGTGTAAAATTCTGTTGCTGTTTTAGCTGAATTCGAAGGTTTGTTGTTCAATCATTAATGCATTCTGTAACTAACAGTTCTACTGTCGGCGGTCTCAAGTTAAGCAGCGATAATACTCGTAATCGGAAGACAGATAACCCTAGCAGAAGAAAAGCTAAAGTTAAAGTTTCACCTCAGAGTTCAATTATGAGTCCGCCGTCGGCTGCTACCGCGTTATCTCTACCGAAGATTGTCACCGGCGACTATGGCTACGTACTTGAAGATGTTCCTCATTTGACCGATTACATCCCTGATCTTCCAGTATGTTCTATCGCTTTCATTTCACATCCACACACACACACACATGATTGATCGTATGTTCTTCGTTAGATTCACTAAAATTTATTAAAACCATTGATTTCTTTTGGGCAAATTTCTTTGAGGCACTTTTTGGGAATTTTGATTTATTTCCATTAATCATGCCTGTCTGATGAAGTTTGCTCGCCAATTTTGTCATCTTAAAATTTCTTCTGATTATTGATTAGTTTTTATCAATTCATTTTTTATCCTGATTTGTTGGGACCAGAGTAGGTGAGTTTGAAGTTGGTGTTTAAGTCTACAAGTGAATCAACTATCATAAGTATAGTTCAAAATTTTCGTTATAAACAATAAACTAAAGTTAGGCATACTTCAATTCTGGTTACCTTTTAGCAAGCAGAAACACACACACATATATATTCAAGTCTCCTCATCTTTCCCATGTGAAGACACCCGAATCTAATCAAACTTACAAGAAGAAGATCAAATCTTTAGATGTAGCTTATCTTATTGATATTTATGTGTATGATTTCTTGCAGACATTTCCAAATCCCCTTCAAGATAATCCTGCATATGCAGTGGTCAAGTAAGTTGATAATCTTGGCCCTTTTAAGCATTTCCCTCTTCATTTTCAAGGCTAAATTTGGCATAGAGCTGATTCTTAATTTCTTATACTACCTCTTGTGTTTTCTCAGGCAGTATTTTGTAGATATGGATGACACCATTGCTCAGAAGGTCAATACTTTGATATTTTACATTCAATATTAGATTCTTAAGAATGTTTTAGCATGTAACGGTTAACAAAATTTAATATTATGTTCTTATGTCATCCTTTTTGTCTTTTTTTTTTTACAGATTGTAGTTCATGCCAATAGTCCTCGTGGCATACATTTTCGACGTGCTGGACCCCGCCAAAAGGTGTATTTTAAATCAGGTGATGTTCATGCTTGTATTGTAACATGTGGGGGCCTATGCCCAGGTCTCAACACCGTGATTAGAGAAATAGTTTGTAGTTTACATGACATGTATGGAGTTACAAGAATTGAAGGGATTGAAGTAAGTAAAAACTCTTTAATCTTTTTAACTTTCCTTCATAAAAACGTTATGAGTATGATCTTAATTACATACAACTTTAATTCATATTCAGGGTGGATACAGAGGATTTTATTCCAGAAATACAATCCCATTAACACCTAAAGTTGCTAATGGTATTCATAAACGAGGTGGCACCATAATCGGGACATCAAGAGGTGGCTATGATAACAAAAAGATAGTCAATAGCATTGAAGATCGTGGAATTAATCAGGTTATTATATAAACTATAAAGCACCAAAAACAAGTAATATTACTATTTTTTTTGTTATATATAAGTATAACCTTGATGGTTTTGTGTATTTTAGGTATATATAATAGGTGGAGATGGAACACAAAAAGGGGCGTCTGCTATCTACGAGGTTTGTTTTCTAATTTTCTTATGATCTTCAAGATTGAAACAAAATTAGTTATTTTTAATGAAGAAAAGTGTAACCATTTTTTTTGTATTTATACAGGAAGTTAGAAGACGGGGTCTTAAAGTTGCAGTTATCGGGATTCCAAAAACTATCGATAATGACATTCCGGTACTTTAAATTGAAGTATTGTCGGTTTTAGTCCTTCTTCTCCTACGATTAAAATAAAATTCATTACTTTTGATTTTGTTTTTATAGATTATTGATAAATCATTTGGATTTGATACTGCTGTTGAGGAGGCTCAACGTGCGATTAACGCAGCACATGTTGAGTCAGAGAGCAACGAGAATTGTATAGGACTTGTTAAGTTAATGGGACGTAATAGTGGTAAGTTTTATAAAACAATATTAAATAAAATGAATTGTCTGTGGTTTAAATTTGAAAAATATTTATGCAGGGTTTATTGCAATGTATGCGACTCTTGCAAGCCGAGATGTTGATTGTTGTTTGATCCCTGAGTCACCTTTCTATCTTGAAGGACCCGGTGGTCTTTTTGAATATATAGAAAAAAGAATAAAAGAAAACGGGCATATGGTAATTGTTGTAGCAGAAGGCGCAGGACAAGAACTTGTGGCCGAGAGCTTACGAGCCACCGACAACAAGGATGCCTCCGGAAACAAGCTTTTAGACGACATTGGCTTGTGGTTATCTCAAAAGATCAAGGTACATACAGTATACAATACACAGTACACAACATAACATAACAGGTTGTACTGTGTTTGGCCCTGTTAATAGGAGAAAAATTTCAATGATTTTGTCAAGTCCCATCCCATAAAGGCGGTACAAAAGTTTGTCCAGTCCCATCCAGTCCAGTGTATACTGTGTTGCGTTAGAATGTTTGACCGCAATAGTCAACCATGGTGTAACCAAATTTTTTGATTTATTTATATAATCAGGCTCATTTCAAGAACCGAACGGAAATGGAGATCAACTTAAAATATATAGGTAACGAAGGGTATATTCGTCATTTTACCTACATGATTCGATAACGCAGTCGATAAACAATTTTTTTTTTTTTGAAATGATAGATCCTACGTACATGATTCGAGCTGTTCCAAGTAACGCATCGGATAACGTTTACAGCACTCTTCTTGCTCAGAGTGCGGTTCATGGAGCGATGGCTGGATATACCGGGTGCACTGTGGGCCCGGTCCACGGTAGAGAATGTTACATACCGTTTTACGTAAGTTGAAATTACAATTATACCCTTGAAAAAGTTTGGGTCAAAGTCAAACCTGAAGCGGGTTGAGTTTTGCAGAGAATTACGGAGATGCAAAACAAGGTTGTGATAACGGATCGGATGTGGGCCAGGATGTTGTCATCAACGAATCAACCGAGTTTTTTAAATACTAAAGACATTATTGAGTCTATTATGGATGAAGCACCGCCAACTCAGCTGCTTGATGACCAGGTGGTGGATAACGGTGTGGTGAGCAAGGAAACAGGTGTTTGTTGATCGGATCGTTTATTGTTTTTGAGTTGCATGCAAGAAGTGGAATGAATAAGCATGGGTTGGATGATGGATGACCCACCCACATGAAAAAAATTATATCTATATATATATGTATACTTGTAGTTAAGGTTCATATCATGCATATAGGAGGATGGACGTCCATTGCAGATTTTCTTGTAATTGCTTTGGTAAGACAAAGTACGTACGTGTGCCTAAAATAATGTAACTATACCCTCGAATTGATCTCTTCGTAGGGTTTACCTTTGCCCTTGTTTGGCATTGGATATAAGCTAAATGGATCCATTTATAAACAAATATATATATATATGTCAAAACAGTCGCCTAACGTTATATTTCGGTATCTACATTTATTAGCAGTCTTAATGTTACGCATTGATTGTTGTTCTAAATTATTCTAACATATTAAAACTTTGGCCATTGTTGGTTCATATTTTTATCAGTTAAATGTCACCTAGTTTCTATTAAATATCACCTAATTTCTAGCCAACGGTATCAGGTTTTGTCTTTTTTCTTGAGGTTTCTGTCTTACATATACACGAAATTAGAAGTAAATTAAATTTGTCGTTAGAAAAGGTGTCAAATCTTGTTTAGATACACCATAGATGTATGAACATCCAAAAACGGTGTATTGTCGTTTGTACTAACATATTATGTAAGACCAATATTTGTCAAAGATAAGGTAAATTTTTCCAAAGTCTTGTTTGTTAGATATGGAGGGGAAAAAAGAAACCTTCATCCACAATAAAATCCGTGGGTCATGGTGTTTATCCATGGATTCGGGTAAATGTTTGTGGTTAATTTTTTCCTACAGATTATCTAAGGATCATCCATAAATATTTTACTAAGAATACCTACAGATTATCCACCACATGTTTCTCACGGATTATCCACCTATTGTTTTCCATAGATTACCTACATAATAATTTTCCACATATTTTCGTTGGTAATATTATCAGGTTTTTCTTTAAAGTAGCAATTACAGTAAATTTATAATTTGCTGTGATTATATACAAAAGTATAGAACGTAACAAACTAACTATGGCTAAGTTATAACCTTTATGAATTTGATGATAAACAACTAACAAATATAAATAGCACTCCATTTTCATCCAAATATATGCACACTTATATACATATGTGGGTGTTGTATTTGTGTTACACATGGCCTCCATGAAAAATACAAAATATAAGGACATGATGGTAATTATAACAAAAATGTCTTAAGATGGGTTTGAATAGCATTATGTACGTCTTTGTAAGCTGTGATATGATCTTGTAACACCCTGTAACCCCCGTAAATTCGGGCTAATCAATTTATAGATAATAAACGTAAAAATGATTTTTGATAGGAGGTTATTTAGGATAAATAACCCTTACCAAAGTTATAATTTATGTGATAAGTGTTTCGTACATATAAAGGGCACTGAAATCCGACTTCGTATAAAGAAGTTATGCTTCTTCGAAATTTCGCGATTAAACTGGCAAGACTCTGTGTATCGTAAAAACTTAATTTTTAATAAATTGTTTTTAGCCTAAGAGGTCTAAACGAAAGTCGTAGTAATTGTTAAACTGAGAACGTACATGTAAAGAACGCCCAAATCTGAATTCGTAAGAGGAATTTATCAGAAACCGAAGTAGAGATCGGTTGACTGTTAGGAAGAACAATCTAAACGAGAATTGAAGATCTTATCCATATGGTTTTGTCGATATAAAGACAGTCGGGAACGGATATCATATGAGAAAGTTATAAATTTTTAACCGAGTTTAACAGTCTAAGCCTGTTAAATATAGCTTTAAAAATAAAGTTAAAATTAGCTGACGGAGTATAAATGACAATTGTAGATCTCGTCGTTAGTTACGCATGAACACAAAAAACGTCGAAAATGTAGCCCATATGAAGAAAATATGATTTCTTGAACAATCAGATTTTCACGCGCGTGCGCGTGAGAGGCACGGCGTGCAGTAGGCTGCCGACATAGGGACACAGACAAATTTGGACCTGACATGTGTTGCAAAACGAGAGGATCGACGTGGTTGGAGTGCACAACGTGCATATGGGCTATAAATAGATGTACTCAGCCTCATTCTCCTTCACACCACCCACACTTTCTCTCTCGATTATAGATATGTGTAACCTAGGAACGTAGAGTAAAATTCTGTCCCATGACACTATCAGGTGTCGATGTACGGTAGCTCCGTACGGGATGACCAAAAATGGTGGGTCCCGATCATGCAACTGTTAGCGGTATGTTGGTCACCCCACAGAGTAGGTGACAACACTTGATCATTCTAGACGGTCTTGTGAATTACGTTGCTAATGTGAGCTCATTACTCACAGACGTAGATGAATTGGAAAACCATATTCATCAAATACTCTGATGACCCATAAGCCTTTATGACTTACACCGACAAAGGAAGCATCTAGCTGTGTTGTAATTATGGCGACTTTTGGTACCGATCGTTATTTATGAAAAGTGACCAACGTCGAATATAATAGACTTAATACATAAAATATATCAATATATGATAAAAATCTAAAGTTTTGTATTAAGAAAAAGGTGTGGAGAGAATGATTGAATTTTGGGTAAAGTCACAAAATGATAATTGTAGTACTATTTAAAATAGGAATTTTAGTAAAAGGAACGCCAAAATCGAAGTCTGTACGAGAGAATTATGATTTTTACAAAATTATTATATAATTTAAAAAAACGGCTAAAAATAAAAGTCGGAATTAGCCAATACAACCTAATAGAAAGTTATAGTACCCGTCGAGAGCTACACGTGGATCGACCGGGTGTGTAGGTCCATGTTGGATCGATCAGTGATCATTTTTATTGATAACATTTTGGTATATTCGAAGACTAGGGAATATCATGAGGAGCACCTGCGATAGATTCTTGGGGTTTTGAGGATGGAGAGGCTTTATGCCAAATTCTCCAAGTGTGATTTTTGGTTGAGAGATGTCTAGTTTTTGGGGCACCTCGTCAATCAAAACGGTATTTTGGTCGACCCAACCAAAATTGAGGCGGTGATGTAGTGGGAGGTGTCGAGATCTCCATCCGAGATTCAAAGTTTCCTGGGTTTGGCAGGCTATTATCAGAGGTTCATCAGAGATTTCTCCAAGATTGGTGTTCCTCTCACCAGGTTGACCAGGAAGGACGTTGCTTTTAGTTGGAGGCCTGAGCAGCATATATCATTTGAGACTCTACGTCAGAGGTTGTGTGAGGCCCCAGTGCTTGCCCTCCCAGAGGGAGTTGAGGATTTCGTAGTCTATTGTGATGCATCCATTACGGGTCTAGGTGTTGTGTTGATGCAGAGAGGGCATGTGATAGCCTGCGCTTCGAGGTAGCTGAAGCCACACAAGACAAGGTACCCCACTCATGATTTGGAGTTAGGGGAAGTGGTTTTGCCCTCAATATTTGGCGCCACTATCTCTATGGTTTTCGGTGTACCATCTACACGGACCATAAGAGCTTGAGATACCTTATGTATCAGCCTAATTTGAATATGAGAAAGAGAAGGTGGTTGGATGTAGTGAAGGACTACGATTGTGAGATCTTGTATCACCCAGGTAAGGCCAATATGGTGGCCAATGCCTTGAGCCAGAGAGCCGTGAGTACCCTGATGCGAGATGTATGTATGAGGATAACAGTGATGATTCTAGTTATCGAGAACATCAAGGGAGCACAGTCGAAGGACATAAAAGAAGAAAACTGTAAGAGTGAGCGGGTGATCGGTCAGGTTTCATCTTTCGATATGGATAGTAGAGGGCTTTGGACTCTCCATGGGCGAGTATAGGTGCCGTATTAGGGTGGGGCCCGACGGATTTTGATGAAGGAGGCCCACAAGTCAAGATTTTCTATCCACCCGGGGGCCAAAAAGATATATCTTGATCTGAAGCATAACTATTGGTGGCCATGTATGAAGAGAGATGTGGCATGGTTTGTGGAGAGATGTTTGGCCTACCGAAAGGTCAAGGCGGAGCACCAGCGCCCTCAGGGCAAGTTGTAGGTTTTGGAGGTTCCGCTATGGAAGTCGGAACATATTACTTTAGATTTCATTACTAAGTTACCGAGGACTAGGAAGGGTGTTGACACTATCTGGGTGATAGTGGATCGTTTGACGAAGAGTGCTCACTTCTTAGCTATTAGTGAGAACTCTTGTGTAGAGAATTTGGCTGAGATTTATGTTCGTGAGGTGGTGGCTTGGCATGTAGTGCCGACATATATTGTTTCTGACCGGGATGTGTGTTTTACTTCCAGATTCTGGAAGAGGTTCCATGAGGAGTTGGGTAGCCGGCTACTTTTTAGCACCGCGTACCATCCACAGACTAACGAGAAGAGCGAGCGGACGATCCAAATGCTCGAGGATATGTTGCGCACGTGTGTGTTATTGATTTTTGTGGGATTTAGGACTCCTATCTTCCTTTGGCTAAGTTGTCTTATAATAACAACCATCATGCCCGTATTGGTATGCCCCCATTCGAGCTCCTTTATGGTCGAAGGTGCCGAACTCCTATTTGTTGGGGTAAAGTGGGGCAGAGGGTCATGGGGAGAACGAAAGTCGTGCTCAAGATGACATAGCTTATACAACAGGTTCGGAAAAGGCTTTTGACTTCTCAAAGCCGTCAAAAGAGTTGTGCAGATCGGAGGCGCTCAGAGTTAGAGTTTCAGGTGTGGGATTTTGTACTCCTGAAAGTGCCACCCTGGAAGGGTGTTATCCGCTTCAGGAAGGGGGGCAAGTAGGGCCCCAGATTCATTGGTTCTTTTCAAGTGTTGTCATGTGTGGGCAAGGTGGCTTACTGGTTGGAGCTACCGGAGGATTTGAGTCAGATCCCTAATACTTAACATGTATCTCATTTGAGGAAATGTATAGCTGATGAGGTGGTTGTGGTTCCCTTAAAGGACATTTATGTCGATGCTTGCCTGAATTATGTGGAGAATCTTGTAGCCATCTTGGATCGTAAAGTGAAAACCTTGAGGAACAAGGTAGTGAATTTGGTCAAAGTTCAGTGGCAGTACCGCAGAGGGTCAGAGTGGACATGGGAACCGGAGTCCGAAATGCTTGAGCAGTGTCTTGATCTGTTTCTGGAGGATGACTTCGAGGGGAATTCTAATTCTAGCAGGGGAGATTTGTAACATCCCAAAATGAGGTACAATTATCACGCTTGAATCTTTCCTTTTATGTCAAAATCAGTCCCTTAATATGATAAGTTGGCAAGTCAGTACGCGGGGCGTATGCATGAGTATGCGCAACATACTCATGCACCATGCAGATCGCGAATGTTACCTAGTACGTTGGGTGTAACAAAGGGTATGTTGGGCGTACTAGGCTCAGATGAAAAACCCTAATATTTCTTTACTCCTTATATAAAGAACATTGTGGTCTCATTTCTAGCCACCCTTATCAGCCTCCAACCTTCTCTAAAACCCTAATTTTGTGTGTGTAGCTTGAGTATGTGTTTTTGCAAGTTTTGAGTGGTTCTTGACTCTTGTAGAAGAAGAAGAAGGTTGTAGAAGAAGTAGAAGGTGCCATCCAAGTTAGAGATTCAAAAACTCCCCACCTTTGTGCATCATTTTTAGGTATAAAGCTTATACCTTGGCTAGTGTTCTTCTAGATCTTTTTAGTGTGAGATTCATGAGTTTAAGTCCCTAAGTTTGGACCTTTTGAGTATTGAGACTCTCCAGAGAGTTTAAGTTGTCCTTTCATGTATCTTGAGGCACCTAGGTTGATGAAAATGCTTGCTTGATCCTTCTTTTGACCTCATCCATGAGTAAAGTACTTTAGAATGAGTGAAATGGTGTTTTAGCCTCTCCCAGCCATGCAAAGGCTTAACGACCATGAATTTTTGGATTAAGAGGTCTTAAGTTAGTCAGATCTATGGATGGAATGGTTGTCTTAACGGATTAAGACCCCAAAAGTGAGGAAATAGAAGTCTGTGGAGTACGTCGTGCGTACTCATAGCTACACACAACATAGTTTGGTGAATCCCCGTCGAGTGCTTAATCTGAGAGTATGCCCAACGTTAGGGGTTGTATGCCCAGCGTACTTGTTGGGTGTTGACTTTTTTTGACTTTGACTTTTGGTCAAAGTTTATGGTTTTGGACCTAGGGAGTGGCAAAATGGTCCTTTTTGCCTCTAGAAGGATTAACCGTGGACCTTGGACTCGTGAGTGGTTTCGGTCTTAATTTTCATTGAGGTTAATTATTTTGTAAACTAGGCGGAGTCAAGATCTGGCAGTTCCGGTGCTAGGTTTTCGTGTCATTGGTATCAGGTGAGTCTCCTCACTTACTCTTACCTGTGTAGTAGGATAGTTTTAATACTATGACCAACTTGGTCTAGCTAATATGTTGTGTTATGTTATGTTATGTTTTGATATGGTATTTTCTGTAACTGGGGTTGTTGTTAGCCAACCGGGGTTGCGGATAACCTCCCGAGCATGTTGTTAGCTCACCGGAACTGTTGATAGTCCTAGGATTGTTAATAACCCCTTGTTGTTTATTTTATGTTGTGTTGTATGCGGTATATTGGGGAACTCACTAAGCTTTCTTCTTACTGTTGTTGACTTGTATGCAACAAATACTTCGCAGGACCGCGGGAAGGTGAAGGTCTAATTGTACGCACGCACTAGGAATTTATTACTGGGACATGGTCTTTTGTACTCTGATAACTATGACACTTGTGTTTTGAAATGATTTGTATTTGATGTGGTTGTAGAACTCTGTTTTTAGAAGTTTTAAAATTTGAAAATTTTGGTAAAAAATTTGAGGTGTTACACAAGGCACCTCCCATTTGCACGGGGAGCACCTCAAAAATTTTGCTATAAAAGGAACATCAGCCCCATTCATTCCTCGCTCCAATCCTCTCTTCCCTCTCTTGTTTTTCTTCGATTTTCCTTCATAAAAACCCTAGAAAAATTTATTTTTATATTTTAGTTATATATTTAAGTTAGTTTCTCGAATCTGGTCGTTCCCGAGGCAATCTTAGAGTCTCGAGTCCTAATTCTACTCTACATTAGCGGTATCACGCTACAATGGTGAGTTTTACGACCCCTTTTTCTACCATATTATAAAATATAGGGGGAATACATGTCATAAAACTACTTTATCGATTTTAGAAAATATTATTATTTGCAATATATTAAGTAGTTTATGAGATAAATACGTTAGGATAATATGTCGGTAATTACTTTGCCCGTATAAATAATAATATATAGTATATGTCGTCGATACTCTGTCCATATAAATATCCATAAATATTATACACTGTCGTCACTCTGCCCGTATAAATAGTGATATTTAGTATACCCCGTCATTATTGTACCCGTATAAATATCGATAAATATTATACGTCGTCGTCACTTGCCCATATAAATAGTGATATTTAGTATACGTCATCGATACTCTGCCCGTATAAATATCCATATTTATTATACGCTGTCGTCACTCTGCCCGTATAAATAGTGATTTTTAGTATACGCCGCCGTTATTCTGCCCGTATAAATATCGATCATTAGTATACGTCATCGTCACTCTACCCGTATAAATAATGATATTTAGCATACGCCGTAGATACTATGCACATATAAGTATCCATAATTATTATACGCTGGCATCACTCTGCTTGTATAAATAGTGATATTTAATATATGTTGTCGATACTATGCCCGTATAAATATCCATAAATATTATACGTCGTCATCACTCTGCCCATATAAATAGTGATATATAATATACGTCGTCATTACTCTGGCCGAACCTTTAGAAAAACATTATACCCAGTCGTAGCACTAGCCAAATTTAGGATAAGACACCGTACCTAGCTGTTACTCCGCCCAAATATCATGTTTCAAAATAATCATAATTAACGTATATATATGTATCGCAAAATAATATATATATATATATATATATATATATATATATATATATATATATATATAGAGAGAGAGAGAGAGAGAGAGAGAGAAATAATTATGAGATCTAAAATATATAATTATCATATATATAAAATTAAAAGGGTTTATATTATGATAGTTATAGGAAATCACTCAATAAGAAAGATAAAATATATAATCACTCTGATAAAGGTATCCGATGGGCATACTTCTGGAATAAAAGATATAACCACTCTAATAGAAATATCAAAGGGGTATACTTCTGGAATAAAAGATATAATCACTCTAATAGAGGTATCCAAGGGGCATACTTTTGGAATAAAAGATATAATCACTCTCAATAGAAATATTGCTTTATGCAATCATACTTTTGGAATAAAAGATATAATCACTCTCATAGAAGTATCCAATGGGCATATTTCTAGAATAAAAGATATAACCACTCCTAATAGAAGTATTGCTTTATACAAGCATACTTCTAAGATAAACGATGATAATAGAAGTATTCAAGGGGCATACTTCTGAGATAAAAAGTAAAGCGTTAAAATTTTAGTATCTAGAAATAGTAAAATACTATTAGAAGATACTTTAACAATATAAATCAAAATACTTTTATAACTTAATAAAGTTACACACATAAAGTATTTTCAAAGATATAACACCCAAACATGTGAGCTCACCAACATTATATTGACGTTTTCAAAACCTCATGTATTCCTAGGAAACAGTGAGACTGAAACCTACACTCTTGGAAGCAACAGTTGATCGAGGAAGTAACTGCAAAAGTTCAATCTTTTATCGTTATGCCTACCTGTTAAGGCACCTTTGTATTAGGAATTCTAATAATCCGGTGTAACATTACTATAAATAAAAGTGACATTTATGTTACATATTGTTTTATATTGTTCAATGACTGTGATCCAAATCCCTATGTCACACGACTCAGCGTTTCCACCACCGGCCGATGGTGTGATATGTGTAGTCAATTTTAACGACTCATCAAGCGAGATTATTTTCCCTGATAATCATGGTCTAGGATCTATGAGAATCGATAGAAATGGTTAGTCTAGGATCTGTGAGGATCGGTAGGAATGGTTATTGTATGGTAACAGTTGGTTTGCAGGTCTAATAATTATGGAATATTATCGTATCAATATCGTGGGATTGAAATCCCTATTATCTCACTAGGTTTCTACAACCTGACTCACTCAGTTCATATGGATCATAGATATCAAGACTTAAGCCACTGGAACTTTATTAGGATGCTAAGTGATTAAGAGACAACTTGCAATTGTATTTAGGACCATCGAGTCTTTATGCTGTAACTTATGTATATGTATTGATTATGGCATCCTTATGATTTTAACATTTTGGAGACAGACATTTGTAATCAAAATGATCTTTTGTATTCGTATTTTCTGCAAAAATAAATAAATGATTTTTAAAGCGTAAAGAAAAATTTTAATTGGTTCTAAAAATTTGAGGATGTCACACACCCTCCAAAGACATGCATCACAATAGTGTCCACTTTGAACCACCCGACACAAAAACCTCCCAGGGGTCACCCATCCTAACATTTCTCTCATCTGAGTATGCTTAATTGCATAGTTCTTATGGAGTTTACTATCCCTACCACTTTAGAATGTGATATGACAAGGAAGGTATCCACTTCCCTTATTAGGCGGGTGACTATCTACACACGATCTCACATCGACGAGGAAATAGAACTAATTATTCCTTATAAGGGATATGGATACCTTCGTGAGGACCATAGATCCCACAAGAACTCTATAGTTAAGTGTGTTGGGGCAAGAGTAATTTTTAGGATGGGTGACCCTGACAAGTTTTTGTGTCGGGTCGGACAAAGCATACAATATTGTGGTATGTGCTATTTAGGGGGTGTCATAAATGGTATCATGGCTAGGAAACATGTTGGTGTGTTCGATGAGGACGTTGAACCCTATAAAGGGGGATGGAAGTGGGTGGATACTTAAACTTGATTCCACATCATTCGGGAAGGATAACTAATCATTTCTTACGAGGAGTGTGGATACCTTCCCTATTATAACACATTTTAAAGCAGCAAGGACACCATATTCCATGAGAACTCTATGGTTAAACACGCTTGGCCGAGAGCAATTCCGGGATGGGTGACCCTTTTAAAGTGTTCATTTCGGGTAGCCCAAATAAGACAATATAGTGATACATATTAGTGGGGGATATTATAGTTTTGTTGATAGCATTTTTAGTATCATTTCTATGTTTACATGGAAGGAACCTTGTATTAAAACTTTCACATCTTAACACTTGCATTGTATATTGCATTCTTTTAATGTATTTATGTTATGACATTACAAAAAAGGTATCATAGACTGACAAAAGTCAATCTCATATGATAAATAATTAGTCTTTGATGGACATCAAGGACTAATTTAGTTAGTCCATAGCTAGTCCCAAATACTTAGTCCTAAATATTGATATTTTTTTATATATTAAGGACTATAAATCAATCCCTAATACATGTAATTGTAGTTGTGTAGAGATAGAAAATCAATCTTTGGCACTATCATATGCAGTCTCTAATGTGTTTTCTTCGAATCCTAGTTTTATTTCATATCGTTCCTTGATACTATCTTTTGAATACTAAATATTAGTTTTTGATACTTTCTCCATCGGTCTTCAATACATTGCCTTTATATTC
Organism: Lactuca serriola; assembly: GCF_051521515.1. Classification (NCBI taxonomy): domain Eukaryota; kingdom Viridiplantae; phylum Streptophyta; class Magnoliopsida; order Asterales; family Asteraceae; genus Lactuca; species Lactuca serriola. The sequence goes on from NC_136415.1 coordinate 133,004,799, forward strand.
TTTTTATGGAATATTAGTCCATGATACTATCTTATCCAGTTTCTAATATATTTCCTTAAATAATATCCTTATGAGATTGAATATAAGTCTTTGATAATATCTTAGTCAGTCCCTAATCTGATTTTTCATGGAAAGACTATCACTCTGAAATACAATGTTATTTAGTCCTTAACCTGATTTTATAGTGACTAGATATTAGTCTTAGAAACAATTCTATTTAGTCTCAATTATGTTTCTTTTAGAATTGATTTACAATTACTAATACCAGTTCATTCAGTATCTAAAATGTGTTTACTACGATAAATATTCAATCCCTGATACAAATCTTTAGTAGTAAAATTAGTTGCAAATATATATATATATATATATATATATATATATATATATATATATATATATAACTAGGTTTTATAGTGGCTAGAATATTGAAATGTACGAAATGAACTAGTAATATATAAATGAATAGTAGTTGAGACATTGTCATATCTAAGTTTAAGCAATAAACAATGAAAGACTAACCAACAAGTCAATAACTAAACCATATGTGAAAAAACATATCAAACTTCAACGAAAGGTCATGACTACTATTTTTGCTCTGATAGATCCAATAGGTCTGTAATGACCCAAAAACAATACTAAATTTTTTCATTTAAAAGATATTAATTTCATTCATTGATTGTAGCAAAAACCATCAATCATTACAGTATTCCAAAACATCAGAGTACAAATATATCAAGTTCGGAAATCATATGGGGAGGATGTTGTGGCATCACGCCAGACCCTTCCCTTTTGAATTGGAAGTACCTGAAACCATAAACATAACTATGAGCATAAAGCTTAGTGAGCTTCGCAAAATACCACATATAACATACATATAATATAACAACATGTGGTTGTATCAGGTCCTATCAAGCCCCGGGTCCGTATCAACCTAAAATAACAACAAGTAGCTGTTTCGGATCTGAATCAACCCTCGGTCCATATCAACCCCAAGTCCATAATGATTGCGAGCCCAAACTAGCTCAATACATAAATCATACAATCACATCATACGACAGCATACAATTTTACTCATACAATACAGTGGGTCGGCCTTGGTGCCTTTGGCCCACTTAAGGTGGTACCAAGACTCACCTCACAGACAAACAACAACTGAAATGACACATTGCTCTAAAACCCACACTACTGGTCACCATTACGAATAAAAATAACCAAAACTTAGAATACCATTCAAATACCTAAAATACCCCTAGTCAAACCCTAGTAAAAATCCAGGTTAAAGTTAAATGAGTCAACCGGGTTGACTTAGTCAGTTTGCATGGCGTACTCCTTGTGTACGTGGGGCGTACTTTGCAGTTGACTGAGCATCGGGGAGCTGATCTTGTACGCACATCATACCCCTTATTACGCCCTCACACACGACTACTCACCACCCCTCTTATTAAGTGCTTAATCCCTTAAGCATTTACGTCCAAATTTTAGATCTAGCAAAAAAGGAGTTCTAAACCATAAAGTTTCCAACTTTATGGTTTAGCATGGCTATTAACACCTTAACTCCAAAAACCCTAGTCTATTAACCCATTAAGACAATCTAGCACTTGCATGGAGAGAAACTAATGATCAAAAACCCAACTTTATGACTTAACACCTCTCATAACCTTTGGAAGGACAACTCAAATGCCTTGGAGTACCTTCCACTCACAAGGACCAAGTTTGGGACAAAAAGGAAACAAATTTGAGCTAAAACTAGATCCATAAGATTTCTACACCAAGGTTGAAGCTTTTTACCTCCACAAGGTGCACAAGGGGAACAAGATGTAGGATCCAAAGCCTTGAGTGAAACACCACAACCCCAATGTTCTTCCTTCTACTCCAAAAGCTCCAAATGGCACCAAAAATGGCTCTACAAGATTCACAAATGCACCGACACTCTTTAAGGTTACGAAGTGAGGAAGGAGGATGAAGATAAGAAGGTGTATGTGGCCATAAATGTGTTTAAATAGGGTCCAAACCCTAAAATTTAGGGTTTGCACCTTGACTATGTACGCCCTACGTACCAGCGTACGCGCAACATACTAATACGAGCCCGGGTACGCCCTATATGCGAAGGTGTACACCCTGCGTATCCAAGCTTACTCCGAAATTACGAAATTGCCACATGGGACAAATCTTGAAAATAAAGTACAACTCAAGGGTTAAAACGAATACTTGAATAATAGATTTTACAACTCTCCTACACTTGAACTAGACTTCATACTTGAAGTCTGCTTCCGCAAATAAATATGGGTAGTGCTCTCACATTTCCACCTCAGGCTCCCACGTCCGATGTTGCCACTAGACCTTGACCAGTGACACTTCTTTGTTGTACAACACCTTCGTCTTCCTATCTAAGATCGCCACTGGTCTCTCCACATAATTTAGGTGATCATCAACCTAAATAGCATCCAGAGGAACAATTGCAGACTCATCGGCCACACACTTTCGAAGTTGAGACACATGGAAGGTGTTATGGATCTGGCTGAGCTCATTGGGAAAATCCAGTCGGTATGAAACCTTGCCCACCCAGACCAAAATCCTAAAAGGTCCAATAAATCTGGGGTCTAGCTTGCCCCGCTTCCGAAATTAGATGACACCTTTCCAAAGTGACACCTTCAGAAGCAACAAGTCACCCACCTAAAACTCGAGATCCGAATGTCACCGATCTACATAACTCTTCTGCCGGATTTGCGCGACCCGTAGCCTATCATGTACCTGCTGAATCAACTCAATAGTCTTGAGTACGACCTCTGTACTACCCATGACTTAATGCCCGACCTCTTTTAAGCAAAACGGGGTCCTGAACCTTCTTCCATACAACATCTCAAATGGTGGTCGGTCAATATTGGCATGGTAATTATTATTGTAGGAAAACTGATCCAGCGGAAGGTAAGTATCCTAACTCCCTCCAAAATCCAACACACAAGCCCGGAGCATATCTTCGAGCGTCTAAATTGTCCTCTTGCTCTGGACATTGGTCTGAGGTTGGTATGTTGTATTAAAATGTAACTGAGTACCCAATCCTCAAGAAAATTCCTCCAGAATCTGGAGGTGAAACGAATATCCCGGTCCAAAACCACCAATACTGGCACTCCGTGCCCAACTACTACCCCCCGGACATAGATGTTGTGACATCCCCAATTTCTCGGCCAGAAAAGACCGGTTTGTTTATGCTTTATTTTAAAATCAGAGTAATCGTTTAAAGAAAATGGTTGCGGAATTTGTTCCCAAAACAAGATATGATAATAACTTAACAAAACATTTCTCAAAGAGAATGTATTTTCATTACATAATAAAATATCGGGATGTCATGTTCCAATACAGACCAAAAGCATAAATAATATAAAATAGACCTTACAACAATTATTTATAACTACTGATCTATAATCCAAATTCCCTCGTCAAGTCCACTAACTTATACCCTTGTGCCATTACCTGTAATGCAAAGAAAACTGAGTGGGTCAGACTTGGGAGCCTGGTGAGCATATAGGGTTTTCAACCCACAATAATATAATTATTATATTCAATCATCAGACAATCAACCCAATTACCCATCCCCATTATCTAAAGTACCTTCCCTAAGGGATTATCCTAAGGGTCATCTCCTACATTGTATTTACCTCTCATCTCCTTACATCACATTTCTTTATATGTTTGTTCCTAAGGACTTTTTCCTAAGGATCGTCGCATGAATACGTAGCCACAACATCGCCTGGACTAGTAATTCATAGTAAGGGTTAGACTATCATTGCATGAATACGCAGCCACAACATCGCCTGGACTAGTAATTCATAATAAGGGTAAGTCTATCATCGCATGAATAAGTACCCACAACATCGCCTGGACTCGTAATTCATAATAAGGGTTAGACTATCATCGCATGAATACGTAGCCACAACATCGCCTGGACTCGTAATTCATAATAAGGGTTAGACTATCATCGCATGAATATGCAGCCACAACATCGCCTGAACTGGTAGTTCATAACCTATCTATCATCACCTAATTATCCTCACCTTTCTATCATCACCTATCTCTCATCACCTAATTATCATCACCTATTTCTCATCACCTAATTATCATCACATGTCATCTAATTCATCTACCCATGTTCTACCCAACATATTTGTAGATATAAAATACATATACAGATTAACTCATTTAACACCTATATAAAACATCCATTCCACGCTCATCTCAAATAAACAACAATATAGAAACACATAGCACGTATTTCATAGCAAATACTTAATATATATATATATATATATATATATGTTAGAAGAAAGTGATCACATACTCACCCAAAACATATACTTAATACATTCACACAATACTTGTATTAAAATCGTGTTATGAAAGGGACTATACGCTCACACATATAAACAACTTTATATTATACACATAGCACATATTTCAAAGCAAATACTTAATATTTATGTGTTAGAAGAAAGTGACCACACACTCACTTGATCAGAAGATGATCGGACAACACTACGGCTCTAAGAGTAGATATTCTTCGGTGAAACGGGGATCACTTCACACACCAGGTTTCTCGCGGACAGGGCTTCGGCTCGGAATATCTTTTCTTCTCGGGATCTTCGGGCTTCGGTACTTGCTTCGGGTCTCGGGGTTGATACCGGGGCTTCAAGATATTTCTTGCACGTAAATCAAGGTAAACGGGAGAGAGAGGAGAGAAAATAGCAACCCTAAACGGCTGGCCTCTTCAAATCTATTTATAGGGCAAATTTGGCCCTTGCCACATCGTGGCACCCTTTTTCCACGTCATGGGCTTGGTCGTCACTGCATACGTCATCGCAAGTTGCATCTGGGGGACTCCCGGAGGTGTCAGGAGACTTGCCACGTCGTGGCACTGCTTGCCACGTCGTGGTCTCTGACACAGCTTTGGGGTTCGCGCCCCGAACTTCAGAAATTCATAACTTTCGCATACGAACTCCGTTTTCGTCGTTCTTTATATCGACGCGAAGGTGAGATTATGCTCTACAACTATCTTTTAGACTCCATTGGTTAATTTTGACTTTATTTTTAATATATTATAATTATATTACTTATATATTATTTTTAGTAGGCCGGGACAGGAAAACTCTGTTATAAACTCATAACTCCTTCGTCTGATGTCCGTTTTCGTCCGTCTTTCTGTCGTTGCACTACTATCGATGATATCTTCAATTCTCATTTAGATCGTTTTGGATAAATATCTCTCTAACATAAATTCACTATTTACGTCGCGCTGCGTCGTGCCGGTTCTGTCGCGAAACTTCGACATGTCATAACTTCTTCGTTATAACTCGGATTTCGGCGTTCTTTATATTTTCGGAAACCTTGAGACATATACTACAACTTGGTTAAGATTAATCCTTCTAAATAATCTTCCATCAAAAAGTCATTTTTGATGCTTATTGTTTCAAAATTGACTAGCCCTAATCTTCGGGCGTTACAAATGTCCACTAACTTTATGCGGATATACACTCAATAATCGGTATGAAATGCGCACTCTTGGTTAATCTATCAACAATGACCCAGATAGATTGAACACCACGTGCCGTCCTTGGCAATTTTGTGACGAAATCCATGGTAATCTCTTCCCACTTCCACATGGGAATGGGTAAGGGTTGTATCTTGCCATGGGGTCTTTGATGCTTGGCCTTGACTTTCCTGTAAGTCAAAAACCGCTCCACTAACCAATTTATTTCCCTCTTCGTATATGGCCACCAATAACTCTACCTCATACCTTATACATCTTTATGGCCCCTGGATGGACAGAAAACTTTGACCTATGCGCCTCCTCTAAAACCGTCTGTTTCACCCCACCTCATGTCAGAACCCAAACTCTGCCACATTGAGCCAACAACCCCCGACTATCTTTGAAAAATAATGGAACATGTCATCTAATTCGCTCGATCTTCCAATTTCCTTTTTCAATCCCTTTACTTGAGCCTTATTGATCAAATCCATCAAAGGCGAAGTGACAGTCATCCTCAAGTAGATATCCCGGATAAATGAACACACGGTATTGTGGATCAAAGCATCGAACACCAAATTGGACTTCCCAGGGTGGTACAAGATCTCGCAATCATAATCCTTTACCAAATCCAACAATCTCTGGTGCCGCATATTCCGATTCAGCCGGTCCATCAAATACCTCAAACTTTTATGGTCAGTGTAGATAGTTCACTGAAGCCCATACAGATAGTGTCTCCAAATCTTGAGGGCAAAAAACTACGGCCCCCCAATCCAAATCATGCATAGGGTAGTTCGCCTCATGAGGCTTCAGCGGCCTCGAAGCGTAAGCAATGATGTGAACCCTCTGCATAAAAACCGCTCCCAAACCCGAAATAGAGGTGTCAAAATAAACCACAAAATCATCCAAACCCTCAAGGAGCGTGAGAGGGCCTCACACAATCTCTGCCTCACAGTCTCAAAATCCAACTGATGATCAGGCCCCCACTGAAAGGTCACATTCTTCTTTTTCAAATGGGTCAAAGGCACTACAATCTTGGAGAAATCCTGTATAAATCTACGATAATACCATGCGAGAACTAAGAAACTACGAATATCAGATGCGGTCCTCGGAACCTCCCACCGCATCGTGACCTCGATCTTGACTGGTTCGACCAATATACCTTTCTGGTTGACGACGTGCCCTAAAAATTGCACATCACGCAACCATAACTCACACTTGGAGAACTTGGCATAAAGCCTCTCCTTCTTGAGGGTATCCAAAACCTCTTGCAAATGATCCTCATGCTGCTCCTCCTCGTCCTTCGTTGGAGGAGCTCTCCTCCTCTTTCCAAGTCGTGTCCCCTCATCAAGATCTTCCCTAACAGTTATCTCAGTAGCACCTCTCACAGTCTGCGAAGTTGCAGTTCGTTCCTAGAACTTGGTAATTAGCCTACCAATGATTCGATCGACGATGCCGGAAAATTCTTCCTACAATATCTGCGAAACCTCAATGGTAATTATTTCCTGAATTTGATCAACAGTCAACCCCGACCTATCCTGGCCTCCAGATCCCAAACCTGATCCCCTCGAAAACTCCATACAGAAAATGAGTCAAAATCATCATAAATGACACCACACATATTGCTACAAACCACATAACGAGACTACCCCTCGGGCTTGTGACTTCCTTGCTACACGTACGGGTCCTATGCTTCCAGTAATACGGGCCCATACTACCTTCCACACCTACCCGTATTTTTTTTCAAGGATCTTCACAACCACCCAAAACAATTTCAACAACTAAGATACGCATAAATCTTATACTTACTCTCTCGAGAGTAACTAGTCATTCAAAAATTGGCCTGCTACATCCATCCATACCCATAATGGTACTCCCATTACTTGCAAAACAACACAACATGAGCACTACAAACTCCCTTAGCTATCCTAAGATCCACATCTCACGCTACCGTCAACTGTCGAACAACCCCCATTGGTGCCAGTTAACTACTGCATGAATACAATCACATGAAACATGACTTAAATAATCTTAGATTAAAATATTCAACCCTAAAACGATTAGACATAGACAAGAGTTGCGTAATAGAATCAAATCCTTCAATCTAAAATTATTTAACCCATGCAACATGTGACTTAATGTATTATATTAGTAGTTAATTCACACCCGAAAGGGTCCTACAACAATAAGAAAAAAAACCCTATAGGAAATAAGGCATCATATATTAGGCAATTCTATCATGAAATTCCTAAAGATCCCTATCCTACAACTAGCATGTTGTTCTATCATAAGATAACATATCAAATAATAGTGTGGTAATTTAGGGTCTACTTACTGGCTCATGCTGATCATACACATCACATCCTCCTTGATTATTTTGAAAACAATTTAAAAATCTTTTTCCTTAGTTTGAGATTGGATTCACACGAGTGTTCCTCCAATTCACTCAAACCAAGGCTCTAATACCAACTTGTAACACTCATAAAAATCATGATAAATTTGAACTTTTAAAACCAACCAATTTCACAAATTGTTTACAATCATAGTTTTTAAAAGCATGTTCAGCATCAGATTCTCCCAAAATCATAAGTCAAAAACATGAGGATGTGTATGGTCATGCCTTTGCCTTCCCGCGATCATCCGAAGTACCTGAAACATAACCCAAAACTATAAGCCAACACTTAGTGAGATCCCTCAAAGTACCAACACACAAACAAATAACATATACAATAACATCATGTCGGGTCCAATCAACCATCGGGTTTGAATACCCCAGGCCCCTCAACCATCGGGTTGGAATGCCAATACACTATGGGTCCAGTTAACCATCGAGTTGGAATATCCAAGCCCCTCAATCATTGGGTTGGAATGCCGATACACTATGGGTCTAGTCAACCATTGGGTTGGATTACCCCTGGACCCTTAACCATCGAGTTGGAATGCCAATACACAACGAGCTCTGTCATCCTCAAGATGGAATACCCTCGGGACCACTCAACCATCGGGTTGGAATGCCCTCGGTCTGTTGGCTCACACACAGAGCAGTAAAGCCTCAACCACCAACCAAACATGTGCACATATAACTGATAATCATATAACAATCTACAAACAATCAGATAGATCTATTTATCACTAAGCATAACATCATCCTATACCGATCTAACAGATCACAACAGTACAATAACATGCATAACAAGATATCGAATCCAAAGGGCCAGACTTGGTGCCTTTGACTCGTAAGTACAGTGAGGAAAACTCACCTCTGAATCTGAATAGTAGTTGAATAGGTCCCGACTCCAAATATCAGCTCTACCCATCATCTATCATCAAACGGTGACGAATCCTTAGATACAACTCAAAATACCTCAAATACCCCTTAGGTTAAACTTGGTAAAAGTCTAAAGTTAAAGTAAACAGTCCATGTTGACCCAACATGCCGTGTTAAGCCTCGGGCACGCCGTGTTGCACCAACATCCAATCAGTCAGGAAAACCCAAGCCAACATGTCGTGTTAACTTGGAACCACGTCGTGGATTCCTGATTTTCAACAGCTTAATATATTTTGGTGCTTTCTTTAACTCCAAGAGTTTCAAAGCTCATATCTAGGCTAAAATGCGATCTAGAAGGATAAAGTTTCCAACTTTATCCATTGGGACTACCCAGAAAGGTCCAAAACCCAAACCATAAAGCTCAACCTCCCTCACTCTCTAGCCTTTTGAAAACCTTAATCTCGAATTGCTTGAGGTCTTTAGACATTTTTGATGACCTTTAAGAACTTATTTGGTGGTCTTTGGCTCATTGAAATGGAAGAAGAATTTTGTGAAGCATTCTCTTAGCAATCCAGCTTCTACCTCACTTTCTTGTAGAGCTTTTGGACCTTTTTAAGTCATAAAGCTTTTCACATCTTGCATGCTAGATCTAGCTTTTAAGCTCCTTTTTGCATGGTTGAGTTGGATAACATGCATGGGATCCATGAAGTTGGCAACTTTATGGATCATTGAGACCACTTCTATATTATAAGCTTTGGATCTGAGTTTTGGAGTTGGTTTTAGACTCCAAGCATGAGTCTTGATCTCATTTTCCCTCTTTTGACCTAGTGAGTGTTTAAGTCATGCATTGGACATGCATGACTAAAAAGCTTCAATTTTTATTATCCTTTGGGTGAGGGAAGACCCTTTGCAAAGTCCCAAGTAGTGGCTTAAAGGAATAAGAGCTTAATGCTCAAATATGGCCAAGGCAGTGCTCACGACGTGAGGATGAGCCTGCCACATCGTGGGAATGCATGCCATCCGTAACCGTTTTGTTCGGTTTAGGTCACGACATGACCCGGGAGTGGTCACGATGTGATGATGATTGGAATCGAGACCGGATGAGTTGATTGGCTGAGTTGACCTGCTGAGTTGGGACCGGGTTGAGTTCATACTCAGGACGTGACCATGAGTTGGTCACGACGTGAGGATCAGTTGTTGAAGCTTGGACCATTGACTTTAGGCCATTTTGAAACTTTTTGGCCATGTTAGGCCTTAGGGTTCTATAGTCGGGCTTAGGCCATTAATGGGCCTAGTTTAGGCTTGGGCCATTATTGGGCCTTATGATTATCGGCTTAATCTTAGATAGTAACTAAGGTTGGCATTGATTGTGTTTAGTGTGGGTCTGTTTTGCAGCAAACTCAGGTGAGTGATTTTCTATTTTCTGATCGACGTGAGTCTTCTCACAAGTACTTGTGGGCCGTAGGAACCAATGCCGACCCATTGGATTATGTTATAGTATGCTAGCTGTCTTTGTGAATCTTGCATGTATTGTATGTGTTTATGTGTATGTCGGGAGGGGCCCATTGTACGTATGATATGTGGTATTTTGGGGACTCACTAAGCTTTGTGCTTATGGTTTTCAGTTTATGTTTCAGGTACTTCTGGTCCGAAGGGGAAGAGATCGGGATGATCACATCGCACATACACCATGATTTTTCTGCTTTATTAACTCTGATGTATTTTGGATGATTATTGATACACTATAACTTTCTTATGGGTTTGATTATCACGTTGGTTGATGTTTATTTAATATAAAAACAAAATTTTTGGTTATGGATTTTTGGGACGTTACAAAATGAATCACATAACCAAGAAAATGTATAGGAGGACATGATAAAACTTTGAGTTAAACTTACCATTTAGTTGGGACAAACCCTGAACTTTTTACTAGGATTAGTCTTAATGGTTAATGTCCAAATTCAATAAGGGTGCCCACAACCACAAGGGTTTACATCATCAAAAATCTTATGTGTCTTTGAAATGTGTGAGTTTTAGTTGACGATCATCGATTTAGTAGAACATGAAGCCATCGGAAGAGAACAATAAGTAGTTCATCCATGAAGAAGCTCTGAATCGATTTATAAACAAAGAATATACAAATCAATGTCATGTCACCAATTATTATGACGTGCCACCAATAAACAAAGTTACCCGTGGTTAACATTTGAACAAAAAGTAAAGTTCGTTGGTATTTTTTTTATACAAAGATGTTACTTGAATGTTGTTTTTTGAACATACTAAACTTGGAATGTATTTTTTGAACGATTTTGAAACATAGTTACCATCCTTGTTTTTCTGAACGAATTTGAAACATAGTAACTTTTCCTTTTTTTTTATCTTAATTAATTTTTTTCGGTAATATCTTGCCCTTACCTATAAATGTTAGTTACAATAAGGTAACATTTGAATTAAATGTGTAGTTCGTTGGTATTTTTATACAAAAAAAATTATTTGGATGATGTTTTTCTTAACGTTTACATGAATGATAGTTGTTGAACAGTTTTAAAACATAATTATCCTGCTAACTACTTCAAATAATGTAACCCCTTAAAAGATTTTTCAAGGGATAATGACTTAAAAGGGTAATATATTTTTCAATTTGTATATATTTTGTCACTAAGTTTGTTTCTTATATTTATCCCTTCAACTTGTTAAACTATACACATTTAGTCCTCATGACCGGCTACTCTAGGCTAGCCAAGAAAAATGACTTAATAGGGTAATATATTTCTCACTTTGTACACATTTAGTCCTTAATATTTTTTTGCACATTTAGTTCTTAGTAATTTTTTTGTTGCAAAATAAGTCCTTTTTGTTTTTATACTCATTCAGTACTTATGACTGTTTTTTAGGTTTTTCTCACGACATCTTACGTGGAGCAATAATTAATGAGGTGTTTGGGGTTGTTGATGCTTATGTTCATTGCGATCCCGACTGTTTTGTTGCTTAGGTCTTGTGGTTTGATTTAAGTCTTGTGTTATGAACGTCATAACTTCTTCATACAGTCTCGAATTTTAATGATCTTAATAACCATGCGTTCGTATTTTAGTCTACTACAACTTTCGTTTAAATTACTCCTGTTAAAAGTAATATATTTTTACTTACGATCTTTATATCCATACGTTTTTTATAAATGCATGTATGAATGTTTTATCTAATAAAATCGTAAATAAAAATATATTACATCTTTACATGAGTAATCTTAACGAAAGTTGTAGTAGACTCAAAAAACGAACACGAGAATATAAAGATCGTTAAAATTTGATATCGTATGAACAAGTTACGACGTTCAGAACACAAGACCTAATCCAAACCATAAGACCTAAACAACCAAGTAGTCGAAATCGCGATGTATATAAGCATCAACAACTTCAAACACCTTATTAATGGTTGTCCATTGTAAGATTTCGTGATAAAAACTTTAAAAAACTAATAATAAGTAATTTATAAGTACAAAAATAAAAATGATTTATTTTACAACAAAAAAATATTAAAGACTAAATATGCAAAAACTGACTAAATGTGTACAATTTAACAAGTTAAAAAGATAAATATAAACAAAAAAAATCAATAATAAATTAGGTAAAAATCAAAAAATATATTATATTTTTAAATCATTATCTTTTTTTAATTACATATTAAATGGATGTTTAATAAAACTTTTTAAAATAGTTTATTAGCTTTTTAGTTTTTCCAAAAGCTAATAAGTTAAAAAAATGTTTGTATAATTGAAAAACATTTTTATTCATTTTACTCTTAAAAAACTATTTTTTTTTATCCAAACACTTTTTAAAACCTATAAGCTAATAATCATTTTTCTTAAAAAAAAATAATAAAAATAAAAAAATAAAAAACTTTATTCTAACCCAAACATGCCCAGGGTCAATTGTCATTTTTGTTAATTTGTATATATCCCTAAAATTCCAGTCGAACTGCACGAACGATCGCTTCAAAATTATAGTTTCTTCGAAAGTTTCCAGATAAATCACATAGATCACCCGATACCGAGAATTGATTTGGAGATTTTGAGTAGAAACAAGCAATGGGGATCAGATTCATATTGATGGTGAACAAGCAAGGCCAGACCCGCCTTGCCCAGTACTACGAATACCTAACCCTAGAAGAACGACGAGCTCTTGAGGGTGAAATTGTTCGCAAGTGCCTCGCTCGTAACGAACAACAGGTAATATTCATGCTAATTTCTCTCTATAATTACTGATGTTTATGCGTAGCATTTGGCAATCACATGGATTGCGAATACATGATTTTTTAGCTCCAAAAGGATCTATGCATCATATTCAATCAACCAATTTTTTATTCTTAGGATGTATAAATAGAAGATCGATTGGGGATATCGAGATACAGTAGGTCAATTGACTCCAGATGAATCTAATTAGGGGCCTTATCTTACATAGATTTAGTAGTTCAAAATGGATCTGAGCTTGAAATTGGATTGCTTCCTTGGGTGATTTTAGCCTACACGATTTATTAGCTAATGAGAGATCTATCATCTATGCATGATATTCGATCAATCACACATATGCTTAGGATGCATAAATATATGATCAACTGGGGTTATAAAGTGATTTTAGGTTTAATTGATTTTGGTTTAATCAGCTTTGTGCCTTATATTACATGAGTTAGTTCCTTCAAAACAGGATTGCTGGCATTTTAGTATGCATTACGAACATGATCACATGAACATGGTTTTGATGATGCTAAAACAAAAAAATATGGATCATAATCAGAATCAAGTTGATTAGATAATCATAATCATAAGTTCATTATCAATTAGGATGGAATAGGATTGCTAGCTTGTTCATACTCACAACTTGAAGGATCATAATCATAATCATAATCATAATCATAATCATAATCATAATCATAAGCGAATAATCAAAAGATCCAATAATTAGCCAATCAGCAAATTAAAGCTAGGGATAGTCATGTAATTTTACATCTATTTCAATCATCATTACTTTGTTGATGACACTCTTTTGCACTTTCTTGACATCAGTGCTCATTCGTTGAACATCGGAACTACAAAATTGTGTATAGACGCTATGCCTCATTGTTCTTTCTAGTTGGAGTTGACAATGAAGAAGTAAGTCATCTCTTATTGTTATATTCAAGAAACAATCGACCCTTTTCTTTAATTTTGAAAATTTTGTATATATTTTATGGCAGAATGAGCTTGCAATCCTGGAATTCATACATCTCTTAGTTGAAACCATGGACAGACACTTTGGCAATGTGGTATGTTTCCCCATAGTTCCATCATGCAATGTGCTTTTTTGGGAAGTTATAATTACATATTTGCCCATTGTGATGACTATATACATATATTGTTTTGTTTTTGAAGTGTGAATTGGACATAATGTTTCACTTGGAGAAAGCTCATTTTATGTTAGAGGAGATGGTGATGAATGGGTGTATTGTGGAAACAAGCAAGACTAATATATTGGCACCCATACAACTCATGGACAAAGCATCTTAACATGTCTTTCATCCCATCTTTGTTGTAATGACATTAACTCTTCTTTTTTTTTTTTTTTTTTTTTTTTTTTTTTTTTTTTTTTTTACAATTTATATTGTGTTAGTCTCTACTGCTTTTGTGTTTGAATGCATTCTATGAGAAAGATTCTTTTGAGTTTCTGTATAGGTCTTATAAAGATAACCAGAAATTGAAATGGGGTTGTGTAATTTGTTGGTTATTAGTAACTTATTACCATTTTACCCCCACATTCCAACAAATAATTTTCACAGTATTTATCAGTTTTATCAATATTGATTGATTTTGACTTGAGAGGAAATCGGTGGAGAAATAAGGGGAAATAGGTAAAGTGTTCCTGTTTTTATACATTAACTCATGTTTCTTTGTCTTAACCCGTTAAGTCATTCTATCTATATAAAGTTGAAAAGAAACAACAATGTATAGCTATCCAGACTAAGTAATTAATATATTAAACTCATTATGTAAAAAAAAAACATTTAACCATTATCCTTTTACTCTGGGGACATATTTGTCATGATCTGAATTTAGGCATTAAACTTGGGACATCGTATTTTTAAGGGATTATAACTAGAAAGAGAATGGACAAGGTGCATAATAGATCAAAATAAGTTGTGTAAATTAATTTAGCCATGTTCTTTTTGTTATGTAAGTTCTTTACATATAGTTGGCATTTTATTACAATTAAAAAAAACTATATTACGAAAATTTAGGGTGGTAAATTAGACAGGACACAACTATTTTTTATATAATGCGAATACTACTCGACGTGTTTTGATTTTTGATTTACTAACTTAAAATCAACCCAATTAAAACATGATAAAAAGATATCAAAGACTTTTAACCTAGTGGTATATATATTGTTCTTTTTCATTGAGGTTAAGGATTCAAATCTCGTTTGAGACATAAGATGAATCAGAAATAGTTTAATAGTATGTTAGATTTGTTGTTAAAAATACATGATAAAAAGATAAAAAAAGACAAACACAAAAGAAAGGTATAATAAAATAACCCTTAAGTTTATTTAATTCATCCTCCTTAATAAATGAAGGTTTTTTTGCTACATGTTAATCTCTCATTAATTTTGACACTTGTCATTTTGTGGTATTTTTGAAATAAATATTATTCACTTGTCAATTTTTGATTTGTTTCAATTTTTAAAATTAAAGTCATATAGTTATAAATGTAAAGTATTAAATATCATATATATGATATTCAATTGCAATAAATATGTTTCTTCCTTATTTTAGAGTTGTACATTAAAAAATATTTTCTGTACATTTTAATATATATATTTTTTTTAAATCAACCTCGTGTAATACACGAGTTTCACACCTAATGTGCATATATACAACGTACCTCCTTTCCATATTCATATATATACTCTAGATACTAAAAACAAAATGAGAAAAGAAGTACGTGTGAAACTGTTCTTATATAGGCAAAACAATTTTAGTAATCAATTAAAATTAATTAGTATAACTTGAAGAAATTGAATATTTAAATAGTACAAGTTGAAGAGTTTTGAAGTTTCAAATGAATAAGATATAAGAAAGAGACCCATCTTCAACCATATTCATTTGAATGATATCAAGATGACCTAATAGCTAGTAGTATTCGGTTACAATTTTCAGTCTTTGATGAGCTAGTGAATAAAATAATAAAAATAATCAGGTGTGTAAGGACAAAGATGCACAAAAAAACATATAATCAAGTATATATATATTCTAATGCAAACACATATATTACGTAGAACATTTGGTAATCAAGAGACATATTAAAATCAAAATGCATCCTCTTTGGGAATACAAACCCTCGAGTAATTAATGCAAACACAATAACAATTCAGGGACAAGGTGGAAATGAGACATCACAAAAACCACATGTTTTGGTGATACCGGGCCAATCATGTCTTTCTGGGTAACCATATATGCATGGTAACTGTTCTGTTAAGACGCCACAACATTTTTCCGATGGCATTCCTCCTTCTTTTAGTTGCATTTCACATGCACCTAGTAGCAGGTTCACATCACAATTTGCCTCCTCTGCCGCCACCAGAACCACCATCACCGCCACCATGGTTGCAACAACAAGAACACCCGACACCATCTTCATTTTGAATGAAATGTAAACCGAATATATGAGACAATAATGTTGGATATTGCTGCAATTTATAGATATATTTAGTTAACGTAAACATTAATTACAAGAATTTTGTATTTAAACGTTTTCCTTAATCACCGTATTTTATAATTTCTTTATCGTATTGAGATTATTTCCTAAATTACCGTAAGTTTTAATTTCATATACTAATACACCTTATTCTATAACTATTTTTAAATACAATGTATCGTGAAAGTATTATGTTTACAAAAATATGTGTATTCAAGTTATGAAAACCCCAAACGCACACAATAATAGTCTACTTTTATAAATGAAAATCTTTTTGTTACATGTCACATTCTCATGAATTTGACCACATATCATTTTATGGTTATTTTTACTTAAATTTATTCCACATGGCATTTTGTGGTTTTTTAATTCCATTTTATTAAATTTCATATAATATTTAAATGTAATAATTGTCATAAATGTAATAATAAATACTTATAAATATCATTAATTGATATTTTCTTCTAATTTCAAATTTTCTCTATTAAGGCTCGTTAGTTTCCTATGTTTATTTATCTAAATTATTAGTTTAAATTAAAAAAACACATTAATTTTAATAATTCAATATTTTCTAATTTTTGTTTTCAAATTCAAATTTCTCAAAATATTAAGAATTTTAGTATTTAATTTTTTTTAAATGAATTCATGTAATACATGAGTTTTACAACTAGTAATTAATAATACAAAACATGAAAAACATGTGTTAATATTGTGTCAATTTTGTATCGAATTTTGAACACAATATGATGTTATGTTTTTTACACCTGATATAAACATAACACAAACACGAATTCAAAATTTAATTTCATCACAATTTTGTTTGTATAATGTATTTTTGTCGTAACATAATCGTGCCATGAATCGGTACTCTAATGAAATTGATGATCTAGTCCTATATTTGAAAATCATTTTGGTAAAAAGAAATTTTGTTTTATTAGTTTTATTTTCTTGATTTGTTTTATTATTCCCAATGTATTTATCAATTTTTTTTAAATGTTCATTCATAAAAGGTTGTAGAACGATTATGCCTATCGTTAAACTTGAACCATGTTATCATGTATTAATTGTAGGAAACTGAGTAATTTAATCCTTATAATTTATTTATTTATTTATTTATTTTTTATTTATTTATTTTTTTTTAATAACAAAAATGACATTTTTTTTGTTAAGGTAACCATATTCTTCGGGAATACATTTAATTTTTTTTTTTTTAACTTTTTTTTTTGCTGCGTGTGATTTTTGTTTTCATAAATGTATCGTTCCGAAATACATTTGTAATACATGGTTTCAGAGTACAATGTATAAGTTTTGTTTTCATAAAATGTATAACTTTTGGTTTTATAAAATATAAAATGCAATTAAAATGAACAAACACTTAATAAATACATAAAGTAAATACAAGATGTGTGTGTGTGTGTCATATTACAAATATAATGTTCAAATTATCTTTGTCCTTGTACCCCAAAATGTTTATGCGAGTCGTTTTCTATAACCCATAACCCATGGACCGGTGATTTTACCCTCTATAGAAATCGATTTTTCGGTGATCAACGGCTCCAGGAACCAACACAAAAATGTCTCACAATCCCATCTGCTGACAATCTGTTGTGGTACGTTTGGGGAATTTTTGAGGGTCATCTTGAAGCTCTCAAATGAGAGTGAATCAGTTGGTTCGGTACCCCAGTAGTTGACTCCCACTAGCAGTTTGTGGATTCATGCTCTCATACCTATAAATCAATCCTTATTTTCCGAACATTAGCCGCCCTTCCAATGACTATCGTATATAGTTATTTGGAATGTCTTCAAATCCAAAGCACCCAAAAACCAATGAGCATGTGGTATATTGATTGGAATGTAAAGCTACAAAAAAAAGTTAGAAATAATTAATTATTATATAAATACTCAGGTAATGTAATCTAAACAAAATTATACCGTATCATACTCCGCCCAAGCCGGATAAACGAATCTGTCAGTCATGTCCCTCCGGTCAAATGTATCAATGTTGAAAGCTGACGGCACAACCGTCCACCGAGCATCTTCCACTTTACGCTCTATCAACAATGATATCCACATCATGATGTGCTGCCAATTATTTATTTATTTTTTTCCAGCAAAGTAAGTATTGTTATTAGAAGTGTATTATGTAGTAAATAAATAACTATATTACTTACATCACATGACAACAATCCTCCACGACTATCTGCATATAATCGTGTCCAAAACTCAAGTGTAGCAAAACCGATCAAATAATTGTGACCAAAAAACAACGAGCCATCCCGTTCTTTATAAACATTGTGTACGATATGATCTAAAAGATTGTCCAACGATGCTGGTTGTTGCCGTGTAACACCCTTCATCTTCATTTGTATCCATGGCGACTTATACCATATGGACATAACTTTTTGGCGCTTAGAACACCTAAGAGGTGTTGGTGACGGTGGTTTGTATTTATCTCGCATAATTTCTTTTACAATCGACGAGTGAATAACTGGAGACAGCTGCTTAGGGTCGACATTCAACGGCTGTTTAGGGTCGTCATTTAGTGGGTTTTTGGGGGTGCTTAAGACATAATCATGCTCCCATAGCTCATTGTCATTGTAGTATCCTTGTACGGTTCAATAATGTGTACTTGTAAATGATGCAAAAACATAACAACCATAAACGATGAAATAATTAAAATTGTACCTCCATCCCCTCAGGCCCGTCCCAGAGGGTGGACGATAGGGATGACCGTCCATGACTCATCTTTTAAAGGGGCCCAAAATTTTTACAAACTTTATTAATATAATGTTAGACACGATCGATTTTGAAGATATTATTAGTGATTTTGTATCTCAAAAAGTTAGAAGAATTATTTTTCTTTAAATATATGAGTTTTTATAATAAAAAATGTTATATTAGAAGCTAGTATACGTTTTTTTTTTCAATTATTAAGTTAATATAAAAACAGTTGATGAAATTTGTATATTTTAAGGACATTTTTTTCATCTTTCGTCATGAGCCCAAAATATGTTTGGAACGGCCCTGCATCCCCTTCGAGGTGCCAACATCGTATTCGGGAGTCTTATTGATAAGTTTTAAAACCATGGCTAAAGTAGCCTCATGCTCTGCTAAACGCTCCTCCTGAGACCGCAACGACTCGCAACATTTGATGTACCTCATTTTTCAATTGACCAACTTCGTTCTGCAAGTCACTAATAATTTGGTCCTTGTCAATTGATGGGTTAGCGGGAGGCGGTGGTGGTGGTGGCGGGTGAGATGGATCATCTATCTGTGTCGTCTTTTCTCAATGCTTATGGGTAGAGGAGTTTTTGGGTGATGGTGTTAGGGAAGGTGCCCTATGAACTTCAGGGTCGGGAAAATCACTCAATCCATGCCGAGGTAACACCCACCATTCAACACACATCTCATTTTCCATTAGCTCCAACTTCTGTACGAGTCTATTACCTTGCTAACAAAATTATAAAATTATAAATAAACATAAATTATAAAATCAATAAATATTTAAATAAAAAACTAACTATACCTCATCTATTAGTAAAAATTGGTTGTAACACCCATAAAATTCAAACCAATTTAAAACTTTTTAAAACATTCGAAACCATTAAGTTATTACACGTTACTTCCAAAATAATTTAAACATCAGAGTATCCCCATAATCAATCATGAAAATGTAAGGAAGTGCACGATCACGCCTTCGCCTTCCCGCGATCAGGTGTTGTTTGATTTTCTGAAAAAAAAATTCATGAAGTCTGCGGACCACCTCTGCAACCCTCTGCAGTAGAAGAGGTGGACCAAACGGCTGCAGACTGTAATAAGAAGCATGTTTGTTTTTTTAACATCTGCATACTGTTGCAGATATTAAAAAAATAATAAAATAAACTAATTTTATAAACCGAAAATAGCTTTTTAATACGTAAAATTTAATAATGTATAACATTTCGGTAAAAATTAATGATATTTCAGTAAAAATTAACGATATTTCAACAAAAAAATAAAGATATTTTAGTAAAAAATAATGATATTTCATCAAAAAATTATCATTATTGAATATTAAAAAACGAAAAATAAATTCAACAACATTAAATGAAAAAAACGAAAAAAAAATGTGAAATAAAATTTTAACAACATATGATCAATATTTCAACAATAAAAAAAGAAGAAGAAGAGGTTGGAAGAGGCAGTACAAGTGCTGCGCCAAACAGAGCACGCACAAAGGTTTTTGACTCAGAAAACTTCTAAAAAACAAACAACTACGAGATGAAAAGTGTTGCACGTGTGTTGCGCCGCGCAGCAATAAGAGGTTTGAAGATGTTTTTTCTAAAAAACAAACAGCACCATAGTGAGTTACCCCCAAAATACCAGCGCCATACATATATAACCATATCATATAAACGTATAAGCAAACATCATGCATAATTAGCCATCAGCCTGACTGGACCGAATCCCGATCCTCAGTCTATCTGGACCGCTCTCCGAGCCCTCGGCACGTCTGGACCGACCTCCTTGGAGCCTTCAGCCTATCCGAACTGCTCGTTGGGCCTTCGGCCTAACTAGATTTGCCCGGTCCGGGCCTGCAATCTACCCGGTCTGCCCAGGGTTACTTGGCCTACTGCACACAGCAGGACCTGCCTCAACCCTTTCCCCAAACCAATAAACATGTGCACATAAATATCATACGCTAGCATGCAATAACAGATAGTCATACAGATCTAAACGATCTCTAACATAGCAACCATCCTACAACCAGGATATCAATCTAACAGATTACTAGCATAGCAACCATCCTAAACCAAGATATAATCTAACATAGCAACCATCCTAAAACCAAGATGAAATGTAACATAGCAACCATCCTAAACCAAGATGTAATCTAACATAGCAACCATCCAAAACCAGGATGTAAATCATAAAGGGTCGACCTTGGTGCCGTAGACCCTATTGATATAGTGAGGAGAACTCACCTAACACTGCTGAAGTCCCGCAGATAAAACTCCAGCTACTGGTTGACAGATTCCCGAACTGTCAACATCAAACAATACCCAATTAATAATTGGGTTCCAAGCTCGAGGTCCTACTCACACTCCAAAGGCCCAAAAGTCAAGTAATGGGCCAAAGTCCAATGTATGGCCCAATTTTCCAAATTGGGCCCAAACCTCTACATGGTCTTTCCTTAAGGCCCATCCAATTATTCCAGTCCAAACTCTTGGTATTCCCACGGCCCAATATCTCATAATCATCAAGGCCCAATTATGGCCCATCTATGGCCCAAATTTCCAAATTGGGCCCACGTCTCTCACATGGGCCTTATCCTCAAGCCCATCTAATTATTTTGGTCCATTTACTTGTTATTGGATAGCCCATCAATAGTCCAATCACCAAAGCCCAATAGGAAGACCCAACTCAAGGCCCAAGTGAAATTAGGGTTTTCACATGAAATGACGATTAGGGTTATATGTTCCTACTTAACCCATTAAGGACTTAATCCATTAAGTCCAATATTGCCTTAGGTTAATTTGCAAATGATTATTAATTAACATTTCAGTTTAGTAATTAATTCAAGTGCAGGTCCTGATAATTTCCCAAAATTAGGGTTTCATGGCATTAGGGTTTTCCAAACCCTAATTAGGGTGCCCAACCCAATACTAGCCTATTAGTCACATGGTTGTGCTTTTAGGTCAATTAGGGCTTCACTGGGCCCATTAGGGTTTCATTGGTCCCACTAGGGTTTTATTGGGCCCATTAGGGTTTCATTGGGCCCATTACAGTTTCATTTGGCCCATTTTGTCCAAGCATCCTCAAATGAGTCAACATGCAAACGAGGCACACCGCCACCCAACGCGACGGTTGGTGGCGGCAGCCACCACCTCTCGGTGGTGGTTATAGGTTATTTTTTGATTATTTTCACACGATTACAACTTTACAATAACACTCAAACACACACACTCACATAAAATAATACACACATAGCCGCACTGTGGCAGCAGACAGTGGTTGGAGGTGCTAGCTACCACCTCATGGTGGTGGTGGTGGCCCTCTTGTGATTCCGGCTAGGACAACCACACACGCACGACACACACTCCACATCACACACACTACGCCACACACACATCCTTTGCTCGGAAAATAACCCAACACCCACCTATGGTGGGCGGCGATGGCAGCAACATAGGAAATGGGCGGCAATGGTGACCGTTTGCGGCAACAGTTTCGTCATCTGCGGCAGCCACCATGGCCGGCGGCCATGGAGGTTCTTCACGATCTCCGATAGTAGAACAGTGACAACGGCACCCGCCAGGTGGTGCTCCGATGGCGACAATAAGTACTCAACTCGATGGTCTTTCCGGTTCCAACATAGAGGGTGGCGGCAGCGGGCATGGCAGCTCAGTGGCGGACGATTTCGGTTGGGCGGCATCTGAAGAGGTTTCACAGCCTCATGTTGACGTTCCTCGCTCCGACTTGGTCGCTAATGGATCTCCCTATCAATAGGACGAGGCACGATGGTTGGGTTCGGAAGTTAGGGATGGCGGCTGGAGGGAGGGTACTCAGGGAGGTGACAGTTGGAGTTATTTTTAGGGTTAGGGTTTAGATGGAACGCTATATAGTATATACCCGCTCCAATCAAACATGGGTCCATAATGACACCTTTAGTCCCTCATTCCCCTTTTCTTTCAAATTAGGTCCAGAAATTACTAAATGGTCCCTCCTTTCTATATTTTCTTTCAAAACGGGTCTTACATTTACCGTTTTAACCCCTCCTTCTGAAAACCCTTACAAATCAAGTCCGAATCTTACCAATCAGCCCATCCTCTACAAAATCTTCTCATCTTAGGTCCATAATTTACTCTTTAGTTCTCGCTTCCATAAATCCTTACATATTAAGTCCACATAATACCAAACACCCCTTGACTTATGAAAATCTTGTCATTTGGCTTCTCGAAACCAACTCCCAACTAATTATTATTTGGTTTGGGCTATAATAATATAAAATAATAATAAAAATTATTTCTCGGGGTTTCGGGCTTATTATTTAATTATTCTATTTTAAACGGGATGTTACACTGATTGCAGTGAGTCTTTTGTAACGGCCTAAGTTTTGACCATGCAACAACCCAAAGGATCCCATTTTGTTTTCGGGTACCAAATAAACTGCTCACTAGAAAAGTCTCAAGAATCCATATATGAATGTTAGCATAAAAATAAATAATTAATAGTTAGAATGTTAGGAAACAAAAATAAATAATAAAATTTTCATCATACACTTACCTTAAAAGCGTATAGAAACCCCTGTAGGGTGTAGGCCAATTTTTGAGGTTCGTTCTTTTTCGATTCTTCTGGATGTATAAGCTTGTCAACCTTATTGAATATAGTATATAGTTGTTTGTACAATTGATCCCAAATTATCCTCTCCCATTGATATCTGCCACAAAAAAATTAGTTAACAATTAAATTTATAAAGTTTAATTAACCAGTAATTATAAAATAGACGACATTAGACTTGTTGAATTAATCAAGGTTGGATAAGAAAGAGAAATACTCTTCTGTAACAGGTTGTTTAACCAACCGCCTATTGAAACCCTTCTCTAAAAGGTATAGAAGACATAGACGGCCTGCATCCTCATCCGATAACTCATTAAGTGAATGTTGAAACACATTCGTAACACAGTGTAATTTGACCGAGACATTCTTCGGGACCATAGGAAAGGCACGAGAACGGAAGGCAAAAATGGATGCAGAAGCAGGAAAATAGTCACCAAACCGGAAGCTGGTGATGAGACAAAATTCTTTCTTCCCAAAAGACAACTCGTAACCACCAATCTCAAAAACCATTTCCTCTAATTGGCTTCGGGGGTTGGTGACAACTTTGTGGCAAAAGACGTAAGACGTAATGTAGAAGCAAAGGATCCACATATACATTAGGAATGTCTAACCACCTCTAGAAACATGTATTCCGGAACATAGTTTCACATTCGGGTCTGTTTCTGTATGCCAAAAGAATTTCCCCACCGATTTTGGATTTACACGAGAGTGTAGTTGATGCATCAAAAACCATATCGTGCCACACAAATAAAAAATGTGTTATCACTTCATTCTAAAATGGAAATGAGCAATATTTCGGACCAGTTCCGGACCTGTTCTTCATGTTCCGAGCAAGTTCATCGTGTTCCATAATAGTTCTTTGCGTTCCGGAGGCTTCCGAAATGAAAATTTAAGATCCAGAACACGACATTTCGATGTAAAGCAAAAATACCTAAACATCTAAACTACTTTTCAGTTGGTCCTACAACAATGACATCTTTAATTTAAACTCCGAAACGTTTTCAATTCATTCAGGAGGTGGTTTACGAATTCCGGAACAGTAAGTAACAGTAGAAAAATAGGAACCTTAAACAAACAAAGAGAAAACAAATAACGAACCCATAAAATAACGGGGTCGTAGTGCTCGTCTTCCATGCGGAGATGGGTGTCGATGTGTGTCGGAGATGAGAGTTGCGTGTTGGAATCGAGTCGGAACGTCGGAATCGGAATGCGCCTTTCCGGAATGATAACGCCGCCTCAAATTATATTCCGGATTTTGAAATTCAAAATCTTGATCCGGGACATATACATTTGATCCAGGATAGGTATTCCAGATCAAATGAAATGAGTTGGGCCACCCAAAAAATAATCCGTAATTCGTTTCGAAACAATCCATTCCAAAATATGTGGTTATTTTGCAAAAAAGGTTATATTTTAAGAAAAAACCAAAAAAAATGGTTAGATTCCTCAATTTATCAAGCTACTGATGGCAATGTATAACTTGCCTTAAGTATGTAGCTTTTAATCGTTTTAAATCTTTAAGAAAAAAAAATCGTTCTAAAATAAAAGTTTTATTTGTTGTTTTTTTTTAAAAAAACTCATAATCGAAAATTAATTCAACTAGGTTTTGAGAACCTTTGACTTTTTGAATTTCTAATTTTTAACTTTTATCTATTTTTAAATCTTTAATAACTAGCCATTGCTTTTTTTTTTTGCAAATATCTTTATATAAAATAAAAGCTACTGTTGTTGGTTCGTGCTTCTTTAATCGTCCAAACATGTGGCTGTGGAAAGGTGATTCGATGATAAACTTTTTTTTCTGGTCATTGAGGATCGTGATGGCATAGAAGTTGAATGATGGTGGTACGTTGCACAACTTCTTTTGGGTAAATTGGATTACTATTAAAATTAACTGTTTCGTTTGGAGGGTGCTTTTGAGCAGGATATCGATGGCTTGTAATTTGGTTGATAAGGGGATTGTATATCGATGGCTTGTAATTTGGTTGATAAAGGGATTGTACTGGAGAGGATAATGATGATCATGTGTTTTTCTCCTCTTCTTTTTCTTCTCTTATTTGGAATTGGTTTTCTTCTTGGCATGGTGCGATCCCGCTGATTCCGAGTTGCATGGAAGAGTTCTTGTTGTGCTCGAGAGCCCCAACTATTGGTAAAAGCAGAAGAAAGCTCTTATCAGCCTTATTATATACGGTTTTGTGGCTCATTAGGAAGGTGAGGAACTTATTGGTGTTCAACAATAGAAGAAGATCCCCTGTAAGAACGGCGGATGATATCCAGTTAGTTGCTTGTAATTGGATCAAACATATAAGTCTTTGTTTAAGTCTATTTATTGGTTTGATTGGTGTGCTTCTACTTTCTAATCTTTTGCTAGCAACTTGCTAGTTTTTAATGCATTCGTTAAAATAAAAAAATAAAAATATAAAATAAAAAATTAGATTTTTTGGTGTTTGCCTAGTTAGGAAAGTGAGGGGTGTCGAAAGAAAATCGTGTTCCCGAGTTTCATTAATGGAATGAAAGTGAGAGGAGATGAAGGATTTTGGAGTTATATTTTCCTTCCAAAATTTCCTCCCAAATTGGGCGGATTTGGGAAGAAAGTGTGGGAAGAAAAATTTTAAATTTTATTTTCTTTTTCCTCCTAACTCAGGAGCACAAAAACTAAAAAATTTCTTTTCCTTTCCTTTCATTTCCTTTGAACTCGGTAACACATAATAATGAATATTTTCTTTCACCTCCTTTTTTTATGTCAAAATTTTCCTTCCCTTTTCTTTAATGAATTTACAAAAAAACTCGGGAACAAGACGTCAATGGCGGCCGATATACACCAACACGTCTCAAAACAAGTTGTGTAGGTCCGATTATATTAATTTTTTTTTAACTTTTCTTATATAAATATCTGTATACCAATTTATTAATCATTGTTATAAGAGTAAATTACACGAATGGTCCTTATGGTTTGGGGTAATTTGCATGCTTGGTCCCTAACTTATTTTTTTAACTCGGAAGGTTTCTATGGTTTGTTTTCGTTACGTGTTTGGTCCCTACTGTTTATTTTTGTTACGTGTTTGGTCCCTGTCTTATCTAAAAAGACTATTATTTAAAGAGAAAAAAATGATGGGGTAGGTGAGGTAATGTGAAGGGGTGAGATTAGGGGTGTGTTTATTTAAATAAATTAAAAAAATCAATGACATAATAGTCTTTTTAGGTAAGATAGGGGCCAAGCGCGTAACAAAAACAAACAGTAGCGACCTTCCGAGTTAAAAAAATAAGTTAGGAACCAAACATGCAAATTACCCTAAACCATAGGGACCATTCGTGTAATTTACTCTTGTGATAATCAAATTGTATATATATATATATATATATATATATATATATATATATATATATATATATATATATATATATATATATATATATATATAATATTTCAAATTGTGATAATCAAATTGAATCAAATTGTGTAAGGCTAGTGATAAATTTTATAATATTTCAACATAACAGGAGAATAGAAGACGATATATATATATATATATATATATATATATATATATATATATATATATATATATATATATATATATATATATATATATATATAAAGTTAATGTCTTAAAAACCGTCAAGTTTTCTCGGTTTTGCCCAAAGTTGAATTTTATGTCCGTTTTTATCCAAACATTTTCTTAAAAAATGTTCGGTTTTACCCTTTTACCGGTGATAACAAGTTACCATTATATTAACTTCGCAAAAACAACCCTTAAGTTTACAGTTTTTTTACGTTTTTACCCTTAAGTTTATAAGTTTTTTTTTACACTTTTTCCCTATGTATTTTTTTTCTTCATATTATACGTATTCAAGCAGAAAAATCATATGAATATGTATATTATGAAAAAATATACTTAGGGTAAAAGTGTAAAAAAAATTATAAACTTAAGGGTAAAAACGGAAAAAAAAATGGTAAACTTAAG
Organism: Lactuca serriola; assembly: GCF_051521515.1. NCBI lineage: Eukaryota > Viridiplantae > Streptophyta > Magnoliopsida > Asterales > Asteraceae > Lactuca > Lactuca serriola. The sequence goes on from NC_136415.1 coordinate 133,032,593, forward strand.
GGTTTTTTGCGAATTTAATATAATGGTAACCTGGAAAACCTGTTATCACAGGTAAAAGGGTAAAACCGAACATTTTTTTGAAAATGTTTGGGTAAAAACGGACATAAATTTCAACTTTGGGCAAAACCGACAAAACCCTGAAAACTTGATGGTTTTTATGACATTAACCCTATATATATATATATATATATATATATATATATATATATATATATATATATATAGAGAGAGAGAGAGAGAGAGAGAGAGAGAGAGAGAGAGAGGAGCTAGGTTCAAATGTGGATTGACATCTTTTGTCTGGACGTGTGGATAATGTTATTCTATGAGAATTATAAAGAAAATATGTTGTTTGATAATATGAATACGTTCAATCTTATATAATTATTTTAATTATTAAGCATTTTCACTAATTAAATCGTCTATAAGGTTATTATACACTTTTTTTAATTATTTTCATTCTGTCAGAATGTTATCAGAATGTTTATTGAGTCGAATTCTATAAGAATTAAAATAAATAAAAAACGATGAATGAGAACAAAAATGAAATGGAATTGGTGAGAATCCAGTAAAATAACAATAGTTCTGTGAAATTGAACGTATTCACATTACTAAACAACATATTCTCTTAGTAATTTTCATAAAATAGCATTATCCACACGTCCACACAATAGTTGTCCATCCACATTATAACCTAGCCCTATATATATATATATATATATATATATATATATATATATATATATATATATATAGTAGCTGTTTACCCACGCTAAGCAACGAGTGCGAATAATTTCTTTCATAAATTAGTTTTTAAAGTCGATTAGTTTTCACTTAAAAATATATGTATATTGCTATTCTAGGTTAAATTACTTTTTTGTGTTAAAAAAGAAAAGTACGTAGCGGTTTTTGGTTAAAAACAAAATATATGTTGTGTTTCGAAAAATTAAAATTTGGTTGCTATTTTTTAGAAAATGTTAAGTTAAGTTGCTTTATTGGATTAATAATATACATACAATGATTTTTTGGTTTAAAAATATAAGTGTGTTTCTTATTTTGGGTAAGTTGTAAACCAATATTGGAAATTTATGCAAATTTTACTTGCACAATGCAAAAGATATAAATAAATTATTGTGATTGAAATTGATTTGTATTCATATTAGTGTTACAAAACCGGCATATTTGGACTCTGACATGTCTCGAGACGTTTTATTAGGAACCAATCAAAAATCACGGACTCAGTCAACCTCGATTAGAATCAGTCAATCATGGTGTTACTCGGTCAAACTCGGGTCCAACATGGTCAATTCAGAAAAATTTGGTCAAATTCGGTCAAACTCAGAAAAACTAAGTAAAATTGGTCAAACTCAGTGATCTTGACTCTTTTTTAAATGTAATTGCTATTTATATTCATCTATTAAATTATACATATTAATGAAGTTATGATATTTTTATATAAATAATTTTCCCAAGTACTCTTTGCCTAGATCGAAGGATGAACAAAATTAAAATATAATTAATATTTAATAATTTTATCGAGAAACGTAGTTATTATTTTTTAATCAATGATAAAATCTTTAAAAGGTTTAAGAATGTGAAACAAATTTAGAACATCATAATTCTTTTATGATATTAATTCTTATATATAACAACTATTATTTAGAATATACATTTAGAAGGATATTGAAGGGCTTTTTACTTCTCAAATAGCGTTTTTTATCAAAATTGTTTAAATACTTATTGAAATTGAAAATTCCAAACAGAATTAGACCAATTCCAATATCAAGAACAATTACTTAGTTAAATTGCTAATGACATTAACAATTATACCAATTCCAATACGAAGAACAACTAAATAAGCACCTTATTTACCAATTATTTTACCTTTTTTCTCCGAAATAACTTATAACACCACCAGTAAAAAAACTAAGTTTAGTAAACCTAGATTCTTTTCAATAAAATTCCATTGGTAAAAAATTTTAGACAAAAAAAGTTTCAACTTTTTACCAAACAAACTCTTATCAAAAGAAAATGTTAGGAAAAAAAATCGATTTCGCATCAAAGTATATCGCTAAAAACATAATGAATAAAACTTATTTATTATCTCAAAGTAGTACCCCAACAACATTTGTAAAAAAGAACCACCAATGAATTTTACTAACATCCACAACCATCATTGCCATCAGGCTCTTTGTGATGAATATTATATATAATCTGGTGTTCTCCAGGTCCAATTGCCTGGGCCATTCGTTTTCTCCAAACCTGAAGTTAGCCAACAATTTTTTTTTACCTGCTTATAAGATCCACATGCAAATTTCACAAATTAATTTCACCAATATTCCATCAAATAACAGTCATTGATATCTATCACAGAAAACCAATACACGATGTTAGGTCATTATGTTATTTTGGTTAACAACCGAGTCCATAGTTGACACCGAGATTTTCTGCACAATAAACATATAGTAACTAAAAGAGAGCATCTGAGAATTATAAAGAAACAAAAAGAATCATCATATCCCATTCTTATATCCACCATTAAATCAAACTCGAAATGTTTTAAATGTGAACCTTAAATCACAGTGAAAAAATGGAGATGTTTTAGTGGTGGATGTTAGTAAAACATTTCAGATCTTGGCTTACAGATTCAAATTGACAACATTTTAAATTTTTTTGAAAAAGAAAAAAAGAAACATAATTAGAAGGGCTTTACACTTGAGAAAGTCTGTACTCTTCTAATCGTGTTATAAATGTCAAAACTGAGATCGAGTAGATGAGACAAAAAATTTGTTTCGATTTTATGAGGTGTCGAAATAAGCCACAAATTTAGGTCCATATCCAACTACAATCTATTATTTGTGATTCAGATCCAGCTACATGAAGGCCCTAAATTTAAGCTATCAAAAGAACAAAAAACAACAGTAAGAAAACACAAAAACCAATAATGCTTGTTACTCTATTACCTTTGTTCATCGTCGTGAGGTTTAGGGCCCAAAATCGTTCCATAAACATAATCAAAGAACCTGCACATGAAAAGGTAACACTGAAAAAATTAATTCAAGTTTTTCATTTAAGAGAAACCACAAATCCAACAAAAATGCTGACTTGACAACCTGCAAAAAATTACACGTACCACACACCATCTGAGAATGGAACAACAAGTTACAAAATAAAACAAGAAGCTTGAATACATATAGATTTAGGGCTCGTTTGTGAGAATATACTGTAGATTTAAATCAATAGTCAATGAAGAAGAAGAAGACGAAGAAGAAGAAGAAAGTACGGATGCATTTGATGGTGGTTGTGTAAGTAGAGGTTGCGATGGTGGCCAATTTTGACATGTTTGCAGCAAATCATCGTCATGAAGTCAATTCTTGTCTCTTGATGCTTAATTTCTCAGAACCACATGTTGGGTCAAAAATATGGTTTATACTTTGCTTTTCTAGGAAAATATATTTTTATGTAACGTTGTATGTGTTTGCGGTTTGTGTGTACGGCCGTACACGTGTGTACGACCGCATATCCTGTGTTCGGCCGTACACAGGATATGCGGTTGTACACATGTGTATGGATGGAGGTCCATATAAATAGAGGAGTGCATGTGGGAGTGTAAGGTGAGAAGGCTAGAGAAGAGAGAGAAACTAGAGAAGAAGTGTGTGTGTGTGTGAGAGAATCTATTGTAAGGAGCATAATTCATATCATCAATACATCATTAGATTCAAGTTATTCTTCTTCTCCTTCTCTTCTATTTGATCTGACATCATCCAATTGATTGGGATTCCGCACCATCAATTGGATCTGATTGATACACAAGCAATTTTGGGGACTTACAATTGGTATCAGAGCTTGGTTGTATCAATCAATTTTTTCAGATCTAGAGCTTATTTGATCTTATTTTGAAAAAAGAATAGCGTTTTTGGATAGATGTCGCAAAAATAAGGGGGGTTACTTCTTTGCATTTTTCATAAAAACGAGTTTTTGATCGAGTTTTGGAGCAAAAAAGGGTGAAAAACGTCGTTTTTTCGCGAATCTGTTGAAGGAGTGCGGCTCAGCAGCCTCGGTGTGTGCGGCTCAGCAGTGTGCGGCTCGGAGTGTGCGCCTCGGTGTGCGGTTAGGGTTTCGGTATGCGGCTCGGAGTGTGCGGCTTGGTTCGATGTGCGGCCGGCTCGGTGTGTGCGGCTTAATCTCGTGTACGGTCCAACGTCTTCGCTTCGGTCTCGGTCAGCAGCAGCAGAAGTCCTCGCATCACACATTTAAAAAAAAGGGTGAAACGCATTGTAGGAGCCGGGTATCAAACCCGGGTCTCCTGCATCATTAGCTTCGCATCTTACCAAGTCAGCTAGGCGCCTTCTTGATTCTTTCCTTCCCTTTTGTAATTCAAATATTATATTTCCGGTTCATATTTTCGCAAATTTAACACTTTTTGCCCAAAAATCATTTTCTTTTTATTTTTAAATTTCTTTTTCATCCAAAATTTTAGTTTTTTTTTATTTTTGACTTTTATTTTTGTTTTTTTTTTTATCTTAAAATTTTGACTTTGACTTTAAATTTTGACTTTCTCCTTTGTCTTTTAATTTTTCAAATTTGGCTTTTCGGTTTGACTTTTAAGTTTGACTTTTCAAGTTTGACTTTTTAAATTTGACTTTTAAGGTTGATTTTCTCGGTTTTTAAGTCAAAGGGCAATTAAAAATAAAAAAATTAAAAAATACTAAATAAAAAAAAATGAGTTCCACATCAATTCCGGTAAATGAAGTTTCATGTACTCCATCTTGTAAAACTACGATTAAATTTCTTCGCGAACAAATTGATTTATTAAAAAGAGAAAATGAGGACCTCAAATACGAAGGCTATACTCTAAGGAAAGGTCAGAAACCTTTAAAAGCTCAATTAGAGGCCAAGACTAAGGACTTTAGGATATTACAAGAAGAGTACAACAACAAGTGTGAAAATTATGATCACATTAAACGCAAACTTGCTGCTGTAACTAAAGAACTTGATGCTTTGAAAATGAAGTGTGGAAAAACAGATGTTAGTTTCAAAAATTATACTGCATCAAGTAAGACAGTCGAGTCCTTAGTAGAAAATCAATTGAGTTTTAAAGATAATCAAACCAAGGGTCTAGGGTATCACAGTGTGCCACCTCCTTTTAATCACAATTATAACCCACCCTCTGAGACCAATGAGGAAGAAATGCCTGCTCAGTATGGCCAAACCCCTGCTCCAGATTCACTTAAGACTGAACAATCAAGGCCAACTGAGGGTGCTGAGCTGAACGATACTAATGCTTCTACTTCATGTTAAGGTAAAGTAGCAGAGGATGAGAACAAGGAGAACACCATTGAACAAACCAACATCTCCTTGAACTCTAAATCTGTTGCTTCGAACTCAGTTGCTTCTGATCAACCTGCTGTTGAGAAGTACAGGCCACCAAGTCAAGTGAAACAGCCGACCTGTTGCAACTGTGCGTGTGGGAACAATCAGAAACGAGGCAAGGACACGCCACCAGGGGCAGGAAGAAACAATTTCCCAGTGAAGAAAAACACTTGTTTTCACTGTGGAACACCTGGTCATATTGCCCGAAATTGTCCAAATCGTGCATACGTTCCTTATTATGCACAAGGCTGGCATAACGCGCCAAGAGGGAGATACTCCAAAAGATACCCCTCGAGATCACGATCAGACATTGACGAATGGAATGCCAAGAAGGCCAAAAATTCAACGCAGAAGGCCAAGAATCTAAATCCCAAGGGCAAGAAGGGAATGTCGGCCAAGAAGCCCAATCCAAGAGATGCTCCCGTGAAGCCAAAATCAAAATCATCTCAACGGCCGACATCAAGTTCAAAAGCAAGTACTGAGCCACCCATCGGATCAAAAAAGAAATGGGTTAAACCCAACTACAAATGGGTTCCAAAGGCTCAATCTCCCAAATCAACTAACGATTCTAATATTTCTATGTCTTCTGTTTGTGATAAACTGGACATGTCATGGGAGAAAGTATCGTGTGTCGATGACAAAGGTCGACCCAATTTCAAAATGGACTGGGTTCCAAAGACTAACTAATCCCGCTCTGTGTCGGAGCAGCTATGGAGGCATATCATTAGACTTCGGTTTGTTGGTAGTAGCTGTTCCAGGCACATGATAGGAGACAGCTCTCAACTGTACAGTACTCAGAACATTATTTGAGAGTATGTGTCCTTGGCAGGAAAGGAAGAAAGGAAGAGATCACAAACGGGGTTTGTGCTTAACGACATGAAGAATTTTCGGATCTGTTCTGAGTTTACGCGTGCTGTTCTCAGACCTTCTGGATGCAAATTCAATCGGTGACTTACGATTTGCGTTTTATTCTCTATACTCCTGAGTTTTTCTTAACCTGATTCGCTTTAAAGACTAATTTTGTTTTAGGATAGTTTATATTTGCGCATTTACTTTCGTTTCTCTCTTATGCACAAATTTAGGGGGAGAAATAAAAACAAAACAAAAATTAGAAAATTTTAAAAATCCAAAAACATTAGAAAATCAGATAATCAAAAAAAATTGTTGGTTATGAAATGTGCTGCTTGAGGGAGATGTTTTGGGAAGTGATATGATAAAGTGATAACAGGCAACCTGAGTCTGCGTAACGTACCCGAAGTTGAAGGGTCTATACTTTGGTTTGATGCGTCGGTAGGCACGAATTTTTTTTAAATGGACTTGACTAGGGAGAGTTGAACTTAGGAAATTTATAGACTTGACAAATCTTGACCTAGTTAGATCCGTTCAGCCTGACAATACGACGCTCGAATAGGTTGAGCAGGGAGATATATATGGGAATCTACTCGTCACAATAATTGAACCCGTACTTGGAACTGTGGCTTAACTTTTCCTCGATGTGCGGATTCTATCCTTAATTCCGGTTGGATGGGGCGACTGGTAAATTCCGATAAATTAGGTCTGTAGAATATCATTTTCTTTCTTTCTGTCTGTTAGTCATATGTTGTCTCCTTTGCGTGACTTCCAATCCGACCTGGTACACAACATATGCAACTCTATTTCTCTGCAGGTTATATATGTGAAAGACTTCTTATCTGTTAGCCATATGTTGTCTCCTCTGCGCGACTTCTAATCCGACCTGGTACACAGCATATGCAACCTTCTACTTCTCAACCCCTCTGAAGTAATAAGTAATAAGTAATAGAATTCTGAATCTCTCTTCTCTCTGAATGGTTGTCTGCTCACCCGGTGTAAGGAGTACTCTGGAAGTTCTTGATGGCTGGGGCATATCAGGAAGCGGGAAACACGTTCTAGTACACTTAAAATTGAACACATACAGATTGTCTATAGATCTCGCTACTCAATTTAGGTGGATAACAATATCCTTGGTCGTCGTCAGATGAATTGTCCTTAAGATATAGTATCTAAGAAATTAGGATCAGATATAATTTTTAGGAACTTAAGTTCACCTGTCTTGTAACAAATAGTATGTCCTAAATTTGTCACAATTTTTCGTGTTTAAGTGGACGACAATACCGACGATCGACCAGACAAAGATGTGAATATGAAAGGTACCGATAAGTGGATAAAGGTTGTCTAAAAACTTTGATCCCAAATCTTTCTTAAAGTCAAATATCATTTTTATTTTTGTTAAATTTGTCATAGTTTCTTCTAATTTAAATATTAGGGGAGAATTAAAAATTAAAAAAAATCAAAAAAAAAAATCAAAAAAAAAAAATCAAAAAAAAAAAATCAAAGAAAAATCAGAAAAATTTAAAAATCCAAAAATAGTTTTATTTCTGTTTTATTTCTTGTTCAGAAAAATAAAAAATCCAAAAATATTTTTTGTTTCTGTTTTCATTTGTATGCTAAGTTTTCTTTTAGTTTTGTTTTGTCTTGAAAAGTGATTTCAAGTATAGATAAGACTCATGGAGTTTGTGTTGAAGATTTCTGAGCCAAAGCCTCGTCCGTGAGCATCGAAGAATTCACATTAGAAGGAGCAAGAAATGAAGATTATTCTTTCGACATTCAATCTGTCAACCCCAGAAGCATGGTGAAGCTGTACTTGAAGATTATGTCACGGATTGCATTGAAGCCTCCTCAATCAATCTGCTGCTATCTTTGTACCTGCTAAAGTGATCCAGAAGATTTGTTCTCTCTGTAGATTCTCAATCTGAAGCGCTATCTTTCAAGAATCTGTACAAGAAGCCTCCTCACCCAATGTGCGTTCAATGTCAAATTCTGCAGAAATCCCAACTGCTCAAGATGAACTCATTTATTGAAGATTCATATGTTCATCTTGATGCTGTGAAGCAATTTGAAGATTAATGCTGAAGCCAAGCTCCCAATGAAGATTAACAAGAAAAGCCAGCTACATTTTAGGGGGAGCTTGTTGGGCCAATTAGAAAAGAAAGCTATAAACCAAGGGGGAGATTGTTGGGTCAAAAATATGGTTTATACTTTGCTTTTCTAGAAAAATATATTTTTATGTAATGTTGTATGTGTTTGCGGTTTGTGTGTACGGCCGTACACAGGGTGTGCGGTTGTACACATGTGTATGGATGGAGGTCCATATAAATAGAGGAGTGCATGTGGGGGTGTAAGGTGAGAAGGCTAGAGAAGAGAGAGAAACTAGAGAAGAAGTGTGTGTGTGTGTGAGAGAGAATCTATTGTAAGGAGCATAATTCATATCATCAATACATCATTAGATTCAAGTTATTCTTCTTCTCCTTCTCTTCTATTTGATCTGACATCATCCAATTGATTGGGATTCTGCACCATCAATTGGATCTGATTGATACACAAGCAATTTTGGAGACTTACACCACCTGAATCAAACATCAAAAATCAATACATATTGAAGTTTCTCTTAAAAAGAACCATATCCAATTCAAAACCTGTGATTTTTAACTAAAATAGTTGATTTGAAGATTCAAATGATCAGGGTTAGGTTTTGATACAGTAAAAGACATGAGAAAAAACCTGGATTGGCCGATTGTTTAATGTAAAGCTTCAATCCTTCACCATGTCTGAGAGATAAAAAACACACAACGCTATGCTATCCAATCATTTTGACTAAAATCACATCGACAAAAAAACCCAAACAGGCCCCTTCACTTATGGAAACAAAAGAAAGGCATCCATGGAATCAAACAAAAGACCTATTCTTGCCCAAACAGGTTCCGGTTTTAGTGATTTTGGTGATGGAGAAGATGCCATTCAATATAAAAAAAATCAACAGATGGAGAATAGTTCAATCGCATAAGCCATGAAGGGAGATGGGGATGACGGGGAAGAGAATGAGAAATCGAGGATGCCACTTCTGTACTTTGAGCGATAAATAAGAAGGGAATTTCAAATTACCTATTATTATGCGATAATATTGCATGGAATTCAAATGAGAATGCCAAGTCAAAATCCGAGATCTTTGCCAAAAAAGTTGCACACACTTGGGTAAATGAACCCCCTTCATATCTTTGACTTTTTCAATGGTCAAGGAGATGGAGATTTGAATTACTTTTATATTTGACTTATCAAACTGTTTGACCAGATAAAATATATGCATAAACTTATTGTATATGATGTTTTAAAGGTTATACCTCTTAAAATTCAGCATTTGAGGCTAAATGCTTATTAAGGTGTGTGTGTGTGTGTATATATATATATATATATATATATATATATATATATATATATATATATATATTTACTAACTTATAAAAGAAATCCTACTATTTCTATAAATAGATCCAATAAAATAATAATATTTTTTTAAGACGTTCAACTCTCTAAGCGTAAAGTACAACTAATCATGAATAAAATAATATTAAATTTTAATCTGATTACCTTTGAAATCTTATCTCTTCCAAAAATTTGACCCGATCTCTTTAATCCCCGGTTTGAGTCAATGCTTATTCCTAAAATCTTGGCAAATATCTATCCATTGGCACACCATTCTCTCTATTGTTTGTTATTCCTAAAATTTAACCCCAACCTCAACCCACCTACGATCAACAATTAATAACATGAATCTCTCTGTTAATGGCCACCAAATTTAGTCATGCTCTTCACGATCATCGTCAGATTTAGCAATGAAAGGTGGGTTTTCAGCGCCCGGTGATTACATCTACTTCAAGTCCCAAGTCCCTCTCCACAAGATCCCAGTAAGTTTTTCTGGTCATAGATTTCGTCGATCTTTCACTTGATTATACATCTATTGACTTACCCAATTCGATAAATCACTAGTTTAGTTGGTATCGATTGTTACTTTCATTATGTCTAAACCCTATTTACAGTTTCGATTCAGCATCAATCGTTCGATGTTTACTCTCAATGAACCTAAAATTATTGAAATTCACATTAAACTGGAGCTATACTTCAACTTTTGAGATTAAATTGGCTAATTTATAGCTTCCGATTGGTGTATTACTTACAAGCATAAAGCATTAATCTTTATAGCAAGTTCTATAAACAGAAAAATGTTGATATTAGATTTTACATCCAAATTGATATAAGAATAACATATATAGACATTAATTTTGACATAAATTTTACAGATTTGCACAAAATAATGGAGATATTATGAATCCTGGAATTGCTAGAACAACAGATGTTTACTACAAACAAATCATGGCACTCTCCATGAAGGTAACAACAACTTTAAGATTGTTAAAGACAAAAACCAAGTTGAAGGATTCTTTTTCATAACAAAGTTTTCAGAAATCTTTTTTTTTTGTTTTGTTTCTTTTTCAGGATTATCAAGTGATTTCTGTTGATATTCCTCGTGTTTGGAACAATCAATAGTGGGTTCAAGCATTTGAGAAGTTTTTAGATGTTATTGATGTCCACCATGTAAGATTATCTGATTCCATTTTTGATGTTATTGTTATTTATTTATCTAATGAATCTTTTTTTTAACAGACATCTTCATGGAACATCACTTGGTGGATTTTTAGCACTACTTTTTGCTCAACATAGGCCAAGAAGAGTAAAGTCTTTGATCATTTCAAATGCATTTTTGGATACAAAATATTTCTTAGCTGCAATGCCTTGGGCCCGTGTGTACATATCATAAAAAAGGACACTTTCTATATACAATTATACACAAAAGTCTTTTTTTTGGACTAAATGAAATGTGAGTAAATGGCTATTTTACCCTTATGTAACATTGTTAGTTAGACCCCTTCTTTCCTGTTGAAACAGTATGTCCTAACAGGAATCCCAAATGGTCCACATGAACCATTTGTTGCTGATTCTGTGGACTTTGTTGTTGCACAGGTGAGTTTTATAAACACACATACTGAATTATTTCCTAATAATTTGAAAAAGAAAATCAATAGTTTAAAGTAATTATGTCGTAATAAATATGTTAAAAATATAAAACCTGCAGGTTGAGACCCTGGGGGGATTTGGCTTCCAGATTGACTGTAATAAGTGATGTTGCATCAGTGGGGTCTCTTCTTTTTTCGGATTCTCTAATCACTATAATGGATGTAAGCTTCCATAACTCATAATCATATTAAAAACAACAACCTAAACCTATCCCACCTAAGGAAATGTTAGATTTACACTTGCTGAATTAACACTTTGTTGTTGGTATTAATGAACTCGGAAACCAATTTTTACTTTAGAGCTATATTACAAATAAGCATGAATTATGTTTCATGTCATTGTTAGAGAGCTCAAGGAATGTTTATCCATATCTGTAAAACATAGGTTCTTGTGAATCATTTATTTAATTTTTTAATTAATTTGGTTAATAGATAATATTGTTTTGCAGGTAGAAGTGAAGATGCTACTGATATCATCATAGACTCATAGTATTACTTCTAACATAACTTTCTATTGGAAGGGTATGGATCTTGCTATGTTGGCGAAAGGGGAGCTTAAGGAAGGGGTGTTGATTCAGGTTTCTTGGGATATTTATCTATTTTAGGCTGATGGGTATGGGCTGGAAAACGGCATTAAGGAGGCTAAGTTGTCCAGCCTCAACTCCATACTCCATGGAGACTATTGGATCACTGCCCCCTCTAATGTCAGGCCGAATTACGTTGGAGTGATGACGCAAGCAAGGCAAGACATATCTAAAGTTTGTCTTTTATTGAAAGGTGTTGTTATTTATTATCTTTTTTATTATTTTTCCAATAATACCTTTTGTTAGATACATATTATTTGATTCATTACTTTATTTAGTTATTACTTGTTAGTTTTGTTGTTTTTTCGTCATATTTGTATTTCTCCAATTATAATTTTATGAAAGTCAATATCGTGCATGGAATAATGTATTAAAATATAGGCTTAGATATAAAAAGAAAAGTATAAAATATTACATTATGAATAAAATTCTTGTGATGGATGCTAGATAAAAGAAAGGTATAAGCAAGTCACTTTGTATGGATGTGTCCTGAATTTTAAAATGAAGGACTATAAACGTACACTACACACCAAAATATTTATTTTCTTTTGTATTGCGAGGGTTACATTGATTTGTTGCCGTAAAACCGATCGATAACAATATGCATATGTTTTGTGTTACTTGAAATCTAACATGTTTCCATATAGAACTTATTGCCGAATGAGAAACTATTTTTCGCCGCCGCTTTGCGCGGGTCTACGGCTAGTATATATATATATATATATATATATATATATATATATATATATATATAGAGAGAGAGAGAGAGAGAGAGAGAGAGAGAGAGAGAAAGAGAGAGAGAGAGAGAGAGAGCTAGGTTCAAATGTTTTAACTAAGTACTGTGTTATTGTATGTATAAATGTGGGCCAATCAAAATTAAATAATTAAATAAATAAAAAGGGTAATTTAGTAATTTTCTTAATAAATTCCAAAAATAATCCCTATAATCATGGTATTTCTCCAGTTTAAATCTCGTTCTCCTCTTTATCTAAAAACCGATTCTGAAAACCCTAAATTGAACAAATCGACATCAGTGACCCTTCATTGTCTTCTTCATAGATCGAGAGAGGGAAGAATCGAGCGATCAAGCATCGAACAGAGGTGGTCTTGGTGGTGGTAATCGATGTTCCCCCTTTCTTCCTTACTGATCATCACGTCTTCTTCCTTACTTCGAATGTCGATTTCTTCCCCCATCGCCTACGGTTCTACTGTGTCGATTTCTGCGTTTTTTTCAATGAGAACCTATTTCTGCAAAGTTGGAGATGTCGTGGATTACGCAAGCCCGGAGGTGGGTTCTTACGCCCAAGAGAGAATTCTTCCCGTAGATTTAGTTCTCGATAGGTCCAGAATTGACCCCGACGATCCAGATTCTGAATATGTTGAAACGATCAGAGGCGAAATCGAGATCAGTAGTTGTACATCGACTCATAGTCTCAGCCGCTTTAGTGGCACTGGAAGCAACATCATCGAGCCTAAATTCATAAATCATGGCAAGTTTATTACTTTTCTGTATTTATTATACTAAAAAGACATTGTTAAGTGTTGTTTTCATTTCGACTCAGTGAACCTAATGGGTACAATGCAATGTCTTTCATAGTTTCACTCATCAAACGTATGATGTAGTTATCGATATTTTCTCACAAATCTTTAAAAAAACAGGAATTATTAAAACAAACTACCAAACATTTTCTCCAGTATTTTTAGTATACAGGTCCTGATTGTAATTCGTTATGCCATTTCTGAAAACAGGACTACTTCGGTGGACTTAATTCAGACTTCAATGGATTGACCATAAAATGTCAAAGAACAGAACAAAAGCTCAAGAACCCATTTTAAGGTTTTAAATTCATATTTCAATGGTTTTTCTTTCATTTTCTCATATATATATATATATATATATATATATATATATATATATATATAAAATGTCAAATACCAAATGCAAATAAAAAATCACTTGGGCAGGATACAGCTGGCCTCCTGTAACATATTGATAAATAATGTTTAATATATATATATATATATATATATATATATATATATATATATATATATATATATATTAAACATTATTTATCAATATGTTACAGGAGGCCAGCTGTATCCTGCCCAAGTGATTTTTTACTTGCATTTGGTATTTGACAATTAACATAAATTTGTTGTTGGGTTAATATCTTTCTTGTTATTTCAGATCCTGTTTGGCTTTCTGTACATTGTGAATCTTGGAATAATATTATTCATTTATGTAGATGATTTCAATGGATGATATTGGTGAGATTCCAATTATATTGGAATGGAATGACGAATTCCAATTCTGTTGGAATCGCAGAAGTTGTTGCTTAAAGAATGGACCACATTATTCTTTTAGAATGTATTAGTCGTTGTTAGATTTGATGTTTTCTTCCCCGTTTTAATTGTTTTTTTAGTTTTATTCTTTAACAATAAATGTAATTCTTAACAATTGTTACCTGTATTTTATAAGAAATAATGTATTTTTTGTTTTTATTCTTCAATTGATTGTTCAAGATTTTGTTATTCTACAAGAAGTTGTTATTCTTCAAGAAGTTTTTAATGTCATCATCAAAAAATAGGTTCAAGAATATTGTTATTATTGATGGTTTAAGAATATTTTTATTTTTGAATATATTCATAAACAGATTCTGTCAGAATGTCTGAATTAAAAGAAATATAATTCGTAAAATCGGATTTTTAAAATTAATAGAATCTATGATCCCTTAAAAAAATACAATTTTCCTTCATTAAATCTATATTAGTTGATTAAATTACCCTTATAGTTAATTAAGATGATTTTTTCAATTATATTTAATTCAATAATATATATTAATCACTTTTTTAAAATAAGTAAATTTGATTGACCCACATTTATACATACAATAACACAATAATTACTTTAAACAAAATAACCTATATATATATATATATATATATATATATATATATATATATATATATATATATATACACTTGGACTATGATTATTTTTGAAAACTATTTAAGCTTTTTAGCTAATATAAAACTTCTTATTAATATTCTAATTGTTTATATTTTTGTTGTATATATTGTTTCTTTTATCCTTAATATATACATAAAAAATGATGCTCAAATTAGAATAATCAATAAAAGAAATCTTGTCAACTTGTTATGAATATATTATATTAAAAAAATTCAAAAATAATATAATATAAATATAGTAATGATATGATACGAAATAGATTGATTTCATGCACATAAAAATAGCAACAATGTCCCATATGTAATTTTAGCGTATTCGAAACGTTAACAAGCTTGTTTGTCTGGCATTGTTATAAATTTATCGAAGCAAACATGAAAAATTATTACACAGATAACAGATTCAATTAATTTGAAAAGAAATCTTTCAATGGATAAAAACGAAAACGTATGAACAAACTTCCTTTTTCCCAACTCTCTTATCAAATAGATAGCAACACTACAAATTGCAGTAGTACAACAATGTTCCCTCAATATATCATCAATTTTTCTCTTATCAATCTTGTAGAAACTTGCTTCACCATCTTAGCTTTTCTGGGAAATACTGAAAAAAGGAATACACAAAATGTAATCAAGTGAAAATTCATTAATATTTGATGAAATACACATAAAAAATAATGTCTTACCTTTTGAATGAGTGATTGGTAGTAAGGCTTCACCTTTTCAACATCAACACGGACTTTACTTTTACTGTAAAGATCATACTTACTGCAAATAACAATTAAACATAATATATCATTAATTAAATACTTTTATGTCATTAATTACATTTGCATTACGTGTACACAAAAGTTTGCATACTTACTTGAAGATTTGAAGCCATTTCAAGTTCTCAACATCTTCCTCATTCATCAAATGCTTATAAGCACCAGAACGATGCATTGCTGGCAGAATTTAAAAAAATAAATTCATACTCTAATTTTCTTTTAAGAAATAATATTAAATATATATAGCAACTTACGATAGAAAGAATGGTAACGAATGATAAATAATCCAGCTTGAGGCAAAGTAGTCCCATTTTCCTTTGCCACCTGCAAATTAAAAATGCAGAAATTGTTTTTAATTTCTCTTTTATTATAATCAAACTTATTATGCTTTTAGGGACCTACATTGAAGGTAACATATCCACAAAAAGAACAAATATATATTTTTATATATATGTTTTAGATTTCATACCAAGTACATATAATCATCATGGCCCCATGAAATCATCACATTTTCAAGCCCACATCCTTCCGAATAAATCCCATTCTTAGTTTGATAAACATGATTCTTAACATCAGGGTTTTCCTTGAAATACTGCACCATATATAAAAAAACATTAAATAATTTATCAATTGTCACTAATTCTATAATCTTTATGAATTAATTATAATTAACCTCTAGATTAAAAAAATATATATACCTTATGATGAACTATTGATTCGTCAAAAGCACAACCAAGAGGGTGTGTGTCACCCACAACTGCCCACTGTGGTAGCTCTCCAAATCTTGGCAGGAGTAGAACTTTTCCAAGGTCTACAAATAAAAAATATCATTATAATGAACAACATAATCCACCATGAACATGTAAATATATAGATATAGATATTAATTTATAATATATATAGATATATACCATGGATAAGGGCAGTCAAATGAAGCCAATCTTCATTTGGATAATCTTTCCTTATGGCTTCAGCTGTCTGTAACAAATGCTCGATTTGTGGTTCATCCAAATCAGGATCACTATCGTCTACGACTTCATTCAATAATTCACAACATTCCCATATACTCATTTCAAGCTTATCCAATTTCTTATACTCTTCTCTCATTTTCTTCACAAATTCATATGTTTGGTTAATGTGATTCATCCTATAGAATTCTTCCACCTGCTTCTGTCTTTCACTCTCGACGTCATAGTCTCTACAAGGTAGAACAATCTCAATATCATTCATCGTTCATTGATGTCGATGTTTATAAAAAAAACGCTTATTTGAGAGTTTGAAAATTTAAAAATACCTAAATGTGTGACCAAATGCATTTATTTCTGGGGCATCAAAACCACCACTAGCCACATTATCAGGCACTACAAACCCTCCATCTAATACCAATTCATGTGTATTATTATTATTATTGTTACTATAGTTCTTATTTTCCACCACCTCGGAATCTACAAATAAACAAGAACAAAATGTTATTATTCATAGCATCAAACAACTCTCTATTATAAACAATAACTATTCAAAAAAAAAAAGTTACCTGATTGAGGTTGGTCGATGCAAACAGTCATGTTGAGAATAACGAAAAATAAAAAGGAGATATAACACAATTGGTGTTGTTTTGATGATGAACAATGAAAAATACGAAGTTTTTTATAGGTGTTTTGAGAGAGGTCCTTGTTTGCTATTTGGAAAAGTTTTGAGTCCTCGTTTGAAATTAGATTTATATGTTACTGTTTTCACCTATAAAAAAACGCGATGATAGATAGATTGATACACGTGATAGGCTTGCCTTGCCCACTCTCACCATCACCGCGTGAAATATATTAACGGTTTATTTGAGATATTTTAGAAAGTGATGTACACGCGCAGGGAAAATCGAGTGAAGAATATGAGGATAGTATGACTCAGTTCCAGCGTGTAGTTAACCGCCAAAGCTAATAGATGAGAGAATCGACGGGGTTCTGAGTCATTGCCGACGATGCTTTGACTATTTTTCAAAATTTATTAGCTGTTTCCATTTCAATATCTGACATCATCAAACCAATTTTTGACTTCAAAGTAATCTCATCTTACGGTTATTAATTTGACACGTCACGTATCGATACTGCCTATCACAAACGTCCCGCACTGGATTGCTTATTTGGGTTCGTGCCCTTAACGTGTCAACGTTTATCACGTTTAACTTTCAAAAGAAAGTGATGAAGATCTATCATATATTATACAGATATTTTATATACAAAAATGCATTTTCAATGATTATAATATTATAAAAGGTAGTTAAAACTTTAAGGTATGTTTTTTCTTCTTTAACTTTTATAACAAAAAATATCTGATAAAAATCATCATCATTCCCACATTCATGTTATACTTATATTAATGAATAATACTTACAAACACAAATGTTATCATGTTCAGTTTATGTAAGAAAATATATACCTTTAGTCATGTTTGTGAATTTGAGATCTTCTTCCTCGACAACCATTGCAAGCATCAAAAATCCTCGTACTTGAATCACTAATGCTGTTTTTTCTTTCGAAATTGATGATAGAAGTTTTTATTGTAACTGTCTGTTTGATATTTATCCAAATAAGCCAACCGTTTGCACGTCTATCCTATCCGCCCAACTAATTCTATGGCCCAATTCATACGTTACTAGTTCATGTCTTCATCTGTTCTGACTACTGGGCTTTAGGCCCAAATTGAAGACTATTGTAATCTCTTCATCCTTCCTTATTATGAATTAGGATTTGGTGTAATCATATAAAAACCCACAAGTTTTTAGGGTTTTGTTGGTTTTGTCCAAAGTTGAATTTTATGTCCGTTTTTACCCTAACATTTTCCAAAAAATGTTCGGTTTTACCCTTTTACGGGTGATAGCAGGTTACTATTATATTAACTTCGCAAAAAACCCTTAAGTTTACAGGGTTTTTTTTACGTTTTTACCCTTAAGTTTATAATTTTTTTTAGACTTTTACCCTATGTATTTTTTTCCATATTATACGTATTCAAGTAGAAAAATCATATGTATATGTATATTATGAAAAAAATATACTTATGGTAAAACTGTAAAAAAAAATTATAAACTTAAGGGTAAAAATGCAAAAAAAATAGTAAACTTAAGGGTTTTTTTGCGAATTTAATATAATGGTAACCTGAAAAACCTGTTATCACCGGTAAAAGGGTACAACCGAACATTTTTCCGAAAATGTTTGGGTAAAAACCAACATAAATTTCAACTTTGGCAAAAACCGACAAAACCCTGAAAACTTGATGGTTTTTATGACATTAACCCTTAGGAATTATCAATTATCTGAGCCAATTATGGAGAAAACGCTGCACAAAAGTCCAGATAAATTTGGGATTAGGATTTTTTTTTAATCGGGATCGGATCGGTTTGATTTTTCAAAGTCGATTTTTGGATTTAATCCAAATCAAATTTTTTATTGGAAAATGGATATCCGGTTTACCTGATTTCGGATCGGACATAACCATATTGTTTATAATTATATGATTTTAAAAGCACTAATAGAAAAAGGTAAAAATACAAATATTTAATCCTAAATTTGAAAATAAAATATTTGAGTAAATTACACGAATGGTCCTTATAGTTTAAGGTAATTTGCACGTTTGGTCCCTAACTTATTTTTTTTAACTCAGAAGGTCCCTATTATTTGTGTTTGTTACACGTTAGGTCCCTGTCTTACCTAAAAAATATTTTGCCCTTGATTTTTTAAAATATTTAAATAAACACACCCCAACCCCCATCACCTTATCTTACTTATCCTACCATTTTTTCCTATTTAAATAATAGTTTTTTTTAGGTAAAATAGGGACTAATCGCGTAACAAAAACAAAAAGTAGGGACCAAGCGCGCAAAAAAAACAAACAATAGGGACTTTACGAGTTAAAAAAATAAGTTAGGGACCAAGCGTGCAAATTACCCCAAACCATAGGGACCATTCGTGTAATTTACTCAAAATATTTTTAGTTTGCCAAATGGTTGTGTTAATGAAATCAAATTTTATCTAATAGGAAAATTCTTGAATGGAGTCTTCTTCCGCAATATCACACACTCATCTACACAAATATTGTGCAAGTTCTTATACATGGATTTGCTTTTTGATGGGTAATAGAAGTGGTCTTTTATGTTCATTGATTAGGCAGTGAGTTATCCAACCAGCCACCAAGAGAACAAATGGGTTCCGAAACCACTCCACTCTAGAATCGAAAATTGAGGTTTCTTTTCTTTCCACTAAACTCCACTAAACTAAAATATTAAGATTTTTCTAATATTTTTAACACTCATGTGTTTGTATAAAGTTTAATGCTATATAATTTATCAATTCGCTACTTGGGATGTAAGTTCGTTATTGTTTACTAGCATCCTCTTGCAAATATTATGAAGTTGATGGTTCGTATTTCGGTGACATCTAAACTATTCCTCGTTGCCCCTTATCACATTAAATGATTTAAATCTCCGTTTTAAGTAGCACAAGACATAAAAGAACAAATTATATTATGTTTGACATGCATTAGACTACAATTAGAACTCATATCAATAAAACAAAATTTGCAATTGTTTTGTCCCATTCAAAAAGATGGGACCGGGACTCACTCCCAATTTCTTATCTCTGTAAAAGACGTAAACACTCTCCTCATCTTTATAATCAGAAATAATCCTAAAAAACTTGTATAATACTAATCAATAAATGGATTTCTTTATTGATCATATTTGTTTTCATAATAAAGGAATAACCATTGAAAGTTTAACTGAAAATAAACATTAAAAAACTTTTGGTTCGGTTTTGGATTTATTTGAATTGCCGATAATTTGTGAAATTAAAATTACTACACCGCAGACACAAATAACAAGTATTTAGATGACAACTTGTACTGGGATAATTTTTATGTCATTAATACAAAATTTTAATTAAGAAACTTGTAGGATAATGAACACATCATAAACCTAAAAGATATGATCATCTTCAACCCATTAGAATAATGCTGTCACATCATCTCCACTACATCTTCGTTACCACGTAACTATAATTTGGAAATGATTATCACTCCGTATTATTTATCTTCTTTTACATTATGTTAAATAAAAAACCGAATTATTAAACATAAATAAATATTTTACAAATAGAAAAGAACAATAAATTAAATAAAAAAACATAATTTTAAAATTCAACAAAACTTCTACTAATAAAAACAACATAAAAAAAATGAAACGTTAATACATGAGCATTAGAAATTGAAAATACATAAAAATTAAAGCTTACATTACTAATAAAAAACATTGAAATTAAACTAGCAAATAAAAAATACTACTCGTCGTCATCGTCATCGACCTCGTTCTCATCATCCGCATCCTCATTTCCTTCGTCGGCATTGTCATCGTGTTGTTCGGATTGCTTTTGTCATATGTGCTCAGTCAAATTGTGATGTAAATTGTGATGTGTTACCCTGTTTTGTATTTCAAAAAGTCATGTGATTTATGATGGGTTGCTGACTTATATTAATGCAAGTGGATTAAGTCTATCGTTCAGACTATACATACAAATAGCCCTACCATCTCCTTCTATTATCATGTTATGTAAAACAGCACAAGCTTTCATCACCTTTATAAATTTGCCCTATCCCATGCTCGTGTCGGATGTTTGATTATGTGTCACTTTTGTTTGAGGACTCAAAACGCCATCCTTCCTTGCAAATTCATGTGTGAACTTAAACAATTTGCGTTTTTCATTGAACGGTTATACGTATGACTTGACAAATGTAGCGTACACTTGATATATCTCATCACGAAGGTAATACCCATAATTATATTCATGTCCATTGACAACGTATAACATGTTTGGTTCTTTACCCTGAAAAATGTCGTTACATAGCGGAGATACTCCAAACACATTCAAATCGTTGTTTGACCCCGCCACACCAAAGAATACATGCCAAAATCATAAGTTATGTGAAACAATTGCTTCTAATATAATATTTGGCACACCATGATCACCCCGCGTGAATTGATACGCCATGCATTGAGTCAATTTTCCCACACCCAATATATACAATCAATGCTACCAAACATTCTTGGAAAACCATGTTTAGCTTGATATGCAGTATACAACTCTTCGACATTGCTTCTAGTTGGATTTCGCAAGTATAGATCACCATAAAGATCTATAATATACTCACAAAAAAGATATGCACATTCTCGACACGTCCTCTTAGACATTTTAAAATACTCATTTGATGTGTCTACGACTATGCCGTATGTTAATTGTCTAAAAGTTGTTGTGCATTTTTGAATTCTAATAAAACCACGTTTACCTCTAGAATCTCATCTCAATTGAAAAAGCTCATAATTATTTGTCAAATCTCTAGTTATACGTAAGAATAAATTTTTACTAATACGAAAATGATTTTCGAATTTCGATAGGTCGTATAAACTATCAAGGGCAAAGTAATCACGTACCAAAAATTTGTTTGTCGTGATACGATCCTGGTTGATCGAAATTCCACGCTTCTTCTCGACATTTGAATGTTCGACTATCTGACGTACAATGTTGTGTGCCATTGACAACAACGTGTGGAAAACCAACCCATCATTATGATGAAGAAGAAGAAATTGAAGTAGAAAAATTATTCATATTCATGAAAGAGTGTGTTTTAAGGGATGTAAAAATATGTTCAACTGTATGTATTTATTCGTAAATGGATTAAGTTTAAATTTAAATTTTGATTTTTTTTAATTCCTCTAAAGCACGCAAAACAGTTAAATTGACATTAACCAATCAAAATCTTCCTCTTCGCTCATAGCGGGGTTCACGTCGCATGACACCTATGCCCGTTTGGAGAGGTATTCATGCGTAGGTTGGCCTAGGGATGAGCTTTAGAACAAGACCAGTTCGGAACCAGAATCGGTTTTCGTATATTATAAGAACCGGGAATCGGACCGCCGGTTCCGGTTCCGGTTCCGGTTTTTCGGTTATTTTTCAAAATAGAACTTGTTCAAAATATTATAGATGATATGTTATCTTCCGGAGCTTGTAAATGATTAAATATTTAACCAAATTATGACTTTTTACATTCTAAATTTTAGTACAAACACTAAATTACACAATGAAAAAAGAATCAAGTAATTTCGACTTCATATGAGTGAGTTATACGTATTTTAAAAGCGGGACAGATTTCAAAAAACAAATGGTGAAACAGAAAATACGCAACATTGATATGTTGTCTTCCGAAGTCTATAACTGATTCAATATCTAACCAAAATATGTGTTTTTATAGTCTAAAATGAACTACAAACACCAAATTACATGCTGAAAAAAAAAATTAAGTAATTCCGACGTCATATGATTGAGTTAACTTATTTAAAAAAATATGACAGATTCCAAAAAAAAACAAAAAAAAAATGTTGAAATAGAAAAAAACGCAACATCGATATTCTTTCTTTCGGGCATGTGTCTGATTCAATATCTAACTAAAACACATGTTTGTACAGTAAAAAATGAACTACAAACTCCAAATTATATGTTGGAAAAAAAATCAAATAATTCCGACTTCATATGAGTAAGTTATGCGTATTTTAAAAAATGAAAAAAATGTTAAACCGGTTCCGATTTTTAGAACCGAGACTGGTTTTCATAAAAATGGAGAACCGGTAACCGGACCTTGTTACCAATTCCGGCTCCGGTTCCGGTCCGGTTCCAGTTCCGGCGGTTCTAATGCTCATCCCTAGGTTGGCCTGTCACGTTAGACTTCACACGTCGCTTGGCCTCCCATGTCGGACAACCTAATAACATTGATTTTTTTTTAAGTTGTAAAAGTCTGCATAATTCTTGGTGTTCATTCCAATGTCCATCGGGATTGTGATAGCACATCTTTTTTTTTTCTTCTAGTTATGAAAAACTTTTAAACATTTTTTTTGTCGTAAAATATTCTTAAGGGTAAATGTCACTGTTTCTTTTTTGGCATTTAAGGGGTACAAAGTGTAGTTTTACGTACTCTTGAAGCCATTTTATAGAAAATGAAGGGGTCAGCCGGTTAGCCCCATCCTAGTCAGCAGGTATCATAAGACATGTCATTTAAAATATTGCCATGTCGAAATTTTCATTACCACATCAATAAATGACCTTTTGACCTACTTAACCCTTTTGTAAATAACATACTCACCCGTCACTATCTTCTTCCCCGTTCTTCTTTTACTGTTATCTCTCCAAATCGATGTTATGGTTGTGTATATGGAGGGCGATCTTCATTTTGCTGGCATTTTTACTAGGTATCCCACAATAAGTTACTAAGATGGAGCTGAGCAACGCTTTGAAGACGTCGATTTTACGGGAATGGACTTGAAGGAATTTCTATTGTTTATTCAAAGATTTGCAAACGAGGAATGTGTGAATGTGTATTTTTGCATGCTAGATATAGATTTTCCTGATGGATTGAGGATAATAGCCATCGAGAAAGACTACCAAGAGTTTATTCAAGTAGGGTATGACAATGGATGTGTAATCCAAGTTTACATGGATCATCTTGGTTCTAATGTCCATCAATGGATAGTGGATGACCAAGCTGAAGTTTGCAGTCCTGAAGTCGGGTGTAGGGGGAATAATGAGGAGTTGCATAGCCTGGGAGCTTTTCAGAATGAGATTGATGACTTGCAAGGTAATGTACATGATGACCTTGGACATGTTGATTCCACTCCTATGAATAAGACCATAAATGATGATTTGTTGAGCAAGTTATGCCCCAAGGTGCAGTCAATCTCATCAAGTCCTCCTCATGAGGATGCATATTTTCGTATGGATGACAATGACACAATTGTTGAGGAAGTAACAACTTATAATGAAAATGTTAACTGGAAAAAACAAAAAACTTGTGTTAAGTATGAGATTTGAAAGTCCAAAACAGTTAAAACATATGTTATGTAATTATGCTGTTGCTAATGGATATTAGTTGTGCTACAAGAAAAATGATAGTATGAGACTTTTAGTGAAATGTTATTCTGGCCAGTGTAAGTTTAGACTTTGTGCCTCATGGATGAGTGAAGAACAATCTTTCCAGATTAAGTCACTCATAGATGAGCACAATTGTGCAAGAAATTTCAAATTGGGATCAATTGTTAGTTATGCTTGGATTGGCAGCCATTTTACAACTAAGTTCTTAAATAAGAAAAAAAATGAGTGTTAGGATGCTTAAAGAAGAGGTCAAACTAACTTTTGGAATAGATGTCAGTATGGGACAGTGTAAGAGAGCAAAGAAACATGCCATTGAGCTAATTGAAGGAACACTTGTTGAGCACTATTCAAAACTTTGGTCTTATGGTGAGGAGATAAGAAGATCAAACCCTGGATCAACTGTGAAGATTGGTGTCAATAGTATGCCTGATGGGAAGATTTATTTCAGTAACTTTTACGTATGTTTTGAGGGACTAAAGCAAGGATGGAGAGGTTGTCACACCCCCGAACCAGACGACGGAAAACGTATGGGGGCTTGTGCGTTACTTCATCTTATAATATCATCACAATGTATATAATTGAAACAAGACAACACCATCATCATACATATCAAAATACATCCAACATTGTTTACATCAAGTATAGTATCATAAGTTACATGCCAAAAATATTCAATGTATGACGATAACAAAATAAGACAAATTCCACATGTTCTTGCAGACCTTTCTGCTTAATGATTCCCTGAGAATACAAGTTATTTTGAAAATGTCAACATATATAATGTTGGTGAGTTCATAAGCATGTTTGAAGAAAAGTTTTGTATTGTTCGTGAAACACCGGAAAATCCAATATTTTCTATAAAATGGTTTGAAAGTGATGTATCAAAATCAAGTATTAATGCATGTGTGTTTTCTATTGTTGAAATGTATTTAAGAATGTAATCTGGATAGAAACCCTGTGTTTTCTATTGTAAGTAGAAGGTATTGTTTAACTGTATGTTTCCCCAGAAAATCCTATATTTTCTATTTACAAAGTGTCGTGGTCTCAAACCCTAAGATCGAATATCAGTGTATGTATGTTTTTGTATTAACAAGATTCTTTATGTCTTCCGTAAAATTTATGATGGAGAGAATCTCTATGTGGGTCGTTTTAACCATACTTGATTATGATGAATTCGCCTGTTGTGGCATTTTTTAGGTGCCAACTTGTTTAAGGTAAGGTTTGTCACCCTAAACTGGCCTAGTCTAGCTGTAGTGAACAACTCAGGTATGGGGTGTCACCTCGTATAGATCTATACACAAACTCTCGCTCTCCTTCCAGGAGACTCTGGTTATAACTACATGCTACGATTGTACACTCAAGAGGTATCAACCGACATGTCTCACTAGCATCCTTAACTGAGTTTACGCGAATATTGTATTATATAATATAATGTTTCCGTGTGCATGTTATGTTTGAAAAGCCCAATGAGTATGTATATGAATGTACGAGGCCTAACAGACATGTAGAAGGACCACTAAGGCCCAATAAACATTTAATGTATAATTTAGGTCCAATAAGCATGTATATGGGCCACTAAGGCCCAATAAACATGTAATGTATAATCCATGCCCAATAAGCATGTAAATGGGCCACTGAGGCCCAATAAACATGTAACGTATAATCCATGTCCTATAAGCATGTAAATGGGCCACTAAGGCCCACTAACATGGATTATACATATTAGGCCCAATAAACATGAAAATTTAAGTCTTTAGCACATTTGTATATAAATTAACATTTTTGGCCCAAGTATATATATAAGTTGATGTTTTCAGCCCATTATTATAAACATTTACATTTTCGGCCTAGCTATATATATAATTTACATTTTTAGCCCAATTTAGATAAAAATGACATTTTCATCATATTATATATATATATATATATATATATATATATATATATATATATATATATACACTTTACATTTTAAGCCCAATTTAGATAATATATATATATATATATATATATATATATAATTTACATTTTCAGCCCAATTTAGATAAAAATGGCATTTTCGACCCAAGTTTTGTAAAAACAACATTTTATGGCCAAATCCAAATAAAGTGACAATTTCAACCCATAAAACCGTAAAATTACGTTTTTGGCTCAAATTTGTGTAAATTGACAATTTAATCCATAAAAATTATAAATTTACAATTTAAGCCCAAAGAAACCGTGAAGGCCCACATTAAGGCCCATTATATGAAATTTAACACTTTTGGCCCTTTTAAAACTATGGTTATCATAAAGAACCATTTTTATGTATATATTACTCTTTTAGTCCATGTAAAACCGTAAGTTTCATAAAAATTCCATTCTTTTTGTTTACTTATCAAAGGGAAATCTCCAATAAAGTCCTAATATTTTAGGTCAGTTTACGATTTAGTCCCAAATTAAATTTTGTTTACAAAAAAGGACAGATTACCGGCTAAAACTTCAGAATAACCCTTCGTGGCCGGTTTCATAGATTTAGCCGGTATCTCGTCTTTTTTCGTTAATTAATCAAAATTTTGGGGCTTTTTCATTAATCAATCAAAATTTTAGGGCTTTTTCATTATTTATTACCAATAAACCAAAATATTTGGACTTTTCTGAAGATTACCTTTAAACTAATATATATTATATGATCTAATTTAATATGTACTATTCCATGTCTTCTTTCTTATGCTCTTCTAGGCTCACCGTGTGTTTTTATCGGTGTCGTCAAACCCAACAACAAAAATCTCACTCACAAGCCTCATTAACTCCATTGATTTTCCAAAGTTATCCATTCACAACTCTATGACCATCTTTCAATCTCCAAATAAAGAACGGAGAAAATCCTTGTTGAATGCGTGAATGTCCCAATTACCTAACCATGACTTAAACAGTGGTCCCAACACTTTGATGTTCCTATTACCTAACCATGACTTGAACCCATCCACTAATGGCGTTGTCCATAGTTTTGTTAACAATAGAAGACGAATCTCACATGTTCAACCACTGATACATTGACTCAAGCCTTACTTGACCCTTGTTTCCTTACAACACTATAGAAGCCCCAACATAAGATGAATCTCACATGGTTCATAATTTATTGTTTTTTTTTTGTCAAAAAGTAAAGCATTTTGGAAGCCCCAAATAGACTAAAACGTAATAATGACAATTATTGTAATATCACACCAATTGTCATTATGACTTAAACGTAACATCACAACAATTGTCATTATTATATTTTAGTCTATTTGGGGCTTCCAGAGGAATGCATTAGTTTTTGGCAAGACAAAAACCAATAAATGATGAACTTTTTGATAAAGATCGAAACACAATCTTATTGATGGATAGCTTGTAGATATACCAAATTAATAGTTTAATAGTTTATGATGGATAGCTCGTTGACTTTTTTTACAATTAGATTTAAAATTCTTCATGGTTTTCAGTACATAATATCGAGTTGAGATTTTTTTACATATGTTGAGTTTTTTAAGCTCGATGGTTCATTCTTCATGGTTTTCAAGCCCTATTGTAACACTCTAATCTTCCAAATAAAAATTTCATTTTTAAAATCACATAAACTCAATATCACATTTTCCAAAAACCACAAAATGTATAAATTGTCAAAACACAAGTCAACGAATGTTTAATAAAATCCCAGAATCCTCAAATCATGATTTCTAACTGATGTATACAAGCAAGCTGGTGCCTTCCCGCGATCCTGAGAAGTACCTACTCTCAGAGTGTTAAGATGATAAGGGAAGCAGAAATGAAGGCTTAAGGTCCTTTAAATAGGACCCAAACCCTGAAAATTAGGGTTTTCACACTCAGCTCCTACTCGTCGAGTTGGGGTCCTCCAACTTGTCGAGTAGACTCTAGAAATTACGCGACTATTAACACTCTCTACTCGGAGAGTTGCAGCCTCCAACTCGTCAAGTTGATCAGACTACAAGAATATAAATTAATTAAATATTATACCTGGGAGTCGAATGTTACACCTATTGTAAGGAAACAAGGGTCAAGTAAGACTTGAGCCAAGGTATTAGTGGTTAAACCATGTGGGATTCGTATTTTGTTGTTAAGAAAACTATGGATAATGCCATTAGTGTATGGGTTCGAAATAAGGTTCAAGTCATAGTTAGGTAATAGGAACATCCGAGTGTTGGAATCGTAGCTCGTAGGTATACCAAATTAATATTTTAATAATTTAAGATGGATAGATTGTTGACATTTTTTTACAATTAGAATTAACATTCTTCATGGTTTTCAGTACATAATATCGAGTTGATTTTTTTACCTATGTTGAGTTTTTTTTAAGCTTAATGGTTCATTCTTCATGGTTTTCAAACCCTATTGTAAGGAAACAAGGGTCATGTAAGAGTTGAGCCAATGTATCAGTGGTTAAACCATGTGGGATTCGTATTTTATTGTGAACAACACTTTGGACAATGTGAATAGTATATGAGTTCGAAATAGGATTCAAGTCATGGTTAGGTAATAGGAACATCTGAGTATTGGAACCATGGTTTAAGTCATGGTTAGATAATAGGGGCATCCACATAATCAACAATGATTTTCTCATTTCTTTATTTGGAGATTGAAAGATGATCGTAGAGTTGTGAATGGATGATTTTGGAAAATCAATGGAGTTAACGATGCTTGTGAGTGAGATTTTTGTTGTTGGGTTTGACGATGACGACAAAAACACACGGTGAACCTAGAAGAGCATAAGAAAGAAGACAGGGAATGATACATATTAAGTTAGATCATGTAATATATACTAGTTTAAAGGTAATCTTCAGAAAAGTCCAAATATTTTGGTTTATTGGTAATAAATAATGAAAAAGCCCTAAAATTTTGATTAATTAATGAAAAAGCCCCAAAATTTGGATTAATTGACGAAAAAAGATGAGATACTGGCTAAATCTGTGAAACCGGCCACGAAGGGTTATTCCGAAGTTTTAGCCGGTAATCTGTCCTTTTTTGTAAACAAAATTTAATCTGGGACTAAATGGTAAACTGGCCTAAAATATTAGGACTTTATTGGAGATTTCCCACTTATCAAAAGTGGTCCTTTTTACAAGCACGAGCTTAGTCTTTCAACATCTTTAACATGTATAATACTTTTATCTTCAAGGTAAGTTGTATAAAGTGGTTTAGTTTACATATATTGTCGAGATCTATGAAGTTCCTCACATAATCACAACATATAACTTAGAAATCACACATAAACATGCACAAATACATAGATCTAGCACATAAGCAACTTGTATCCTCGCTCAAAAAATTGTAAAACCGAAAAACAAGGGGTATGAACTCACATTGGGTTTTGGATTCGGTTTTGATGAAGAGATGAGAGGAGATGATGTTGTTTTCGGCCTTGAGTGCTTCTTTGGAAGGAGTTTCGAACTTAGATGGTCCTAGGAAGCTAGAACACGAAATGAACCTTTGTAAGGAAGAGTTCTCAACATAAAATGGAGAGTAAGTATTTGTGTATGATAACTGTTGGGTTTTGAGCATTCTAACACTCCTAAGTGTACATGCAACCCTAAATACCTTGGATCTATGTTTTCTCTATTATACATGCAAATATGAATTTTCCAAGGTATTACCTTATCTAGCATACAATCTTTTAATACTTGGGTAATATAACAAGTTAGAATACATACCTCTTGATGTAGCTTGACTCCATAAAGCTCAAGAGCCTAGTACCCCAAGTGTGACACCTCAAATGGTTCACACAACATCACCAACACATGGAATAACCATGAGAAGAAGACACACATGCTCAAATTGGCTAGCCCTCATATATGTATCACTAGTGCCAATTTCTTAAGCTAAAGGGTTCTTTATATAGTGTGGCTATTAGGGTTACACCATGTAACTCATGACTTTACCCATTCCTTATGCTCCATGTGTTTTAACCTCCATAGAGTATCCATGGGTCACCTCATGGGTTAAACCCAACATAAGGAATCTTGGATCATAAGCCCACATATATAAGAATGAATGATTTACGCAATCAATCCCCGTATATTTAATTAGTCTCTTTTGAGCACTTAATTAAGTCCAAATTAATTCTTGATCTATACTAATTAAATAACATGATTTCATATTAATATATTAGAACTTATAATATATTAATATGTCACAAATGTCCTCTTCTCACAAACGGTCTATCCAAATGTTCCGATACCATGCAACCCAAATGGACCGTGCAGAGTCGGGTCAAGTACATACCAATTATAGTTACGGACTTAGACAATAATCCAACAATAACAACTTACCAAGAGTGTGAAGAACTTGATGAAAACCTCTTGAAAACACACACCAAGTCACGATTTTTAGGAGGAAAGTGAGAGGCTTACTTTGGAGAATTTAGAGAGAGTAATGTTTTTGAAAATGGAGAAGGGTGATGGTGGGGAGTAGCTCTCAGCCGAGATTAAGAAGGAAGAGAGAGGGGTTAGCTTGGTTATTACATGTAGGTTTAATTCTAGATATATGGAGGATATTTCATGGATTACCATTAAGCAATGAGGAGGTGTCAAAGTCCTTAATAAATCTCATTTTCTCTTTTTTTTTTCTCTTTAAACCCGAGAATGGAGATGGAGGTGAAAAGAAAAAGAATTGTTGGGCTAGTATTGATTATCAACCAAATTTATAAGGCATAATAAGGAAGTTTTCGGCCCATTGGGCCCACATGTGTGTTTACGGCCCAAAAGGGTAAACACAATGGGTTTTAGGCCCATTAGCATCATTTATGTGGGTTTTGGCCCAATAAGGCCCATGAAAATGATATGAGACATTCTAGGGCCATTATGGCCCAAATGCTATAGTTTAATGAATGTGGGTCCAATTAGGGCCCAAATAGAGTTCCAAGCCCAAAGTAGTTAAACTGAAAGTTTATTGGTCCATTAGGCCTAATAAGAGGATCCTAGTCCATATTAACTTGAACCATGATTTATAGGGTTTTCAACCCATAGTTGACTATATGGAATGTATTGTATTAGGTTTTGAACTCAAATCAAGAGTTTGGATTCAAATGGATGGGTTTGATTAAGCATAGAGTATGATTTTTACTTAGAATACATGCCTTACAATAGATGATGTTTACTTGAGAATATAATTTTCTAGCTAAAATACTAGTTGTGACAGAGGTAGTTGAAGAAGAGTAATAAATATGGTTGGTGTTTCTTGAAAGGCTTATGTATAGGAGAGTTAATATGTGCAATTGGAAAGGATGCTAATAATCACATATTTCCAATTGCATGGGCAGTTGTTTGTGGGGAAAACGAAAAGAATTGGAAATGCTTTTTGGAGAATTGAAGGGATGACCTAGGAATGGAAAATGGTTTTGGTATTACTTTGATGTCAGATCAACATAAGGTATGTTAACTACCATATCCTTTAATTTTAGTCTAATTGTAGTTATTTGTTTTAATAATTTCCCTTTATGGTGTAGGGTTTGTTGGAGGCTATGAAAGACATTTTTCCTATTGCAAAACATAGGCAGTGTGCAAGACATACTATAGCCAACTTTAAGAAAAGATTCACAGGAGTACATTATGAGAGGATGTTTTGGAGGGCATGCAAAGCATCCACTGAGCCTTTGTTTAATGCAGCAATGAAGGAAATCCAAAATCTTAACCCTGCAGCCTTTATATATCTTATGGAGAAGAACCCTAAATCATTGTGCAGAGCTTTCTTTCAGGAGGGTAGGATGTGTGATGTAGTAGAAATTGATTATCTGAAAGTTTTAACAATGTCATAAGAGATGCAAGGAAAAAACCAATCATCACAATGCTAGAGGAAATTAGATTGTATGTTATGGAAAGATAGTTTAATTTGAGCATGAAAGGTAGTTCATGGTCTGAGTTTAAACCATGTCCTGCAATTACAACCTTACTTAATAAACTTAAAAATCTCAAAGGTAAATATAATTTAATATGTTTACTTTGATTACTATAAACATATACTAACTTCCATCCAATGTGTTTAGATACTTGCAGGTTCTACCAACTGGTTTAAACCAGTTCGAGACAAGAAACATGGCTGAGTCTTACATGGTGGATTTAGACAAGAAAACCTGCTCGTGTAGAGTGTGGCAACTGAATGGCGATAGTTGTGTGCATTCAGTTGCAACCATTTCCTTTCTTAACAGGGATGTTGGAAGTTATGTGGATCCAATGTACTTTGGAGCATTTTACAGGAACACTTACAAGTATCCAATGAAGGGGATGAATGGGAGCAATATGTGGCCATGTACCGACTATAGTCCACCACTACCACCATTGAGGAAAAAATGTCAGGCAGACCGAAAGTGAATAGAAGAAAGGAACCAAGTGAAAAGGATACATGGCACACGGTCTCAAAGGTTAGAAAGAGAATTTTATGCAGTGTGTGTAAAGAAGTTGGACATAACAAGGTTACATGTCCTAAAGTTGACAAGCCCAAAAAACTTAAGGCCAAAAGGAAAAAGAAAGAAAATGGAGGAAGTAATGGAGGTGAAGGAGGTAGTGGAACAAAAACAAATGAAGGTAGTAATGGAGGTGAAGGAGGAAGTGAAAAAAAAACAAATGAAGGGGGGTAATCGAGGTGAAGGAGGTAGTGGAACACAACCTAAAGGAAAAGAGGCTACAAGGAATAGGAAACATTCTGAAAGGATTATAAAAAAGAAGTTGGCTAAGAGGGTTTGAAGGAAAGAATGGAGAAGGCAATACAAGTGCTAATCTACTAGATATTGAATAAGGATAATGTGTTTGTTTTGTATTTAAGTTGTTGGATGTTGTTGGATTTACTTATGGATGTTTGTTGGATGTTCTTGGATTTACGTATGGATGTTTGATGCATGCTTTTAGTACATTTGGTTGTGTTACCTATATGTGTATGGTTATGTTATTTGAGATCCGATATACAACTTAATATTATGTAATGGACGTGCATGGTTGTGTTAATAACTTCCTGTATTATTGTATATCTATGTGGTCCACTAAACTAATTTCCAATTAAAATATGTCCATGCAAATTATTGATAAAGTGGGACAGTAGTATGACAAAAAAAATAGCCCATTACAACTTTTGTGGTCCACTAAATAACGATGTTTTCATTAATTTCCAACAGGATTACAGAGCCACATTTATCCAAATTATTACAAATCATCAAGAAAATACCATTAACAACCCATTACAACTTGTACACTATTATGTCAAAGAAAATAGTCAAACTAAGAAATAAACAATTTTCATCTTCCAAACATCAGACTGAAGCTTCTTATTCGACCTATGCAAAGTTGCAATCATGATAGCCTCACCAGTTGTGCTTGTTGTATCAACTTCATCTACCCAACAAATAAACCTATTTCCGGGATCCTGAGATTAGTTATTTGTGAGAAACAAATGATTTATGCAGAAAATCGTTTTCAAATCTAGGGATACAGTACAAGGAAAGTTGCAATCACTTTTTACCTTTTTTGGGGAAAGCGTAAAAGGGTCGTCCTGGGTTGCTCCGAGTGGTTGAGGTTCGTATTATAGCATCTACCCACAGGAACATTCCACTGATTTCATGCTTCCTTCCATCTTCATACCTTCAATTTGCACCGAGAGAAGGACAAGCAAGCAAAAAACAAGGATTAAATGGTAACAGATCTATGTGAGTGGTATATATTTGTGACTACAATGTCAAATGACAAAAATACCCCCAAGTATGTCATTAACTAACGGGACAATTCTTGGGCTAGTGTTATAAAAATAGTTTATTTAAATGTTAAACTGATATATAGCTTAGTTAACGATTACATAGTCATTTATACAATGGCCTACTAAGACAGGACTTCATCATCCACTTCAAACGATTACACCAAAAAGATAGTAATCCACATAAACCCTAATAGACAACATTGCAAATTAACACAAAAAACACAGACAACCTAAGACAACAAACAACACCAGAATCATGATTACATTAGAGTGTGCATTTTGTCCACAAGAAAACCAAGCGTCACCACCATGAGTCCCACCAGCACAACTGTCATAGCTTGCATCTTCTTATCGTTACAGTCTAATCGACTCTGCACAACAAGCATTTCGACCCTTGATATCACATAATCACGCCCCATTTCCTCCTTAATGCGATCCATCTCCACCTGTGTTTCCGCCATTCTCTCCTCACAATCGCAAAATATTGTGTGCATGTCATTGAAGTTCATCCGGTCTCGAGAATTTAAAGATATCGAATCTGGTGACGGTGGTGGGGTAGCCATGTTGTGATTCTCGTGAAAAGGATTGTCTCCTTCTTGTCGGTAAATGTTTGGCCGAAAATGGGTATATATATATTGGGACCACAGTGACCCTCGTGAAAAGGATTTGATTTATTAAACCATACCTTTTATATATATTGGGACCACAGTGACCCTTAGGGCCCAAGCAAACGATTCGACTCAACTCGGTGACGTGTAGGGCGAGTTGACTCAGATTGAACTCATTAGATGACTTGGACTATGACTTGGCTAAGAAACCTCTTAAAACAGATCAAGGGACCATTTTAGCCGATAAAACTACACTTTGTACCCCTTAAATGCCAAAAAAAAAAAAACAAAAGGGACCATTTAAACCAAATGATGAAACTTTGTAGGGCTACAGTGACATTTACCCTATTCTTAAATATAAAACAAGTAGAATTCCACCTTGTGTAGTTAGGTCCAGATGACATATCATCGGTTTTGTGACCAAAAACAAGAGTAAGGTGTTATTTGGTTCGCCAAATGTTGCTGAATGAATTTAAATTGTAATTGAAAAAGGAATCTGTCAGGAATTTGAATCCAATTCCATATGTTGTTTGGTTGGCAATAAATGGAATTAGAATTAATTCTAGATTCTGCTTGGTTTAGTAGGAAATGGAATTAGAATTCATGTAAAATGACAAAATTCCACCTTTTCCTGTTTTTGCTTAATTTTATCTTGTTTTCTAACTTATATATAAATATACATTATATAAATTATAAAAACGGTAAAATTTAGGCGGTGGTGGTAGTGGTGGTGGGGGCAGTGGCGGTGGTGCGGCGACAGTGATGGCAACAACGACAATTGTAGGTGGCGGTGATGGTGGCGGCGACAAGGGTGGTGATAGTGGCGGTGGCGTTGCTTGTGGTGGAGGTGGTAGTGGTGATGGTAGCAGTGGTGGATGGTGGTGGTGACGACGACGATGATGGTGTTGGTGGTGGTAGTGGCTGTGGTGGTGGCAACGTTGGTGGTGGTGACGACGACGATGATGGTGTTGGTAGTGGCGACGTCGGTGGTAGTGGTGGTAGTTGTGGTGGGTGATGGTAGTGGTGGTGGTAGTGACGGTGATGGTGGTGGCGGCGTTGGTAGTGGTGGTAGTGGTGGTGGAGGTGTTGGTGGATGACGGTAGTGGTAGTGGTGGTGGTAACGGTGGTGGTAGTGGTCGGTGGTGGTGGTGGTCGGTGGCAGCGGTAGTGGTGGTAGTGGTGGTGACGACACGGGATGGTCAGTGGCAGTGGTGGTGGTTGTGGGTGGTCAGTGCCGGCGGCAGCGATGATGGTGGTGGTGGCGGCGACAATGGTAGCGGTGGTGGTCGGTGATGGTAATGGTGGTAGTGGTAGTAGTGATGGGTTTTCTGATAAGTACAATGATTATTTTCATAATCTGCCACTTTCTTTGAGAAGAATGAATGTTTTCCATCCAACTTTGGAAGGAATTCATTTTCCTCCATGTGATAGAAAATTATTTCATTTAGGAATCTTTTTCCCCCTCTAAATCCAACCAAACGCATAAATTCGAAAGAATTGAAATTATTCTCGCTCGAATTCCATTTATTTTCTGCCAACCAAACGCATCCTAAGAGATTGTTTTGGTTGTTACATTCACAAACTTTCACCACGTCATTGTAAGTGTAGATTTTTTGAAAAGAAACGTGATCCAGTGCTAATACGATGATTTGTTGAAGAAAAAAAATTGTTTACTAGTTTCCAACTTATTATCGTTTTGTACCTTCTAAACCTTTTCTAGTCTATTTAATGAGTTATTTACCAGCGGTAAAAAAACTTTACCAAGTCAAGTGCTCTTTATGGAGGTGGACAGGTGGGTGTCACACTTACTTTAATTAAAGGCGTTAGCTATCATCCATATATTTGCGTTATATCTTTCATTGAGTCATTGAGATATGACATCTTTATAAATGATTAAACTTACTATTTTTTTTTTACTGATCAAACAGATTAACTTGCATCTGCGATAGGTGTGTAGCCTTTGGATAGCCTAACTCTATACAGATTCAAAGTTTCATATATTGTTTTGCAAAAGGTGTTTTGTAAAAACATTTTAAAAACAATTTTTGGATTTTTGATATAAGGAAAAATAACTTTTTGGAAAAGTCAGGAAATCCTGACTTTTTGTAACTTTTGTCAAAAGAACTTTTGGCCTCCAAAAAGATAAGTCAAACACCCCTAACTATTCGTACTTCGGATAGTATATTTTGCCATTTTTTAGATTAACTTATACTTATAGAAAAAACGGATAAATTTAGAGTAAATTACATGAATGGTCCCTATGATTTGAGATAATTTGTGCACCTAACTTAATTTTTTAACTCAGAAAGGTTTTACTATTTGTTTTTGTTATGTGTCTGGTCCCTAATATTTGTTTTTTTTACGTGCTTGGTCACTGTTTTGCCTAAAAAAACTATTATTTAAATAGGAAAAATAAGTGTTGTAGGTACGGTAAGTTGAGTGGTGGAGTTGGGGGTGTGTTTATTTAAATAAATTAAAAAATCAATGAAAAAAAATAGTAATTTAAGGTAACACAGGGACCAAATGTTTAACAAAAACAAAAAGTAGGGACATTCCGAGTTAACATAATAAGTTAGTGAGCAAACGCATAAATTACTCTAAACCATAGAGATCATTCGTGTAATTTACTCATAAAATTATTAAGGCCCGCAAGCATACTTCCACCGTACTATACAATGGGATGATATGATGAAAGAACCCTAACTTCATACTAAAGACATTATTATCACTCCAAAACATGTTACATGCATATTTATAAATAATATTTTACATTGATAATGTGATTACAAAGACTGGATACAAACTGACTAAGTTTTAGTATATTACAAAATGTTATACTTATTACATAACTATCCAGGATAATATAGTTTTATACATACGTAAACCCAAGTACAAAAGTAATAGTGTAAACTATTCTAAATTTTCCAACAATATATGACTATACTGGATTCTCATTACCTGCAATTGTTAAACACTGAGAGGGGTAAGCGGTGACGCTTAGTGAGTTCAATAATAGATACAATATAACGTTATGCCATATATATATATATATATATATATATATATATATATATATATATATATATACACACACACACACACACACACACACTTTAATATAGTAGAAGCAAAGGGGTACAAGGAACAACAAATGCATATGTGAAATGGTACAAGCTTTCCGTATCAATCGATGATTTGATTCAATGATATACAATCAATGAGACATAACAATTTCAATACTTGATATACATCAATAACACTTTGGCACAAATGGCACAGAAGACATACGATTTCTGATTAAACATTTTGGTAGATTTCAGGCTTTTAGCCCTATCTAACCTTCTGCCAATGCCATAGAATAGAAGTCATTCTCTTACGAGACATGCTCTACATGGCCAGATGCTACATACCAGTACCACCATGAATCTAAGTCCTTTCACTAATCACATGGTCAAAGGTACAACTTTGCTACCATAATAGCGGAAATAATAACACGAAATGATAACATGGAAAAGTACATAGCACATATAACACATAACATACACTTGTTCCTATATATTGAACTCACCGTGAAATAACTGGGGATTAAAGTATTAATTTGGGCAGTACTTCGACTTTAAATATGACTTTTTGTGACGAACCCGAAGATTTTAGTTGAAAACCGGCCTTAATCGGGCAAAGTTTCGACTTGAAAATATAATTTTCTCAGGAACTTTGGGGCGTCGGGACTTGCTTCGGGTGTCGGGGATGATATCGGGACTCCGGGGGGGGGGGGGGTGTTAGGGTAAATTTAGAGAGAATATAAGGTGTAAAATGAGAGATTTTGTAACATAAATACGGTAGCCTTCACATCCCTTATATAGGGTCCGAAGCAGCTCACTACGTGGAGCGTAGTTCCTCGGTACGTTGGGCGTACTTGCGAGGTGTCGCTGATCGAAACCCGA
Organism: Lactuca serriola; assembly: GCF_051521515.1. Classification (NCBI taxonomy): domain Eukaryota; kingdom Viridiplantae; phylum Streptophyta; class Magnoliopsida; order Asterales; family Asteraceae; genus Lactuca; species Lactuca serriola. Next base: position 133,071,437 of record NC_136415.1, read on the forward strand.
GCCTCGGACGTGTCAAGAGGTATGATACGTGTTTGCATGCGAAAGAACTTTCTAGTTCCCTACAAAAAGGATGATCATTGGCAATCTCAAAAATATGATTTTCAATATCAAAATATATAGAATAACTGTCCCCATTACTATCTTTCACTAAGAAGAGGGGGATGTGGCCAACGCTGGTCGCATACGTGCAAAAGTACATTGGGCGTACGAAGAGAAGTACGCTAGGCGTACCCTTCAGATAAGTCTCGAATTTTCATTTATTTTTATTTAAAAACTTCAAAAATTCATATCTTTTGCATACGAGCTCTGTTTTTGACGTTCTTTATATCCATGCGTAGGTGAAATTATGTTCTACAACTTTTGTTTAGACTCTGTTGGCTAATTTTGAATTTATTTTTGATATTATATTTTTAACGTGCCGAGACAGTAAAAGTCCGTTAAAAATTCATAACTTCTTCATCCGATGTCCGTTTTCGTCTGTCTTTTTACCGTTGTACTACTATTGACAAGACCTTCGATTCTCGTTTAGGTTGCGTCAGCTAAAAATCACTCGATCTTTATTTCGAGTTTTTAGCTGTCTACTGCTATTCCGAAACTTAGAAAAAACATAACTTTCTTATACGAAGTCAGATTTGGACGTTATTTTTATGAAAATTCTCGGTTTAACGAATACTACGACTTTCATTTAGATCACTAAAGCTAAAAAGTAGTTTATCGAAAACTCACTTTTTATGTCATACGGCGTCGTACCGGTTCTATCGCGAAACTTCAATAAGTCATAACTTCTTCGTTATAACTCGAATTTCGATGAGCTTTTCGCCTAAATGTTTCTAATGAGATTCTTTAAAACTTTCAATAATATAATTTTACTTATTTTCAACTTTATATTTTCGTTAATTTTCAATATTTGACTTTTGATTGGAATATCATAAGACTTCCAATATTTTCCGAGTGATTCTAAACATAGTTTTACTTCATTTCTAGTAAAAACTATCTGTCATAACTCAATGCTTAAAATCACATAATAATTCATAATGTTATTCATTTTTAAAATTACATAACATGATAACTGAACGTGTATGTTATAAATACCTCCTCCTTTTGAGGATTTCGTCCCCGAAGTCATTACGATTTAAATAAATGGGGATATTTTGTTCTTATCTCATTTTTATTTTCCCAATTATAATTTAGGCCTCGATGGTGTTTCCACTTGACGAGCATTAACTCCAAGACATATGCACAAAGCATATCTTTTACTGTTTAGATTGTTCTCTCCGTTTGACCATCTGTCTGGGAATGATAAGTTGTGCTTAGAGCAATTCGAGATCCTAATTCACGTTGCATACTCGCCTAAAAATGACAGGTGGAGCGAGTATCACGATTGGAAATAATCTTCAGTGGTACACATCATTTACAATTTTCTTCTTCTCTTTTGAGTTATCAACTGTATAGGCTAGATAAGTAGAATACTCCTTCGATATAAGTTTACGGATTTTTAGGAATTATTATTATTATTATTATTATTATTATTACGATTTTGAGTCTTTGTTCACCGTAGTCATAAATATGATTCTCCCATTCAATGGGAATGTGTACTATCTTTTAATAGCACAAGAGTTCTGCACGGTTTTTTGATAACCAATCCATGCCGAGAATAATATCAAAGTTGAGTAAGAAGATACGAATCAGATTAGCAAGAAAACTATAACCTTCATTTTCTATGACAAAATCTCTATGGACTTTACCAGCAAGTAATGATACACTTCCTATGGTATCTACATGAAATGGTTGCGTGAGTGCATAGCAAGCAATTTGAAAAGAATGTGCAAATTCATGAGACACAAAAGAATATGTGGCACTAGAATCAAATAAGATGTGGGCAGGTCTAGAGTTGACAAGAAATGTACCCGTCACAACATTTGGATCCTCACATTCTTCCTCTGTGGTAATCTTGGATGCATGAACCTTAGCTTTTGGCACCTCCTCCTTTTTAGTTGGAGTATTCTTTGGTTGTTGGATGGAAGCTTGACTTCCCGCCATTTGACTAGTAAGAGTAGGGCAAAAACGCTTCTTGTGGCCAGTAATACCACATGCATACCAAGTAACATCCTTCCTTGGGCAAGCTGGCTTTATGTGACCCGTTTCTCCACATCCATAACAGACCACGTATCCCTTTTCTATTCTGCATTGGCCTAGATGATTATTTCCACAAATGCGACATGATGACGATTGAATAGAAAAAGATCGTGATCTATCGCGACCACGAATGACGCTCTGAGATTGCAATTGCTGGCTAGGTTCAGATTGAACGGATTGAGTTAGTGAAATAGAGCAAACAGGAACAGTTCGATCAGTACGTGGATGCTTCGAAACAGAAAAAGTGGCACCACATATCTTTAAGTCATGCTCACACTTTCGAGCATACTCAACAACTTTATCAAATGATAGAACATCCCGATTGCTTACGAAATCGTGGATTTCATACCGTAGTCCCTCCATGAATAACTGAATTTTCTCGTCTTCAGTTGGAATATACTTTGCAGAAAACCATATTTTTTGATTGAACTGAGTTTCATACTCATTCACAGTCATTCCTCCCTGTTTAAGCTCGAGGAATTCTTTTTTTAATCTCTTCCTTATGTCTAGAGGAAAATACTTCCCTAGCACACGAGTTTTGAACATTTCCCAGGATAAATTTTCCTGGTCATACCCGTTAAGAGCTTCATATGTTGCCTCCCACCAGACCAAGGATTCTCCGATGAGCATTGCCAAAGAATAATTAGTCTTGTCTTCAATATCCACATTGGAAATACGAAATATTTTCTTTGTGTTCTGAATCCAAGTTAAAACAACTATGAGATTAAGGAAACCAGAAAACTATGTAGCACCACTACTCTTGAAAGTTTTGAATGAGGGATGTCTCGTCTCTCCTTTTGAAGATTCTCCAGTGGCTTTCTCTTTGCCTTTATTATTCTTCTTGTGTTCTTCAAGAGTTTTCCAAATAATACCAGTGACTTTACCCAAGAGTCGCTCCTCACAAGGGGATACTGGAGTATTTACTTCCTCAGGATGAGGATCTCCACCCACTTTTGGTGTATAACTACCTTCCTGTTCAGCCATTCTTCTGAAATTTTTTGGAGCAACATAGTATTTTAGAATATTAGGATTTATTATTACCTAATACTTTTAATTAAATATTTCCTATGTTTTGTATCCATATACTTACAATGAATTCGTTCATATGTTGAACTTTCGACGGTTTAAGTCTAAATACCAATCCGTGGTATTTAGTTCACTTAAACTACTGCTATGATACCATGATTGAAAGAACTCTAACTTTCATACTAAAGACACTATTATCACTCCAAAACATGCTACATGCATATTTATAAATAATATTTTACATTTATAATGTGATTACAAAAGACTGGATACAAATCGACTAAGTTTTAGTATATTACAAAGTGTTATTCTTATTACATAACTACCCAGGATAATATAGTTTTATACATACGTAAACCCAAGTACAAAAGTAATAGTATAAACTATTCTAAATCTTCCAACAATATATGACTATACTGGATTTTCATTACCTGCAATTGTTAAACACTGAGAGGGGTAAGCGGTGACGCTTAGTGAGTTCAATAATAGATACAATATAACGTTATGCAATATATATACTTTAATATGGCAGAAGCAAAGGGGTACAAGGACCAACAAAGGCATATGTGAAATGCGACAAGCTTTCCATATCAATAGATGATTTGATTCAATGATATACAATCAATGAGACATTACAATTTCAATACTTGATATAGATCAATAACACTTTGACACAAATGGCACAGAAGACATACGATTTTTGATTAAACATTTTGGTAGATTTTAGGCTTTTAGCCTTATCTAACCTTCTGCCAATGCCATAAAATAGAAGTCATTCTCTTACGAGACATGCTCTACATGGGCAGAGGCTACATACCAGTACCACCGTGAATCTAAGTCCTTTCACTGATCACATGGTCAAAGGTACAACTTTGCTACCATAATAGCGGAAATAATAAAACGAGATGATAACACGGAAAAGCACACGACACATATAACCGTGGTTGTAGAACTCGCTACTCAGTACCTACTCGGCCGACTACCGAGTAGCGAGTACTCGGGAGTACTTAGGAGTACTCGGGGAGTACTCGGATTCGGTAATTCATAAAGAAAATTTTTAGGGAAATTATATATGTCAAAATCATAAGTTAAAACCATAAGTTGAATGAAATATATAACAAAATTAGATACATGTGAATACACAAAAACTAAAAAAACACACAATGGTCCCACTTCGTGAATAATTATTGAAGATTTAAGATATATATATATATATATATATATATATATATATATATATGTAGTAATATTCACATATGTGTGTGTTAAATAATAAATCATTAAGTATACTATACATATTAATTACCGAGTTGGCCGAGTTTTACAATAGTGTTTGCTTCAATAAGGGGCGGATCGGGGAGTACTCGGATTTTGTTACTCGCCTCGGTAAGGGGCCGAGTAGTGAGTACTCGGACGAGTACTCGGGAAAATCAGCGAGTTTTACAACACTGCATATAAGACATAACATACAATTGTTCCTATATATTGAACTCACCGCGAAATAACCAGGGATTAAAGTATTAATTTGGGTAGCACTTCGACTTTAATTATGACTTTCTGTGACAAAACCGGGGATTTTAGTTGAAAACCGGCGTTACTCGGGCAAAGTTTCGACTTGAAAATATAATTTTCTCGGGAACTTCGGGGCGTCGGGACTTGCTTCGGGTGTCGGGGATGATATCGAGACTTCGGGGGAGGTTAGGGTAAATTTAGAGAGAATATAAGGTGTAAAATGAGAGATTTTGTAACATAAATACGACAGCCTTCGCATCCCTTATATAGGGTCCGAAGCAGCTTACTACACGGGGCGTAGTTCCTCGGTACGCTGGGCGTACTTGCAAGGTGTCGTCTGATCGGAACCCGAGCCTCGGACATGTCAAGAGGTATGATACGTGTTTGCATGCGAAGAAGTAGGGATGTCGCTGACTCCGGGTCGCATACGTGTGAAGTACGCTGGGCGTATGAAGCGAAGTATGCTAGGCGTACCCTTCAGATAAGTCTTGAATTTTCATTTAAAAACTTCAAAAATTCATATATGTTGCATACGAGCTCTGTTTTTTTTACGTTATTTATATCCACGTGTTGGTGAAATTATGCTCTACAACTTTCGTTTAGACTCCGTTGGCTAATTTTGAATTTATTTTTGATATTATATTTTTAACGGGTCGGGACTGGAAAAGTCCGTTAAAAATTCATAACTTCTTCATCCGATGTCTACTTTCGTCTGTCTTTTTACCGTTGCACTACTATTGACGAGACATTCGATTCTCATTTAGGTTGCGTCGGCTAAAAATCACTCGATCTTTATTTCGAGTTTTAGCTGTCTACTGTTATTCCGAAACTTAGAAAAATCATAACTTCCTCATACGAAGTCAGATTTGGACGTTCTTTTTATGAAAATTCTTGGTTTAACGAATACTATGACTTTCGTTTAGATCACTAAAGCTAAAAAGTAGTTTATCGAAAACTCACTTTTTACGTCATACGGCGTCGTACCGGTTCTGTCGCGAAACTTCAATAAGTCATAACTTCTTCGTTATAACTCGAATTTCGATGAAGTTTTCGCCTAAATGTTTCTAATGGGATTCTTTACAACTTTCAATAATATAATTTTACTTATTTTCAACTTTATATTTTCGTTAATTTTCAATATTTGACTTTTGATTGGAATATCATAAGACTTCTAATATTTTCCGAGTGATTCTAAACATAGTTTTACTTCATTTCTAGTAAAACTATCTGTTAGAACTTAACGCTCAAAATCCTCCTTAATAAAGGAAAGTTTTTTGCCCCATGTCAACCTCTCATGAGTTTTGACACTCGTCATTTTGTGACATTTTTGAAATAAATATTATCCACTTGTCAATTTTTTGTTTATTTTAATTTTTAAAATTAAAGTCATATACTTATATATGTAAAATATTAAATATCATATATATGATATTAAATTGCAATAAATACATTTCTTCCTTCTTATTTTAAAGTTGTAAATTAAAAGATATTTTCTGTTTACATTTTAATGTTTAATCTTTTTTTAAATCAATCCGTATAATATACGAGTCTAACACCTAGTCACATAATATTTCATAATATTATTCATTTTTAAAATTACATAACACGATAACTGAACGTGTATGTTACATATGACACATCCTATTGCGCACTGCGTAAAACACCACACCATTAAGTAAGGGTGTGCGACACGCACCACAAGAGGAGGCAAATCCACTACATTATCTTTTTCTTTTTTTCTTCTTTCAATGCATTAATAACTTGCATAATACAATATAATGTTGTTTCATATATATATATATATATATATATATATATATATATATATATATATATATATATATATATATATATAGGGTTAGGTTATATATATAAGGTTAGGTTCATGTGAGACAGTCTAATTTGTGAGACCGTGAGACGCAATCCTAGCCACTCATTTAGTAGATAAAAAAACATTTTTAAAATGCAAAATAATTTAAAATTTTCATTTTTTTTCAAATATTATTTTCATAACTTATATTTTCAAAAAAAAAAAATAATAATAAAAAATTTAAAATAATACATTTTTTTTACATATTCTAGTAGAATATTAGAATATTCTACATATCTCACAAATCTAGTAGAATATTTTCAGTGTGATATCGTTTCGTATCGACACTTGTGATACAAATAAACTGAGTGAGTTCAGTTGGGAAACCTGGTGAATATATAGGGTTTTCAACCCACAATAATAAAGTTATTATGTTTCATAATCACACAATTAACCCAATTACCCATCCCCATTATCTTCTTTATTTTCTTATGGATCTACCCGAAGAATCATCTACCATTCACTCATTTATTCTTAAGGATTCTTCGAAGGAATAGGCACGAAGTCCATTGTTGCCTATGGCACACCTGCCAATGTTATCTGTTAGGAACAAATGCCAATATTATCATTTAGGCATAGCTGACAGGATTATGATGTTCTATATTAGGCGTAGCTGTCGATACTATCCTTTAGGCACAGCTGCCAGGAATATGATGTTCTCCATTAGGTGCAACCGTCGATACTATCCTTTAGACGCATCTGCTAGGAATATGATGTTCTCTATTAGGCGCAGCTGCCGATACTATCCTTTAGGTGCAGCTGCCAAACCGAAAGTTCTTCTTCTCAGAGACTTCTATCGATCCAGGACTCACTTCTAACACCTAGGAGGTGCTAGAGAAAAGCTTAGAAGGTTTGGGAGTAATTGGGAGAAGAGAAGTGGAGAGGTGTGAAGAAAATTGGAGATTTGTGCCTCTATTTATAGACTGAGTTCGGTGTGAACGCGGGGAGTTCAAGAGACGAACGCAGGGCGTTCCCTAGTTGAACAGTAGGCGTTCGTGGCCAGGTGTCACCATCTGTTGGTAGGCCGTGGTGAGGAAGCATTGGCGCAGAACGCGCCACGTGTCGCCTCCTGGTTATTTCGAAAACTAATTATCTTCTAACATCCGTAACTTTTTCATAAGATTTCAGTTTTTGATGTTTATTATATTCACGCTTAGGTAGCAACGGGATTTACAACTTTCCTGTTGACCCCATCAGGTAATTCTTGACCGATTTTAATTTTACAGTATGAGAAGATTACACTATTAACGACCGTGTAAAATTCATAACTTCTACATACAAAATCTGTTTTCAACTGTCTTTTTATCATCGAACTCCTATTAATGAGATATTCAATTCTCATTTAGGTTGTGTAAGCTAAAACTCGATCGATCTAAGATTCGATTTCTAGACTATGCACTGATAGGCTAAATCTTAGAAAAATCATAACTTCCTCATACGAAGTCAGATTTGGACATTATTTTTATGCACGTTCTCTGTTTAACATATACTACGACTTTCATTTAGATCCCTAAGGCTAAAAAGTAATTTATGAAAAATTCACTTTTTACGTTACACGATGTCGTGTAGGTTTAGCCGTAAGACTTCGACGGGTCATAACTTCTTCGTTATAACCTGGATTTCAAAGTTGTTTATATGTATGGAAACCTTATGACATATACTATAACTTAGATACAATTATTCATTCTAAATAATCTTCTACCAAAATGTCATTTTTGATGCTTATTGTCTCAAAATTGACTAGCCTGAATCTGCGAGCCTTACAATTATCTCCCCCTTAGGATGATTACGTGCCAGAATCATCAACGAAACATGGGTTGTATAATGACTCCATATGTTATCTTTTCATCCTAGATATTAACCGTAACTCTTATGTCTTTTCTAATGAGTTTCTAACTCTTGGACTTCTTGACTGTTGGCGGTGCTCAAGTCTTACACATGCTCTTCGTACTATGTTGGAACTTCAATTGTAACCTTCGAGTTACAACCTCGATCCTTATTAGAGACTCTTGCTCCTTCTTAAATAGACTTAACTTAAGATAAGTCCTTTACTTCAATTATCGTAACAGACTGATGGGTCATGTTCTAATGTCCTCTCATCGTATGATGCAATACTTAGAGTCAGGTCTTTTAGAGTCAAATTCCAGAATGGAATATACATTCCTTCATGTTCTAATGTGATATAATCACATTCTAGTATGTAGTACTTCTAGCTACAAGCTCTTACAAATCGCAATATTTCTATTGATCACTTCGATTTCCTTTCACTTCAATCTCATGGCTTAAGTTAGATGCTACATCGATATTGGTTCTCTGAACCATGTAACATACTCGTCTTAGTCGGACTCGATTTGATATGACCATTAGGGTTGGAATAACACTCATCTTCTTAGTCATTACTGAAATGATGGCAACGACAGACATAAATCAAACGAAATCACTTACTAGCATCTTGGTAACCTTGTTACTTTCCCCGATCCAAGTGCGAGTCCTGTGCTTCCGGTAGTATAGGTCTCTACTACCTTTCACACCTACTCATAATTGTCCCAAGTATTGTCTCGTAGTCCCCAAGTTCTTATTTCCTAATATCACAAAACGATTTAACACATTGAATGTGTTCAAATTATCATAAAAAATTCCCTAAAATCTACCAAGACTTCTTCCATACGTATCTTCAATCATGAATTCTACTTTAACTCGGTTGGTAGTGGAAATTCTAGACCATGGGATAACTTTATTGACTATAACAAAAATTCTTTCTTTCTGCCAATCGAAAGTGTACTTCTCCCGTACTAGACGTATTATTTATCAGACACATTCTAAAGGCAAGATGCCTTTCTTAAGGTATTTTCCGATATGTATCATTCTCTATCCTCACCTTTCTCATTTCCTCTATTTTCTCAGTCTGGTATGAGTCCTTATCACGATGTTCCATACACCGTAATAGTTGTTCAAGACGGGAAATTTAAGATAGAGAAGGTTTAGACACGTAATCCTCCTTGTTACTCCGAAAAGTTACATGCCAGTACAAATATTGTAATTAAACGTTTAGAATCCTAAGCACGTAAAATTTCCACATCCGGTCGGCAACAAACCATAGATCCGATCAAATAATGGCATCATAAAGCATCACAAATCATTTAGCATATAAAATCATTTTAGGCATCTTCCCTAAATAAGATAGTGCTTGTGTCTATTCAGGTGTACTACCTAAAATATATTAGACACACTCAACTCACAATCATCGCTTCGCATTTTAAGTTTATATCTAGTAATAAATACTTATTCCTAGTTCGCTTAAACTAATGCTCTGATACCAACTATGACATCCCCACATTCACGGTCATTTTTAAAATTTTATTTATGCTTATTTGAAAATCAGAGTATCATTTTTAAAGAATAATATTGCGGAATATGTTCCCAGAGAAACATGATAAATATATTATCAAAGCATTGCCGAAGAAATGTATTTTGTTTATATTAAAACTTTGGGATGTCAGCGTCAATACAGAAACATAAGCATAAACAGACCTTACATTCATTTACACTAGTGATTTCCATCTCCTTTAATCTCTCAGTGTAATATTGCTTTGTTTCGACACCAGTGATACAAATAATCTGAGTGAGTCTGGTTGGGAAACCTGGTGAGTACATAGGGTTTTCAACCCAGAATAATAAAGTTATTATGTTTCATCATCACACAATTAACCCAATTACCCATCCCCATTATCTTTATTTTCTTATGGATCTACCCTAAGAATCATTTATCATTCACTCATTCATTCTTAAGGATTCTCTTATCGAATAAGCACGAAGTGCATTGTTGCCTATGGCACAATTGCCAATGTTATCTGTTAGGCACAGCTGCAAATATTATCATTTAGGCGTAGCTGCCAGGATTATGACGTTCTCTATTTGGAGCAACTATCGATACTATCCTTTAGGTGCAACTACCAGGAATATGATGTGCTTTATTAGGCGCAACTGCTGATACTATCCTTTAGGCGCAACTTCCAGGAATATGATGTTCTCTATTAGGCGCAGGTGCCGATACTATCCTTTAGGTGCAGCTGCCAGGAATATGTTGTTCTCTATTAGGCGCAGCTGCCGATACTATCCTTTAGGCGTAGCTGCCAGGATGTTTAGAGTACATCGTAGTTCAAAAATGTCTATAGTTTGTGGCACAACTACCAATATTCATCTATATCATCTTTCATCCCTCATCATTCATCTATCCATATTCTATCCAACATATACGTTGATATAAAATACATATACAGTTTAAATCATTTAAAACATGTATAAATCGTTCATCCAACATAGATATCAAGAAGACAAATAATATGCACACATAACATTTAATTTATATTAAATACTTCATATCTATATGTAGGATGAAAGTAACTATGCACTCACTTGTTAAAATGATAATTCCAAACTCGAACAACACTTCGATTCTTAACAATATAATTTCCTTCGATGAAACCTAGTATTATTACCACTAGATTTTAGTTTAATATTTATCGTGAATATTTACTAGCGATATTGTTTTATAAGTGTTAATTAATACTCTTCAACCACTATGTAAAGAGAGAGGGCATGCATGAAACACCGGAGGGCAGGACTATTTTGGCATTATAGCACTTTTGAAATCCAACAACCCTATGTGGCCCTTCAAACCAGTTTCCCCGTACCACGAGTAGTAAAAAGATATTATAAGAACACTTTGTATATTATATTTTATAACATATTTATTGTTTATAAGTTCAAAATAACGATATTGAACTTAAACATAAGCTATACTTGAAGTAGGGTAAGCATAACTCACTTACCAGGAGGTTTGGCTAGGAACCGAGTTTTGCGGGGGCAGAACTTCCGAGCCGAAAGCTCTTCTTCTCAGAGCCTTCTATGACTTTGAGACTCGCTTATAACACCTTGGAGGTGCTAGAGAAAATATTAGAAGGTTTGGGAGTAATTGGGAGAAGAGAAGTGGAGAGGTGTGAAGAAAAGCGAAGGTCTGCGCCTCTATTTATAGACTGAGTTCGGTGCGAACGCGAGGCATTTAATAGACGAGCGCAGGGTGTTCGTGAACAAGGGGAGCTACCTATCTGAATGTTGGGCGTTCATGGCCATGTGTCACCATCTGGTGGCAAGCCGTGGTGAGGAAGTAGTGGCTCAGATCGCGCCACGTGTCGCCTCCTGGTTATTCCAAAAACTAATTATCTTATAAGATCCGCAACTTTTGCATACGAGCTATATTTTTGATGTTCTTTATATCCACACGTAGTTTTTGATGTTATATACAACTTTCCTTTTGACCCATTTGCTACTTATCGACCGATTTAAATTTAACAGTTGGAGAAGATTACACTGTTAACGGCCGTGTAAAATTCATAACTTCTACATATGGACTCCGTTTTCTACTGTATTTTTATTGTTAAACTCCTATTAATGAGATCTTCAATTCTCATTTAGGTTGTGTCGGCTAAAAATCGATTGATCTAAAATTCGATTTTCGGGTTGTGCACTGCTAAGCTAAATCTTAGAAAAATCATAACTTCCTCATACGAAGTCAGATTTGGATGTTATTTTTATGTACGTTCTCGGTTTAACGTATACTATGACTTCCTTTTAGATCGCTCAGGCTAAAAAGTTATTTATCAAAAATTCACTTTTTACGTTACATGGTGCCGTGCTGGTTTAGCAGTAGAACTTCGATGGGTCAAAACTTCTTCGTTATAACTCGGATTTCAGCGTTGTTTATATGTACGAAAACCTTGTGAAATATACTATAACTTGTTAAGATTATTCATTCTAAATAATCTTCTATCAAAAAGTCATTCTTGACGCTTATTGTCTCTAAATTGACTAGCCTGAATCTGCGGGCGTTACACATACCCATGTCTGAACTGATTTATCGATCTATAATTGTCCAATCTAGACTATAAATAGGCATCCATACAACGAGTTGACAAGCCCCTCAACAACTAATACTCAAGCTGAGCGATCCCAGCTCCTCCTCATCTATTCATTAGCATCCAAAAAAAAGAAACTGATGGCTACAATGAGGTCCTTAACCAACTACTTCCTACTGCGAGACAACTCGTGTATTTCCCGGATAAATACATATGATCGCCACTTGCTCTACTCCCCTGATGTGACATCCCCAAAATCTCGGCCATAAAAGACCGGTTTCATTTATGATTTTTAAACATTTTCAGAGTAAATTCTTTTGATTTAAAAGAGTTGCGGAATTTGTTCCCCAAAACAAAACATGATAAAATAGATTTTTATCAAAACATTTCATAAAGAAATATAACTTCATTTCATAATAAAAAAATCGGGATGTCATGTTCCGATACAGACCATAAAACATAAACGATAACATTACAAGTCATTCAAAAATATATACATGTACAGACTTGTAAACAAAACAACTTGATGATTCATCCATCTTATGCCCTTGCGCCACTTCCTGTAATACAAATAAACTGAGTGGGTCAAGCTTGGGAGCCTGGTGAGCATATAGGGTTTTCAACCCGCAATAAATAATTATATTTATTTTTACCAACCAACAATAACCCGATTACCCATTCCCGTTATCCTCACTTTACGTCCCTAAAACAACATCTATCTCAAGGGACCTAATCTAGGATTTTCATCGGGACAGACATTACTGCAGATGGGCTTCCTCAACAAAAAGTGTCCTAAAGGCAACCATGTGGGGGATAGAGTACACCGGTGAACACATCGTTCACAACACCTACAGGTTATGAGCCTGCTAGCGTTCCACAGGAATGTCTAGAAAGAGTCCGTGGTCGTTATCCATACTCCGCTGAATAACTAGATCAACAACAACAACATCGAGACCTATCATCTGTTTATCACACATCAACTATCTACCTATGTTCTACCCAGCATATTAGTAGATAAAAATATATATTTTTATACAAAGTTTAAAACCTGTATAGCATTCTCATTCAATACATATTTCAAACAATAGATGAGACACATACACATAAGACGTATTTCATAGATAATAAATCATATCTATGAGATAGAAGAAAGTGAATATACATTCACACATATAACAACAAAATATACACATAACACGTATTTCGTATAAAATACTTCATAATTATGCGTTAGAAGAAGGTAAATACACACTCACTTGATCAGAAGATGCTCGGTCAGCACTACGACTTGCAGAAGTAGTATTCTTCGGTAGATCTGGAAGATCTTCACAAAAACCAGGCTCCTCGTGGGCAGAGCTTCGGCTCGGGAATCTCACTTCTCGGGGTCTTCGGGGCTTCGAGACTTGCTTCGGGACTCGGGAATAATACCGGGGCTTCGGGATATGATTGGCATGCAAAATGATGCAAAACTTAGAGAGAAAGGAAGAAAAATGGCAAAAGAATCGGCTTTGACGTCACTTCATGCGTCATTTGGTGGCACTCGAGTATTGGTCTGGCAAGTTGCACTCATCTGAGTATGCTGAGCGTACTCAAATTACGCTCGGCGTAATTTGACTCGTCAAACTTATAAATTGCGTAACTTTCGCATACGAGCTCCGTTTTTGACGTTCTTTATATCCACGCGTAGGTCAGACCATACTCTACAACTTTCATTTAGACTCCGTCGGCTAATTTTGACTTTTATCTTTATTATTTATTTTTAGTAGGCCGGGACAGAAAAACTTTGTTAAAAATTCATAACTTCTTCGTCTGACGTTCGTTTTCGTTTGTCTTTTCACCAACGCACTACTATCAACGAGATCTTTGATTCTCATTTAGATTGTTTCGGCTAAAACTCGCTCGATATCAATTCGAACATTTGGGCTGTCTACAGCTAAGCTGAAACTTTGAAAAATCATAACTTCCTCATACGAAGTCAGATTTGGACGATCTTTTTATGCACGCTCTCGGTTTAACGAATTCTACGACTTTAGTTTAGACCGCTAAGGCTAAATATCACTCCTTCTTAAATTCACTATTTACGTCACGCTGTGCCACACTAGTTTTGTCGCGAAACTTCGACAGGTCATAACTTCTTCGTTATAACTCGGATTTCAGCATTCTTTATATATTCGGAAACCTCATTTCAACTACTACAACATTATCCATAGATATCGAGTTTATCTAACATTTCATTTTGACGCTTATTTTTATTCTTAATTCAATTAAGATACACATTAAGCACAAAACACATAATACGCAAATAATACATTCTTATTATTTCAAATGGGTTACAAAGGTTAACCTAGACTATTACATTGCTAAAAAATGGCAAGCCCAGAAACACGGGCGTTACACCTGACTTTACCAAATCTTAAAACAAAATCCCACATACCTGCACCGCATACCCCTATGAACCATTCTTCCGACACCATAAAATCGAACAGATAGATGATCCTCCAAGCATAATACCTAGTTATCCCCCACTTAGGGTTTGAACTACAATACACTGGTGTTATAACCAAACCATATCTCAAAACGGCTCAACCAGGCACAAATCGTCCCCGACTCTTGGAATGTATAACACATATGATCTTCCAAATAAGGACCAAGCAAACCCTATGAGAATTCTTAATTTCAGATGAAAACCTCATAATTTTTTCCTATCATAAATACATCTAGCATTAAGGATTTCATGCACATGCATAAGCAAAACACCAACTTACTATCCAAAACATACATTCCTCGCCTGCAATCCCGACTGTCAATTTGTACCTGACCTGCCTATATCCAAAGAAAACACACACTTGATCACATCACTAATCATCTATACCACATCAATCCTCATGTGTACTCACACGCTGACATACTGCTGCCAGACCCTGCAGCCAATTGGCCCCATGTTGGGTTTACATCCTAACTCTGAAAATCACATGCATGTTTACTTGTTCTCCGAAATTGGTAAACTGAAAGGACATAGTCCTCGCTATAGATAGTGACATTCCAGTCCATCAGTAAACCACTCAGCTTCCAACTAAAATCCTCAGGCTGATCATAACAATCGTTTCCTTTTTGAGTTTCGTGACTCAATGCATGAACTCATGCAAAGACCCTAAGACCTCAAATCCAACATACTCATCTAGGTCTGCACCATCCCACCAAAAAAGAGATCGCCACTGAGGCCCCAAACAATTACTAGACCCGTCCTCAGCCTTGAACAACCATAACCAAAAGATTGACAGATACGGAACTACTGCTACGAATCATGGTATCAAACCATGCTATCTTCCCCGACTAACCCTTAGAATCCCCAGAATTTTCCTTGATTTGAGTATGGATCCTGTGCTTTCAGTAGTACAGGCCCGATACTACCTTCCACATATATCCATACTTTCCTCAAGAATCATCTTGGTCCCTTTAAGACACCTACTCATAATAATACTCCCAATACTTTCTTAACAGCGCAACAACCGCACTAAAGCACTTCCTTGGCTCCCTTAGGACTCCCCACCTCCCTTGCCATTAGCTTCTAAAGAACCCCTACTAAATTCAGCTAACCAATTCATGAATGTAATTACATGCAACAAAGCATAGATAATCTTTCCACTAAAGGACTCAACCCTACAACGATTAGACTCAGACAAGAGTTGCACAATAGGACCAAATCCTTCATTCTAAGATTATTTAACCTTCATATCATGTAATTTAATGTACTCATCTGATAGTTAACTCACATCAATATGAGTCCCACAAAGCACAAAGCAAACAATATTCGAGTAAAGGAGCCTACTGGCACTAAAACACACTAAAATCAGGCAGATCCTCATACGAAATTCCCGATCACTAGGCCCAAGCATCTAGGATACACCTTCATCCTACCCTCACTCTATCAAGAGTGGCTAATCCATCCTCATGCTATCTTGCTACGAACTGCACTCACTCATGAAACTTCCACCAATCATGCAGCCACTCGAGCATACTAATCATACATAACACTAGATCCTATACATAGCCGAATACTTGATTCTACCCTAAGCATACAACCAGACAAGGAACAGAAAATAAGGCTAAATCAAACATTCTTAGACTGTAAAATCTTAGTTATGTACAATTTTGATACACTAATCAACTATAGTAATGATGTCAATTTCATATAAGGAAGAACCCTAGGCTATCAGGCATCATATAATCAGGAAATTCTATCATGCAATTTCTGAAGATCCCTAGCGTATCACTAGCATGTTGTTCTAACATATCATAATATCAAATAACAGTCTGGTAACTTGGGGTCTACTTACTGGCTCCGGCTGAACGTACACATCACATCCTTTCTTGACTATTATTTTTGAAAACAATTTCAAAAATCATTTTTAAAACCTTTGTAGCTCCTTAATTTGGGACTAGATTCACATGACGTTCCTCCAATTTGCTCAAACCAAGGCTATGATACCAACTTGTAACATCCCAAAAATGATAACCAATTTAAACTTTTCAAATTGACCCAATTTCAAATACAAGTGTTTACAAAATCATTGTTTTCAAAACATTGTTCAAAACAGTGTTTCCAAAGATCAATAATATAAAATTTGGATGTGTACGGTCACGCCTTCGCCTTCCCATGATCCTTTGAAGTACCTGAAACCATAACCAAAACTGTAAGCCAACATTTAGTGAGTTCCCCCAAGGTACCACCACACAAGACACATATTATCCATCAGTAGCTTCCTTTTCCATTTTAGTAGCTGCAATATACTCTGACTCACACCCATCCTGGTTTATAACACGAGCTATCCTTCTCGATATGGAAACTTGCATTTGTATAACCTGTAACTCTCAACTCTTCTATATGTTCTCCTCAGATACTTGAGGATATTTTTTATGAAAGTCCAGTGACTATCACCAAGATTGTGTTGACATCGACACGCCATGCTCTATGCATATGTGATATATAATGCATGCATTTCTCAATAGGCCTTAGTTATAAAAGATGTATTTACCTCGGTTGATGATTGTAACCTTTTATGAATAAATAAAAGAGTGTTAAATGAATATATGTGTTTATATATTATGTTCATGGAAATTGGATGAATATTGTGTGTGTATCATATTTGTGTAAAATCGTATTGTAAAAATAAATAAATAAGGCTAAAATAAGCATAAAAACAAAAGATTATTTAGGATAAAAAAATCCTTGATGAAAGTTGGAGTAGTTGTGACGACGATCTCGGGGACATAAGGAATGCTTATATCTGACTTTGTATAAAGAAGTTATGATTCATCGAAGTTTTGTGTTTAGCCCCACACAACAAAGTGTGTTGTAAATAGTGAATCAAACATGGCTTCCTTATTATCCTAAGTAAATTAAATGAAAATTGTAATAATTGTAAAAGCAAGAGTGTGCATATAAAGAACGTCTAAATCTGACTTCGTAGAAGGAAGTTACGATTTTTCGAAATTTTGGTACAGTAGTGTGTGACATAGAAATAGAAATTAAAAATTATGATTGTTGGGAAAAAAATCTAAACGAGAACTGGAGATCTTGTGAATAGGAATTCGTCAGTATAAAGACATCCGAGAGAAAAATTCATATGAAAGAGTTTGAAGTTTATATAGAGTTTAATAATCTTATCCCTATAAAAGTATATTTAAAAATAAATTGAGAATTAGTCGATGGAGTATAAATGAAAGTTATAGTAATCATCGATAGCTACGTGTCGATATAAAGAACGTTGAAAATGGAGCTCGTATAAGAAGGATATGATTTTTATGTAAACATTAACATTTGGTGTGCAGGGCGTGACGTGCGCTTCTAGAAGGGCAATGCTGTAACGCCCGCAGATCCGGGCTAGTCAAATTAGAGGCAATAAGTGTCGAAAATGACTTTTCGACAGAAGCTTATAAATAATTTGAACCAAGTTGTAGTATATGTCACTAGGTTTCCGTACATATAAAGAACGCCGGAATCCGAGTTATAACGAAGAAGTTATGACCCGTCGAAGTTTCGCGACGGAACCGGCTCGATACCGGGAGGCGTAAATAGTGAATTTATGATATAGTGAGATTTAGCCTTGGCGCTCAGAGATAGATCTGATAGAACTGAACAACGAGTTTCAGAACCTGAAGAAAGGGAAGATGAGTGTTGATGAGTACACCACCGTACCGAGAGGATGAAGCTATTTCCCTACTTGGTTCCTACTGAACTCTCCAAGATTGATAGGTTTGCTAACGAATTACCCACTGAATTTGTCCCAATGGTCAAAATGGCAACTACCTTGAAAACAACTGTTAGGGCAGCTAAGAACGTAGAGGCCCAGATAAGAGAAAAGGGTCTAGAAAAAGATAAGGCAGGAGAGAAGCGGAAGTTTGAAGGATCTTCAAGGTCCAACAAGGAGAGAAAATTCTCAAAGCCTGGAGGAGGAGGTGAAGCAAGATGGTGTGATAAATGCAAGAAGAAACACCTTGGAAAATGCGGTGAAGAGGTGGCATGTTTCAAGTGTGGAAAGTCTAGGCATTACGCCAATGAGTGTACATCCAACAAGAGGTTGTGTTATGAATGTAAAGAAGGGGGGCATCTTTCAAAGAATTGCCCAAAGAAGAATGAAGCAGCAAGGCCAAACACGCCACCAAGGCCAAGGGCATTTCACATGATCCTCGACGAAGCGGAAAACCATGCGAAGAATCAAGGATGAGGACTTCATATCCGAAGATCAAGTTATGTAGTAGACATAGTATCGTATGATGTAGCCTATTAGAGGCATAGTCTAGGGTGAACTTGAACACCTACGTAATATTTCAAGAAATAATAAAACCTTTGTTTTGTTATCTGATGTGTTAAACTGTTATGTGATTTTCTTGTATGGTGACTTGGAAAACAGCGAGACAATAAGTAGGTGTGAAAGGTAGTAGATGCATATACTACCGGAAGCACAGGACTCACTCTTGGATTAGGGAAAGTCACAAAGTTACCAAGAAGCTAGTAACTGATTTTGTTTTATTCAAGTATGTCATTACCATCGTTTCGGTAATGACTAAAAAGACTGTTGATATTACGACCTTAGTGGTCATATCAAATCGAGTCCGACTACGATGAGTATGTTACGTGGTTTAGAGAACCAAGTTCGATGTAGCACCAACTCAAGCCGGAAGAATTAATCAAAGCAACCAATAGAGGTATCACGAAAAGTTGCTTGTAGCTAGAAATGCTACATTTTAAAAAAATGTGATTATATCACATTAGAACATGAAGGAAGGTATAGCCTGTTTTGGAATTTAACTCTAAGAGAACCGAGTCTAAACGAGCATCACATGACGATAGGTCATGATTTGGAGTCTAACCTGAGATAGAAAGCAGGTGCACAATCAAGTACTGCTTACAGTCAAGAAGTCTAAGAGATAGACTTTAAGGAATATAGAAGTTATAATTATTACCTTGGATGAAGAGATGATGCATGGAGTCATTATACGAGCCCTGTTTCGTTGATGATTCCGGGACGTAATCATCCTAAGGGGGAGATAATTGTAACGCCCGCAGATCCGGGCTAGTCAAATTAGAGGCAATAAGTGTCGAAAATGACTTTTCGACAGAAGCTTATAAATAATTTGAACCAAGTTTTAGTATATGTCACTAGGTTTCCGTACATATAAAGAACGCCGAAATCCGAGTTATAACGAAGAAGTTATGACCCGTCGAAGTTTCGCGACGGAACCGGCTCGATACCGGGAGGCGTAAATAGTGAATTTACGATATAGCGAGATTTAGCCTTGGCGCTCTAAACGAAAGTCGTAGAATATGTTAAACTAAGAACTTCGATACAAAGAACGCCCAAATCTGACTTCGTATGAAGAAGTTATGATTTTTTGAAGTTTCGGATTAGCAGTGTACAACACGAAATTCGAATATTAGATCGAGCGATTTTTAGCCGACACGACCTGAACAAGAATCGAAGATCTCGTTAAGAGTAGCATAACGAGAAAAAGATGGGCGAAAACGGACGTCGAATGAAGAAGTTATGAGGATTTAACGGACCAATCATGTCCCGGCCTGTTAAAAATATAACTTTAAAAATAAATTCAAAATTAGCCGACAGAGTCTAAACGAAAGTTGTAGAGTACGTCTCCACCTACGCGTCGATATAAAGAACGTCAAAAATGGAGTTCATATGATCGAGTTACAAATTATAATAGGATATTTACGTATTAAAATAAATTATATATCATATATACGTACACATATATATACATATGTATATATCATTAGAAAGGTATCGACGATGCGGTCATTATAAGACTAATTTTGAGTTCTTTCGACATTAGTTTAGTGCAAATATTGTTAAATCTATTTAAAATAGTATTATAAAGGGGTGTTTAGTTGTTTATATAACTATATGGTCATTAAGTAATTATGGAGGGTAGTTTTTGTAAATTCAATTACTATAAATAAGAGGCTTGGGCTCTCATATTTCTTGCACCATTCTCTTGATTCAAGAGTCTTTCTCTCCTTATCCCCCGAGCATTTCGGTCCCTCGTGATTCGACTTCTCTTTCTGTAGTTTTAGTATAGTAAGGTGAGCGCTGAAGCGTTGCACGAATCTTTCTTAGAAAGATTTAGCGACGAAGTTCTGCCCCTACAGAGCCCGACTCCTAGCTAAAATCCCATTGTAAGTAAGTTAGGCTTACCCTATTTTAAATATAGTTTATATTTAAAATTAGTATTGTTATTATAAATTTATAATAAATATTTGAGCTATTATTATGACTTATATAAGTGTCGTTATAATATCTTTTTAACTACTCGCGGTACGGAGAATCTGGTTTGAAGGGCCGCATAGGGTTGTCGGATTTCAGAAGTGCTATATGCCAAAATGGTTCTGCCCTCCGGTGTTTTATGTCTGGCCCCTGTCTGTACATAGTGGTTGGAAAGTATTGTTTAAACTCTTATATAATAATAATAGTAATAATAATATTAATAATAATAATAATAATAATAATAATAATAATAATAATAATAATTAGTCACGGTAAATATTAGACTAAAATCTAGTGGTAATAATACTAGGTTTCGTCGAAGGAAATTATTTTAAAGTAAACGAAGCGCTGTCCGAGTAGCGAGTCACCACCTTCTCAGGTGAGTGCATAGTCCCTTTCATCTTACACATAGATATGAAGTATTTTAATATAAATTACGTGTTGTGTGTGCATATTGTCTGAATACTTGCTGTCTATGCTGGGTGAAAGATTTTTATACATGTTTTAAATGATTTAAACTATATATGTATTTTATATCTACAACATGTGTTGGGTAAAACATGGGTAGATGAAATAGTTGTTTTGTGATAACACGATGGGAGACATCAATGTTGTCAGTGATCCAGTCATTTAGTGGAGTATAGATGATGACCATGGGCGATACTAGACGGTCCGGTGGAACGCTAGTAAGCTCGTAACTTGTAGGTGTTTTTGAACTAGGTTCTCATTAGGTATTTTGAACTGAGTGTGTTCACTACGTATCTTTGAATTGAGTGTGTTCACTAGGTATTTTGAACTAAGTGTGTTCACTAGTTACTTTTGAACTAAGTGTTTACCAGATGTTTTGGACTACATGTTCACCAGTTGTAATCTATAAGCTTTGGTAACGATGGACTTCATGTCGATTCCTTAGGATAATCCTTAGGAATGAATGAACGAGAAATAGCTGATTCTTAGGGTAGATCCTTAAGAGTAAAGAAGATAATGGGGATGGGTAACTGGGTTTAATTGCTTGATTGTTTAATCATAATAATTATATTATTGTGGGTTGAAAACCCTATATACTCACCAGGTTTCCCAACCCGACCCACTCAGTTTATTTATATCATAGGTGTTGATATGAAGTCACATTACACTGAGAGATTAAAGAGATGTAGGTCACTAGTGTAAATAAATGTAAGTTTTGTTTATGCTTATGTTTCTGTATTGACAATGACATCCCAAATGTTTTAAAATGAATAAAATACGTTTCTTCGAAAATGTTTTAATAACGTATTTATCGTGTTTTTCTGGGAACAAATTCCGCAACATTTTTATGAAAAGAAGTACTCTGACTTTTATAAAGCATAAACAAAATCGGTTTTTTCTAGCCGTGAAAATGGGGATGTCACAACTGCGGACCAGGGAAAATGAAACATGTGGCAACAAATTAAAGGATTGACATAACGCGAAGGCTTGGGCCACTTATGAGAGGTGTGTGGTGCTCCGGATAAAATGCTATTAATAGGAGCTAAGTCTCAGCCATTTGCTCACACCTCCAAGTCCAATTCTCTTTGAAAATTTCTCCCTCTCTCGAGTCCGATTTTCCTTAGATTTTTAGAAGTATTTAGCGTGGCTCTGAATCATCGAAGAGTCCAACAAATTGAGGTGTTCAGGTCAGAGTTGTGCATGCGAACTTTCTGGTCTTTCTGTCAGGAAACTCTAAAAGTTAAGTTGCACTTATTTTGTTTCAATTGTAATTGTAATTTATATTTGTTGTCGTTATTATGAATCTATAAATAATATTTATCAATGATTCCTTTTCATAATACCGATTGATCTACTTACGAAGGTAATGTCTATTCTAGATTTTTGTGAGTGGGATTTCGAAATAGTATACCATGTATACCAAACGAACCCTACCTTCAATATGATCTTTCCTAGTTATTCCTTACTTGATAGATATTGATGTAGACATTGGGATGATTAAGGAATCTAGAATATCATAATAGTCACAAGGAATATAAGACTAAGACTAAGTGATATTCACATTTAGGTCTTTTGAAAGGAAAAACTAAGGTGTTAGGCGAAACACTGTCCAAATCACAAGTCATCTAGTTTTAAAAAGTGAGTACATAGTTACTTTCATCTTGCACATAGCTATAAAGTATTTATATATTTAAATTTTATATGTTCCTATTATCTATGTTATTGATATATGTGCTAAATTCAATATTATGATATGATTTTACTTATATATTTATTTTATCATATTTAAATTGTATCGTGTAACATCCCAAAAATCACAACCAATTTAAACTATTCAAATCAACCCAATTTCAAATACAAGTGTTTATGAAATCATTGTTTTCAAAACACTGTTCAAAATAGAGTTTCCCTTGATCAATAATATAAAAACAGGATGTGTATAGTGACGCATTCGCCTTCCCACGATCCTCTGAAGTACATGAAACCATAACCAAAAATTGTAAGCCAACGCTTAATGAGTTCCCTTAAAGTACCATCACACAAAACACATATAGTAAACGAACAGGCATGTTAGGTCTAATCAGTCATCGAACTGTAATACCCACATGTCCACAGCCATCGGGCTGGATTACCACCTCCTGGCCCAATCAATCATCGGACTGGAATGCCAACATAAAATTGGTCCACTTAATCATCAGACTGGAATACCAATATACAATAGACCCACTCAGTCATTGGACTGGAATACCCCTGGTCTATTGACTCACGCACAAAACAGTAAAGTCTCAACTCAACATAATATGTCGATAAATAACAGATAAAAAACATAATCAACAGACAATTAATCATGCAGTCAGAAATCACAGGTAGTCCTACAATTCTATCGGTCTATGCATACCAGCAACTACCATACATTCATACATATCTATCCCATACTCAACATATCAATGTATAACATGATATCAATCCAATGGGCCGGCCTTGGTGCCTTTGACCCATAAGTACACTGAGGAAAACTCATCTCACAGTTTGAATAGCAGCTGATGAGGTCCCGACTCCGAATATCAGCTCTAACCATCACCTATCTATCCAAATGACCAATTCTCATATAGCATCCAAAATACCCAAAGTACCCCTTGGTAAAACTTGGTCAAAGTCAAAGTCAACGAGTCAACACAGTCAAGTTGACTTTGGACTCATATGCGGGGAGTACTCCGGAGGTATGCATGGCGTATAAGCATCTGAGGCATCAGGGCCATATCTGCGTATGCACAACGTACCCTGCGGTACGTCCAGTGTACACAGTTGCACACTTCTTAACCTATTCAACCCTTAACTCTTCGACTTAATGCTTCCAATTACAGATCCAAGACTAAAATATCCTCAAGAGTCATAACATTTCCAACTTTATGACCTTGCATGTCCATTAAGTGCTTAAAATAATAAAACTCAACATCTTAATGCATTAAGACCTTCTATAGCATGCATGGAGTAAAACTAACCCTAAAGACTACATTTTTATCATTGAAGACCCCTCCTAAGGTCTAAAAGGACGACTTATTGGGTTAAAAACATGCTATGCTTGACAATCACCACATTTGGGACCAAAAGAACCTAAAATCAAGCCCAAAACAAGATCTAAGTGAAACCTCATCATGTTCAGAACTTTATACCTCCAAGTGATGCCAAATAATGGCGTGATTCTAGATCTAAAGTGCTTCACTCCTACAAGATGGTCTCTACTTTCTTCCTTCTTCTTCAAAGGTTCAAAAACACACAAACTCAAGCTTAGAAATGCTCACAATGTAGATTAAGGTTGCAAAGACATTTTGAGAGGATGGAGGCTGATGAAAAGAGCCACGGTTGAGAGTTAATGATGAATAAATAGGGTACAAACCCTAAATATTAGGGTTTGGGACATCACTTCGTACGCCCAACGTACGTGGCTCTACCCCCAAAATCCAAAAGTGGCAAAATTAGCCCCTCCCAGCCACAAGTCTTACAATATATGGACCAAAATGAATTAAATCTCAAGATAAGGGTCAAAAGTATTCTCTATTCGTTGATTATAGTGATCCTTTAGGATAGGTCCATTGAGATTATCATTTTAGGATCAGGGAGTAAGAATAACAGTAATGGGTAACCAGATTAATTGTTTGGTGTGAAATACATATTTAAAAAGTGTTTAATGATAATATTGTGGGTTGAAAACCATATGTGCTCACCACGCTTCCAAGCCTGACCCACTCTATTTCTTTGTATCACAGGTAGCTGTACGAAGGTTCATGGATAGTGATGTTTGAATTCGTTGAGAGATTCGAAGAGTTTTGGCCATTAGTATAATAAGTTGTTGTAAGGCATGTAAAGAGAAGTTTATACTTATGTTTCCTGTATCGGTTATGACATCCAAAGTTTTTAAAATATTAATGAAAAATGTTTCTCTTGAAATTCTTTGATTTTGATATTATCCCACACCAATAATGTTTTGGGACAAATTCCACACTAATAAAAGAATACTCTATTTTGAATAAGCATAAAGAATTAGATTTTAATTGGTTGTAAATTTGGGGATGCCACATTTGGTATCAGAGCACTAGTTTAAGCGAATTAGGAATTTTGGAAAAATTCTAGACTTAAACTTAGAATGCCAAGTGATGATCGTGAGGTGTGAGTCTAAATAGTTTAGGTTATATAGTTGAATTGACACAAGCACTAACTTACTTTAGGGTATGTGCCTTAATTGCTATTATGTTCTAAATGATTTGTATTATAGCATGCTTTAGGTTGCTTATCTAGATTTCTTTTACTTGAATAGATATAAGGTTTGTTGTTGACGTTAATTTGAAAACTTTATGTGTTGAGGATTCTAAACGTATAAATTAGTGTATTAGAATTGGCATATAACATTTTGTAGTGATAAGAAGGATTATGCGTCTAACATAAATAAACCCTTTCCTGATCATAATATACTTGTGTCCTAAAGTATTGAATGAATGTTTTGGTGTAAAGAACATCATGTTTTGAACTCGTAGCGGACTGGGAAATGGTAATGGAAATCAACAACCTGAACTTTGACGTGTGAGTGATTGTGCACTAGAAGTTGTACCCGCAGTTGAACCAATCACAATGACAGGAGTTCAAGCTATGATTCGGGCAATTCTAGCTGAGAAAATGGAGGAGATTAGACGAACGCTCCAAGGGAATAGGATATAAGTCACTACACCGATTAAGGAACCACTGCTAAATGAAAGGTTTATCCAAAGAGGGAAGCTAGAATAGGACTGTAGATCCAACTAAACAACCAGTCGTTAGGAGGAACCAACTAGATGGAGGGATCAATAGGAACAAATGCAAGTACAAGGACTTTATGAATTGAAAATGATCGAATTTTAATGAGAAAAAAGATCTGATTAGAATTATGCATTGGATTTCTGAGATGATGCTAGCCTTTATAACGTATGGTTGTAAGGGCATGTTCCAGACCACTTATGTTATGTACCATTTCAGGGGCGGGGTTGTTCATTGGTGGAACACGTTGGGGAAGACCATAAGCCCTAACGAGCCACTGCAGCTGACATGGGTAGAGTTCTTGGTATACTTCAAACACAAGTTCTGGTTGGCCCAAAACATGTTAGAGTTGGAGACCAAGTTTTTAACACTGAAGAAAGGAAACATGTTCGTTGATGAGTATACCAATTCCTTTAAAGACAAGATGGAGTTTAGCTTGCACCTTGTACCAAACAAGATAATAATAGTCGACATGTATGAAAAGGGAGTGCCATGGGAGTACTATGTGCTAGTACACTAGGAACCTAATCTTGAGGCATCCATCTGGGTTGCCAAAACTATTGAATACATGATTAAGGGGAGAACCTCCGACAGTGCCGAAGTTGGCGAGAAGAGGAAATTTGAAGGACATTCAAAATCAAATATGTATAGTAGATTCTTGAAGTCTAACCCCAACAACAGGAAGTCTAGGGTAACAATGAGGCGAAATGGTGTGAAAAAGTGCAAGGCGAAGAATGTTGGACAATGTGTAGAAGTTGTGACCTGCTACATGTGTGAAAAAACTAGTCATTATGCTAACAAATGTACATTAAAGCAGAAAACATTTTTTGGGTGTGGAGAAGCAAGGAATTTCCATAGGGACTGCCACCAAACCAAAGGCGTAGACATTTCAGATGAACCTGAAGGTAGCAAAAGATGAAGCAGAAGTCGGTTCAAGTACATTTCTAATAAATGAGTTTCCTGCCAATATTTTGTTTGATTCTTTAGCAAACTACTCCTTTATTTCTCATAAATTTGGTAGAAAACTTACATTACCTGTACGCAAAATAGAAAATGCCTTACTAGTAGAAGTTGCTAGTGGTAAGATTGTACCTGTTAGTGATTGTATGAGAAACATAATTATTGGCTTGAATGGGAATATGTTCCATAAGGAGTTATTGCCCATTGACTTAAATGGTTTTGGCATAGTACTAGGGACTGATTGGCTTAGTGTAAATGTTGCAGATAGAAAATGCAGAACAAAGATAGTGAAGGTAAACCCTCATGGAACATAACCATTAATTGTGTACGGGGACGAACGTTGAGTGGATTTTGGAATCATCTCGAAGATGAAAGTCAGGAAGTGTTTGGCCAAGGGATGTACATCATGTAACATCCCAAGATTCAGGTACTTCTAAATTCATCCTAATTGTTTTATCATATGAAATTTTAGTCCCTAAGTCCATGAGAATGAGCCTTGAATCCCTAGTAGCAAGATGGTAATTTTGGGGCAGGAGGAGTAAGCTAAGAGTACATGTAGGTACGCTAAGTGTACTAGGGCATGCCCTAGTATGTCAGGCATACACATATGTACGCTGGGCATACTCGTGTCCGAGAGAAACCCTAAGTTTTAGGGTTTGAGGGGTATTTAAGCATCCTTATGGCTCATTTATCCCCATCTTTTCAGCCTCCAGAGTCTTTGAGTAGTTTTTGGGAAACCCTAGTCCTTTAAGAGTATTTTGAGCTAAAGGTGTGTTCTTGGTGTGCTTAAGGAAGAAGGAGTTGCATCAAGGTGCTTAGAAGTTGAAGCAAGTTGTAACATCCTGTTTCTGATCGTCCGTGATTAGGGTTCGTGGGCTGCAAACCGGGCATGCGGGAGTCTTGGGGTTGTAAAGAGTTGCTAGGAGCTTAGGGCATCTCCTCACCTACGCGAGGGTATGAGGTTCATGGGAATCGGAGTTATGTTGAGGAAGTGATGACAGTTTGATGATTTGGCAAGATAAGTCCTTTATTTGAAATTGATGGCAGTGGAGTATGCTGGGCGTACGTGTGTGTACGTCTAGCGTACTCATACGCGTGACATTTAAGCTGAGCTACCTAGTACGTTGGGCATACTAGGCACAAAAGAAAACCCTAATTAAGAGGAGTGTCCATATATAAGAATGAGATGGCTTCATTCCTGACCAAAATTCCTCATTCAATAACCCCCCCCTAAACCCTAATCCTCGTTCTTGAGCTTGTGTGTGACCATTGTGAGCTTATAAGTGTTATTGTGGAATTTTTGGAGTGAAGAAGGAGCATGGAAGAGAATAGAGTTGGATTCCAGGCTTTGGATATGAGATTTTCTATGGTTGGAGCATCATTTGGAAGTATAAAGCTCATAACTTTCTCATCCTTTTTGTTTTGTGCATGATATGGTCCATTTTAGGGCTTTTGGTCCCAAAGCTTGAGGCTTTATGAGTTGTTGCACTCCAGAGCTTAATATCTGTCCTTTTAAGTGTTTCTAGTGGTGAGGATCCATAAAAATGAGGTCTTGAACGTGAGAATCAACCCATGCATGAGATTTGAGCATTTTGAGTTAAGAGAATAAGAGTTTTATGTGTTTGTGACCTTATCAGCCATGCGAAGGCTTAAAGTCACTAACTTTATGGAGTAAGAGATGATAGGGAGTCCAGATCTGAGAAATGAGTTAAGGTCTTAACGAGTTAAGACCAAGAGAATGGACTAAAGCAAAACTAGGCGTACGCCCAACATAAGTTCCAATACGCCCTACGTACTAGGTTGGAATCCCCGATCACTTTCATGCATGCGTGAGTACGCTGAGCGTACGAAGAGAGGTACGCCCCACATAAGTTCACTGTGGGCTTTTGGGCTGGATTTTATCACAGGTCGTGAGGGTTGGGCCTGAATCTTTGGGCTTGTGAATTAGAGACTATAAGCTGAGAAATATTATAATTTTTGCCTTGGGCCCTTGTGTTGGGCTTTCCATTTAGTTTTGAGAGTGGGCCTCGGGTGAGCCCATTTATTATTGGGCCTTGGTGGGCCCAATGGGTTTTAGGCTTTTAATAGGTTGGTTATTGGTCTTCCTTTATACCTAATGAGTGAGAGTCTGGACTTAGTTTCTAAATGGGTTAAATTGTGGTTTTGGCTCAGAGTCAGAGGATCCTGGATTATTATTAATAAAAAATATAGAGTTTAATTTTGTAAATAAATTAAATGGAATTTTCGTGAAACGTGATATAAGAATTATGTGATTTTTAAAAGAAAATTTTGTTTGAAAATTTACGGTGTAACACAAGCTTGTGGATTTTGGGTCATTACCTTCTTGGGAAGCTCCAGATGGTAAAAAAGTATTCACCTTGATACTTTGTTTGCTTGGATCTCATTTTGGTAGATTTATGTTGTTCTTCTTGTCTTAAAAGTCGCATTTTTATGCATGTTTGGTTTTAGACGTTTTGGGTTATCCTTTCAGACCCTAGGAAGTGTCCTAAGCCATAAAATGAGGCCCCTTTAGCTAGCTTGGCTCCATGATTCTTGTATAAGGTTTTAATGGATTAAGATCTTGCATTAAGGACTTTTTGGACATGAAAAGTCATAAAGTTAGGAACTTTATGACCCTAGTATGCCTCTAGACCTTAGATATGAAGTATGAGCTTACGTGCTAAAGGCATTAAGCACTTAATGAAGAAGTTGGATATGCGAGGGTACACCCCACGTAGCTTGGTGTACGCCCCACGTACCAGGTCAGCCACCCCGATGGTGGTTTTCTACGAAGCCCCATGTACACTGAGTATACCTCCAGAGTACGCCCCGAGTACTCGCTTGGGTTAGCCTATGTTGAGTTAACTTGGTTGGGTTGAGTCAGTAGGTTTATTGACTTTAACTTGTTTACTTTGAGTTTGACGAAGGTTGACCATGTTTGACCAAGTTTGAATTTGAGGGTATTTTGGGATTTTGATGGAAATTGGTCACTTGGTGGATGTAGGCATTGAGTAGAGAGCTGAGATTCGGAGTTAGTCCTTCTCAGTTCTTTACAGCTTGTGAGGTGAGTTCTCCTTATTATACTTTCGGGTCGAAGGCACCAAGGCCGACCCATTGGTTTAATAACCTGATATTGTTTATATGCTGAGTATAGCATAGATATGCATGCTAGTCTTGATATGCTAGTCTGGTAGATCTTTAGAACTTCCTGTGATACTTCCTGTTTATCTATATATGATATTATTTGCATACCAGACTCGTACTGAGGGCTTAGTGGTATTCAGTCTAAGGACTGATCAAACCGAGGAGTAAGCTAGACATAAGTTGTGGGCCCAGGGGGCAAGCCAGACTTATGCTCTGGGCTCAGGGGTAATCCAGTCTGTTAGCTGTGGACCCATTGCATGTGATTATTGTATATGTGCTATTTGTATGTGTATTGGTATATTGGGGGAACTCACTAAGCTTTGGGCTTACAATTTTGGATTATTGATATGAGTATATTTAGTTATAAAATTCATGCATGATCTTAATACTTTATGTTAATTTTATCTCAAATAATGAACCAAAGGTGCTTAATTAGCTTAAATAGTTCATTTTCAGTAACAAATACATGCTCGGATGGAAAAGGAAGCAGAACTTGCGATTGGAGGCTTGGATCTTGGATTTTGAAGAAAGAAGGATGTTGCTGGACAACTTGACCCCTTGTCAGTGTTTTGGCCATATCTCATGAACCGTAACTCCGATTGACGAGATTCAAAATGTTCTGAAAACTAGACACAATTTTGGACGACTTTCATGTTTTGAGAAAATGCTGATTCCAAAAGGACTCGGAGAGTAGGCCATCAACTCGCCGAGTTGGTCAGAAGTTTCGCGATTCTTGACTTTGCCTTGTCGTACACGGGATTTTAAGTGATGTGCTCGGCGAGTAGGTCACTGGACTCGCCGAGTAGCCTCTGTTTTGTGAAAATCTATATAAAGGGACTTTCATATCGATACCCTAGCATATAGATGAACCCTTGGAGGCCAATTGTCGACTAAAGGTGCTGCTGGAGCGTGGGAAGCAAGGGAATCAACCCTACATTCAATTTTAAGGAGAATCAAGGAAAAATCAATTTTACTCTTTACCTAATCTCTTTTTTGAACTATGTTTTTACTAATTGATTTCGTTTTTGAGCTTGTTTCTGCTGTAATCATGAGCTAAAACTCATAACTTCTGTTTAGGTAGATGAATTTGTGAACATGGATTGATTATTTGTTTAGGATTAATTTTAATTGGTGATTATGTTTTATTAAGCTTGTTAAAGAACCTTATGTGTTAACAATAACTATTCTTGTGTTAATAAATTAGTAATTAAGTTGTATGAACATCTCTTAGTTATTAATTTCATATGATTTATTGTGACCACATAGTTGTATGTCTAGGAATAACGAATGTGAAACTAGAATTAACTAGAAGATAGGTAAGTTAATGTGTGAGCTTGTTTGATGGACATCAGCAAGATGTTAATTGAAGGGCCAATTTAATTAACCATTACAAGTCTTATTTAACCCGAATTAATAACTAGGAAATCTGTTAATTTAGACAACTGGCCACTGCTTGAGTTAATTTGTTTCCTAAGGATTAGTAATAGCGAACATGAAACTAATCATCTTAGTCGGTAGCCAATGAAGAATTAATCCGATACATTGAAATCATCCATGGGAACAAATGAGTCGAACTAAACAGAAGTCATCTTTATTATTGAATTTAATTGATTTTTATTTGCTTAGCTCTTAGTTTCTTAGTTTAAGTTTTAGTTAATTGTTTAAGTTTCTAGTCTTGCAAAACCAGAGAAAACCCCCTTCCTATTACTTGTTTTATTTAGATAATATTAGCATTTATTTTAATTGTTTACCATTCCCTGTGTTCGATACCCTACTTACCTGAACTAAACTGCTAATCGATAGGTACACTGCCTTTCGTGTGTTTGTCTTTGTGTTTAAGTTAGTAGGATTAAAACTAGTTGGTTTTACACACATCAATTATGTTTCAGGTACCTCGGAGGATCGCGGGAAGGCGAAGACTTGATCGTGCACCTCCTCAAGTTTTGATTTTATGAATTTTGGAAAAGTTTGATATTAAACCTGTTTTGAAAACTATTTGTAAACAATTTATGGGTTGTTTTAAAAGTTTAAATTTTTCATGAATTTAATGGTCGTTACAAGTTGGTATCAGAGCTTTGGTTTGAGTGAATTGGAGGAACACTCGTGTGAATCTAGTCTTAACCTAATGAAATATTTTTAAAATGACTTTTTTTCAAATGGTTTTCTAAATAATCAAGGAGGATGCCATGTGTATGATCAGCCGGAGCCAGTAAGTAGACCCCAAAATACCATACTATTATTTGATATTGTGATATGTTAGAACAATATGCTAGAGATAGGCTAGGGATCTTTAGGATTTTGCATGATAGAATTGCCTGATTATACAATGCCTGATAGCCTAGGGTTCTTCTCGAATGAAATGTAGTTTCTTAGTGTATGCATCATGGTCATGCATGACTAAGATTTTATAGCCCGAAAATGTTTGGTCTGACCTTATTTCCTGTTCTTGTTTGATGAAGGGCTTAGGGTTGGATCAAATATTCGACTGTCTGTAGGGTCCAATGTTATGTATAGCTAGCATACACAAGTGTTGTAGGGTTGGTGGAACTTTCATGGATGAGTTATGTGGGGTCAACAGGCCAGTTTCGAGATATATAGCCTTTCCTCTAGGGATTGAGGATTGAGTGTATATTTATGCAAGCGAGTATTGTTAGGGTGTTGTCATGATCCTCTAAGACAAATACGGGTAGGTGTGGAAGGTAGTATGGGCTCGTACTACCGATAGAACAGGACCCGTACGCATAACAAGGAAGTCACAAACCCTAGGGCTTTATTGGGAGTTGGTTCCCCTCATTTGATGTGTGTGTTATCGGATACCCTTCTGGTTTATTTTCAGTATGGTGACTACGCGTCGAGTTGAGGCTGGGTCCGGTTCAGGATCAGGAGTTGACTGTCAGGGTGAGTGAGTTGCATTGGATGACAAGAATAGGGAGATCCTACATGAGGAGGTTGTTGCTCGTTTACGAGCTCAGTTGCCAGAGATGTTTGGGTCCATTAAGACCGCCATGATTAAGTAATTTGATGAGCTCAGTTGCCACTGCATCCGTTGTGGCTGCAGGGGTTGGAGCGGGTCGGATTTTTTAGTATTGGGACTTCGACAATACGAAGACCCCGACTTTTGATGGGGTGCAGGACACGATCATCGCCATTAGGTGACTATATGATGTGGAGGGGAATTTATTCACTTGTTCTTACCTAGCTGACTAAAAGGTTAGGTACGCTCTAAACGTTCTGAGGACCGGAGTGAAGGATTGGTGGAGGCTTGCTACGATTTATATTCTGCTGAGCAAAGAGATGCTATGACTTGGGAGAAGTTATCTGAAGTGTTCCGCTCTAGATATGTGTTGCTGGTAGAGTGTGAGAGGTTGTCCTAGGAGTACCTAGATTTGAGGCATGGTTCTGAGAGGGTGACGGAGATCACCAAGATATTCACGGTTAGGGTTATGTTTTGTCCTGAGTTTGCTGCATCTGAGCAGGCTCAGATAACCCGTTACTTGATCATGCTAAAGAGGGAGATCAGACAATTTGTTTCCACCCAACGCTATGGTACTTTGTTGGAGATGTAGGAGGCCGCCAGGCGGCATGAGATTGAGATTAATTTGCAGATGAGGGAGCAGAAGTCGGCCCCGGGGTAATCACAGCTTGTGCCAAAGTAGTTTAAGACCGCTGATATCAGATCTGGGGCCGGAAGGGCCGCACTTGTGGGAAGTATGGCAAGGTGAATGAGGGTGCTTGTCGACATCTTCTGGGTGCCAAAATTGTGGCCAACAGGTCCATACGGAAAGGGATTGCCACTAGCGGGCCCTTGTACTCAGTTCCAGGATTTTTCATCATTGTGACAAGGTTAGCCATGTGAAGGCCAACTGCCCATCGCTTGCTGCCAGGCTGGCGCAGGTTTTAGTGCCAAATACTTTGAGGATCAATGATGGGAGTCATGGCAGGGCGGGGCCGCTGAGGGATCGAGGACGCGCTTTCCAGCTCACTACCGAGGAGGCCAAAGCAGCTCCAGATATTGTGGCCGGTATGTTTCTATCTCTTATTCTATTGATTATTTTTATGTTCTGCTTATCTATGTGCCTTTGTTAGGTACGTTCCTAATGAAATCTTTGCCTGCTCTAGTGTTGTTTGAATCGGATGCGAGTTGGTCTTTTGTGTCTTGATCGTTCAACAAAGAGTTTGTTATGCCTATTGGGGAGTTAGAGTGTATGTTGCGAGTTCCTTTTGCCAACGAACAACGAATCTCTACATCATCAGTATATAACGGTTGTGTTATGGAGATCTTCGGGGTGCCTTCTCCGATCGATTTGATCCCTATCCCCATGGGGAATGTTTGCGTGATTATGGGTATGGACTGGATGAGGCATTTCGGTGCTATGATTAATTGTGAAGGCCAACATGTGGTAGTTTGAACCCCAAGTGGGGGAGACCTAGTTATCTACAGAGAGGGCACCAAGATGGGTTTAGGGTTTTGTTCTACAACCAGAGTTCGACAGTATATTTAGCACTGGTGGGTGGGTTATTTGGCGTATGTGGCAGATACACATGTTGGGGATCATGTTTCAGTTTGAGAGGTCCTGGTTGTCGGGGAGTTTGCCGATGTGTTTCGGGAGGAGTTACCTGGTGTGCCTCCTGAGAGGTGATGGAAATATTTTTATGTGATTGTCATTTGAAATAAGTTGAGTATTGATTTCCATTTTCTAATAAACATTATCAAAATGTTTCAGGTTGACAAGATCCTGAAGATCCAATAAGTGTTTGAAGAATCAGATGTTGGAGCGCTTGAAGTTGAACATCGGTCACTTGTTCTACACATGGAGCACTTGTGGTACACATGGAGCACTTGCTGAATATGGAGCACTTGTACCTTACATGGAGCACCTACTGAATGCAAATTGGATCATCACGAGCTCAGATGACATACATAGATCATTTGTGGAGAATCAAGATATTGGTGGATCATTTGG
Organism: Lactuca serriola; assembly: GCF_051521515.1. NCBI lineage: Eukaryota > Viridiplantae > Streptophyta > Magnoliopsida > Asterales > Asteraceae > Lactuca > Lactuca serriola. Next base: position 133,107,003 of record NC_136415.1, read on the forward strand.
AATATTGATGGCTCATCAGAAACATTATTGGTACATCCACAATTCTATGGCTCAAAAAGACATGGATGGATCAACATGATCACATTGATGGCTCAAAAAGATTCCATGGCTCATCATGTACAATGAAGGCACATTCAAATGCTTAAAGGCACATGAATTTCGCCCATGGTCCATCTTGAACACACAGTTGTACATCTTCAAGTTCAAGATACAGTCCAACATTCAAGAAACATTTTGAATGCTGATCAAGAAGGATCAAGAATTATGAAGACTCATAACTTGGATGGAACCCTAATGTAATACTAACAGAATTGGAAAATTCCATCCATTCTCCGTTATGTAGGGCAAAGTTGTCAACTGAGGACTTAGCCATGATGACATGTCAACACCTGATTGGCCAAGCCATTTCATGGGCTTTTCCAAATCATATAAAAATCCCCTTGGGATCCATTATAAAGCTACTATTCCTTGCTCATTCTAGATCATTTGTGCACAGTTGCTGCTTAGACTTGTTTTCAGAGAGCCATTTAAATGTTTTAGGTTTTCTATCATTCAAACACTTGTAAATTATTCTTGATGAATACGAGACACTTTTGAATCATTGATATTGAACATATAAAAAAACGTAGTTATCATTAACTTGGTAATTCACAACTCTTTATTTTCCGCATTACTTGCCACTTGACGATTCTGAAACTTTGTTTCAGTATTTTCAACACTTGGACTCTTCTAGTCTAGGTTTACTGACTTTTTCATATCTTTTAGTTGGTATAAGAGCATCAATATTTTTCCTTTTACACACTTTTTACAACTCCTTATTTCAGTAACCATCACATAGGGGGAAACTGTTGGAAATATTTTTATGTGATCGTCATGTGAAATAAGTTGAGTATTGATTTACATTTTGTAATAAACATTATAAGAATGTTTCTGGTTGAAAAGATCCTGAAGATTCAACAAGTGTTTGAAGAATCATATGTTGGAGCACTTGAAGTTGAATATGGAGCACTTACTGTACACATGGAGCACTTTTTGTACACATGAAGCACTTGCTGAACATAGAGCACTTGTTGAACATGGAGCACTTGCAGATTACATGGAGCACATACTAAATGCAAGTTGGACCATCATGATCTCAGATGACATATATAGATCATATGTGGAGCATCAAGATATTGGTGGATCATCTAGAATATTGATGGCTCATCAGAAACACAGTTGGCTCATTGACAACTCTATGGCTCAACAAGACATTGATGGATCAACATGAATACTTGGTGGCTCAACTCAAGTCAATGGACCAACATGATCACATTGATGGCTCAACAACATTGCATGGCTCATCATGTACAGTGAAGGCACGTTCAAATGCTCAAAGGCACATGAATTTCACCCATGGTCCATCTTGAACATGCAGTTGTACATCTTCAAGTTCAAGACACAATCCAACATTCAAGAAACAACTCAACTTGATCAACGACACTTCTGGAAGTTGATGACATCTTAGAAGACAATTGAGCAACATGATGTTCATGTTGCTCATCACATTTTCAATGTTGATCAAGACGACTCAAGAATTAAGAAGTCTCATAACTTGGATGGAACCCTAATTGAATTGGAATATTCCATCCATTCTCCGTCAAGTAGGGAAAAGGTGTCAACTGGTGACTAATTCATGATGACGTATCAACACATGATTGGTCAAGCCATGTCATGGGATTTTCCAAAGAATATAAGTAGCCCACTTAGGATCCATTATAAAGATGCTCTTCCTTGATAATTCTTGATCTTTTGTAAACAATTGTTACTTGGACAAGTTTTTAGAAATCCATCTGAATGTTTTAGCTTGTCTATCTTTCAAACACTTGTAACTAATTCTTGATGACTATGAGACACTTTTGAATCCTTGATATTGAAAATATAAAAAAAGCATTTTTATCATTAACTTGGTGATTCACAACTCTTTATTTTCCGCATTACTTGCCACTTGACGATTCTGAAACTCTGTTTCAATATTTTAACTACTTGGACTCTTCTAGTCTAGGTTTACTCATTTTTCTCATTTCTTTTAGTTGGTATCAGAGATCGTGTGATTGACTTTGAGACTTAGACAACTTTTCACAAAAACATATTTTCAAGTTTCAAACTAGTATCATCCGTTCTCAATGGCAAGTGTGAATCAAAACAAAAATGTTCTCTATTCAGTTTGAGTTGCAAACAGTCTTGGAACAGGAAATCGTGCACCTATCCTTGTGCGTAGTGAATACACTTCATGGGCAGATCGCATCAAGTAGTATATGGAAGGTCATGAATCTAACATCTGTACCTTCACCTCCACTGGGAAACATACTCTAGAATTTCTGATGGACATCAAAGTTCCTAAAGCCGATGTCTCTCCTGAAACATCCAAATTTATCTTTGGATCTGTTTCCTTTGCTGCGCAACTTCATGAGGGGAAAATCAAGAAATTTGAGGCTAAGGCAATGCAAGAGCTCTTATATGGAATTCCTCATTACATCTATGAGCAACTTCCTGATGAAGACAAGAGTTTACCCTTCAATGTCTGGAATGCACTCAAGAAACAGTTCGAGGGAACTGACAAGATCCTTGCAAATAGGAAGAAAGTCGTGTTGACAGACATGGACAACTTTAAGATGTTACCTCATGAAACTCTATTTGATGCATATTCTAGGTACAAAGGGGTGAAGAAGCTCAAAGGTGAAAGATCACAAGAGGATTTGAATATGAAAATCTTGAACAGTCTATCTCCAAAATGGGATATAGTATACATGATCATACTGCAAAACTACAACCAATCTAGACACCATGTCTTTGTTTGATCTGTATGCTAAAGTAACTCCCTTTGATAATCAAGGACTTGCCTTGGGAAATTTAGCACCCATGGAAACTCATTCTAAAAACTTGATTTCACATCATAATCCTATCCCAAACCTTTTTGCTGATGAGTTTTCTAACCAAGGATATGGAGTGTATCCTTATCAAAGTTTGAGCATGGCTCAATAGTACAATCAAAATACTTACATGCCAACTCAACAACCTCTTCAGATAGAAAATGGATACATGGCACTCCTGACCAAGTTCAATCCAAACTTCAAGAAGTTTGTGAACAAGACAACTAGGAACTTCAGAGCACAAAGTTATCAGCAACTCCAACACTATTATCAGGTCTCTAGAAACATCCAAGGAGGAAGCAATAGTCAACAAAGCTTCAACTCTCAGAATTTCAAATTCTGAAAGTAACAACTCTCAGAGGAAGAACATAATGGTTCAATATAAAAAGTCGAAGTCCTATAATGATAATGAAGTAATCATGTGCCACAACTGTCCAGGTGAAAATCATTTTGCCAAGGATTGCAAAATGGAAACAAAGAAGTTCAAAGACGAAGCATACTACCTTCAAAAGGCGGAGCAGATCAAGAAGAAATCAAAACACAAAGCATTCATGGTCATGGAAACTCCAAATGTGGAAGTCTGGGAAACAGATGATGAAGTGGATCAAGCAGAAGAAACAGAACCCTACAAGAACTAATTTTGGTTCATGGTTGATGACAAAAAAGAGCCTTCTCCTCTCCATCAACATGTTGTTAAGAAGGTACATTTCATGCTTCGTGATAATCATTTAACTATTGTGCCTTTTATTGATGACTAACCATATTTCTGAAATAATCAAAGAATATATCACCAACGTTGAATATTGTGTTCGTCACTACAAAGATAAACTAACCGAAACTCAGTTCATACTTGAAGAATTTAGATGTAATATGGCTAAGTTAGAGAATGACCTTGCACTAAAAACTGAGGCAAATCTTACGTCAGTTGAACAATATGAAATTGTATTGAATGAATATGACATTATTGAAAAAGACAATCATGAGATGTACAATACAAAAATCAAAAGTTATAAGGCATCCAAAACCCTTCTTGAACAAAACTCACATGCCATTCTTAAGGTATCAAAACCATCATGGATCAAATATGGGCTTGGTTATGATGAAATGAACAAGGAAATCAATGGTCTCAATACTTAACTAGAGATATTAGCATGAGATCCAAGTCTCTTCATTGGAGACAATAAGGACCATGAAGAGGTGGTAACTTGCAGTCCTGATGTAATTACCACATCATTCTCAAGCATCCCATTAGAAGTCACATCATCCCATGATCTTCCAGACTTGGACACTAAGTCTGACTCTCTAGTAGAATTTCCCCTTGAATGTCCCACCATGGAAAGTTTCAATTAAGAAGATGACTCTTCTTAAAAATCAAACATCACTGACTCAACATCTAGTGATAAACAACCTAAATCATATGAGTCAATGGATCAACATAAATACTTGGTGGCTCAACTCAAGTCAATGGATCAACATGATCACATTGATGGCTCAACAAGATTGCATGGCTCATCATGTATAATGAAGGCACGTTCATAAGCAGACCAGTTTCGAGACATATAGTCTTTCCTCTAGGGATTGAGGATTGAGTGTGTTATTATGGTAGAGAGTATTGTTAGGGTGTTGTCATGATCCTCTAATACAAATATAGGTAGGTGTGGAAGGTAGTATGGGCTCGTACTACCCAAAGCATAGGACCCGTACGCGTAACAAGGAAGTCACAACCCCTAGGGATTTATTGGGAGTTGGTTCCCCTAATACGATGAGTGTGTTATCGGATACCCTCATGGTTTATTTTTAGTATGGTGACTACGCGTCGAGTTGAGGCTGGGTCCGGTTCGGGATCAGGAGTTGGCTGTTAGGGTGAGTCAGTTGCATTGGATGACAGGATTAGCGAGATCCTACATGAGGAGGTTGTTTCTTGTTTCCGAGAACAGTTGCCAGAGATGTTTGGGTCTATTTAGGCCGCCATGATTAAGTACTTTGATGAGCTCAGTTGCCACTTCAACTGTTGCGACTGTAGCGGTTGGATCGGGTCAGATTTTTTAGTATCGGGACTTCGACAATACGAAGCCCCCGACTTTCGATGGGGTTCAAGATCCGATCATCGCCATCAGGTGACTATATGATGTGGAGGGGAATTTCTTCACTTGTTCTTACCCAGCTGACCAGAAGGTCAGGTACACTCTGAACCTTCTGAGGACCGGAGTGAAGCCTTGGTGGAGGCTTGCTACTAGTTCATATTCTGCTGTGCAGAGAGATGCTATGACTTGGGAGCAATTCTATGAAATGTTCCACTCTAGATATGTGTTTCTGGTAGAGTGTGAGAGGTTGGCCTAGGGCTATGTTTTTGTCCTGAGTTTGCTGCATCCGAGCAAGCTCAGATGACCCGTTACTTGAGCATGCTCAAGAGGGAGATCAAACAATTTGTTTCCACCCAACGCTATGGTACTTTGTTGGAGACATAGGAGGCCGCCAGGCGGCATGAGATTGAGATTGATTTGTAGATGAGGGAGTAGAGGCAGGTTCCGGGGCAATCGCAGCTTGCGCCAAAGTAGTTTAAGACTTGATATCAGGTTTGGGGTCGGAAGGGCCGCACTTGTGGGAAGTGTGGAAAGGTGCATGATGGCGCTTGTCGATCGTCTTCTGGGTGCCAAAAGTGTGGCCAGCAGGGCCATACGGCAAGGGATTGCCTCCAGCGGGCCCCTGCACTCAGTTCCAGGATTTGTTTTCATTGTGACCAGGTTGACCATGTGAAGGCCAACTGCCCATCGCTAGCTGCTAGGCTGGCGCAGGTTTTAGAGCCAAATACTTTGATGATCACTGACAGGAGTCAGGGTAGGGTGGAGCCCCTGAGGGATCGAGGTCGCACTTTCCAGCTCACTCCCGAGGAGGCCAAAGCAACTCCAGATGTTGTGAACGGTATGTTTATATCTCTATCTATTGATTATGTTTATGTTTTGCTTATCTATGTGCCTTTGTTTGGTACGTTCCTAATGAAGTCCTTGCCTGCTCTAGTGTTGTTTAACTCGGGTACGAGCCAATCTTTATTGTCTCGATCGTTCAGTAGAGAGTTTGTTATGCCTATTAGGGAGTTAGAGTGTCCGTTGTGAGTTTCTGTTGCCAACGAACAAGGGGTCTCTGCATTATCAGTATATAACGGTTGTGTTCTATAGATATTCAAGGTGCCTTATCCAATCGATTTGATCCCTGTCCATATGGAGGATGTTTGCATGATTATGGGTATGGATTGGATGAGCCGTTTCTGTGATGTGATTAATTGTGATTGTCAACATGTAGTAGTTCGAACCCTAAGTGGGGGAGACCTAGTTATATACAAAGAGGGCACCAAGATGGGTTCAGGCTTTTGTTCTACAGCCAGAGTTTGACAGTACATTCAGCACGAGTGTGCGGGTTATTTGGCGTATGCGGTGGATACACATGTTGGGGATCATGTTTCTGTTTGAGAGGTCCCAGTTGTCAGTGAGTTTCCCGATGTTTTTTCGGTGGAGTTACCCGGTGTGCCTCCTGAGAGGTGTTGGAAATATTTTTATGTGATTGTCATTTGAAATAAGTTAAGTATTGATTTACATTTTCTAATAAACATTATCAGAATGTTTCAGGTTGACAAGATCCTAAAGATCCAACAAGTGTTTGAAGAATCAGATGTTGGATCACTTGAAGTTGTACATGGGCCACTTGTTCTACACATGGAGCACTTGTGGTACACATGGAGCACTTGCTGAACATGGAGCACTTATACCTTACATGGAGCACCTGCTGAATGCAAGTTGGACCATCACGATCTTAGATGAACTATCTAGATCATATGTGGAGAATCAAGATATTGGTGGATCATATGGAATATTGATGGCTCATCAGAAACATTGTTGGCTCATCCACAACTCTATGGCTCAACAAGACATGGATGGATCAACATGATCACATTGATGGCTCAAAAAGATTCCATGGCTCATCTTGTACAATGAAGGCACATTCAAATGCTTAAAGGGACATGAACTTCGTCCATGGTCCATCTTGAACACGCAGTTGTACATCTTCATGTTCAAGACACAGTCCAACATTCAAGAAACAACTCAACTATTGATGACATCTTAGAAGACAATTGAGAAACCTGATGCTCATGTTGCTCATCAAATTCTGAATATTGATCAAGAAGGCTCAATAAATATGAAGAGACATAACTTGGAAGGAATCCTAACGGAATACTAAACGAATTGGAATATTCCATCCATTCTCCGTTAAGTAGGGTATAGGTGTCAACTAAGGACTTAGTCATGATGACATTTGAACACCTGATTGGTCAAGCCATGTCATGGGATTTTCCAAAGAATATAAAAGGACCCTTGGGATCCATTATAAATCTACTCTTCCTTACTCATTCTAGATAATTTGTGCACAATTGTTGCTTAGATTTGTTTTCAGAGAGCCATTTAAATGTTTTAGGTTGTCTATCATTCAAACACTTGTAAATGATTCTTGATGAATATGAGACACTTTTGAATCAATGATATTGAACATTAAAAAAAAGTTTTTATCATTAACTTGGTGATTCACAACTCTTTATTTTCCGCATTACTTGCCACTTGACGATTCTGAAACTCTATTTCAGTATTTTCAACACTTGGACTCTTCTAGTCTAGGTTTACCGATTTTTTTTCATATCTTTCAGGTGGTATCAAAGCATCAATATTTTTTCTTTTACACACTTTTTGCAACTCCTTATTTCAGTAATCATCACATAGGGGGAAACTGTTGTAAATATTTTTATGTGATTGTCACTTGAAATAAGTTGAGTATTGATCTACATTTTTTAATAAACATTATAAGAATGTTTCAGGTTGAAAAGATCCTTAAGATTCTACAAGTGTTTGAAGAATCAGATGTTGGAGCACTTGAAGTTGAACATGGAGCACTTGCTGTACACATGGCACACTTTTTGTAAAAATGAAGCACTTGCTGAACATAGATCACTTGTTGAACATGAAGCACTTGCAGCTTACATGGAGCACATATTAAATGCAAGTTGGACCATCATGATCTCAGATGACATATCTAGATCATATGTGGAGCATCAAGATATTGGTGGATCGTTTGGAATATTGATGGCTCGTCAGAAACACTGTTGGCTCATCGACAACTCTATGGCTTAACAAGACATTGATGGATCAACATGAATACTTGGCGACTCAACTCAAGTCAATGGATTGACATGATCATATTGATGGCTCAACAAGATTGCATGGATCTTCATGTAAAATTAAGGCACATTCAAATGCTCAAAGGCACATGAATTTCACCCATGGTCCATCTTGAACATGCAGTTGTACATCTTCAAGTTCAAGACACAATCCAACATTCAAGAAACAACTCAACTTGATCAACCACACTTCTAGAAGTGGATGACATCTTAGAAGACAATTGAGAAACAAGATGTTCATGTTGCTCATCATATTTTCAATATTGATCAAGATGGCTCAAGACTTACGAAGACTCATAACTTGGATGGAACCCTAATGGAAATTGAATATTCCGTCCATTCTCTATCAAGTAGGGCAAAGGTGTTAACTGATGACTAAGTCATGATGACGTGTCAACACCTGATTGGTCAAGCTATGTCAAGGGCTTTTCCAAAGCATATAAATACTCCCCTTTGGATCCATTATATAGCTGCTCTTCCTTGCTCCTTCTAGATCATTTTTGAGCAGTTGTTACTTAAACAAGTTTTTAGAGGTCCATCTGAGTGTTTTAGCTTGTCAATCATTCAAACACTTGTAACTAATTCTTCATGACTATGAGACACTTTTGACTCATTGATATATATATATATATATATATATATATATATATATATATATATATATATATATAACATTTTTTTCATTAACTTGGTGATTCATAACTCTTTATTTTCCGCATTACTTGCCACTTGACGATTCTAAAACTATGTTTCAGTATTTTCAATACTTGGACTCTTCTAGTCTTGGTTTAATCATTTTTCTCATTTCTTTCAATTGGTATCTGAGCTCGAGTGATCGAATTTGAGACTTAGAAAACTTTTCACAAAAACATATTTTCAAGTTTCAAACTAGTATCACCTGTTTCAATGGCAAGTGTGAATCAAAACCTATATCTTCTCTATTCATTTTCGGTTGCAAACAGTCTTGGAGCACGAAATCATGCACCTATCCTTGTGCCTAGTGAATACACTTCATGGGCAGATCACATCATGTACTACATGGAAGGTCACGAATCTAACATCTCGACCTTCACCTCCACTGGGAAACATACACTAGAAAATCTGAAGGACATCAAAGTTCCTAAAGTTGACGTCTCTCCTGAAACCTCCAATATTATCTTTGGATATGTTTCCTTTGTTGCGCAACTTCATGAGGGGAAAATCAAGAAGTTTGAGGCTAAGGCTATGCAAGAGCTCTGCTATGGAATTCCTCATGACATCTATGAGAAACTTCCTGATGAAGACAAGAGTTTACCCTTTAATGTCTGGAATGCACTCAAGAAACAGTTCGAGGGAACTGACAAGATCTTTGCAAACAGGAAGAAAGTCGTATTGAAAAACATGGACAACTTCAAGATGTTACCTCATGAAACTCTCTTTGATGCATATTCTTGGTACAACAGGTTGAAGAAGCTCAAAGGTGAAAGATCACAAGAGTGTTTGAATATGAAATTCTTAAACAATCTACCTCCAAAATGGGATACAGTGTACATGATCATGCTGCAAAACTACAACCAATCTTGACACCATGTCTTAGTTTGATATGTATGCTAAAGTAACTCCCTTTGATAATCAAGGACCTGCCTTGGGAAATTCAGCACACATGGAAACTCATTCTTAAAACTAGATTTCACATCAAAATCCTATCCCACACCACTTTGTTGATGAGTTTTCTAACCAAGGATATGGAGTGTACCTTATCAAAATTCGAGCATGGCTCAACAACACAATAAAAATACTTACATGCCAACTAAACAACCGCTTCAGATAGCAAATGGACATGACCAAGTATACCTATCAACGAAATAATATCCTCATTTTTACGGGTAGATGCTCACAAGATATGTGAGTAAAACTGTAGTAGATAAATAGAGATATAATCGTGTATGAAGATGATGAACAAGAAATGTGAGAAAAAGTGTAGTAGATAAATAGAGAGATATAAAATATTACAAGAACACTCATGGTTGGGAGAGATAACTTTCACATGGTGGGAGAGATCCCACCATACTCTCACTAATCTACAAAGTCTACATAGTGCACTCTTATTAAAAATGACCATCACCACCACTTTATATACTAGTGGAGGGATATGCTTTTCATACAATGGAATATTCTAACCTAATAAACACTCAACATCGTAGAGCATTTTCATGCTCCAACAATCTCCCCCTAAATGCTCGGAAATGGTGAGGGTAAAGCAGTGATAAAAGGTAGAACATCCGACATGCAGGTTCGATAGGTCTGGTGCTGCAGTGTCTCGGAAGTGCTGACGGATTATCTTCTAGGAATCCTAAGATTGCATTCCAAAGTACTTGTGTTCTAAAACAAAAATGGTCTGGAGTCAAAAATGAAGAGTGGTCTGGAATCTCTCCGGACCGGAAGAGAAGAAGATGAGAAGTTGAAGGCATTCCAGAATGATCCTCATGTCCAGAATGGATGCTAATCTGGAGTCAATGTATTTTGTCTTTATGCATTTATTAAAGTTTGTCTTTGTATTGATGAGACATTTCATAGGAATTAGTCTTTTGTAATATTAGACAATCAGAATGTCAGAAACATTTCTATCGTTCGGTCCTATCTTAGTTTTCTAGTTCATTCACTGTAACCTTCACTCCTATTAATAGGAGCTTTCAATGCAAAGTCAAACACGGATCATTCACTCAACTGTTGGCATTTACTAAGTTATTTCAAACTTCTTTCAAACATTCTTCTTGTTCTTCATTTATTAGCTTTACCTTGATCATTTGTTCTCATTCTTCATTTAATGACTTGATCATTTGTTGAATATATTAACTAAAACTTGACTGGTCTTTCCAGCCTTGACTAGAACATTTATTAACAAGCAGACATTGATCTTAAGCATTCACTCAAGATTTGACTTCTCAAACCTTGTCCCTGCGCATCAGATCTATTTTGTTCTCTCAATTGGTATCAGAGCTTCAGTGGTTGTCCTTTGAATCCATAAGAGCATATTATATTTGCTTTGAATTACCTTGGTATTTCAACCATTTCTGTGATAAGTATAAAAGTTCTTCTATATACCACTTTAGCTTGAAGATATCTTAACTTCAATGGCTTCTTCTAATCCTCAGCAAATGATTTCAATGCAAATCGCAAATAGTATGGGTGCCCCTACACGTGCCCCATTACTAGTTGTGGAAGAATATGATCAGTGGAAAGTTAGAATGGAAAGATTTTTTACTGGCCAAAGATAAAGGTGAAGAAATATGGAGATCCGTCAAAGAAGGTCCTCATGTTCCTGTGAGTATAGTTGTGAGAGATTGTGCTGCTCAGCTTATGGGTCAAGATGATACTCATCCAGCTCCTCTAACTATAGATGATATTGAGACGTTGCATGCTGATCAAGTTGCTTTCTTAGAAATGGTGTTTGGCGTTCCTCCTTCTCTCTTCGAGCACATCACGTTGTGCAAATCAGCCAAAGAGATTTGGGACACTCATCAGGGCCTGATTAAAGGTTCAGAAAATATGAAAGACAAGCGCCTCACCTCAGTTGTCAACAACTTTGATACCTTCACTACCACTCCTAGCGAATCAGGGGCATCAACCTCCAACCGTTACCGAATCGTGGTCAACAATATGATTGCTCATGGGATTGTCCAAACTCCTTTTGGAGTACAATCTCATATTCAAAAACAGTCTTGGCAAAGGATGGGGAAATGTGAAAAACTTGTCTCTGAAGCAATGCTTCCTTGAAAAAGTTAAAGCTCTATAAACTTTTTGATGAACTTCAAGGACACGAGTCTAATGTTGCTCAAACCATAAGGGAACTCTCCGGAGGCCCTCTTGCCATTTTCTGTTATTTTAAACCAACCATTCCGAACTTGTCTACTTCAAATCCCTTCAAACCTATCGTTCCATCTGTTCAATCATCCACACCCATCTTACCCACACAAATTTATCTTGTTGATCATTCTGAAGCCATGGATTCTGAACTTCGTTTCCAACATGAGTTTGCTTTAATCTCAATGAAATACAAACATCCTTTCAATACCTCTTACAAACCATACAAAACTAATTCCATGCTCCTCACCACAACAATCCTCAACCATACTCAGCTCTGGAACCTAAACCAACTTCGGAAAATCCTCCTGCATGCAAACCGAACCTCTCTAAGCCAAACTCTACTCCAGAACCTTCTCAGAGTTCCAACTTGGACAAACCAAAAATTACGTGTCATAAGTGTGTACATGCAAATCATTTTGCTAAAGATTTCCTGGCTGATGCTCCGCAGGAACCAAAAATCAAGGACTCTGCTTACTATGTCCGAAAAGCCCAAGAGATGGCTGAAAGCGAAAAAGCCTTTGTAATAATGGTTTCGAGAGATGTTGAAGGATATTGGTCATCCAGGGATGATGATGACATGGTAACTGGAAGGAATATGTGCTTGATGGCAAGACAGACTGTTGAATGTGATGAAGGGTATTGGTCATCTGGGTCAGAAAATGAAGATGATGTTGCTGACCCTCACTATTGCTACATGGCCATCAACGTTCCACCTAGTCGAAGTATCGTTCAGCAGGTAAAATCTATGATCTCTGATAATAATTTTGACTTCTCTCTCTGTAAACCTTATCTTACCCAGATTGAAATAGATATGAACACCATCTATAAAGCCTATGATTCTGCCATAGACACGAGTGAGAAGAAGGAGTGTGAAATAAATCGTCTTAGGTTGTGTTTCGAGGAAAAAAAGTTGAAAATCGAGTCCTTAGAGCGTGAAATTGTAATGTAACATCCATAAATTTTACACCAATTTAAAACTTTTTCAAACCATAAATGAAAGTCAAATAGCATTGTTTACAAAAACGTTTTCAAATCAATATCCATCAGAGTGTCCCAAAATCATAACGTAAGGATGAGGAGCGGTACGGTCGTGCCTTCGCCTTGCCATGATCTCCTGAAGTACCTGAAACAATAAACTGAAACTGTAAGCCCAAGGGCTTAGTGAGCAACCCCCAAAATACCAATACTACACTGACAAAGCCATATAAGTAACAATCTATCCATCAATCAACATGCATACTGGCCATCGGCCTAACTGGACCGCCCTCCTGGGCCTACAGTCTATCTGAATCTATCCCGAGCCTTCGGCATGACTGTTCCGCCTCGTGGGCCTGCAGTCTCCCCGGACTGCTCAAAGGGTATGCTGGCCTTCAGCACAAAGCAGGACCGCCTCAACCCAACCAACAAGCAAATAACCATGTGCTCATAACTATCATATACTGGCATATACAAACATCAAACATATATATCACACTGATCATCAATCATAGAATTCTCTCGTAACTAGAGTACCGACGTAGCAGGTCACTAACATGCTAATCCTTGCGGATCATAAGAGCATAACATACTGTCTACTCTGATTCCGATCTAACAGATCATAACCACATGTAGCATATCATAACATCGCCAACTAAAAGGGCCGGCCTTGATGCCGTAGACCCTATTGATATAGTGAGGATAACTCACCTTGCAAATGTCGAGTCAGAAGATACACTCCAACCCTAGGATCACCCGAAAACGGCTCCAACACCTATGGTCATAGTACAATATACTCATAAGTCCTTAACCTTATAAGGTACCCCATAACCCACTAGTCACCCCTGATCAAGGTCAAAGTCCTCAGTCAAGGTCAACTATCCCTGTTGACCTCGACTCGCCGAGTACCCTCGGTTACTCGTCGAGTTCCCTGAAGTACAATCCAACTCGCCGTCATTGTGGTGACTCATCGAGTTCCTTTGATTCTCGTTCAAACTTTAAGGCCACCCGTCGAGTTCCCTCCTTGCAGCTCAACGGATACCCACACATACATATCGAAGAGAAAACTCATCCGACTCGCCGAGTTGTTTTTCAACTCATCGAGTCTTATGGTAATCTTCATCGGACTCGCTGAGTTGTTCATCCAACTCGTCGAGTTCACGGCCATCTTCATGTGACTCGCCGAGTCAACCTTGCGACTCGCCAAGTCCATTCAATCCTCTTTCCATACATACTTGTTTTGAGCCATGCAGCGGCTCCAAATCACAGATCCAAGCTTCTAGGGCATACTTATCACATAAAGTTGCAAACTTTACCTGCATGCATGGCTTTAAAGGCGCTAAATGCCAAATCTAAGCTCTTAATGGGGCTTCATGCCCAAGAGGGACCTCAATCACGACCAAAACTGTAACTTTATGCTTCTAGAATCCAAGGAGGGTCTAGATCTCAAGTTACAACTTCAGATCTAGCCTATAGCTCATCATACCAACTTGAAAAATCCATAAAAAGCCCTAGAAACTCAACAAAAGGGAAAAAGGGAAGTAAGGATGGCACTTTGATACCTCCAAAGGATGCTAGCTGAGGTAAATCCTGCTTCCCATGCCTTCCTTGCTTCAGTTCCTTTGCACTCCTAGCTTTCTTCCTCCAAGATTCTCTTTCTAAGCTTCAAACACCACATAAAGGCACTCACACACGTATAACGACTCTAAGGAATCTCTAGATCTGTAAAGAGACCCAAGGGAGGCTGAGGTCCTTTTAAATAGGGGTGCAAGCCCAGGATTTAGGTTTTCCTCTGCCAACTCCTACTCGCCGAGTCCCAATATGGACTCATTGAGTAGGTCACTTAACATGCGGTCCCATCCCGTTGCTACTCGACGAGTAGGTCAACCTACTTGTCGAGTAGAGCTTAACCCAATAAATCTTATTTAAGCAATACCTGAGAATCGGGGCGTTACGTGTAATGTCAAACGATGAATTTATCATTTTAAAAGACAAATGTGAAATCACCTATTATGAACGAAATGTTTGTATTTCTGTTAACAGACATCTCAATGCTAAGATAGATGCTTTGCATAATTCCATAGACGTACTTGAAGCAGACATTCAGATGACTCATGATTTTCGTCATCCATGGTCTAAAACACCTAGTCTCGGAAGCAATTTTCCGAAACCAATTGCTAGTCCCTTGAAGGAATTGCAAAATTTGACATTCATGGGACAGGTTCCGAACATCAAACATTCGAACACCTCTGTCTCTCCCTTGTCACCACTACCTGAGACCACATACCATTTTGAGTCCCTAATTCCTGGGTTCCAACCAATTGTTTTCAAGTTTCCTGATTCCACGCCTCTTCCGCCTCTGATAAGCCTGGACTTGAATCGGACCATGACATTTCATCACAGTCTTTCGAATTGTATAGATCATGTTCCTAGGAGTAATCATATGAACAACTGTGTAGTTGAAGAAATCTTTCCGATGACTACTAAAACTGTTACCTCTGAGTTTGTATGGGCATCCTTAGACGATTAAGTTGAAAATCCAAGTTGTGTCTCGTCTGATTCTTGTGAATCGGATTCCTTAGTTGTCTCAAGAACAAAATGTGTTCCCATTAATCCTGAGTTTAGTAATCCATCCGAATGACAAACTTCAAATTCCTCATCTCAACCTATGAAAAAATCGATGCTAAATAGGAAGGATATTGTAGACCTAAAAGTAGAAGCTCGAAATGCACAGAAAAAGGAAGTTAAGACTAGACAAAATTCCAGGTTCATTGAAAACTCCAAAAAGAATGTATCCTGGAATTCTCAAGCATCAACCCATAGTCAAAACTCCTTTACCCCCACTAAGATCCTAAGAAGACCTTCTGAATATCTCAGTCATGTAGAACCCAAGAAAGTAGTCAGTTCTACTCAGAATAAATCTCGTGTGAATGCCATGACTGTCTAAAACACCTCTCCTCAGTCTGTTTCATTTGTTTTCATTGCTAAATCTGATGGCACAATTTTTAAACCCAATCTTTCAAAAACCAATGTGTTGTCAAGCAAATCCACAAATACAAAGAAAACAAAAATTTCAAAATCTTCAAAGAAAAATCTTGTGTGGAAAGTCAAATCTCTCATTGATGAAACTACAATTCCGGAGGTTACAATCGACACAGTTTCATACACACCATCACAAGGTAATGCTTTAAAATAAAACACATTATTAAAGAAAGCATTAATACCACCACATTCATTATCAAATGAAAAATTAAAACCTTGTTTGTACAAACCATGAAAAGAAATAATATTTCTCACCATTTCAGACGAGTACACATATTTATTCAAATTTAATTTTAACCCATTATTTAGCAGCAAAGTATAAACTCCAATCTTGGAAACAGGTGAAGCCTTCCTATTCCCCATGATCAAGTTTATCTTCCCATGCTCCACATCCTCACTTCTTCTTAGGCCCTGCAAATTTGAACATATGTGAATACCACATCCTATATCAAGCACCCAAGAGTTAGAATATGGTGAGTTATTAGACAATATTGTGTAAATACCTGCGTGGGTGGGTTTCACTTTCCCATCCTTTAGATCCTGCAAGTACTTAGGGCAGTTTCGCTTCCAGTGCCCCTTGTCCTGGCAATAGTAGCAATTAGCATCCTTGGGAATGGCAGAAGGAGTGACATAACCACTATTGGTCCTTGATGATGAGCCTTCAAGAGACTTTCCCTTGGTACCCTTCGAAGGGGACTTCCTCTTTTTCCCTTTGCCTTACCCGATAGCCAAAACAGGGGTAGATGTTTGAGTAGGAGTAGTAGAGGTAACAACCGACTTGCCCCTAAGACCGGTTTCAGCGGTCTTCAAGAGTCCTTGAAGTTTGCTAAGAGTAACTTCCTCCTTGTTCATATGATATGTGATACGAAATTGGTCATAACAAGAAGGTAAGGAGTGAAAAATGATGTCAATTTCCAACTCTTCAGGGAAGTTCACATTTAGCTTGAGCAAACGGTCCACATACCTTTTCATCTTTTGCGTGTGGCCCGTGATGGATTCACCATCCTTCATGCGGGTCGTTATCATGGAGGAGATTATTTCATACCGCTCCTGACGAGCACTCTGATGGTACCTTTCCATCAGGTCTTGGTGCATCTCAAAAGGGTAAAATTCCTCATAGGAATTTTGGAGCTCGGCTGTCATCGTGGCCATCATGATGCATGCTACCTTAGTAGCATCTCTCTCATGCGTCCTGAATTCAGCGATCTCCTCAGGAGTAGCAGTGGACTCATCAAGCTCCTTTAACTCCTTATCAAGGACGTATTCCTTGTCCTCATAACGAGTAACCATCCTGATGTTCCTAATCCAGTCCATGAAGTTGGAACTATCAAAGATGACTCTCCCACATAGATTCATGAGAGAGAAAGAGCCAGTTGGGTTAGAGCCCGAAGCATTGTTGTTGGAAGACATCTGAAAGAACAAGGCAAGTTTAGAATAGATATATAGAGTCCTTAATAAGACACCCAAATGTAATCTTAAGGCTAGGATCCAATCACAATATATTATACTTAGAAGAGGGATGCCGTAATCTAAGTAATAACATATTTGAAAGGTAGGTGAATGACGATTCACCAATTTCCATCACGAAAAACGAAATGAATTATTAGGTTTTTAATTGGATTTGAAATTCCTAGATTCTTTTGAGATTCATTGAACTTTTCAATGGCATGTTTCAATCTCTATTGTGCCCTTCAAGTTTTGTGACTGGGATGCCGAGGATCACATAACAAGGTGTGAATAACCATGCTAATTCACTTGGTACCCTTAATATTATCACCTAATCATTGTTCCGGTTAACCACACACGCTCCATTGATCTATGACAAACATTAAGTCACCCTTCGTGATCCTTACTAATCCAAGTTAGTGTGCCGGTTAACCACATACGCTCCACCAACAACTTGGTAAGGTACAAAGTGTGAATTCCATGGATTAGCACCATGTTCACATTTTTCCTAAAGTAACTAAGATTGAGAATTAAAATATTTAGGTACTTTATAATAATCATTATAATTTTAATGAGAATTTAAAGTCATTGTCCTACCCGTTCGGCTAACGACCCTCCACCGATCAAGGAAGCGGTGGGTGAGAGTGGACACCCATTAAGCTGCCATTTTATAGGCAACAACCTTATACCCCCCTTATAGACCGGCTTCGTGAATGAGGCCTACTAACGGTAAAACGACTTATTCTTATACATATATAATAATTACCGTTAATGTTATAAATAGTATAAGTGTTGAATTTTAACTATTAAAACTCTAAGGGTTGAAATTAAAGATTATTAAAGTGTGTGAAACTTTACAAATTCCAAAACTTGAGGGCAAGTTTTGTAACTATTCAAAACTTTTCATTTCATAACTTATGAATTAAAGGTTCATAAAAATGAAGACTTTTCATTTTTATGTAACTTATGTGTTTTAAATGTGTGTTTAAAAGAAGTGACCTTTGGATATCCATAACTTGAGAACAAATTATGGACTCCATTAAAACACATAAATGATCAAGAATTAATCCTAAACAATTCAACAAATAATCCCTATCATCTTCTAAATTCATAAGAACATGAACATGATCATCAAAGTTTCAAGGATTATATGAACACATACAAAGCATGAAATTTTGATATAAGTTATTATAAATGG
Organism: Lactuca serriola; assembly: GCF_051521515.1. Lineage (NCBI taxonomy): Eukaryota > Viridiplantae > Streptophyta > Magnoliopsida > Asterales > Asteraceae > Lactuca > Lactuca serriola. The sequence continues at coordinate 133,125,643 of NC_136415.1, forward strand.
ATTAGAACAACCATTACACCAACTAAAACAAGTTTTAAAACACCAAAACAGTTTAGGGTAATGTTTCTAGTCCATTTCCAGCAGCAAAAGTCGAAAATCTACATTCTGAGGCTTCTACTCGTCGAGTGCACGAACCTACTCGACGAGTAGGATGAATTTAGTCATGGACTCGGCGAGTTCATCATGCAGACAACAAGAAAATCAACTTTTTTCACTATTTTGCATCAAGTATCAAACAAACAAGCCTAGACTATGATACCACTGTTGGGTTTTGAGCATTCTAACACTTCCTAAGTGTACATGCAACCCTAATAAACCTTGGGTCTATGTTTGTCTAAAATACATGCGAAATTTGTTTTCCAAGGTTTATAACTTATTTAGCATGGCATGGGGAACTTTTAAACATAAAAGAGCTAGATGAATTACATACCTTTTGATGAGTGTTGATTCCTTGGAGTTTGATAGCCAAGCACCAATAATGTGAATGCCTTAAATGGAAATCACAAATCAACACAAACCTGGAAAGCCTTATGAAAGTGTATACTTTGCACTAGAAATCGGCCACCACTTCTCACACACACTAGGGTGTCAATTCATGCAACATAGGCTTCTTTATATAGTGTAGATGATTAGGGTAAACCCTAATAACCCATGTCTTTTCCTCTTCCAAGGATCCATGGATTAAAAGCTCCATGGATCATCCATGGACTTCCATATAAGCTAAGCCCATTCCCAAATGAGTGTTAGCCCACACCATATAAATATAATTGTCCATGATTAAATTAGTCTTCCTTTTAATCACTAAATCAATTCATAATTAATTTAAGATTAAAAACATAATTAAATAGCATGACTTTATATTAATATATTATAACTTATAATATATTAATAAAACATAAGTATACAATTCTCATAATATTATCCATAAACCGTTTGGGTGAAGTGCAACCCAAATGGACAATGCCGGGTCGGGTCAAGTATATACCAAATAAGTTATGGACTTAGACACCTTATCCAACACTCCTACTTTGTTCCTCCAAGATTCTCTTTCTAAGCTTCAAACACCACACAAAGGCACTCACACACGTATAAGGACTCTCAGGACCCTCTAGATTTGTAAAGAGACCCAAGGGAGGCTAAGGTCCCTTTAAATAGGGGTGCAACCCCGAGATTTAGGTTTTCCTCTGCCAGCTCCTACTCGCCGAGTCCCAATATGGACTCGTCGAGTAGGTCACTTAGCACGCGATCCCATCTCGCTGCTACTTGACGAGTAGATCAACCAACTCGTCGAGTAGAGCTTAACCCAATAAATCATATTTAAGCAATACCTGAGAATCGGTGTGTTACAACTCTCCCCCACTTGAACTGGACTTCGTCCTCGAAGTTCGCTAAAATAAAAAATGTCGGGTAATGCTCGCGCATCTCCGCCTCCGGCTCCCATGTGCACTCGGATCCCCTCCGATGCTCCCACCGCACCTTTACCGAATGTATTTCCTTGTTCCGCAGAATCTTCTTCTTCGTTTCCAAAATAGCCACAGCCCTCTCCACATAGTTTAGGTGCTCATCAACCTGAATGTCATACAACGACCCCACTGCCTCCTGGTCCATAATTCATTTTTGCAATTGCAAAACATGAAACGTGTTGTGGATCTGGCTGAGCTCTTCCGGAAGCTCTAGCCTATAAGCCACCCTGCCAACCCTAGCGACAATCCTGAACGACCCAATATAACGGGGACCCAATTTTCCCCCTTCCTGAAGCGAATCACACCCTTCCAGGGTGAGACCTTCAGGAGAACCATGTCACCCACTTGAAATTCCAGCTCAGATCAGCGTCGGTCGGCATAACGTTTTTCTGCCGAATCTGAGCGGTCTGCAGTCGCTGTCTAATCTGTTCTATCATCTCAGTAGTTTGCAGAACTACCTCTGTTCGACCCATCACCTTGTGCCCAACCTCGCCCCAGCAGACTGGGGTCCTACACTTCCGCCCATACAACAGCTCGAAAGGCGGGGTGCTAATACTGGAATGATAGTTGTTTTTGTAGGCGAACTCTGCAAACGGTAGGTGGGAATCCCAACTCCCACCGAAATCAATAACGCACGCCCTCAACATATCCTCGAGGGTCTGAATGGTCCGCTCACTCTGCCCATCAGTCTGCGGATGGAACGCCGTGCTAAAATGCAGTCGCGTACCTAGTTCCTCATGGAACTTCTGCCAAAAACAGGAAGTAAACCTGACATCTCGATCGGAAATGATAGAAACTAGAACCCCATGGAGAGAGACAACCTCTCTGACGTACAGGTCGGCTAACTTCTCTGTCGACGAACTCTCCCGTATGGCAAGGAAATGGGCACTCTTGGTCAATCGATCCATGATAACACATATAGCATTGAACCCCCTTTCCGTCTTCGGCAACTTCGTGATGAAATCCATCACGATCCATTCCCATTTCCACATGGGAATCTCCAGATGCTGCAACTTACCATGCGGCCTCTGATGCTCAGCCTTGACCATCCTACAGGTCAAGCACCTCTCAACAAACCAAGCGATATCTCGCTTCATGCCAGTCCACCAATAACTCGAAATCAAATCACGATACATCTTGGTGGCTCCTGGGTGAATCGAAAAACAAGACTTATGAGCCTCCTCCATCACTGTCTACCGGACCCCTCCGGACATCAGAACCCAAACCCGACCGTAACGTGTCAAAAAATCTGCAACTATCCTGAACAAACCGGGTGCTTTCGCCCTTAATCCTCTCCAACTTCCAGTTCTCTGGTCTCATGCCCTCAATCTGAGCATCCCTGATTAAACCCACCAGTGGGGAATCCACCGCTATGCTCATACACCTGGCTGGGGTCGAGGACCCAACTGACTTACGGCTCAGAGCATCCACAACCACGTTCGCTTTACCCGGATGGTAAAGGATCTCGCAGTCATAGTCCTTGACCACATCCAGCCACATGCACTGCCTCATGTTCACGTTCAGCTGATCCATGATGTGTCTCAAACTCTTATGATCCGTGTATAAAGTGAAACAGACCCCGTACAGATAGTGCCTCAAAATCTTGAGAGCGAAAACCACCGCTCCCACCTCAAGAGCGTGCGTAGGGTACCTAGTCTCATGCAAATTCAGCTATAGTGATGCGTAGGCTACCACCCGTCCTCTCCGCATCAGGACTGCCCCCAAGCCGGTGATGGATGCATCACAAAATACCACAAAACCTCCACTCCCTCGAGGAGTGTCAACACTGGCGCCTCGCATAAACATTGCCGGAGGGTCTCAAACACCCTCTGCTGCTCAGGGCCCCATCGGAAATCCAACCCCTTCCTCGTTAGACGAGTGAGGGGTATGACAATCTTGGAGAAATCACGAATGAATCTCCGATAATACCCTGCTAAACCCAAGAAACTCCTGATGTCAGAGGGAGATTTCGGGGTCTCCCACTACATAACTGCCTCCACCTTAGCAGGATCGACCAAAATCCCCTCCTGGTTGATGAGGTGTTCGAGGAATTGGACCTCTCGTAACCAAAACTCGCATTTTGAGAACCTGGCATACAACCGTTCTCGCGTCAGAACCTCCAACAACCGTTCTCGCCTCAGAACCTCCAACAATGACCGAGCGATCGAGCATCGGTCTGCATACCCAGTTCATCAGATCCATGAACACCGCTGGCGCATTGGTGAGCCCAAACGACATCACCACGAACTCGTAACGACCATAACGTGTCCGAAACGCGGTCTTATCCACGTCCTCCTCCCTCACCCTGACTTGGTGGTATCCTGATCTCAAATCAATCTTGGAAAACCAAGATGTTCCTTGCAACTGATCAAAGAGATCGTCTATCCTCGGGAGCAGATAACGGTTCTTCACAGTTAACTTGTTCAGCTCACTATAGTAAATGCACATCCTGTGCGAACCGTCCTTCTTCCTAACGAAAAGGATCAGTGCTCCCCAGGGTGAGCTACTCGGACGAATAAACTGCTTACCCAGCAGCTCCTGCAACTGAGATGATAGCTCCTACATCTCTAGTAGTGCCAAACGGTACGACGCCTTGGTGATAGGGGCCGCACCTGGCACTAGATAAATCCTGAACTCAACCTGCTGCACCGGAGGCACTCCGGGTAACTCCTCTGGAAATACATCAGCAAACTCTCTAACCACCGGAACCTCTAAAACTAAGAGCAACTCTCTAACCCGCGTATCTACCACATACGCCAAATAACCGACACAATCGTGCTGAATATATTGTCAAGCCATGGCTGCCGAACAAAACCCTGATCCCGACCTGGTGCCCTCACCATATACTACCAGTTCTCCCCCACTTGGGGTTCGAACCACCACCCGCTGTCCCTCACAGTCGATCATGGTGCCAAAGCGACTAAGCCAATCCATCCTTACAATCACGCATACATCCCCCATGGGGATAGGAATCAAATCTATCGGGAAGGACACCCCGAAAATCTCCAACTCGCATCCCCGTTAAACCGAAGAAGCAGAAACCCCATGCTCGTTGGCGATCGAAACTTGCAACGGACACTCAAGATCATCTATCGGCACACTAAACCCTCTAGAGAAGGTCTGAGATACAAACGATCGACTCACCCTCGATTCAAATAATACCAAAGTAAGAAAAGAATTCACTAAAAACGTACCAACAACCACATCCGGTGCTGCCTTGGCCTCCTCGGACGTGAGATGGAAGGCGCGACCCTGAGCCTTCGGAGGCTCCACCTTGACTGGCCTCCTATCTCCAATCCTCACAGCAGCTGGCGCGGGACCCAGTGCCGGCTTGGCGGCGACCTGCGGACAGTTGGTCTTCACATGACCAACCTGATGACAATGGTAGAAAATCCTCATATCTATTGGAGGGGCGGACTGACGGTAGTCCCTAGCATAGTGCCCCTCCTTGCCACATTTGTGGCACCCACCTCCTGGTCGACAAACTCCCGAATGACCCCTGCCACACTTTCCACAAGTGTGGCTCTGCTGACTCCCAGATCGAGCATCAGCAGTCTTAGACCGCTTAGGCACCGGCTGAGACTGTGCCGGTGCCTGACGCTGCTCTTTCAACTGCAGCTCTATCTCTAACTCACGCCGCTTCGCGGCTTCCTGTAGATCCAGGAGGGTATCACAACGCTGTGTAGCCATAAACTGCCGTATATCCATCTTGAGCATACTCAGATAACAAGTCATCTGAAACTGCTCCGATGCAAACTCCGGGCAAAACATATCCCTCTTAGTGAACATCCGAGTAAAATCCATCACAGACTCCCCATCCTGTCTCAATGTCAAAAACTCCTGAGCAAGCCGCTCCCGTTCCACGCGCGGAACGAAGCGGGTGCGAAACATATCCCAGAACTGCTCCCAAGTAATAGCAGCCCGCTGATCATCAGAATATGAACCCGTCGTCAATCTCCACCAGTCCTTTACCCTAAGACTAACCAGGTTCAGAGCGAACCTGACCTTCTGGTCAGCAGTACATGAGCACGTGAAGAAACAGCCCTCCACGTTAGACAACCACCGCATAGGTCTGATTGCATCTTGAGTACCATCAAATGTTGGGGGCTTTGTATTATCGAAGTCCCGGTACTGGAGAGCCCTGTCGGCTCCTCCTCCAACCCCTGCTGCAGTTACAGCCGAAGTGGCTGCAGCGGCTGCTGTCTCTACCAGAACTGCATATTGCTCATCAAAATACTCGACCATCGCGGTCTTGATCGACCCAAACATCTCGGGTAACTGCGCTCGGAAAGCCGCAGCGACCTCATTGTGCAGAATCTCCCGGATCCTGGCATCCAGCTCCTCAGTCCCTATCTGAACCACGGGCACAGGTGCTACCGACACCTCTGACCCTCCATCTCCCGATCCTGACCCTGATCCGGATCCGGATCCTGATTCGGACCCACCAGCAAAACGTCACGTCACCACCGTACTGAAAGGTACACTCAAGACATCAGATAAACAACATAATATCGGGAGAACAAAACCCACAAACCCTAGGGGTGTGATTTCCTTGCTACGCGTATGGGTCCTGTGCTTCCAGTAGTACGAGCCCATACTACCTTCCACACCTACCCATATTTGTCTCAAGTGTGACCACAACGCTCTAATACTATACTCAACATAATACGCGCTCAACCCTCACTACGAGGGGACATCGCCTATCTCACAACTGGTCCCACGACTCAGCATAACTCACACCTCCATGGAACTTCCATCAGCCCTTGCAGCGCTAGTGTATGCTAGCCGCGCATAACGCTGGACCTGATAGACTTCCGAATATACAATCCTACCCTAAGGTCGAATCAGACATTCTCAGACTATAAGATCTTGACTATACACAGCCGTGATGCATACACTAAACTTCTACAGTTATGATGTCAATTCCATATACAAGAAACCCTAGGCTAATAGGTCTCATATAATCAGGTAAATCTATCATGCGATTCCTGAAGATCCCTAGCCTATCACTAGCATGTTGTTCTAAAATATCAAAATATCAAATAACTGTATGGTATCTTAGGGTTTACTTATAGGCTCCGGCTGTTCGTACCCTCTGCATCCTCCATCCTTTATTTTGAAAACCATTTTTAAAACTTACTTTCCGAAAATCTCCTTGATTTAAGACTGGATTCACATAAGTGTTCCTCCAATGCACTCAAACCAAGGCTCTGATACCAACTTGTAACATCCATAAATTTTACACCAATTTAAAACTTTTTCCAACCATAAATGAAAGTCAAATAGTATTGTTTACAAAAACGTTTTTAAATCAATATCCATCAGAGTGTCCCAAAATCATAATGTAAGGTTGAGGAGCGGTACGGTCACGCCTTCGCCTTGCCATGATCTCCTGAAGTACCTGAAACAATAAACTTAAACTATAAGCCCGAGGGCTTAGTCACCTACCCCCAAAATACCAATACCACACTGACAAAGCCATATCAGTAACAATCTATCAATCAATCAACATGCATACTGGCCATCGGCCTGACTGGACCGCCCTCCTGGGCCTACAGTCTATCTGAATCTATCCCGAGCCTTCGGCATGACTGGTCCGCCTCGTGGGTCTGCAGTCTCCCCGGACCGCTCATAAGGTATGTTGGCCTTTAGCACAAAGCAGGACCGCCTCAACCCAACCAACAAGCAAATAACCATGTGCACATAACTATCATATAATGGCATATACAAACATCAAACATATCTATCACACTTATTATCAATCATAGAATTCTCTCGTAACTAGAGCACCGACCTAGTAGGTCACTAACATGCTAATCCTTGCAGATCATAAGAGCATAACATACTGTCTACTCCGATTCCGATCTAACAGATCATAACCACATGTAGCATATCATAACATCAACAACTAAATGGTCCGGCGTTGGTGCCGTAGACCCTAACGATATAGTGAGGATAACTCACCTTGCAAATTTCGACTCGGAAGATACACACCAACCCTCGGATCACTCGACACCAGATCCACCACCTATGATCATAGTACAATATACTCATAAGTCCTTAACCTTATAAGGTACCCCATAACCCACTAGTCACCCCTGATCAAGGTCAAAGTCCTCAGTCAAGGTCAACTGTCCATGTTGACCTCGACTCGCCGAGTACCCCCGGCTACTCGTCGAGTTCCCTGAAGTACAATCCAACTCGCCGAGTCATCGTGGTGACTCGTCGAGTTCCTTCGATTCTCGTTCAAACTTTAAGGCCACCCATCGAGTTCCCTCCTTGCAGCTCGACGGATACCCACACATACATATCCAAGAGAAAAGTCATCCGACTCGCCGAGTTGTTCATCAACTCGTCGAGTCTTATGGTAATCTTCATCGGACTCGCCAACTTGTTCATCCAACTCGTCGAGTTCACGACCATCTTTATGTGACTCGCCGAGTCAACCTTGCGACTCGCCAAGTCCATTCAGTCCTCTTTCCATAAAGACTTGTTTTGAGCCATGCAGCGGCTCCAAATCACAGATCCAAGCTTCTAGGGCATACTTATCACATAAAGTTGCAAACTTTACGTGCATGCATGGCTTTAAAGGCGCTAAATGAAAAATCTAAGCTCTTAATGGGCTTCATGCCCAAGAGGGACCTTAATCACGACCAAAACTATAACTTTATGCTTCTAGAATCCAAGGAGGGTCTAGATCTGAAGTTACAACTTCAGATCTAGCCCATAGCTCATCATACCAACTTGAAAATCCATAAAAAGCCTTAGAAACTCAACAAAAGGGAAAAGGGAAGTAAGGATGGCACTTTGATACCTCTAAAGGATGCTAGCTGAGGTAAATCCTACTTCCCACGCCTTCCTTGCTTCAATTCCTTTGCACTCCTAGCTTTCTTCCTCCAAGATTCTCTTTCTAAGCTTCAAACACCACATAAAGGCACTCACATACGTATAACGACTCTCAGTACTCTCTTGATCTATAAAGAGACCCAAGGGAGGATGAGGTCCTTTTAAATAGGGGTGCAACCACGGGACTTAGGGTTTCCTTTGCCAGCTCCTACTCGTCGAGTCCCAATATGGACTCGTCGAGTAGGTCACTTAACACACGATCCCATACCGCTGCTACTCGACGAGTAGGTCAACCAACTCGTCGAGTAGAGCTTAACCCAATAAATATTATTCAAGCAATACCTGAGGATCGGGGCGTTGCATGTAATGTCAAACGATGAATGTATCATTTTAAAAGACAAATGTGAAATCACCTATTATGAACGAAATGTTTTGATTTCTGATAACAAAAATCTCAATGCTAAGATAGATGCTTTACATAATTCCATAGACATACTTGAAGCAGAAATTCGGATGACTCATAATTTTCGTCATCCATGATCTAAAGCACCTAGTCTCGGAAGCAATTTTCCGAAACCAATTGCTAGTCCCTTGAAGGAATTGCAAAATTTGACATTCATGGGACAGGTTCCGAACATCAAACATTCGAACACCTCTGTCTCTCCCTTGTCACCACTGCCTGAGACCACATACCTTTTTGAGTCCCTAATTCCCGAGTTCCAACCAATTGTTTTCAAGTTTCCTGATTCCATGCCTCTTCCGCCTCTGATAAGCTTGGACCTGAATCGGACCACGAAATTTCATCACAGTCTTTCGAATTGCGTAGATGATGTTCCTAGGAGTAATCATATGAACAACTATGTAGTTGAATAAATCTTTCCGATGACAACTGAAACTGTTACCTCTGAGTTTGTATGGGCATCCTTAGACGATTAAGTTGAAAATTCAAGTTGTGTCTCCTCTGATTCTTGCGAATCGGTTTCCTTAGTTGTCTCAAAAACAAAACGTGTTCCCATTAATCCTGAGTTTAGTAATCCATCCGAAGGACAAAATTTAAATTCCTCATCTCAACCTAAGAAAAAATCGATGCTAAATAGGAAGGATATTGTAGATACCAAAGTAGAAGCTTGAAATGCACATAAACAGGAAGTTAAGACTTGACAAAATTCCAGGTTCATTGAAAACACCAAAAAGAATGTATCATGGAATTCTCAAGCATCAACCCATAGTCAAAACTCCTTTACTCCCACTAAGATCCTAAGAAGACCTTCTGAATCTCTCAGTCATGTAGAACCCAAGAAAGTAGTCAGTTCTACTCAGACTAAATCTCGTGTGAATGCCTTGACTGTCTAAAACACTTCTCCTCAGTGTGTTTCATTTGTTTTTATTGCTAAATCTGATGGCACAATTTTTAAACCCAATCTTTCAAAAACCAATGTGTCATTAAGCAAATCCACAAGTACAAAGAAAACAAAATTTTCAAAATCTTCAAAGAAAAATCTTTTGTGGAAAGTCAAATCTCTCATTGATGAAACAACAATTCCGGAGGTTACAACTATTTCAAACACTCTGGAAGTCAAAGGTCCAAAGAAGACTGTTCGCAACCCTCAAGTCATTGAATATGACTACTGGATAGATGAAAAGACATTAGCCTTTTGTCTGTTTCCGAAGAGTTCAAAAAATACCACCCAAAAACACAAAATTGTTCCTAAGTCACAATCAAAGTCCAAAACCTGTGCCTACGTGCCAAAGTCTATTTCGTAGCCTAAAAGCTCCATTACTCACTAATTTTGTAGGCACTTTGTGCTTCAAAGCAAGAAACAATATGGTATAGTGATAGTGCTTGCTCCATGCACATGACGGGGTAGAAAGACTTTCTGCGAGATCTTAAGCTTTCTCCAAACGCTGCTTACGTGACATATGGCAACAACTCCAACTCCCAAATTCGTGGTTTTGGAGTTCTCACCAATGGAAACTTCTCTATCTCAAATGTGGATTATGTAGCTGATCTGAAACATAATTTGATAAGTGTTGCTCAACTCACTGATTAAATCGACGTGTGGAATTTTGCAAAAAGTACAACTATGTAATGAATGAAGACCGGAAAGAGTTTTTAATCAAGTCGCTTCGCAACAAGAACATGTACCTGCTTGACATCAACATTATTATAGTCAAACTGTAACTCTGCCTTCTCACCAAAGTTGTTCCTAATGTCAGCTGGTTATGGCACTGAAGGCTCGCTCATCTAAACTTTCGGTACATGAATGATCTCGTATCAGGCGAAATGGTGAGAGGTTTACCTCTTCTCAAATTCGAAAATGGTCATTTGTGTGCTGCTTGTGAGTGTGGTAAGCAATCGAAGAATGGCCATCCTGTTATCATTGCAAAATCCATTTCGGAACCATTGGAGCTTCTACACATTGATCTCTGTGGACCATCCACTGTAGAAAGTCTTCATTATAAGAAATACATTCTTGTGATTGTTGACAAATTTACAAGGTTCACTTGGGTCTTCTTCCTACGGTTGAAATCCGAAACAGCCTCCGAGCTCATCAATTTTGTCAAAGGAATAGAAGTTCTTATCAAACTCCTAGTTAGGAGAGCCCTTAGTGACAATGGATCGGAAATCACTACTTCCACCATTGAGAAATTCTTCACCGAAAAAGGAATTGACCACAACTTCTCAGCTCCTTATACTCCACAACAGAATGGTGTAGTCGAAAGACGCAATAGAACACTCGTTGAAGCTGCTCGATCCTTGCTGAACTTCGCAAATCTACCACTCTACCTTTGGGAAAAACCGTATCTACTTCCTGTTTCACTCAAAATTGGAGTATCATTAATCGACGACTCAACATGACACCGTACGAAGCAATGAATGGTCAGAAGCCAGCTATCTCGTTTCTGCATGTTTTTGGATGCTGGTGTTCATCAAGAACAACCGTGATCAGCTTACCAAGTTCAAACCTAAAGTTGATAAAGCTATCTTCCTTGGTACTCCTCAAAATCAACAGCTTACAGAGTTCTTAATCGGAGAACTTGTGTTTTGGAAGAAAGCTTTGATGTTACCTCCGATGACAATAATTCCGAAATTCTTGCCCAACCCATATCACCACTAACATTATGGAGTCCGATGCTCCTCCGCCAGGATGTCCGAACTCGCAAATAATTATTGAAGTTTACTTTAAAACTCTCTTTGGTCCTTCTGAAACCGCCCTTGATTTAGAATCTCGAACAAGGCCAACTCCCAATCCAATCTTTCCTTCGGAAGCCCCTGTTTCACAAACCGTCTCCGGTCCGATCCCCAGCCTCCCTCCATTTAATTCCGAACCATTTCAACCTTCTCAGGTTGAGGGGGAGAATGCTCATCCCTCTCTTGAATCAAATGTGGATGGCTTCCAAGATGCAACTGCTGATTCCACTAACTCAAATCCTCTCAACATTAATGAAAATGAAAATTTCTTTGAGTTCCCTTCTGATGATGATGTCAATCTATTTGGTTCAGAAGTTCAGGGGGAGCATCATCCTCACATTCAAACCATTCAGGGGGAACAAATCAATTCCACTGTTGATATCGGGTCGACGACTGCACAAGAACTCCCAAGGTTACACATCTGGACAAAGGATCATCCTCCGAACCAAGTAATCGGAAACCCTAATGCTGGTGTATAGACTCGTTCTGCTACAAGTATCCAAAATGAATGTCATTTCTCAGCATTTATATCAATGGTTGAACCCAAATCCATCAAGGAAGCATTAGAGCATGTTGACTGGATTACAACCATGCAACAAAAACTAGCAGAATTTGACCGAAATGAAGTTTGGACTCTCGTGCCTCCTTCTCCGAATCATCCCATTGTCGGTACAAGATGGGTATTTCGCAACAAGCTAGATGACGCAAGAGTTATTATTTGAAATAAAGCAAGATTGTTGGCAAAAGGATTTACACAGATTAAAGGGCTCGACTACGATGACACCTTTGCTCCTATTACACGTCTTGAAGCCATCAAAGTCTTTCTTGCTTATTTTGCCAACAAAGGCTTCAAAGTTTACCAAATGGATGTTAAGAGTGCTTTTCTTAATGGTGAACTCGACACTGAAGTATACCTTCAACAGCCCCCGGTTTTGTTAATCTCTTATTTCTAAACTACTGTTACGAACTCCGGAAGGCAGTCTACATACTCAAGCAAGCTCCTCGAGCATGGTACGAGACTCTCATTGATTTTCTCAAGCGCTCCGGTTTACAAAGAGGAATTCTAGATCCTACCCGATTCCGAAGATCAAATGGAAAGCCTCTCATGTTGGTTCAAAATGATGTGGATGACATCATTTTTGGATCTACGAATTCATCTATTGTTGCTGACTTTGCTAAACTAATGATCAATCGATTCCAAATGAGCATGAATCAGGAGTTAAGCTTCTTTCTTGGCCTCCAAGTCAAACAGACTAACAGAGGAATCTTCATTCACCAAGAGAAGTACATTTCGAAACTCCTCAAGAAATACTCAATGGACACATGTGTCTCGGCCAAGGTACCAATGGCCTTCGGACACAACAAGTCATTCAGATATCATGTTTTCTACATGTTTTTGTGCCAGATTTCAAGTCAACCCAAAAATGTCTCATCTCTTGGCTGTGAAAAAAAAAATTCCGATACGTCAAAGGTACAAAGAGTCTTGGAATCTGGTACCCAACAAATGAGAGCTTCCTACATCAAGCCTACTCAAATTTAAACTATGGTGGTCTTCAACTCGATAGAAAATCACTTGAGGTGGCTATCAATTCTTAGGTGGTCGTTTGGTCAGTTGGTCATCCAAGAAACAGAATTGCATTGCACTCTCTAAAGCCGAAGCCGAATATATCGTCGTTGCCAGCTGTACATCTCAGGTTCTGTGGATGATATCTCAACTCTTGGATTATAGTTACCGCTTTCAACGCATTCCGATCTATTTCGATTCTCAAAGTGCCATTGCGATTTCTCATAATCCAATTCAACACTCAATGACTAAGCACATTGATATAAGGTATCATTTCATTAAAGATCATGTTCTAAATGGTAACATTGAACCCATTTGTGTTCCTTTATGACGATGAGATTGTTGATGTCTTTACTAAGGCATTAGACGAAACCAAATTCAATGATTTTCTGAACAAGATGGGTATGATGATATCGGATCCTCAGTTCACTCAAGAGACTTGTTCTCTTTGATAAACGTATTAGAAAGATAATTAGTTCTGATCTCGAAAACTTTTTTCATCTCGGAACTACTTTCTTTCAGAATACATAGGATCATTTTATTTGTCTTTATTTCTAACCATCACTTGAGTCTTAAAGCTGTACAATTCATCCTGATTATTTGTTATTCAAAGTCCACAATGTCGTAGTGCTCGAACTTTCATCTAGGACTGTATTTCATAATGGCCTCCCGGAATTCCACTCTGGAAAGGTATTGCATTTTGCACTTCGGAATTTCAAAATTTACTCTGGAGGTTTTCTCCAATCTCACTCCGGAATGCTTACCAAATCATGTTCCGAAAACTTTTTCAAATTCACTCCGGAAATTCTTGAAAATAATTATTTCAGAATTTTTGCTCCGGAATCACAAATGTTTTCCGGAATCGCACTGAATTTTTGTCTCCGGAATCAAAACTCTCTCCGGATTATTTCCCATTCCGGACCATTTTTCAAAATAACCATGTTCCGGAGCACAACTCTTTATCCTCCGTATCATACTCTGTCCGAAACCGCTCATCCGCAATTCCAAAGGTTTATAAGGTGAAATGTTTTTTTTGCAACTGTTACTTTTAAGAGGATCCTTATCCTATCTTCCTTGTTTTTTGTGCCACAATTGCACGCCTCCATAAAGCAACCATCAAATTGTCGTGTAGGGTTTTCCATTTCAAGCTACAAACAACCTAACCTTTCCCTTCCCAGGTCAACTCAACCCCCATAAGCAGTTATTCATTTCATGCTACCCGTTTCACTTTCAGACCCTCATCATTATCCCGACTGACCCGACCCACTTCCCTTACCTATAAATACCACTTAAAACCCCCTTTTACCTCTTTACGCGCCCAATCCTTTCAAAACCCTTAATTTCTCTCTGTGCTCTTTGTGTTCATCAAGCATTCATAACTCTGTAACAATGGCTTCTCAATATTCACCACAAAAAACTACTCCAACCGCATCAACTCCCAAGAAGTCCATTGCAAAGAAGAAACGCTCAAAAGGTTCTTCATCAATAACATCCTCTGAACCGTTTCTAAGGGACACAACATAACTATTTTCCCTAAATCTTGAAGACCATGATGAATCTATTCGTGTTATGATCGAGTTAATCGTGAATCGTCCAATCTTTGTTCCCCTCACTAAAGTTCCCGAACCAACTCCTCCACTTCATCATCTTCACAGAGCATTCATAAGCATTAAACTTGATGATGGTGTGTTGCAGACAAATATCATCGGTGACAGGATTGTGCCTATCTTCAAGTGCACTTTTCTCAAAACAATCGGTGTGAAAGAAAATGTCACAACTAGAAATTTTGTGTCTTGTAATCACTACACTCAAGTAAAATGTAGAATCAAAAACTTAAGAGCATGTACGATGCTTACTCTATGACAACAAAAATTTCAATCCAATACACCATACAAGTACTACAAATAGTCAACAAGCGATTGGAAACCCTAGAAGTTCTTGTTTAGCTCCATTTTGGACTAGGACTTTCTTATTGGACTCAATGGACCAATAAGCTTCCAATTTGACTATCATGGGCTTAGAACCTTTAAATGGGCTCTAATTGGACCCACTTTCATTTATTTCGACATTTTGGGCCATATTGGGCCTAGAATGGAATAAATTAAATATTATGAACCATTATGAACCATAATTAACCAAAACTAGCCTAACAAAGTATAAAAATCACACTTATATTTTATAGGACCAACAATCATTCAACTTAACTCTTATATGGGCTTAGGGGCAATAAAGCCCAAAATTCTCTTCTCCCCTCTCCAATCTCGGCCCAAGCCCAAAGAAAAGGAAGAGTTGACCTTTGTTGCCACCTCACAATTATACAAGGGTCTTCCATGCATCTTATCCCATATATCCATGCATACATCACTTCAAGATCTCTCTTCTTCTCCCTCTCTTTCATTCTCGGCCGAACACACACACATACACTCACAAAAATTCATTTCATCCTCTCTAAGTTTTGAAGAACATCTCCTCCCTCCTTCTTCTAAATTTTCGAGATTTAAGGTCATTCCAAGGAGATTTTTCACAAGGACTACCATCCAAGGTAAGTTTATACTTAAATCTATGATCTAGGTTCCTTGATTTATCAAACATCTCATCTTAACTCATAAAAATTTATGGTCTAACTCCCTAGAACCATCTAAGTTCGAAAATCTCCTCAAGAAGTTGCTAGGGCCGAAAACAACATCAAACTTCTTCCATTCTCCTCCAAAACCGAAACCACACCCAAAGGTGAGCTTCATACCCCCTATTTTTTGGTTTTTATAAGTTTTGTGGGGGGGGGGGATACAAGCAAATGTGTAGATCTATGAGTATATGTATGCTTTGTATGATTTCTATGTTTATTTACATGTTCTTATGTGATTATGGTGTTGAAACTAGTCAAAAAGTCCTCAAAATTGAGATTTGCATTAGGATGTATGAATCAAGTATTAAACATATTATTACACACAAATCATTTCTAGAAAGATAACCAAGTTGGTTAAGATGAACTCCTTGGGCTAAAAATCCCATTTTTGGACTCAAAATGTTAAAAATATAAGGTTAAAGGGCCCAAAATGACAAAATACAGATTCTGATGGATGAGATGAGTCAAAACAGTTTCAAAAATGTATTTTTCTGGAAATATTCTCTTTGAAGGAATAAATGTGAAATTTTTAAGCATAATGGGCCAAAAATGAATTTTTCGGCCCAATAAAGCCCAATATGCGAGATTTTCAAATTAGAGGGGCTGAAACTGTATTTTTCTATAAAACAGGGGACTACTAGTGCTCCAAGTCCATTTCAAGGGTTAAAAATGCTTTTCATATTTAAAAGGGACCAAAGATGCAAAAATTTTCTACTTTGGGCCAAAAGTGTAAAAATTGCTAAAATAAGGGTTACAGCCGAGAAAAATTTCATTTGATGGACTAAAACTGTTTTTCAAATAACTTTGGGCTGAAAAATAACTTTTCTACAAGTTTTGATACTAAAGTGTCAAGAAAAATGGTTTGAGGACTAAAATAGAAATTTTTTATACAAAGGGTTAAAAGTGTAAATTATCCAAAAGAAAGGGGCTACAAAAATGAAATATTCTAATGTTTTAAACGATAAATCCGACATGATGCAATACTAGCACCTCGACTATCGGCGAATTATAATACACCTTCAACACCAAAAATCGTTATCAAACGAATTGATTCGGTCTCGAATCAATAATGAATCTGAAATTACTAACACGACGAAACTTCAATACACACTCGGAAATTTCGGGAAGTCAATACACACGTGGGAATACACCAGACGTCGATACACCGTCTTTGGGCCCGAAAGTTTCAAATCATGTTTGTTGGGCCTAGCTAGCCCAATGACATGATCTTTAGCCCCGAAGGAAACTCGCTTACATGTAGTTGGGTCTTGTATGACCTAATTTCGTGTAAAAGGACTTTTACAGGCTTTGTGCTATTGGACCCCAAGGGCCCTCTGGTGCTGCTAGTAAAGTCGAGATTTCACCAAATGCGAGTCGGGCTAAGGGCCCTTCGCATTTACGATAGCCTTGAACGACTTATGGAAAATATCGGGGCTTCGCACCTTCTTTTCCTCCTCGGTTGTGGGGCTACGAGAAGTCCGGGTGATTGGATTAAGTGAATAGTGCGAGCGACGCCTAAGGGATCGTTTGTATGGTTGTAAACTAGTCATTTTCATTAATGTGTGTTTATAACAATTCACAATCCATAATTAATCCAACGTCACCGGGACTCAACGAATACACCCATCGTAACGAAATAACAAGATATAAATCATTTGATGCAAAGTATTAGGGAAACATCGGGTTTTCCTAGGGTTTTTCAATTAATACACCTACGAGATTACATACCAAGTTTTACAAATCGTACTTTTACATTTATAGAAACAAACAAGCATACTTACGGATCCTCACACTTTTTATACTATGCTCTTTTCAGAAAATATCGGATTTTCTGGTGATTTTCAAAACAATACAAACCACTATATTTCAAACATTACTTATGAACTCACCAACATTTCATATGTTGACCGTTTTCAAAATACTTCTATTCTCAGGTAACAGGTAAATCGAAAAGGAAATATGTATTCAGTAACGTCTTGCTGTTGTTTTAATTAGTATCGAACAATTTACTGTTGGGCATGTAATATTATGGATCAATGTACTGAATGTAAACGCTACCAGTTGCAATATTCCAATGCTTGGTAATGTATGATGTTATGTTTCATGTATATTCATTGTGATGGTATTCAATTGAGTCATAATAGCCCTCGGACGTTTCCGCCATCTGGTTCGGGGTGTGACAGAAAACCCCCAGGGTTTCAGAGTTCAAGATCCTACCACTGAAGAGTTTCAGACATTCCTGAATCACATTGGCTATAATCAAGATTACAGGGCCAAAGACTTCAAGAAATCAGCCGTCACTGGATTATGGACGGTGCTGATGCACTTCATCACCGGACGCACAAATGCAATTGATCTTCCTGAGGTTCTATGGCAAGTCTTCTGCAAGTTTTCCATCTAGAGGAAGGATAATGAAATTTCCCGCCCTAGGTTCTAGGCACTGACGATCCAACGACTCATCAAGGAGTTTTCCAAACCACTTCCTGTTTCCGGGATTCCTCTGGAGGATGTGTCTCCTTTAAAGTTGTAAAGGCTTATAGAATTCAGGGCCAATCCTCATTTGATCCGGTTAGACGACTTTTGGACCATATGTTGGCCTTAATACCTTCCAAATCCATTTATTTGAAACATCATCTGGAGACTTCGGTTGTGTTTGACCCAACACAACCTGCCCTAGTCTCCATTGAGCCTGTTTCAGAAAATGCCAAACCTTCCGTGTCTGGATCCAAGATTAAGAAATCTTCCAAATGAAAGAATTCTCCCACAAACCCAAAGCCTCAAAAGAGAGCCAAAGTCGGCTCATCCTCTCCAAAGGAAGATGCGCATGACATTTAGGCTGACTCTGGCCGTCCGAACACCCCACCAGCCCACTCATCTGAGGTACCCCTCAATGTTTCAACATAAAATGCACACACTCGTGGGGAGCCTCCACATAATCCACCTTCATCTTCCCAAAAAGGTGATGCCGATGTTGACCATAGTTCCTTGCACCCTCCTGAAACACACTAACGAGTCTCATTTGATATCCCTCTCGTTTTTCACACACGTACACACTCCGAAACCCATGTTCCGGACCCTAAGAATTCCGGAGCTGGAGCAATCCCTCCGACTCGGAAAGCCTCAACGGGTCTGATACCCGGAAGTCTACAAGACGACCAGGTGATAACGATCCCAAATGGGAAGACTATGTCAATAGGTCTGTTTCCAGACGTTCGGATCTGACAAGAGCTCAAGTGGAGGCCACTCTTACTTCGATGTACAATAGAGTTATTCAAAGTAATCTTTCGGATGATCCTCCTACAGATTATGATGTTGATAGAGAGCTGGCTTCGAAACAACCACCAATCACCACTCATACCAACATATTCCAAATTGACCCGGATGAAGAATTCTCCGAAGAAATAATGCTCACAAATGAAGGCAAATCAGTTCCGGACCCTAAATTAATGTCGTCCACCTACCTTCAATCCAAGCCATCAACCTCCATGTCTGCTTTTGACTTCGGATCATCTTCTTCAACCACTCTGGATGGTGGATCCCACTCCAAGCTACATGAAGATGACACCACAACTAAGCCTGGTCCATCCACTTATACTTCCTCACGAAAAGCTCTGCCGCAACACTCAAACCCTGACTCCAAATCCTCAGCTGGTGATTACATTGATCCTTTTGCTCTCCTCGAAATTCAAACCAATGTCTAAGATACTATTTAGAAGGTCTCCTCAATCGAAACATACGTAACAGAGCTCAACACAAAAATGGATCAAAAGGTTTCTGGACTTGATTCCAAACTCTATTCCATCCTTCAGTCTCTCTCACAACAGTCCGGACCTTCAGTTGTGAACGTGCAACCCAGCTATATCAATTGATCTCTATCCAGATCAAGCATTCACTTAAGGAAGTTGAAGCTAAATACGATGCTTCGGTTGAACACTATCTTGACACAATCACCTCTATGCTCAAAGCCCATGCCGACTTAGTGTCTGCTACCAACGATCTCATTAAGCAGACCCATGTGTGTCATGAGAAACAAATCCAAAGATTGGAAAAGGAGATTGAGAAGAAGGACGAGATGAATCTCATCATTCAACAAGTCCTCATCAAGCTGATTAAATCTACTTGGAACATTGTTGATGTTCCGAATCAGAAGTTTGATGAGATGTTAGCCGTCGTGGAGCATCTGTTCGATCACCTTGCTGCTCAAGCTCCTACTTCTGAAGCTTATGATGCTCTCACCAAACAACTCAACACTGGTCTCCAAAAGGTGTTTGAAAAATTCGATGGCATGAATCAGTCACTGATGCTTGCCTCGAGCCCGAGGTTTCCCAATGCAAGAGGGGGAAAAGGTCCAAGCTGACGATGGAAACCTGCCTCGGAGTTCACACTCCACGATGAAGACTTGAATTCCGAAGATGAAGTCCAAGT
Organism: Lactuca serriola; assembly: GCF_051521515.1. Classification (NCBI taxonomy): domain Eukaryota; kingdom Viridiplantae; phylum Streptophyta; class Magnoliopsida; order Asterales; family Asteraceae; genus Lactuca; species Lactuca serriola. The sequence continues at coordinate 133,145,760 of NC_136415.1, forward strand.
TGTGTCCGGACTTCTAGGAAATTCCTCTGATGATAAAGAAGACAGTGATGAAGAAAAGTACGTCACTAAAGGAGTTCTAGGTGTCGAGGCTCCGAAGTAGCTGTTCCCAAAGGTATTGACTGAGGAAGAGAAGAGGATATGGTCCGCAACCTCTTAGCCATCCTCTTTACCAGACGTTATTCAAAGGGATATTCAAATGGAAAAAGCCAAATCTTTCCTCATAGCTCAAGCCTTCCGAGCCACTCCTTCTATGCTCCCACCTATTCCGGCTACGAAAATTGTTGCCATAGAGCAGGACTCTCCACTCCGGATCCCTGATGACATTCTAGAAGATCCTCTTTCAAACCCCACTCCGGAATATGTGGTGGATGAAAACATGCAGGTCATCATGGCGGTACTGAATAGAGACAAAGGCAAAACGCCAATGACTACCGAACAACAAGCCTTCCACTCCGGACATCCTCTTAAGCAAAAACAAGGATGGTCTCAGGAGGAAATCAACAAGACATTAGAGGACAACATCCGAATCCAAGCTCTTAAAAACAATCCTGATCCGATGCGTGGGATATCTACTCTTTGCCAAGAAGGCATAATCCGTGATCACGAAATCATTTTGTACTTGTACTACGATGTTCCCACCAACGATTCCAAACAACTCAATCTTCCTCTCTCTCCTTACAGCAAGTATTACATCAAAATTTCTCCTCTTCACCCTAATGACGACCCGGAAATGTTTCTCCGGACGGAAAGAGAAAGGCTTGTAACCTTCTACTCCAAGAATGATCAACTATTTAAGGAAGTATGGACTAGAAAAAGAATCACCAAAGTCCGTGGATTTGCACGAAAAATCCTATTGAAGTTCGAACTCAATTGCCCACTATTTCGATTTCACGTCTTCCGAAACAAGCCTACCTACCGAACCATTACTGATGCGGACTTCCCTTCAATGAATCCGAACGACATTCTGACTCTGGCTGCTCACTTTAGAGGAATGCAAAACAACGATATCACCATGGGTTCCTTTCATACTGCTATAAGCTTCCTCAAAGATTACATCGCAAAATTCTATAGATACGACTATGAGCTGGCTCATCTCTACGGAACTAAAGACTTCGTTGCGAAGATCACCTTTGTTCTTTCAGAAGCTGAATTTCTTGAAGAAGGTCCAATCGATGACTCAGTTCTAGGGTTTGTTTACACTACCAATAAGGGCTTTTTCCGTGTCCTTGAAAAACACCTAGTCCTAACCAAAGCACTTCAGAAGTTCATCTCTCGCGCATCCAAGTCTAAAGTTCCAGAAAAGGTCAAAAAAAAGTTTGTAAGTCAACTGACCTGGTACATTGAAGCCAGAGAATGGTTGTTCCGAGCTTACACCTTCATCAAGGAAGAAGCAGTATAATTGAATGGATTGCTAAGTTCACTTAGGGGGATATTGTTGAAACCTGAAAGTAAACCTCTAGCAATCCTAAGATTGCATTCCGAAATACTTGTGATCCGAAACAAAAATGGTCTAGAGTCAAATGTGAAGAGTGGTCCGGAATCTATCTGGACCGGAAGAGAAGAAGATGAGAAGCTGAAGGCATTCCGGAATGATCCTCATGTCCGGAATGGATGCTGATCTAGAGTCAATGTATTTTGTCTTTATGCATTTATTAAAGTTTGTCTTTGTATTGACGAGACATTTCATAGTACTTAGTCTTTTGTAATATTATACAATCTGAATGTTTGAAACATTTCTATTGTCCGGTCCTATGTAAGTTTTCTAGTTCATTCACTGTAACATTCACTTCTATTTATAGGAGCTTTCAATGCAAAGTCAAAAATGGAAAATTCACTCAACTTTTGGCATTTACTAAGTTATTTCAAACTTCTTTCAAACATGCTTCTTGTCCTTCATTTATTAGCTTAACCTTGATCATTTGTTCTCATTCTTCATTTAATGACTTGATCATTTGTTGAATATATTAACTAAGACTTGACTGGTCTTTCCAGTCTTGACTAGAACATTTATTAGAAAGCAGACGTGGATCTTAAGCATTCACTCAAGATTTGAGTTCTCAAACCTTGCCCCTACGCATCAGATCAATTTTGTTCTCTCAGGAACCATAATGGAATCTCCTCAAATCAATAAGGAAAAAGAGTATGAAGAATGTATGGCACTCCTGACCAAGTTCAATCCAAACTTCATGATGTTTGTGAAAAAGCCAACTAGGAACTTCAGAGGACAAAGTTATCAGCAACCCAACACTATAATAAGGTCTCTAGAAACTTCCAAGGAGGAAGCAATAGTCAACAAATCTTCAACTCTCTGAATTCAAATTTTGAAAGTTATAACTCTCAGAGGAAGAACACAAGGGTTCAAGATAAAAAGTCGAAGTCCTATAATGATAATGAAGTACTCATGTACTACAACATTCAAAGACGAAGCATACTAACTTCAAAAGGCGGAGCAGACCAAGAAGAAATCAAAACACAAAGCATTCATGGTCATGGAAACTCCAAATGTGGAAGTCTGTGAAACAAATGATGAAGTGGATCAAGCATAAGAAACAAAAGCCTACAAGAACTAATTCTGGTTCATGGTTGATGACGACAAAGAGCCTTCTCCTCTCCATAAACATGTTCTTGTGAAGGTACATTTCATGCTTCATGATAATCATTTAACTATTATGCCTTTTATTGATGACATTAACCATATTTTTGAAAATAATCAATGAATATGTCACCGACGCTGAATATCGTGCCAGTCACTACAAAGATGAACTAACTGAAACTCAGTTTAGACTTGAAGAATTGAGATGTAATATGGCTAAGTTAGAGAATGAACTTGCAGTAAAAACTGAGGCACATCTTAAGTTAGTTGAACAATATGAAATTGTATTGAATGAATGTGACATTATTGTAAAAGACAATCATGAGATGTATGCTGAAATCAATACAAAAATAATAGTTATAAGGCATCCAAAACCATTCTTGAACAGAACTCACATGCCATTCTTAAGGTATCAAAACCATCATGGATCAAATATGGGCTTGGTTATGATGAAATGAGCAAGGAAATCATGGGTCTCAATACTTAACCAGAGATATTAGAATGCGATCCAAGTCTCTTCAGCATACAATGAGGACCATGAAGAGGTGGTAACATGCAATCCTGATGTAATTACCACTTCATTCTTAATCACCCCATTAGAATTCTCATCATCCCATGATCTTCCAGACTTTGACAGTAAGTCTAACTCTCCAGTAGAAGTTTCCATTGAATGTCCCACCATGGAAAGTTTCAATTAAGAAGATGACACTTTTGAAAAATCAAATATCCTTGACTTAGCATCTAGTGATAAACAACCCAAATCATATAAGCCAATAGGATATTCCAAGACTGAACCCATTGAATTCGTCAGTCAAGAAACAACATACTAGGAAGCCTCCAATTCAAGTCAGCAAGGATGAAACCATGAAGACTGTGAGTAATGAGAAAACTATTGTTTAGATACTCAAGAGACCTTTTGTTCTAATAAAAATCACCTCACCCAGTCCTAAACAACAAATGACAATTGTAAAGCCAACTAATGTCTCTAAAGATAAGGGAAAAGAGAAAATTGATATCTCTAAAGAACAAGGTCTAACTGTAGTCCATCCTCCAAAACCCAAAGTGGTTAAGACTAAAAATAATGACAAGGATAGGAAAACCAAGAGAATACCTAAGGCTAAGCCAAGCCAAGGGAAGACCAGACATACCGGTCCGCCCAAAACTTCAAGGACTCAAAAAACCTATCCTTCCAATCATAGTTTCTCAAATTATGGATTTCCAAACCAAACTGGAATCAACCATCATAATCGTTTCAGAACTAACAATTTTCCAGATTTTTCTGAAATGATGCGACCAAGACCTGTTCAAACCAACCCATTCATGTATCAGAATAGTAATTACCCTATGAATTCTGATCTTGGTCCATATTGTGGTTTTACTCCAGCCATAGCAGGGAATCACATGTTTGGGGGAAACACTGGGTTTCCAATGCTTAATCAGTTTGGGGGAAATACTCAGTTTCCTATGTTTGATCAATTTGGAATGCCTGTGAACTTTAGATTTCCTTATCTGGGAATTCCTACTCAGTTCACCAAGTCTCCATATTTCCTAAAGACCAAACCTCAAAGGAAGGCCACTAAGAAAGTAAAAACCAAGGTCTCAAAAAACCAAACAAAACCCAAAGAGGTTGATACAAAACAGGAAAAGACTGTCCCACTTCCAAAAAGTCCGAAGAAATATAACACTCAACGATCCAAAAAAATATGGGTACCTAATCCTTCTCTTTAAATGCAAGATTTTTGTGTCAATCTACCACATGACGATACAGAGTACATTGACAGTGCATTTTCCAAGCACATGATCGAGCACAAAGGTCACCTCATAGATTTCAAAATCACAGTGTCAGGTTAGTATGTTACTTTCGAAGGGAGAAGTTATTGGACATGGAAACATATGAAACGTGAACTTTACCGTTAAACGGGTAGCATATGTAGATGGTCTTAAACATAATCTTATCAGTGTTGCACAACTGTGTGACAATGATCATGAGGTTATGTTCACCAAAACCAAGAGTTTGATTATGGATACAAACAAGCGCATCCTTGTTGATTCACCATGAAATGGGAACATGGATCCTCTTGATATTGAGCTAATTGAGGGAACTTTAGATATGTCTTCTTTCCAAAGCTACTTCTGATATCAGTTGGTTGTGGTATCGAAGACTTTCTCACCTCAACTTTGGTTATATCTGTTGGATTTGGTGTCTAAGCCCATAACTAAAACGGGATGTACTTGAGCCGATAGTAGCATGGTCCTTTTTGATTACTTTCACCAGTGCAATTTGATAGGATGGACTTTTAAGAATAAGGTTATTTATGATTTATTAATATATTAAAAATATAATATGTTAATATATGAAATCATATTATTTAATTGGTATTGATCAAGAATTAATTTGGAATTAATTTTATGGTCAAAAGAGACTAATTAAATATATAAGGATTGATTATGTAAATCAATGATTCTTGTAGTGTGGGCCAATGATCCATGATTATTTAGATGGGCTAAACCAATAAGTTAATCCATGGATAGTCCATGGAAGTTAAACCCATGGAGCATAAGAATGTGGAAAGTCATGGAGCATTAGGGTTTACAAAGTGTAACCCTAGCATGTGCAACACGATAAATAGAGCCCCTCATGAACCAAAATCGGTTGCCACATCTCTTTCAGATAAGTAACTTATTCTCTTAAATCCTCCTCTTGCATATTGGTGTTTGTGAACCATTAGAGGCATCACACTTGAGGTACTCAAGCTCTCAAAGGTCAAGAACTCTACCCTACTAAAGAGGTAAGCATCCAAACTAAGTTTTATTATATATCTTCAATTGTATGCTAGTTACGGTGAATGCTTTGGAAAAAAATTCATGTATAATTAGAGAAAACATAGATACAAAGCATTTAGGGTTGCATGTGCACCATAGGAGTGTTATAGTGCTCAAAACCCAAAAGTGGTATCAAAACCTATGATTGTTTTCTATTATATTTGATGCTTACTAGTTTTTCAAAGCTGAAAAAGTCAAAATTTTGGCCTCTGACTGGTAAACTTGACGAGTCCATGAACAGACTCGACGAGTCCATTTAGTAACAGAGCAACTCGCCGAGTCTAGTTCATGCACTCGACGAGTTGAAGGCTTTGTTTGCAGAATTTTGAGTTTCTTGGCCTGGTTTGGAGTGGGAACACTACCACAAACTGTTTTAGATCATTAGAAATGTTTTTTATGATATGGTAGTACTGGTACTCATCCAACCACAAGATAATCGTCTAAGTTTTAAAATAATTTTTGTTTTTATATGATAATCAAAATTGCTTTCAAATTGTTGACTTGAAATTATCTTGATTATGAGTTTAGTTAGATCATAAATTATGTGATAATTGTAGTTGTTAGAAAATGATCTAAATGAATTTTAATGACCTCCATAACTTGTCCACAGGTTATGGAAAATGAAAAGTCTCATACATTAAAATGGCATTAAACTCAAGTGTTATGAAAATGAAAGGACAATTGTCAAATATTAAGATAATAGGTCAATTATTTATATTATCTGATATGAATTGCCCTGCTACATGAGTTACGTTAGATCAACAGAATATTATATGATAATTTTTCCTTGTTAGAATTGATCTAAATATTCTTTAATGAGTTCCATAACTTGTCCTCAAGTTATGAAACATGAAAAGTCTTTTCATAAATGTTTTTAATGAACTCCATAACTTGTCCTCAAGTTATGGATTATCAAGAGTCTTTTCATAAAATACACACATTAAACTCATAAGTTATGGATATGAAGAGTTTTGAAAAGTTTCAAAACTTTCCCTCAAGTTTTGGAATTGTAAAGTCTCACTTTTGAAACATTTAAATTCCAAACCTTAGAATTTTAAAAGTTTAAAATTCAACCCTCATACTTTATAATATTAAAAGTTAATACTTATATATATAAGACAAGTCAGTCTTACTGTTAGTAGGTCTCATTCACAAAGTCGGTCTATAAGGGGGGTATAAGGTTACTATCTATATAATGGTGGTTTCATGGGTGTCCACTCTCACCCACCGCTTCCTTGACTGGTGGAGAGTCGTTAGCCGAACGGGTAGGATAGGACATTAATTCTCCCTCATTAAAAGTATAATGATAAATATAAAGTAAATAAACTTTTATTAAATTCCCAATCTTAGTTACTTTAGGAAAATATGAAAATGGTTCTAATCCATGAAATTTCACTTTGCACCCTGTTAAGTCGTTAGTGGAGCGTGTGTGGTTGACCGGCACACCAATCGAGGACTGACAGTCTGTGGTAAAGGGTAGCTTGATGTTAGTCATAGATCAATGGAGTGTGCGTGGTTAACCGGAACATTGATTAGGTGATTTGTAACATTAGGTTTACCAAGCTAATTTGCATGGTTATTCACACCTTGTTTGTGATCGTCGGCATCTCAGTAACAAACTTGAAGGACACAATAGAGATTTAAACATGCCTTTGAAAACTTCAATGAATCTCAAAGATCTACAAATTTCAAACCAATTAGAACTTATTAATTCATTTCATTTTTCATGATGGAAATTGGTAAATCATCATTTACCTACCTTCAAATATTTTAAAATTGGATTACGGAATCCCTCTTTGCAATTGTAAAATATTCTGTTGAGTCGTAGCCTTAATATTTCGTTTTGGGTGTTATATTAAGGACTTAAATTAACTAACTTGAATTTCTCCCTTGTAGATGTCTTGTTCGGACAACTATGGTCTTCCCGAATCTGTCGGAAAAGGCTTTCCACATGAAGATGATATTCCACAATATCATACTTCACTTCCTCCACCTCCTCCAATTATTCTCCATAACCCACAAGTTCAAAGACTTTAAAAGTTCAAGGTCAATCAAGCCCTATTGGCTAGCAAACATCAAGATGGAAGGTCTATGTGTGTACATGTCTTGGAGATGAAGTCACACATTGACAGGCTAGGAACGTTAGGAGTTGGTGTGTCGAGGAAGTTAGCTGTTGGCTTGGTTCTTCAGTCACTTCCCAAGTCATATAGTCAGTTAGTTAAAGACTACTATATGATAGACCGCGAAATGTCCCTTATCGATCTTACATATTTGCTAATTGCTGCTAAATCAGCAGTGATTTGGCGCACTGGTAAAGCAAATTTGGTTAGAAGATCTATATCCCAAACTTCCATAGACATTGACAATGGAAACATTAGAAGTCCAACAAACATTTCTCTTTCCAAGTGAAAGGGAAAGGCAGGCTAAGTCTGAGATAGTCCCGTGTACAATTTCCCAAAGAGTCCATATGTTTATATTGCCAAGAGAAGGGGTATTGGTTGCAAAGCTTCCGTATCTACCTGAAGGATCATAAGAATGGAAAGGTCAAAAGTTTGACTTTGCTTCAGGTAAGTCCACTATCTAACTCTATTAAGTTCCTATCTGTAGATTCTTAACACATTATGTGATAAGATTACATTTTGATATTTTGTAGGATCGAAGGAAGCTTAAGAAAGGCATGCAGAGTCTGATCGCGAAGAGATGGATTTCGATCGTATGGTTCGATGATCGGATCTTTGAGCTGTTACTTAAGAGTTATGATAGATTCCTTAGAAATATGTAATAACATTGTTTTCATTTGTAATTGCATTGTAAGGAAAAGTTTTTCCATACCTTTTATAAATAAATAAAATTTTGACCTTTTAACTTATTTATATTTCCTTGCAATGGCATTTATGAAAATTGATGTTTGTATGTTTCTTTTTTAGCAATATGGATTTGATTCTTTCGTTTGTGGTAGTGTCTGAATTTACCAAATAAGAAAGATTCTCATCACCCAAGTTTTAGTTGGATAGAATCTTGGGATCATGCAATGTATATTGTGCGATGGATGAGAACTTCATCTTTGGAAATTAAGACTAATTCCTTGTTCACATGTATAAGTGAGTCAAGTGAAGGACTAGGAGATCGGGTGCACTCGGTTTGTCCACTGATTAGGTCCACCACAAAGAACGAGAAGACTGTTTGTTATGGTTTACTAAAGTAAGTAAATATGGTTATTCTTACAAGATTAAGTATAATTCTGAGTCATTGAAAAGGTCTCAATGTGTAGCAGAACGAATAAGAAGAATCAAAGTCGGCAGAAAGATAAAAGTTTACCCAATCTGAAAAGATGGGAGAGCACTTGAGTATCGTGTTTTATGATTATCTTAGTGATTATGAAACCATATCACAATTGATCTTCTAAGGACATCTTAGTACATTTGTATGGCTAAGAAGAGGAATCAGGAATTGTTGAAATGGTTAAATCAATTAAGATGAATCATACTTCGTTCCAAAATCAAGTCTTAGAGTCACACTCCAAGTTCGAGCCTTGAGTGACATAATCTAAGGAAAGATTTATAAAACTTATCAACTATAGAGTAAAATGTTTCTTACTCTTTTACATTTGAGATTGGTGAGTTGTGATGTTTTGGATAAGACAAAGACCAACTAAGACCAATTGTGTGAAGTGTTTGTCTTGATAAGAAACCTCACTAACTCTTGCATATTTGTTTGTCAAGTGAATCTTATATGTCAAGAGGTTAGTGGGAGTCTTAAAGATCTTGAAAAGTTTAAGAACTAATCAAGAATAAACCTATTACTAGCATACGACTTGAGCTTTATAACCTATTGTGTTTAACATATTCTTATTTTTGTGCCCATTCTAGTTAGGTTACTATGCATGTGAGTTCTATGAGTTCTCAAATATTTGCATAACAACTTGGAAGACATGGTAGGCCCTTGTGATACCGAGTGGCAAGGAATTATGTGTAGATAGGTTCAGTCCATAAGAGTTTGGATTTGTCACTAACCTTGTCTTTTGATTACGGTTATGACAATTTCACATGGATAGGAACACATACACCATAAAATCTAAGTGTCATAAGGTTTCTCTCCAATTCATGAAATGAATGTGAGGAAAAGCTTTCACTAAGTAGATTTTAAGGAGATAACATTTGTGATATTTGCATTCTCAAATTCGATTATGATTACAACATCCCTCTTCATAGTTCGAATTGTGAGAAATGGCAAAAGGTCTAAACATTTTGAGACTTATTGTTGTAAGTTCTAAAATTGTTTAGATACACATATGAGATTTATAATAAAAGCTGTGTGAGCTTAGATAAAGGCTTATCGAAGCATATCGTGTCAGAAATCTGAACTTCGGTAGAAAGTCAATAAAGTATTGATTTCTAGAAGTCCAGCTGATTTCTGGATTTTCTTCACAGCTAGTGGGAGCAAAAATGTTATGCAAGTAACAAAATAATTATTATGCTAGTGGGAGCATAATTATTATGGTAAGTGTTGCAAGTTAGCAATGTTAATTGTAGAAAACAAAGTTTTTAGTTTGCAATGTTGCAGGGTTAAAAAGTTGTTTTGGTATAATTAAGGGAGAGGAGCTTATACTTCAAATTTCAATTCTAAAAGCTTAGATTGAGATTTTTAATCAAATTTAGTCAAAGACATATATGTTGAAAAGATTCGACATAAGGAAATTCTATATATGGAAATGTTAATTGCATTCTCAAAATTCGATTATGATTACGACACCCCTCTTCATAGTTCGAATTGTGAGAACATGGCAAATAGAAATATTATAGCAAAAGACTAGTTAAGTATCATGTCTTTATGTAAGACATTATGAATTGTGTCCTATATGCTTCGGATATAGGGTTGATTACATATGCTATAATATTCATGTGTTCTAATTTTCCAAATGCCTAGGGCATTAAGAGGGAAAAAGGACTAGAACTAAATATAACTAAAGTGGTTAAACAACTGGCAAGGACAATCTAAGGTTCGCTAATGATTGGTTGCTTATGGATAATTGGAAGCATAGTAATGAATGGACCATATTGATATAATTCTGAATAGATAGGATTCTGTTAAGAATGGATAGTCATATGGCAATTTTGGAAAAGTTTCCATAATAGGAGTTGGATGTCAAGAATATATGAGTAAGTTAGAAACTATTATGCAAATAAGGATGTTCAAAGGAATTTACTTTGAATTTGAGACTTCATCTCCATGGAATTGTCTTGTAACAATCTCCAAAGGAATGTATAAAAAGAATCTTTACATAATAGTTTAGAACTAACACATTCTAATAGTGGCAAGAATTTGGTATTCTTACACTTAAAGATTTGGAATTGTGAAATGAGTTTAATTGGAAATCAAATTGATTTATTTCACAAAGTAAGGACCATAGGTAAACATAGTGTGCATGCTTGAACCATGTGATAACTATTGTTTTAATTCAAGTATTAAGTTGATCAATCGAAACATTATGTAATGAATAATGAGTAATGAATATGGTGATTAAATAAAAGGTGTTTTATTTACGCTCAAAAGTTTTGGGGCCATATAGGACTGGTATTATTCTTGTGTTTCACTTTGCATGTTTTTACTTCCCGAATAATAAAATTATTCAAACCATCCACAGTCGATCATACGTTGGAAATAAGTATAAAAGAAGATTGTCATGAGTTGGCTTGTAGATTGTCTAAGGCGTTCGACATAGCAACAGTTTTCTACACCATTCATGTGTACTTCTGAAATAAGATTTGAGTATCGGATCAGCCCACGCTCACTTGAATCACTTCATGGAATTTATCATGAGTGATTGTGAGACGATAATATCATATAAGTCATCAAACCAAGATATATGAGTTGTTGACTATGAACTAGTTGTGCACTGATGATACGAAAACGCATCAGTAACTTGATGTTATAAAACGTATCGTTGTACATGATTTAATGAGTAGTTAGTTCAAGCATATAATGTCGAAATTTATCTATTCCCTTTTACCCTAAGAGGATTGAAAGCGATATCTTAGGCCCCTAGATGATTCTGTTTTGACTTATGTATCAGGCCCGGTCAGAACTAAATTGATGTATTCAGTTATGTTATTTGTCAGACAAATCGAAAATCGGGAAACAAACTGCTGGACAATAAGTATGACATTGTTCCATGTATCTGTCCAGCTAATATTTTTAGAACAGAGGATTATATGATCCGTTATCTAAAGGATGCGTTACTGACTGGGTCAGAGTTGACAATGGCTTTTGAAAGCTTATGATTGCTAAGTCAAATCCTGAAGTTACATTGGCAGCTACAATAATTAGACTTATCTAAGTGGGAGACTGTTGGATTTGGTGTCTAAGCCCATAACTATAACTAGGATGTACTTGACCCGATAGTAGCTTATGAAATCATATTATTTAATTAGTATTGATCAAGAATTAATTTGGAATTAATTTTGTGGTCAAAAGAGACTAATTAAATATATGGGGATTGATTATGTAAATAATGATTCTTGTAGTGTGGGCCAATGATCCATGATTATTTAGATGGGCTAAACTAATAAGTTCATCCATGGGTAGTCCATGGAGGTTAAACCCATTGAGCATAAGAATGTGGAAAGTTATGGAGCATTAGGGTTTACAAAGTGTAACCCTAGCATGTGCAACACTATAAAATGAACCCCCCATGAACCAAAATTGGTTGCCACATCTCTTTGAGATAAGTAACTTATTCTCTTAAATCATCTACTTGCATATTGGTGTTTGTGAACCATTAGAGGCATCACACTTGAGGTGCTCAAGCTTTCAAAGGCCAAGAACTCTACCTTACTCAAGAGGTAAGCATACAATCTAAGTTTTATTATATAAGATCAATTGTATGCTAGCTAGGGTGAATGCTTCGGAAAAACAAAATGCATGTATAATTAGAGAAAACATAGATCCAAAGAATTTAGGGTTGTATGTGATGGGTTTTGAGCATTCTAACACTATTATCGTGTGCAAGCAACCCTAGTAACCTTGGATCTATGTTTTCTCTATTATACATGCAAACTTTCATTTTTCCAAGGTTTCATCCTAACTAGAATATGAAAGGGTATATGTGATACAAAAAACTAGTAGAATGACATACGTTTCTTGTAGCTTGGATTCCTTAAGACTTTGTGAGCCTAACACCCAAATGAGATGCCTCAAATGCTTCACACAACACCACCAACAATTGGAATCACTTGAGAGAAGATTATATTGCACCAAAATCGGCTAGCCCTCACTTGTATCTCTTAAGTGTCGAGTTTGCTAGGATGAGGCTTCTTCATATAGTGTGCACATTAGGGTTACACCATGTAAATCATGCCTTTCCATATTCCTCATGATCCATGGGTCTTAACCTCCATGGAGTATCCATGTGTCGCCACATGGGTTTAGCCCAACATGAAGACTATGGATCATAAGCCCACTATATAAGAATGAATGATTTACCAAATCAATCACCATTTATTTAATTGGTCTCTTTTGATCACAAAATTAATTCTAAACTAATACTTGATCAATACTAATTAAGTAATAATGTGATTTCATATCATATATTAGAACTTATAATATATTCATAAATCATAAATATCCTCTTCTCATAAAAGTCTATCCAAATTGTTCTGAATCCATGTAACCCAAATGGACCATGCCAAATCGGGTCAAGTACATACCAAATATAGTTATGGACTTAGATACCTTATCCAACAACATGTTCACCATAAGAGTGTTATAGTGCTTAAAACCCAACAATATCAACAAACTTATTTGAAAGGATCAAGTAAGAGGACTACCATTGTTAAAACTTGACATTGATATACTTTGTGCTGCCTTCGAACAAGGCAAAATTTCCAAATCTCATGACAAAAGTATAACAAAATATAGTGTATACGAACCTCTTCAGCATATACATACTCATCTGTGTGGTCCCACTACAGTTCGTAACTTAAGTGGTAAGAAATATATCCTAGTGATTATGGATGACCATACCAAATTCACTTGGGTGTACTTTCTGTGAAAATAATATTAAACCACCAATGAGCTAATTAGCTTCATTCTATACATAGAAGTTAGGGTAGGCAAGCCACTTAGAAGACTGAGAAGTGACAGTGGTGGCAAATTCAAAAACAATGCCTTAGATAGTTTTCTTATATCCAAAGGCATCGAGCTCAACTTTTCTGCACACTACACTCCACTACAGAATGGTGTAGTTGAAAAGAAAAATAGGACACTATGTGAAGCTGATCAATCCATGTTGATCTTTGCAAACCTACCACAATACTTCTGGGTTGAAGCCACTGCAGCCGCCTGTTTCACTCAAAACAGATCCCTGATCAACAACAGGCTTGAAGTCACTCCGTATGAAGCAATGAACAAAAGAAAGCCCAACGTCAAATTCTTTCACATCTTTGGTTGTGGATGCTACATCAAGAACAACATGGATTAACTAGGCAAATTCGCATCCAAGGCTGATGAAGGTATCTTTCTTGGATATTTCCGTCATGCTGCAGCATATAGAGTTCTAACCAAGCGAACTAGGGTGATAGAGGAAAGCAAGGATGTCACATTTGATGAAAGTTATGTAAGGGTTCTGGATCCAAATCACTTTGGTACTCAAATGGTAGTACCTTTTACTAAAATGAACCAACCATCACCTGCTAATACTTCTACTCCTGTCCATGCTATTGAAGTAGATTTTAAATTCCTCTTTCCAACTCAACCCTCTGCCCTAGAATCAGAAAAGCTCATAAAAACAACTTCTACTGATGTCTCTCAACCTCATCAACCTTCAAATGACTCGCGTTCCACCAAATCTCCGGTTGAGGGGGAACCAACTTCGAATGATTCTATCCCTACACGTCCTTTAGAATCTTCTGAACCATCAACCCCAAACTCCCATCATCAATCTGGACCAGTCATAACACCAATCATTGCATATTTTGAGGGGAAACCACCTTTATATGGTTCCATTCTTAAAGGTACTCTATAATCCTCCCAACCTTCCAGTCCATGGTTTCAAGTGGAACCCCACCCGACAGGCTCCATTCCTTCAAGTTACTTCACATCCAATCCTTCTGTTGAATTCAAGTGTGCAACGGTTGAGAGGGAACCACCTGTTTAGTTAGTTTTGGACTCTTTCAAGATGATATTTTTGAAGGAACATTCACTTTTGACTACCCTCCTCGTCCAAGAGAACAATATGAGGTAGTTTGCACTCCTCAAATCCTTAAGTAATCTCGTCTCACAAAATGAACAAAGGATCATCCAACATGTCAAATCATAGGTAATTTGGATTATGGAGTAGTCAAATGTTCAATAACCAAGAATGAATGTCTATATGTAAGATTTCTATCCATGATAGAGCCTGAAGGAATCAAAGAGGCTCTACAAGATGCTGATTGGGTAAAAGCAATGCAAGAAGAGTTAGCTGAATTCGAACGCAACAACGTATGGGACTTAGTGCTAACACCAAAAGGAGTATCTGGTTAAAGATGGGTCTACAGAAACAAAAGTGATGAATATGGAGTCACGATCAAGAACAAAGCCAGACTGGTTTCAAGTGGCTACTTGCAACAAGAAGGCATAGACTATGATGATACCTTTGCACCTATTGCAAGAATAGAAGCTAATAGGATTTTCTTAGCATTTCCTAGAAACAAGAACTTCAAGGTTTACCAAATGGATGTGCAGTGTGCATTCTTGAATGGAGAAATCGATAGGGATGTCTATGTTCAACAACCGCCTGGATTCGAAGATCCAAAGTTCCCCAACGATTGCTATAAGCTTCAAAAATTTGTCTATGGATTGAAGCAGCCTCCAAGAGAATGGTATGGAACACTGTCAAAATTCTTGGAAGACTCCAAATTTCAAAGAGGTTCTATCGATGCCACTCTCATTAGGAAAATCCACAATAACCATCTGATCGGCGTGCAAATCTACGTTGATGACTTCATATTCATTTCAACAAGCAAGGAACTTAGTGATGAGTTTGTTGAGTTAATGAAAATCAAATTAATAACGAGTATGATGGGTGAGCTCAACTACATCCTAGGTCTACAAGTTTGCTATCTCCTAAAGGAATATTCACTGGTCAAGAGAAGTACATCAAAAATCTATTGAAGAAATACTACATGGATAACACATCAATTGAAAGACACCAATGTCTACTTCCTATAAGCTTGATTCGGACCTTAATGGGAAATTTATAGATTAAAAGTACTACAAAGGAATGATTAGCTCATTATTGTACCTAACAACTAGTCGACCAGACATCATGTTTTAAACATGCATGTATACACACTTTCAAGCCAATCCAAAGGAATCACACTTCATAGTAGTCAAAAGAATTTTCAAATATCTGAAAGGAACTACATCTCTAGGTCTATTCTATCCTGCTAAAGGCAAATTTTATCTCCAAGCCTTTACTGAATCAGATTATAGAGGATGCAATCTCGACAGAAAGAACACTACTGGTAGCAGTCAATTCTTAGGAGGCATATTGGTCAGTTGGACTTCAAAGAAGCAAACACGTGTTTCAACCTCTACTGCTAAAGATGAATATGTTGTTGCCGCCAGTTGTTGTTCTCAAGTGCTCTGGATGCAAACATAATTGCGCGATTATAGATTCAAAATGCAACAAATCCCAATCTATTGTGACTCTAAGAGTGAAATTTCAATCTCTCACAATCTAGTCAACCACTCAACGACCACACATATTTATATCAGGTATCACTTCCTAAAAGATAATATTCAGAAAGGTCACATTGAGCTTAATTTTGTTCCTACAAATGAATAGACTGCATATGTGTTCATAAAAGCTCTGGATGAATCCAAGTTCTTACACTTTCTAGGACGACTTGGCATGCTTAATCCAGATTCTCTAGGCATTTGATGTTTTTTTTTCTTTTTCAAAATTTTTTCTTTCAAAGAAAACTCCAAAATTATTTTATTTTTACTTTATTTTTTTCTTTATTTTACACAAAGGGCAAACTCCAAAAAGATTTTGCTTTCATTTTTACTTTACATAAGAGAAAACTACAAAAAGATTTTTTTTCTATCTTTTGTCTTTACTTTAAACAAAAGAAAATACCAAAAAAGATCTTATTTTAACTTTTGTTAGGAAAATGCAAGTTGTTATCACAACTACGCAAATGAAAAAGTTTAGTTGCTCCACACTTTAATGATTTTTTAAAATACTAAATTTTGTGGTTCTTCAATTTGCGTCAGTACACAACTAATATTGGTACTTCAGTGACCATTAGCAAGCTTTATTGTTATACTCTACTTAGAGTTATAACATACATCAAGTACTAATGTCATGTGGGATAATTTGAGGGGAGCTCTAAGGTTTACTTAAGCCAATGTGTTATAGTATATTTGTGGCTTCCATGTCCTAGTGAACTCATAAGACAAAAATGCGAACTTGTGTAGTTTAAGGGACATAAAAAAGTTTTGCTTTGTGAATATATATACCAGATAAAAAGATTCTTATTTAAAACAAAGCGATTAAAGTTCCAAGTTTATCTGTTTAATTTCTGCACTTTGAGTCTAGTTATATACTCAAATAAGTTATAGTTCAGGAGTGGAGTCAATCTGTGACATTTGGGACTCGATGAGTATTCCCTCCGGAGATATATTTATATCTATCCACCTAATTATAAAAGCTTGGATGGATGGGAAAAGATATTGTTTAAAAGGGTTTCATAGAAAGTGACGAACTCCATTAGTTACCTAAGCGATTCCGAGCACTCCAATGAATTTCTTAGAAATTCATGAACTAAAGTACAAATAGAAGTAAGATATGAATTATTTGCTTGTGTACTTTAGTTATATTCTTAGGTCAATTATTAGATATTATATTTTTCTTTTAAAGTCGCGTCACTTGGAATTTGGAGATACGTTTTGAAACGAAATGGGTCAATACTAAGGTATTGCTGGTAGGAATGCCAAAAATGAATGTTTTTCAAAATAAGTGGAGAACGTTTATGAGGATTGTCAGTATTTAGGGTTTGGGAAGTAACTAGGCCTTAGACACAAATATACTCATTGTGGTGAGACATAATCGGTGAGTACAAATCGGGTTATTCTGTGTGATGTTAAGGAATTCAAAAGTAATAATCAATAAAGGAAATTCTTTAAAATGTGAAGTGAAGGATCATAGACATAATTTAGTTGCTTGATAAATCTGTAAGTGACAGCAATATAATCCACTATGCTTCTAAATCAGTCATCCTTCTAAGTTTTAATGTTTCCTTAAGATTATTTATTCCACATGCACACACTTCACCGCATGTTACTATTTCCATCTCAAATTCTCTATCCACATGTACACATATCACTTTCAAAGATAGATTAAAGCAGCTAAGTTAGATAGAGAATATCACTTACCTAATCATGGAACATCCTTATCCAAGTGGAACATCTTATGACAACGGACCATCCTGTTCAAGAAAACCATACATGTTTGTCTTGGTTTATGGATCATTCTCATATGTAGTGAAGAAGGAAAAGACCAAAAGCTATAAAGAACAATCTTGGTTAACTGGAAGCATCTTGGAGCAATTTCATGCTCTTTGACCAACATGGAAAAACTTCCGGTACATGGACCAAATTTGGAGCAACCACATTCAACTTAGATCATATTATATTCTCTTGGAACAACTTCATTAACTTGGACCAACTAAAAGTACTTTGGAGCAACTTCACCAACTTGAAGGGTCATGATCACTTGGACTATCCTTGTCCAACTTAGAGCAATTGCATGCTCTTGGACCATCGTGGACCATCTCCTCTTGTTTGGACCAACTGGACGAATGAATGAAGCATCTTCATACATCTTTATCATCTTGAGGCATCTTGGACCATCTTCATCAACTTGATCACTTGGATCATCATGGACAATCTTTACTACCTTGGATCAATTGGAAGTCACTTGAACCATCTTGGAGCATCTCTAGTCACTTGGAGCATGTTCAAGAACTTGGAGCATCTTCAACCACTTGATGCATCACGTCCATGTGGATCATTAAGTCCACATAGAGTATAATAAATGTGTCATGAACGTTTTGAATAGGTCATACACGTTTTTAATGAGCCATCCACATCTCATGTAGGCCACTGATGTTTCAAATAGTTCATGCATGTCTCAAGTAGGTCATAAACATTCCTTATGTGCCATGTACGTCTCTAAGATAACATCCATGCATGTGCCACCTTTTCTTTCTTGATTCTCAAGGCATCATTCTCACACTCGAGACTCAAGTTGACATTCTCCTATTTATACTTGAGTATCATCTAAGTCTCATGGGCCCATAAGTTGGCCCATGCAAGCCCTATCTCGGCCCATTGAGAAAGCCTAGCAGCCTTCACCTATTAATACTTCACTTCTACTTCTCATTCTTGATTTTTCACTTTCTTACAAATTCTTACTCTCATATGCGCTTGGAGCAACATCTAATTTTGTTCGTGAGCAACAGCCTCATGAGCAACAGTGTTCATGAGCAACGGCCTTTGTGAGCAAAAACCTCATGAGCAACAATCTTCATGAGCAACATCCTTGTGAGCAACATCTCTCGTGAGCAATAACCTCATGAGCAATAGTCTTTGTGAGCAACAATCTTCATGAGCAACAGCCTTGTGAGCAACAATCTTCATGTGCAACATCCTTGTGAGCAACATTCTTCATGAGCAACGGCCTTGTGAACAACACTCTTCATGAGCAACAACCTTGTGAGCAATAGTCTTCATAAGCAGCAGCCTCGTAAGCAGCAGCCTTGTGAGAAATAAGCTTCTCTTGCCCCCATCAACAACCCTTGTGTGCAACGCCATAATTTTTTTTTGAGCATCAAAGATTTTTTTGAGAATCATTAAAAAAAAATGTCGCAACATTAGCATCTGGCACAACATCGCTCATCATTTTTTTGCCCAACATACCCTTGGCGCATCATATGTTTGGCATGATACCTTCTTGCGCCATGCTTCATCGATTTATCTTTGGTGCAACTTGCTTCTGTTAACAAAATCTCTTTTGGACCAACTTCTCCTAGGAAAAACTGTACATGCACCATCTCATCTTTTGGCATATCTCCCCCAAGCCAGATATAACTCCTTTTGCGCCTTCAATTCGGAAGCCATAGCTCTTGCGCCATCAACAACTTGCACCAACTCTAGTTCCGCCTCTTTCCTTTGGCACAATGAGTCCTTGCAACATCATCAAGCATCGACTCGTGATCAACAGGTCTTGCCCACATTTTTTTATGAAGTCTGATAACCACGAAATCATCTTGGGCAATATTGAAATCACATTGGTAAACCTTACGTGCGCCATCTGCTACGATTTCGTAGTGCAACCTCGACAAACTAATGATTTGTTGGTGTAACTTGCAATACTTTTGACTATCTTGCATCATCGATACAACACCTACTTGCGCCATATGCAAAAGTCCTTGACGCATTTTCTGTGCTTGCAGCTTCCATCAGGTGAACAAACCTTATTTGCACCAACCCTAATTCTTGAGCCACCTATGCTCATCAGATACTTGCTTACGTGACTAGATTTTTCTTTGGCACATCACCTCCATCAAGTCCTTGGCGCAACATCAAGTTCCTTTTCTGTTTGTTTATTTGGCAAAACATCAAGCCTCTCATTTTTTTTGCTTTGGCGTATCTTATATCAATCCCTTGGAGCAACATCGATATTAATCACACTCAATGTTGGCGCAACATTAATTATAATCTCTCATGAGCGTCTACATGTGCTTAGGACTGTCCACTATTCGGATAAAACCGAATTATCCAATTGGACAATTTGGATTGGACAATTTGGTTCGGATATTCGGATTTTTGGATTGGTTTTCAACAAAACCGAATTATTATTTTGGATTTCGGATTGGTTTTGGTTTATAAAATAAGAACCGAATAGTCCAAAAAAACCGAATAAACATTTCTTATTTATCTATTTATAATATATATCTATAGTTTTTTATTAATTTTGTAATTTATTTTTTCAAATAGGAACGTTTCACCGAATAAAAAAACATTAATATGCATGTTCACTCAAAAGTTTTCTAACTATAATATATTTTCTTATTAGTTGTTTATTAATCTCAAATCACAACTAAGTAATTTTTTTTATTCTTGTGTAAAGTTTAGTAATCTTATAATTATTTTTCGTGTTAAAATGTTTCGGTTTTTTAAAACCGAATTATAAAAGCCGATCCAACCGAATTGTAATTGGATCGGATCGGATTGGATTTAAATTTAGTTTGGACTATTCGGATCCATGTTTTTAAAACCGAAATCAATTTGGATTCACTTGATTGGATTGGATCAAACCGATCCATCCAAACGAACACCCCTACATGTGCTTGACAATCTCCAACTTCTTAGTGTATATATGTTTTGCGTATATTTACTTATTATGTTTAGCTTGTTAGCCTTTTATCCTAAGTGGCCCATTGTATGTAATCCTCTTATGGTAGCCCATTATTGTAATGAATATATATATCGTATGGAATACAAGAAATCTTCATGGGAAATTATTGATTTTAACATGGTATCAACCCTATCCGATCCTACAACAACATATTTTTCCATCATTCTAGCCCTTCTCGTTTTCTTCTTATGTTGATCTTCATCATCTTCTTTTCTTTTTTCTTTTCATACTTCATCTTCAATGACCGGTCCAAGTTCTTTTGATCCCAAACGACATGTCAATGATAAGATCTATGGCATCACGAAGATAAAATCTTATGTTCCTCTCTACCTATACCTTGATCGTCTGAACTATGATTCCTGGAAAGAGTTGTTTAAAACATCCTGCAGTGGTTATTCTGTGTATAACCATCTTGACGGGTCTTGTCCTAAAGCTGATGACACCAACTGGACGGAAGTATACAACATTGTTAAGCAATGGTTGTATGGCACGCTCACTCAATCTGTACTCCAGTCTATCATCACGTCTGATGCCACTTCTGCCCAGGTATGGAAAGCTATTGAAAACCTATTTCATGAGAACAAAGAATCAATAGGGATGGAACTTGATGACGAGCTTCGTAACATCACTATTGGAGACTCATCTATTATCGACTATTGCACTTGGATTAAATATATCTCTCATCTTCTTACAAATATTGGCTTCCCAGTCCCAGAAAGAAGCTTAGTTATCTATGCTCTGAATGGTCTATCTCAGAAATACTCCCACATTGTCACCACGATCCGATACCATAAACCATTTCCCTCTTTTCTCGAGATGCGGTCAATGTTGACTCTTGAAGAACGCTCAATCAATAAAGTACACATTTGCAACATACAAGACTCCCATTCTGACAACCCTTATTCTCCAATAATGTTGAATGTTGAACATCACAACCAACAATTTAACTCATCCAGTGGTGGCTCTCAAACCGGCAGCAGGGGTGGTGGTCGGAACCATCGTGGTGGTAAAGGGGGTCGTAATGGTAGAGGTGGCGGTTGTGGTAGGTCTAGCGGCAACAGACCTTCTCCTTTCATTGGCGGTTGGGGATGAGCGTCTTCTTGGTTGATGAACTACCCACTTCAACGTGTGCTACTTCCCTTGCCTCCTACAATGGCCCAATGGCCTAATAATAAAACCTTTAATCGTAACCCACAACAATATTGGCCCAATTTGGCTCCTAATAACTCTACCTGGACCAACAACAATGCAGTCGAATATCCTCAGGCCATGTATTTAGCAGCTCAGCCTACGATGCAGCCTCACACAATACCATTTTTTCAGTATCCCTCTAATACAGATCAAGCCACCCCGCTCCCTCAAGCATTTAGTTCTATGAGTCTTCAAGATACGGAAAACTCAAAATGGTATATGGATACGGGGGCTACCGCGCACCTTCGCCACAATCCAGGTATACTCAACTCCTTTAGTAATGTGTAATAATTTTTTTGTGTTAGTCGGTAATGGATCTCGAATTTCGGTCACTAATGTTGGTCAATCCACTCTCGGTCTTAACCCCTTTCTTACTCTTCATTTATACATTTTCCTTATTATTCCTCAAATTATTAAAAACCTTGTGTCTGTGTGTAAATTTACTCATGATAATAAATGCTCTATCGAGTTTGATGCTTTTGGTTTTTCTATGAAGGACTTTCTGACCAAACAAACCCTCCTTCTGTGTGATAGTACGAGTGATCTCTACCCAGTTACTTCTTAAACTCCTCAAGCTTTCCTTAGTGACAGTTCTTCCACATGGCATCAAAGACTTGGATATCTATGCCAACAAGTTTTCCAGCATTTACTTTCAAATAATTCCATTTCTTGTAATAAAAGAGATTCTAGGTTATTATGTCATCCTTGTCAACTTGGGAAGCATACTCGTTTATATTTTACTTTATCTAAAACTAATGCTATGTTTCCTTTTCAAATTATACATTTGGTTGTTTGGACTTCTCCTGCCATAATTCATAGTGGTATTAAATATTATGTCATTTTTCTTGACCAATTCTCTCATTTTCTATGGGTGTACCCTTTACGTATGAAATCCGAAGTGTTTTCCAAATGTCTTCACTTCCGTGCATATATTAAAAATCAGTTTCATACTAATATTCAAATGTTTCAATCTGATAATGGCAAAGAATTTGACAATCATCAATTTCATGACTTATGTGACAATCATGGAATACACATGCGTTTTTCTTGTCCTTATACATCTCCTCAAAACGGTAAACCTGAGAGAATGATTCGCTCCATAAACAACACCATTCACTTTTTCTTTTTCAAGCTCACCTTCCACCTACATATTAGGTGGAAGCCCTTCATATGGCAACTCACCTCCTCAATATTCTCCCGTCATCCACTCTTCAAAATGATACACCCTATCATAAATTGTTTCGAAAAATTCCCTCCTATAATAACCTTCGTGTGTTCAGGCATCTTTGCTATCCTCAAACACACAACCCTCACAAACTTGAACCTTGTTTTGTGCCTTGCATTTTCCTTGGCTAGTCGTCTCACCACAAAGGTTTCAGGTGTCTTAACCTTCACACAAAGCAAATTATTATTTCTCGTCATGTCACATTTGACGAATCTGTTTTTCCTTTTGACTCTATTACACCACACCAACCTCCCGATTACCATTTCTTGGATCACGAGGAGTCTCGTAACTCTTACAATGAACCAACCTACCCTCTTCACCCCTGTGATTTATCCACCGATGATGCTCCTACTGCTGACGTTGACTCTCATGTTGATGTTTTCTTCACTGGTCCATGTTCCCTCTCCAACCAACACTAATATCGTCCCTACATCCCCTCCCAGTGCTTGTTTACCATCCACCGCCAATTCTCAATCTCCTGTCATCTTTTCCGCTCCTATAAAAAGTCATCCCATGCTAACCTATGCTCGATGCGGGATCTCTAAACCAATACAAAGGCTCAATCTTCACACTGATGTCTTACCTATCTCTCCCCTTCATCGTAATTACTCTCAAGCGCTTCGAGATCCTAATTAGCTAAATGCAATGAAAGAAGAATATAATGCACTTATATCTAATGGAACTTGGGTACTTGTACCTTGACCACCCAATGCTAATATTGTTAACTGTATTTGGTTGTTTAAAAAAGAAACTTAATGCAGATGGTTCTCTAGCACGATGTAAAGCAAGACCTGTTGCAAACCGGCTGCAGCCAACGGCCAGACATTGACTGTGATGAGACTTTCAGTCATGTTGTCAAACCATCTACTATCAGGATTGTTCTTAGCCTTGCTATTTCACATCATTGGCCGGTTCACCAGTTAGATGTGAAGAATGCCTTTCTTCATGGACATATTCAGGAAATGATATATATGCATCAGCCACCGGGATTTCGTGATTCATCTCTTCTTGATCATGTATGTCTCCTTCAGAGGTCTCTTTATGGCCTCAAACAGACTCCTCGAGCGTGATATCATATATTTGCACAGTTTATTACTAAACTCGGGTTCATTAACAACAAATTAGACTCATCTCTTTTCATCTATCGGTAAGGGCCTCAAATTGCTTAGATACTGCTTTATGTTGATGACATTGTCTTGACTGCCTCACCCACATGTCTTCTTCAACAGGTTATAAAGAATCTTCGATCCAAGTTCTCTATGACAGATTTGGGTTCTTTAAACTATTTCTTGGGTATTTCGGTTACTCGCGGTAGTCACGACATGTTTCTTTCTCAACAAAAATATGCCCATAAGATTCTAGAACGAGCACACATGCTTAACTGCAAACCTGCTCGCACACCGGTAGACACTTCTACCTAATTTAATGGCACATGTCCTCCTATATCTGACCCTACTCTTTATCATAGTCTGGAAAGAGCTCTGCAATACTTAACCTTCACACGCCCCAATATCACATATGTTGTTCAACAAGTTTATTTGTTTATGCATGAACAACGGGAGCCCCACTTCTCGGCTCTCAGACACATTCTTCATTATGTTCGAGGGACTATGGATCATGGTTTACAATTATACTCTTCTCCTTCACGCGGTCTAATAGCTTATTTCGATGCTAATTGGGTCGGTTATCCCTCTACTAGGCACTCGACATCCAACTATTTTGTTTTTCATGGCCCGAATCTGCTATCTTGGTCTTCTAAACGACATGGCACTATTTCTTCATCTAGTGTCGAAGCTGAGTATCGAGGTGTTGCTATTTTTGTGGCTGAGACGTGTTGGCTACGCAGTACTTGGTGGCTCAAATCAAGTCAATGGAAAAACATGATCACATTGATGGCTCAACAACATTGCATGGATCATCATGTACAATGAAGGCACGTTTAAATGCTCAAAGGCACATGAATTTCATCCATGGTCCATCTTGAACATGCAGTTGTACATCTTCATGTTCAAGACACAGTCTAACATTCAAGAAACAACTCAACTTGATCAACGACGCTTGTAGAAGTTGATGACATCTTAAAAGACAATTGAGCAACATGATGCTTATGTTGCTCATCACATTTTGAATGTTGATACAGAAGGCTCAAGAATTATGAAGACTCAGAACTTGAATGGAACCCTAACGGAATACTAACAGAATTGGAATATTCCATCCATTCTCCATTAAGTAGGGCAAAGGTGTCAACTTATGTCTAAGTGATGATGACGTGTCAACACCTGATTGGTCAATCCATGTCATGGGCTTTTCCAAAGCCTATAAATAGGCCCCTTGGGATCCATTATAAATATGCTCTTCCTTGCTCATTCGAGATCATTTCTACATAATTGTTGCTTAGAGTAGTTTTCAGAGAGCCATTTGAGTGTTTTATCTTGTCTATCATTCAAGCACTTGTAATTGATTTTTGATGAATATGAGACACTTTTAAATCATTGATATTGAACATATAAAAAAAAAATTTATCAAATAAACTGGGGATTCACAACTCTTTATTTTTCGCATTACTTGCCACTTGACGATTCTGAAACTCTGTTTCAGTATTTTCAACACTTGGACTCTTCCAGTTTAGGTTTACTAATTTTTCTCATTTCTTTCGGTTGGTATCGGAGCATCAATATTTTTCCTTTTGCACACTTTTTACAACTCCTTATTTTAGTAACCATCACATAGGGGGAAACTGTTGGAAATATTTTAATGTGATTGTCACTTGAATAAGTCGAGTATTGATTTACATTTTCCAATAAACATTATCAGAATGTTTCAGGTTGAAAAGATCCTAATGATTCAACAAGTGTTTGAAGAATCAGATGTTGGAGAACTTAAAATTGAGCATGGAGCACTTGTTGTACACATGGAGCACTTGTTGAACATAGAGCACTTGCAGCTTACATGGAGCACCTGCTGAATGCAAGTTGGACCATCATGATCTCTGATGACATATCAAGAACATATGTTGAGCATCAAGATATTTGTGGATCATTTAGAATATTTATGGCTCATCAGAAACATTGTTGGCTCATCCACAACTTTATGGCTTAATAAGTCATTGATGGATCAACATGAATTCTTGGTGGATCAACTCAAGTCAATGGATCAACATGATCACATTGATGGCTCATCATGTACAATGAAGGCATGTTCAAATGCTAAAGGGACCATGAATTTCGTCCATGGTCCATCTTGAACACGCAGTTGTACATCTTCAAGTTCAAGACACAGTCCAACATTCTGGAAACAACTCAACTTGATCAACGACACTTGTGGAAGTTGATGACATCTTAGAAGACAATTGAGCAACCTGATGCTCATGTTGATCATCACATTTTGAATATTGATCAAGAAGGCTCAAGAATTATGAAGACTCATAACTTGGACGAAACCCTAACGGAATACTAACAGAATTGGAATATTCCATCCATTCTCCGTTAAGTAGGGGAAAGGTGTCAACTGAGGACTTAATCATGATGACATGTCAACACCTGATTGGTCAAGCCATGTCATGGGCTTTTCCAAAGCCTATAATAGGCCCCTTAGGATCCATTATAAAGCTACTCTTCCTTGCTCATTCCAGATCATTTGTGCACAATTGTTGCTTAGACTTTTTTTCAGAGAGCCATTTAAATGTTTTAGGTTGTCTATCATTCAAATACTTGTAAATGATTCTTGATGAATATGAGACACTTTTGAATCATTGATAATGAACATATAAAAAACGTTTTTATCTTTAACTTGGTGATTCACAACGCTTTATTTTCCGCATTACTTGCCACTTGACGATTCTAAAACTCTGTTTCAGAATTTTCAACACTTGGACTCTTCTAGTCTAGGTTTACTGATTTTTCTCATTTCTTTCAAGAGGCACATCGAGTTCAAGATTGACCTCATTCCAGGTCCGACCTTGATTGTCAAGGCTCTGTACCGCTTAGCACCACCTGAGATGCAGGAGTTGTCATTTCAGCTGTAGGAGCTGCTAGGAAAGAAGTTCATTAGACCGAGAAGTTCCCCATGGGGAGCGTCGATTTTGTTCGTCAAGAGGAAAGATGGTTCGCACCCGATGTGCATTGATTATAAGGAGTTAAACAAGTTAACAATGAAGAACCGTTATCCCCTTTCTTGGATTGATGACTTATTTGATCAGTTGCAAGGTGCATATTGGTTCTCCAAGATAGATCTAAGTTCCGGATATCATCAGGTCAGGGTGAGAGAGGAGGATGTAGAGAAGACCGCATTCTGAAATCATTATGGGCATTACGAGTTCGTGGTGATGCCATTTGGGCTCACCAATGTGCCTGCAATATATATGGATTTGATGAATCGAGTGTGCCAACTGATGCTCGATCGTTCAGTTATTGTATTTATTTATGATATCTTGGTATATTCTAAGACCAGAGAGCAACATGAGGAGCATCTTCGTGAGCTTCTGTGGGTTTTGTGTAACACCCAAATTTTCAAATAATATTTCACATTTTAAAAACACACTTTCATTCATAATTGTTATAAAAATATCATTGTATCATATAAACAATTCATAACATCACATCCCAAGATCATAATATGTTAAAGCTCCTCATGTGTGTACAGATCAAGCCGGCGCCTTCCCGCGATCCTCACTGGTACTTGAAACACATAACACAACACTGTAAGCATAAATGCTTAGTGATTTCCCCAAAATACCACACACAACACATATTAGCCACTCGAGGCTATAACTCTGTTTGACCGTCTGGTCAATGTGTCTCAGTGGGACCCTCCAGTCCCATAACTCTGTGGGCCCTCTGGCCCTAACTCTGTGGACCTTCCGGTCCTAACTCTGTAAACTCTGTAACATACATAGCATAAATCACATAGAAATCACATCATGCAAAAGCATATAAAATACTCTGTCACATAACTCTAATTACCACTCTAGGTAAAGTATAGTGAGAAGACTCACCTCGTGTAACTCGGTAATCTCAAACTCTGTAAAATCTGGACTAGCCTCCGCCTAATCATATGAAATAAACACTCTAATTCAATACATCTCTCAAGGCTAGTCTACTCCCTCTATTAATACTCTCAGAAGGGTAAAAGACCATTTTACCCCTCTCATGGCTCAAAGAACCTAAAGTTGACCAAACCCTAAAAGTCAACAAAAGTCAACTCTTCGGGTTATGCTGCGCGTACCAAACATGTACGTTGGGCGTACCCGGCGTCCTCACATAAATGGGGTGCACGACCCCTTATGCTGCACGTACTGGAATTACCCCCCGCGTAACTCCCAGTTTCAGACTCTAAGCTCTTGAGGTCTTAAATAGTTAAGACCCACGTCCAACTTCTAGATCTGACCATTTCTAAGCCTCTTAATCCATAAAGTTGGTGACTTTAAGCCTTTTCATGGCTGGATAAGTCACTAACACCCATATCATTCCATTTCCCAACTCTAGAAAGCTCATAACTCAAGCATGACCTCATAACAACGACCAAGATGGAATTTTTATAGATCTATAACACAAATATCACTGAAATGGGACGGATCTAGGTCCATGGAGTACATTACACTCATAAAGTCTCCACCTTTGGGACTTTTAACCCTAGAAATGGTCCATGCAACATCAAACCAAATGAAGAGGAAAGTTTTGAACTTTATACCTCTAGATGAAGCTCCTTTCTCTGAAGATCTCAGATCCAAACTTGCACTTCAAGCCCTAGCCTCCACAAGCTCTTCTCCTTCTTCTTCACTAACACACCAAGACACTTTTAGCTCCAAAACACCCACACTCAAGCTAAGGACGATGGCAGGCTCTCTCTTAGGGTTTCACTCTCTGATATGGAGGCTGAGAAATGGGCCTTAGCATCCTTTAAATAGTGCATAATCCAAACATTTAGGGTTTGCATCTGGACCCATTACGCCCAGCGTAACCCTGGGTACACCCAGCGTACCCAGGCGAGTCCGCATCCAAATTAAGCGCATGAGTATGCGCAACGTACTCCCCAATACACCTAGCGTACTCATATGCTACAAGAACTCTCTCAAGGGACCAATCTTGACAAGTTGACAAAATGGAATGGTTAAATAGCTTTACCTGAATTTCGGGATGTTACATTTTGAGGCGAGAGAAAATTTATTCTAAGTTCTTGAAGTGTGAGTTTTGGTTGCGACAGGTTCAGTTCCTTTGACACCTCGTTAATTAGGATGGGATATTGGTCAATCCGGCCAAGATCGAGGCGGTGATGCAGTGGGAGGTTCTGAAATCTCCCTCGAATATTAGCAGTTTCTTGGGTTTGGCAAGCTACCATGGGAGATTAATTTAGGATTTCTACAAGATTGGAATACCCCTTACTCATTGGACGAGGAAGGGGTGGATTTTCGATGGGGCCCTGAGCAGCAGTCAACATTTTGAGACCCTTCGGCAGAGATTATGCGAGGCCTCATTTTTGACCCTCCCAGAGGGAATTGAGGATTTTGTGGTATTCTTTGATGCATCCATCACTGGTTTTGAGGCAATCCTCATGCAGAGAGGAGGAGTGATAGCTTATGCTTCACGACAACTAATGCCGCACGAGACACGATATCTCACACATGATCTGGAGTTGGGGGCAGTGGTATTTTCCTTCAAGATTTTGAGACTTTATCTTTATGGGGTCCACTGTACTATCTACATGGATCGCAAGAGTCTGAGACATATTATGGATCAGCCGAACCTTAACATGAGGCAGCACAGGTGGCTGGACGTAGTCAAGAATTATGACTGTGAGATCCTTTACCATCCGGGTAAAGCGAATGTGCTGGCGGATGCTTTAAGCTGCAAGTCGGATCAGTCCTCAAATGGGGTATCGTGTATGAGGATATTAGTGGATTCTCCGCTTTTCGGATTGATTAGGGAGGCTTAGGCCGAGGGTGTTTGGGAAGAGAACTGGAAGACAGAGAGGATCAGTGGTGAGATCGTCTGATTTGCTCCAGATAGTCATGGATTGTTGACCCGTTGTGGTCGGGTATGGGTTCCGATGTTTGGTGGGTTCAGAAAGATTGTGTTGGAGGAGGCTCATAAGTCTCATTTTTATATCCATTTAGGCCACCAAGATGCATCGGGATTAGAGATTGAGATATTGGTGGCCGTTTATGAAGAGGGAGATTGCCTGGTATGTGGAGAGGTGCATGACATGTAGGATGGTCAAGGCTGAGCATCAGAGGCCGATTGGAAAGCTGAAGCCTCTGGAGGTTCCCATGTGGAAATGAGAGCAGATTTCGATGGATTTCATCACCATGTTATCTAAGACGGCAAGGGTTTTCGATGTTATTTGGGTCATCATGGATCAATTAACCAAGAGTGCCCACTTCCTGGCGATTCAGGAGAGTTCTTTGACTGAGAAGTTGGCCAATGTGTATATTTGTGAGATCGTTGCTCTCCATGGGGTTCCGATCTCCATTGTTTCAGACCGTGATGTTCGGTTCACTTCCCATTTTCTGCAGAAGTTCCATGAGGAACTAGGCATGAGATTGCACTTTAACACGACTTATCATCTGCAGACCGACCGCCAGATTGAGCGGACGATGCATACCCTTAAGGATATGTTGCGGGCACATGTCATCAATTTTGGTGGGACTCCTACCTACCTCTTACGGAGTTCTCCCACAACAACAGTTTTCACTCCAACATTGGTGCTCCGCCTTTTGAGTTTTTATATAGACGGAGGTGTCGTACCCTGGTTTGCTGGGGCAAGGTTGGTCACAGGGTTATGGGGCAGACCGAAGTGGTCCTTCAAACCACAGAGATGATTCAGCAGATCAAGCAGAGATTACAGACTGCTCAGAGTCGGCAAAAGAGCTATGCCGATCCGAGTTTGAGTTTCAGGTCGGCGACATGGTGTTACTGAAGGTCTCACCTTGGAAAGGTCTGATTCGTTTCAGGAAGAGGGGGAAATTGGGTCCCCGATATATTGTGCCATTTTGAGTGATTGTCAGGGTTGGCAAGGTTGGTTAAAGATTAGATCTTCCTAAGAAGCTTAATCAAATTCACAACACTTTCCATGTTTTGCAGCTGCGAAAATGCATGTTGGATGAGGGTGAAGTGTTGTCCTTGGATGATATTAAGGTTGATGAGCACCTGAACTATGTTGAGAGGCCAGTAACTATCCTGGATAGGAAAGTAAAGGTTTTTCATAGCAAGGAAGTACCTTTAGTAAAGGTACGATGGCAACATCGGAAGGGCTCTGAATGGATTTGGGATCTGGATTCTAAGATGAGGGAGAATTATCCATATTTGTTCTCTACAAAAAACTTTGAAGACGAAGTCTAGTTCAAGTGGGGGAGAGTTGTAATATCCTCAGATTCAGGTACTTCTAAATTCATCCTTATGGTTTTATCATATGAAATTTTAATCCCTAAGTCCATGAGAATGAGGCTTGAAGCCCTAATGGAAAAATGGTTATTTTGGGGAAGGAGGAGAATGTTAAGCGTACATGTTGGTACGCTAAGCGTACTAGGGCGTGCCCTAGTACTCTGGGTGTACACATATGTATGCTAGACGTACTCATGTCCGAGAGAAACCCTAATTTTTAGGGTTTGAGGGATATTTAAGCATCCTTATGGCTTATTTACCCACACATTTTCAGCCTCCAGAGTCTTTGAGTCTTTTTTGGCAAACCCTAGTCCTTTAAGAGTGTTTTTATGCTAAATGTGTGTTATTGGTGTGCTTAAGGAAGAAAGGGTTGCATTAAGGATCTTAGAAGTTGAAGCAAGCTTGTGGATCTTGGGTCATTACCTTCTTGGGAAGCTCCAGAAGGTAAAAAGTCTTCACCTTGATGCTTTGTTTTCTTGGATCTCATTTTGGTACCTTTATGTTGTTCTACGTGTCTCAAAACTCCCATTTCTATGCATGTTTAGTTTCAGATGTTTTGGGTTGTCCTTTCAGACCCTAGGAAAGGTCCTAAGCCATCAAAATGAGGTCCCTTTAGCTAGTTTGGCTCCATGCTTCTTGTAGTAGGTCTTAATGGATTAAGGCCTTGCATTAAGGACTTTTTGGACGTAAATAGTCATAAAGTTGGGAATTTTATGACCCTAATATGCCTCTGGACCTTGGATCTGAAATATGAGCTTAAGTGTTAAAGCCATTAATCACTTAACGAAGAAGTTGGATCTGCAAGGGTACGCCCCACATAGCTTGGTGTAATCCCCGCATACCCAATCAACCATCCCGATGGTAGTTCTCTACGAAGCTTCGTGTACGCTGAGCGTACCTCCGGAGTACACCCCGTGTACTCGCTTGGGTCAGACCATGTTGATTTAACTCGGTTCGGTTGACACGACTGGGTTTATTAACTTTGACCAGCTGAATTTGAGTTTGACCATTTTTGTCAAAGTTTGACCATTTTTGACCAAGTTTGACTTTGAGGGTATTTTAGGATTTTGATGGAAACTTATCACTTGGTGGATGTAGGCATTGAGTAGAGAGCTAAGATTCGGAGTCGGGCATTATCAGTTCTGTGCAGCTTGTAAGGTGAGTTTTCCTCACCGTACTTTCGGGTTAAAGGCACCAAAGTCGGCCCATTGGTTTGATAACCTGATATTGTTGATATGTTGAGTATGGAATAGATACACATGCTACTCTTGATATGCTAGTCTGGTAGATCTGTAGCACTACCTGTGATACTGTCTTTTTATCTATATATATAATATTATCTGTTATATATCGACATATTGTGTGGGTTGGTTTGAGGTTGTACTGCTCCGTGTTATAGCCAAAAAACCCTGGAGAAAAACATATATGAGCTGAGGACCGGGGAGGACATACCAGACTCATACTGAGGGCTCATGAGCATTCCAGATATGAGCTGAGGGCCGGGAAGGGCATGCTATACTCGTACTAATGGCTTATTAGTATTCAGTCCAAGGACTGATCAGGCCGAGGAGCAAGGCAAACATATGTTGTAGGCCCAGGGGCAAGCCAGACTTGTGCTGTGGGCTTAGGGGTAATCTCGTATGTTAGTTGTGGACCCATTGCATGTTGTTATTGTATATGTGTTGTTTGTATGTGTATTGGTATTTTGGGGAAACTCACTAAGCTTTGGGCTTACAGCTTTGGATTATGTTTCAGGTACCTCAGAAGATCACGGGAATACGAAGGCATGATTGTGCACCTCCTGAAGTTTTGATTTTATGAATTTGGGAAAACTCTGATATTAAACCTGTTTCGAAAACTATTTGTAAACAATGATGATTAATGGGTTGTTTTAAAATGTTAAAATTTTCTTGAATTTTATGGTCGTTACACATCATATTTGGAATTTGTGATCAATGCAAAGAAGGAAAAATAGGAGATATAAAGAATACCAGTGGTGTGTGACTTTCCGTATGTATTTCCTGAAGATCTTCCTAGATTGCTCCATGATAGACAAGTAGAGTTTCGAATAGACTTGTTGCCAAGAATAACATTGATAGCAAAAGCACCATACCGATTAGCACCGATGGAGATTTGAAGGAGCTCATGATGCAACTTCGGGAGTTGTTGGATAAAGGTTCCATTAGACCTAGTTCTTCATCGTGGGGAGCTCATGTGTTATTCGTAAAGAAGAAGGACATAAGCCTGAGAATATGTATCGACTACAGAGAGTTGAACAAAGAAACGGTGGAGAATATACCCATTACCTAGGATTGATGATATGTTCGATCAATTGCAAGGCCCAAGCTATTTTTTGAAGATTGATCTCAAGTCAGGGTATCATTAACTGAAGGTGAGAGAGAGCATGACATTGTGTAATCAATGCTTCCAAACATACCGGGAAAATGATGTCTCTTTTCATATGTCGCATATAATTGTTGCATATCACGCAATGAAGGTTTTCGAAAATAAATGGCATCGGATATTTCAACAACACATTTTGACAATCTTACAAACTTTCTATTACAGTTCTTTCAAACATTTTAAAATAATCGTTAACGAAATCAGGTTACTCCCCGTAAGCCATTAAGCGAATTGATGTAACATAATTTTTCAAAACTATGAATCCCCGCCTACATTTAGTATCATATCTAAATTGGAAAAAACGATACCTAAAGATATATATTTAATACGTAAAAATATGTATTTATTTTGTATAAACATATATTTAATAGATATAACTATGAAAGAAAAAATATTTGCTTCTCAAAACGTTGGTTATCTATACACACATTCATACTCAAAGAAAACTTCGCTTGAAATCATGAGTTGTATATACAATTATGTGCAAAGTAATCATGATATAAACATTCATGTGTTTCCATGTGATTTATGTTTAGCCTCACACTTCTTGTTTGTAGAGTAATGCTCGTTCATCATCGTCGTTGTCATCATGGGATGACGGGACATAAAAATATGTTAGTGGTTTGCATAAAAAGATAGGAAAAATAATAATGGTGTGTTCAAAAATTAAATTGGTATTATATTTATATATAAAGGTAAAAAAACAAATATTCTTAATGTTTTTCAAACAATTTACCATAGTACTTTCAATTGGCTTTCACATGCGTTGCCTTGCATCGTAGCTTCAACATATTATCACCTCGTGTTTAGGGGAGTGGTGTACAACTGGTCTCCACAACGTAGCTCCAACGTATTACCACCCGCTGTTTAGGAGAGCGGTGTACCGATGGTCTCCACAACGTTGAGGTTAGCCTACTCAGTCACCATGATGCTGGTTTTGACCCATACCCATACACGTACTTAACAACATATGTGAAATAGATGAATAATATTACGGAATATTCGAAACGACAAAATATAAAATGTCTTTCTAAAAAGTCCACAAAAGTGGTGGTTAAAACATAAATTTAAAGATCACTCATATTTTTTAGTAAAATTTTATGACAGATGGTTACTTTTATCTTTTAAATATAAAATAATAAATTGAAAATGTCAAGCACTCTAAGGTACATAGTTTGATGTCGACTCATGCTTTTATATATATTATCTTATTAAATTTATAAAATAAAAAAACGTTAACCACAAGTTAGTCAAAAGGAGATAGAACTTGAAATATAAATGCCAAAGGAATAATAGCCACAAATATGAAATGGGTTGGTACGCATGTCTCCTCAATTAGCAACTAAAGTAATTTTTCAAAGCGATCTTTAACGGATGTCTTCATCGCATCAAGTATTACGTTAATTTTTCTATATTTGTCGATTTTTGTTTTTCTATTTGTTTCCATTTTTATCCCTGTCTTTCGTTTTCAAGTTGAAATCGTCAATTGTGAGTCGCAATTTTTATTTAATTGGGTCTTATTAATACTATTTTCTTCATAGCACTTTTAATTGTGAACTGTTTTCTAGTTTATTAATATTAATATATTCATTAATAATTTAATATTTTTAAATAATATAGTTTATTTTTTTTTTATTAATGATTGAATATATATATATATATATATATATATATATATATATATATATATATATGTTTTGTGTATTTAACATATCTATTTATTATTATTATTATTATTATTATTATTATTATTATTATTATTATATTCATATTTTACCTTTTAATTATATTTTATTTTTAAATAATTTTTATTTAAGGTTATTCTGGATAGTTTAGAACCTTAAAAATCATTTTTTTATTGCAACTTTATTTTTTGATATTTGATTTAGACGATTGATTGTCGATCTTATTATAATCAATTATGATCTTATACGTTTAAAGAACCATGCTTATCTTTTTTTTCATTACAAATATTTCATTGTTTACTAGATAGTTGTTTTTTCTAATTATCAATTAAGAATACATTTTTTTGTGATTTTTGTTGGTTGTAGTTTATCATACAATCTCATCGTCTCAACGTTATTATTAAATTACTAATTAACTATTTCTATTAAATATTTAATGATATTTTATTTATAAAATATAAATTTTTAACAGTTAAATAGTACTTCCAATCTTTTTTATAACTATGACATAATTTTATTTTCTTCGTATACATTCATATTTAAAGATCCAACATACTTGTATTTCTTTTTTTATTTGTTTGTGCTATCAATATTGTATATTAATATACGATCAGTGTTATTTAAATGAGGGATATTAAAAATAAATAATTTAATGAGGGGTTATTAAAAAACATTTTAGATAGATATGAATAAATTTGTTAGAATTTAATAAAAAACTATTGAAAAAGATTAATCATCAAAGATGCTATTTAGCTGTAGATTAAAATCGGTGTAATAATGATTTAACAATGAATTTAAGTCATCGTATAGATCTACCATTGAAAATATCTTTTTACGACATTTAGTTGGTAGTACCATCAATATGATTTTTGTGTCTTAATATATTTTTGTTGTTTTGTTTTCTTAATTGTTGTTCTTTTGTTGTTATTATCATTATCATAGAATATTAGGATTATTTTTATTAATTTCTTATTTTATTATTATTATTATTATTATTATTATTATTATTATTATTATTATTTATCAGATTTAATATTTATAATAATCGAAAGACATTCATAAAAAAAGTTAAAGTAAGTAATATTATAAAGATGCAAATTTTTTCTATTAATTATGACACAATCCTATAATTATTAGTGCAAATTATGGGATGTGTATATTTAGTCGAGCATTACAGATGATTTCACATCTAAGAGAATGTTGTGATATGTAATTACATCATAATAGTAAAACAATAAGCATTAGATACGTTTATAGGAGGACGCAGGAATTGTAGGAGTTGTCAATTTTTTTCTGGTTAAACATAACATAAAATCGAAAAATAATTCATTACTTATAATACCAAAAAGCGATCCATTACATAGAAATTGAAAACATAACAACGATCTATCTCTATTACAATTTAAATTTGTCATCTTTGTGCGTACATCTTTTGAAACCATTCCATTACTTTTTCATTCTCAACTTTCAAAAGTGTTTCGGTCTCAACATTGCATCAACTTCGTGGAAGAACCAGTAGAAATAATGGGCAGGGAAGTCAAGCAAACGAAACAAAGCAGTATCTCAATAGTGAAGGTTCGCTGGAATGCAAAGTAGGGACCTGAATTCACTTGGGAGCGAAAGGATCAAATGAAACTTAAGTATCCTCATCTTTTCCCTTAGTTTATGTGTATTTTTTTAAACTCTAATTTCGGGACGAAATTCCCTTAATAGGGGGATGATGTGACAACCTGAAATTTCTATCTTGTAAAGTCAATCAATTCAATCAAAAGTCAGACTTGTTTTTGTTACCTTTATGTTGTGTTAAGGGTCTATTTGAGAGTTTCAAAGCCTAGTACACTCAAGGGCTGAGTTTATGAAGTATTAGCTTGAGATCAATGAGTTGCAATCGAGCCGGAAACACCCTCAAAAGTAGTTCACTTCCGCAAACTAGGTTCATGGCCGTGAACCCATCTTAGGTCGCGAACTCATGCCATATACATGAGTTTTGGCCATTTTCTCTTCACTTCTCCATTTCCAGCCGTGAATACATCATTCTCCCTCAAGTATCATCCACAAAAGGCCTCCTTTCATCTCAAAATCAAAAGTAACTCATCCCTTTCTTATGGTTGTTGAGAAGTTCCTTGCTTTCTATCATTGATTCATCATCTTTTCTTCAAGGATCTTCAAGTGTGCTTGGCCGTGAACCCTTCATAGGGCCGTGAACCATCATCTTTGGTCGTAAACCCTTCATAGAATCAAGCTAGGACCGTGAACACTTCAAGTGTTCTTGGACCGTGAACCACTCTAAGGTCGTGAACCCTCCTTGTTTGGATGTGATCAAGTTTCAACCCCCGCCCTCCCCCCCCCCCCCCCCCACTTTTAATTCTAACACTTCTTTGTAAGTGTTTCCTAGTTCCTAAGGTTGTTTCCTATAAATATTAGTTGTTATAGGCCCTAATTTCATACATATATATGTGTTAATATATGCTAAATAGGATCCATTTGTGCTCGGGACTTCACTTGGCATACTAAGCATCCTATATCGAACTTTCATATGAATCAGGCACTACAGGTGAGTTCATAACCCTACAACCACACTTTAAAAACTCTTTTAAAACTATTATAAACTTCTTTTATATCAAATCATATTCATCTATTTATTTACGTATAAGTATGCTTTAACAGACTTAGGACTATTGCTAGATACCTTAACTCTTGTTCCTTGTTTGGTTGTGGGCTTAGGGTAGGGCCACTAGTCCGGCTGTCGGCTAAATCATAATTATACTTATTAAATACATATATGAATATTAAACCCATTTTTAAGTTACATACTTAACTTATTTGCTATTGGTGAGTAATTGAGTCTTTTCTACAATCAGTATCAGTTCAAACAAACATACTAGTAAAATATAATAGGTATAGTTTAAAGGATCAATACATGTTATTTCTAGAACAGTGAAACCTATAGGAGTCAGTTCATACGTACTATTACTATACATTACACACATACTATAACACGAACAGAAAGGAACATACATACTATAACAAGAATAGAAAGCAACATACATACTATAACAAGAACAAGATAACAATAATGTGAGCCACTATTTAATGGAATAATAATATACTTGTAGTGTCATGTTTTGTAACCAAAGTCTCCTGGAGGGAGAGCGTGAGTTTGTGTATAGATTTATACGGGATTGACCATCCTACACCTTGCTGCTAGCTACAGTGGGGCCTGCAGGTCTACGAGTGACAACTGTCATACCATTTACAACGCCTGAAGAACGTCATGTTTTATACTAGTCAATCAAGCATGATTATAGCCTCATCACATTTTTACCTTTTTAAAAATTTGGTTTAAGGTAGTTAGTGCTTTAGTAGGTATTTTATACAACACTACTATACATCTTCATTTTCGATTATATTCATACAGTGATATTCTCACATAAGAAATGCATACTATTTTTCGTGTAAAGATAGTTTTACAAATATGGAAAACCCACATTTATACTATTACAAGTACAAACATACATCTTGCATCATTTTTACGAGAAAACACACATACAAAACAGTTGAGTCTTGGTAGAAGACTACTTTTCATTTAAGTAGAAAATATAGGATTTTCTAGGAAGTATACAAACCTTTACATCAAAACACTTACGAAAATTTTCATAAAACAGATGCAAACTTTTGACACTAAAATCACTAGCTTAAATGCTAATCTACTCTATCAAAATAACTTGTATTCTCAGGTCATCAGTAGACAAGTACATCTGCACAGGTTTTAAGAAGACGGAGCAGGATCAAGACCCGTCTTTCTTTTATATATATATATATATAATTTTGGTGTCTTACAACTATACACAGAACACACATGTATAAACTATATTATTAATGCAATGGATGATGTGGTTGCTTGTTTTACTATTGTGCATTGTTATGATATTGTACATGACATACTCCGCCCCTGAATGTTTCCGCTGTTCTGGTTTGAGGATATAACATATGCATCATCCAACCCAAACTGACATGGCCACTAAGGCCCAAATAATCACCAGACCCATCCTTATCCCGAACAACCATATTTGATAAAATTATAAAAACGAAAACACACTTCATTGAATCATGGAGCAAAACCATAAAATGTACCCTCAATCAACTCGGTAGAATTCCCGAAACTTTCCTCGATTCGGGTACGGATCTGGTCCTTTCAGTAGTATGAGCCCGGTATTAGCATCCATACCTATCCATACTTTCATCAAAAATAGTTACAGATCCTCTAAGTAACTACTCATCTCCACTACCAATCCAACCATATGTAACTGTCTTCAAAAAATACACACCACTATAAAGCATACCAATTCCTCTAAGGCACTTCCTAGGCTCTCCTAGGATTCCTACCTCACCCTGCCATCAGGTGTTGAAGAACTCCTACCAATTTCAGCTAACTACTTCATGAATACAATTACATGCAATAGAACTTAAAAAATCTTTCGACTAAAATACCCAAGCCTACCACAGTTAGACGCATATTAGAGGTACGCAATAGGGCTGAATCAATAATTCTAAAATTATTTAACCTTTGCGGCATGTAACTCAACATATTTGTAACGCCCACATCTTCAGGCTATACAAAATAAACAATAATCATAATTTAAATCCTCAATTATGAATCTTATTAGTAATGCGCATTGCACACTACATATTATAAATCCATTTTAGTAATTTATGGATAAAATATGAAATAAAAATCTCGATAGAGGATTGTTTATGACAAATAATATTGACAGAAAATGTAGGATTTGTGATATGAATCCTATACATATAAAACACACTCAAATCTGACTTCCTGTGTGGAAGTTTTAGACTTCTGAAAGTTTCACGATCAGTCAGTATATTGTAAATAGTGAATCAGTGATAGGTTGCTTATTAGCCTAAATAACCTAAACAAAGGTCGTAGAAGTCATTAAACCGAGAGCGCGCATACAAAGAACGTCCAAATCTGAATTCATGAGAAGAAGTTACAATTTTTCTAAGTTCCAACACAACAGTGCACAACACTGATATCGACTTTTAGATCGGTTAATTGTTAGCCGAAACAATCTAAACAAGAGTTGAAGATCTTGTTAATAGGAAACGGCCAATATAAACACAGTGAAGAACAGGCGTCAGACGAAAAAATTATGAACTTTTAATAGAATTGAACAGTCTAAGCCTGTTAAAAAAAATATAACTTTAAAACTAAATTCAAAATTAGCCGACGAAGTCTAAATGAAAGTTGTAGACCTCGTCGATAACTACACATGGATATAAAACCCATCGAAAACGGCGCTAGTATGACAGCATCCACGGAGCGCACTGACACACCACCTGGAATGTGACACGTGACACCATGCGAAAAGTGACACATCACCTTCTTCCGACTAGATGCACGACATGTACCTTATCTATGCGGGGCGTGCACTCCAACTTTTCCAATATATAGCTCCAAAAATCAGCTCTTTCCTCATACCATTCTTCCAGAATCTCTTTGGAACTCCTACTAGCTTTTAGCCCCTTTTACTCCCATATTTCTAGCCCCTTCGGTGAATCCTTGCAATGTTAAATAGCTGGTGAATAGAAGCTCCCGAGTCAGAGTTATGCCCGCATAATTCCCGGTTTTTTCTAGATTACTGTGTAAGCTAAGCTACACTTATTTTATTTTATTGTAACTTTTGATTATAGTCATAGTCATATTTATAAACCTATAATTACGATTTATTAATGATTCCAAGTCTTTGTACTGATTGATCTACCTACAGGAGTGACGTCTAGGCGGGATTTAGTGAGGTGTTTAAAATGGGATTCCCAAACTATACACTATATATACAAAATGGACCCTACCTCCGTTAGGTTCCTACCTGGTTATTCCTTACTTGATAGATCTTGATATAGACAACGAGATTATTTAGGAATCTAGACTATAATTATTATAGTCGCCAGGATTATGAAACTAGACTAAGGCTTAGTGATTTCTACATCTAGGTTGTTGGATTAATGTCTAAGTTCGTAACTATATTTGGTATGTACTTGACCTGGTTGTGCATGGTCCTTTTGGGTTGCCTTCACCAAAGCAACTTGACAAGGTAATTTGATGAGAGAGAGAGAGGATAATATGATTTATTAATATATTATAAGAATAATATATTAAAGGAGAAATCATATTTATTTAGTTAGTATTAGTCATAAATTAATTATGAATTAATTTGGTGACTAAAAGAGATTAATTAAATAAAGAGGCATAAACTGTCAAATGTATGATAGTTGAGTTTTGGGCTGGGAAACCTAATGGACTAAGGGGGAACAAAATTATGATGAAGGATCATCATATTTTTGTCCAATGCCCTATTTCAGAAGGTTCCTTGGGCTGATTGGTGACTAAGTTGTCCATTAGGGTTTAGACTGAAACCCTAGCAGCCTACAGTATAAATAAGACCCCTAGCCTTCAATTTTCAGCCACTTGCTTCCCAAGAGAAACCCTAGGCCGAAATTAAGCATCCTCCTCCTCTCTCATAGTTTCCTTCTTGCTTGTGGTGTTTGTAATCCATTAGAGGAGTTACAATTGTGACTCTAAGCTCCAAGAAAGAAGATTCAAGCTTTCCATTGAAGAGGTAAACATCTAGATCTGATTCTATATGTTAAATTATGAAATATGTATGCTAGTTTAGGGTTTGTAAGTCTTGGATACATTGCATGTACTATAGAGAAACCTAGATCCAAGCATTAGGGTTTGTATGAGCACATAGGATTGTTCTTATGCGTAAAACCCATCAGTGGTATCAGAGCCATGATTGGTTTCTGTTGTATGGATGCTTTGTATGATTAACATGCTGAAAATCGTTTTTCTGGCTTCTGTTTGACATGACTCGGCGATTCACTTCATGAACTCGGTGAGTCAGCCCAACTCGGCGAGTCCATGAGTGACTCGGCGAGTCGGATCGTCAGACAGAGACATTCTCGGGATTTCTTGTTGTTTTTGCTAAGGGATAGTTGCCTAATATGCTTTTACTGATAAAATTCGAATTTTAATGTCATTGTTACACTATCCTTGCCAAAAACAAAAGATAATTACCAATTTATTAAATAATAAATTCCTAATGTAATTAAAAATTGATTATTTGAATTAATTGGGTAACTTATGTTGCAAGAATATGGATTAGGTCAAATATAGATAATCATAGAATGAATTGTGTGATTTATATTATTTGTTATTTGGTCCCTTATGTTTTGAAAAGTTCAAAACTTGCCCTCAAGTTTTGAAATTTAAATTTTGATTAAGAGTTTAATTTTGAAAATTTCAAATTTCAACCCTTAGATTTTTGCAAGTTTAAAAATCGACCTTATACTTTATTATTACAAGATTAATACACACACACACACACACACACACACACATATATATATATATATATATATAAGAATAAGCTAGTCTTATCACTAGGAGGCCTCATTTGCGAAGCCAGTCTATAAGGTGGGTATAAGGTTGTTGCCTATAAAATGGCGCTTAATGGGTGTACACTCACACCCACCGCTTGCTTGACTGGTGCAGGGTCGGTAGCCGAACGAATAGGATAGTGTACTTAATTCCTCATTACAAGTACATTGAATTTACAAAGTAACTATAATGTTTTACAAATTCCCAATCTTAGTTACTTTAGGGTAAAATGTGAATATGATGCTATTCAATGGACTTACACTTTCCACCCTTGTCAAATGTTAATGGACCGTGCGTGGTTAACCGGCACACTAATTTGGGATTGACATTGGTGGCGAAGGGTGGCTCGATGTTTATCATAGATCAATGGAGCGTGCGTGGCTAACCGGCACATTGATTGGGTGATAGATACATTGAGTGCACCATGTTGGTTCGCATGGTTATTCACAACTTGTCTGCGATCCTCGGTATCCCAGTCGCAAATTTGAAGTGTATATCGAGATTTAAACATGCCATTGAAAAAGTTCAATGAATCTCAAAGATCTAGGAGTTTTCAAATACATTTAAAACTTAATCTTCTTTTTTGTTTTTCATGGTGAAAATTAGTGTATCGTCATTCACTTACCTTCAAATTATTTACTTTTAGATTACGGCATCCCTTTTCTAAGTTGTAAATAATGTTGTTGGATCCTAGCCCTAATTTCTCATTTGGGTGTTTAATTGGGGATTCATTTCTAATCAAACTTTGTTCCTTTCTATTTCAGATGTCTAACGCAAACGCAAACAACAACGCTTCTGGGTCATTCTCGTTAATGAACCTATGCCAAAAGGTGACATTTGATGGGTCGAATTTCAATGAGTGGATGAGATACATTCGTATGATCACTCGTTATGAGGACAAAGAACATGTCCTCGATGAGAAACTTGAAAAGATCAACCCAGATGTTGCTACTCCTGAAGAGTTGGCTGCCTTTGAGGCCCACGAGCGTGATGCTATGAAAGTTCATTACATCATGCTGGCCACCATGAACCACGAACTCCAAAAGTCCTATGAGGACATGAATCCATATGAGATGCATCAAGATTTGCTAGACAGATACCACCAAAGTGCAAGGTAAGAGCGCTATGAGATCATTACTAACATGATCACCGCTAAGATGGGGAGTGGAGAATCCATGTCACACCCCCAAACCAAGGATGATGGAAACGTCCGGGGGTGGAGGACTTCATGTATAGTATCACAACGATGAGTATAATAGTGCTCAAAGTAAATACAACCATCATAAATATAATTGAAAAAGGTTACACCAAAG
Organism: Lactuca serriola; assembly: GCF_051521515.1. Lineage (NCBI taxonomy): Eukaryota > Viridiplantae > Streptophyta > Magnoliopsida > Asterales > Asteraceae > Lactuca > Lactuca serriola. The sequence goes on from NC_136415.1 coordinate 133,190,296, forward strand.
TATATGTTTAAATGTTTCAAATCAATTACATTATGATAACAAAATGTACTGTTTGACGATTTATCGTCCCATCCTCAAAATGTTGTTGGTTTTCCTGTTTCACTGATTTCCTAAGAATACAAGTAGTTTTGAAAGAGTTTTCCCTGTAAAAGCGATAGAGGATGATTTCCAGAAAATCCAACATTTTCTTAGTTAAGTGTGGAATAAATGCTCCTATGTCACGCGATAATGAACTCTAGAGGGACCCTTAGATTCCTTCTATGATCACTCAGCGTATATAAGTTATATATAAATTGAGTTAAATGAACTGTTGAAGTCTAACAATCCTAGACGAGATGTAGTGTTAATAGAATCTGTTCCAAAGAAAATCCAATATTTTCCTTATAAAAGTTATGTAGTCCTAAATCCTAGGACCGAAAATGAACAAGTATTTTTCATACTTAAAATAATTCATGTAAGTTTAAATCGACATAAACTCGTTAGATTTAGAAGTAAACCCCCTTTTTAAGGTAAAAGTTTCCTTGTAAACTTGAAAGATTGTTAACTACCTATGTGAGTCGCTATAACCATACTATGACTAGAAATAATCTGCACAATGTTTTTCAGACGTTAGGATACTATCACTCTTGTCACCCGTAGACCTGCCGGTCCCACTGTAGCTAGCAGCAAGGTGTGGGGTTTCAAACCCAATATAGATCTATACATAATTATCACGCTCTCTCTATAAGAAACTCTGGTTATAACTTACATGAATTTGGATCGTGCACTCGAACGTACGGATAGAGAATTGCCTCACAACCTAAGTTAACTAGTTTACACATAGTTTGATATTAAAACCTCTTCCGTGGAGGAAGTAAAATCACATTTTCTGAATAAATTAGTGATACGAATTCCTTAAAATATTACTTATTATAGTTTATCACGTAGGATTGAAAACCCCATTTGTTTTGAGGGTAAAACCTTTTTCATGTAGTAAAATCCATAAACTATGCTTATTGAAGTTTATTATATGTGTTCGAAATGAATGAGTAAACCTTATCATGAATGACTAAATTTCAGTTTATGATGTTAAACTAACAAGATATTACATTCAATATTTAGAACTTATTGTTATACACTTTGCACAACATAATACAAAGTGTTATGAAAGTTATAAGCTGTTAACTAGTTTTTAGCCTTTTAGCATTGTTTTAGAAAAATCATAGAAAAATCATACGAAGTCGAAAACTGAATGCGTAAATTCTGAGAGTTCATAAAATGTGCCTAGTTTATCCATAATTTTTATTATGATTTTTGGAAGTCTTTAACTTGGGTTAAAATGTCCATATTCACAGACTGCTTCGGGTTTGTTCTTGAAATGATAGGCTGTTTTGTAAAAATCACCATAAATAATAGAAAAATCGTATGGAGATGTGAAAGTAGTCATTTTAAAGGTATAAACCTGAACTATTTGCATCTAATACAGTTTTAAAAAGTAAAATGTTTAAGTTGACTAAAAAATTCCGTGAATGGAGTTAAACTTTCTTGATGAAAGCTGTTGGAAAAGTTTAGTTGTGTTCTTGGTATTTTAACTTTGTATTCCCCCCCGTTAAAACTTAAGAAAAAATGAAAATATAGGGGTATGAACTCACCTTATATGATTTCAGTGGGTGAATGTTGAAGAAGAGAAGTGTTCAACTCAAGAACACTTGGAGGATTGCTTGAAGATTCGAGAATCTAACACTAATGTGATGGAATTTGAGTAAGCAATCTATGATTTTGAGTAGGAGGATGTGTAATAATCATAAGAAAGATGATGATACTTACCAAATGAAGGAGATAAGCCTTGGAGTATACCTTGAAGTTCTCGAAATTGAGAGAGTTTGGAGTGGGATTCTTGGAGGAAAATGAGAGAATGAATGAAGTGTGAGGAGAAAGGATGGGTGTTTTAGCTCTAAGAAGGTGGGAAATGGCTGGAAATGATGATAAAGTACATTGACATGACCTAGGTATGGTGGAAGGAGTGTGGTTGGTCATGGAGTGGGTGTGGGTGGTTGTTTGTGTCATAAACTAAAGAAAAGTCAACACTCCACCTCTTGTACTTCACCCACTCTTCTTGGATAAGATTTATCCCCAAAAACATGATTAATTAATAAATATGGGGCCTTATATGTTAAAATAAAGTTTTGGGTGAAAATCCTGCATTAAAATAATTAAAAACGGGCCTAAAATGCAAAACTAGTCGAAAACCGGGAAGAAAAGGCTTTTCTGCGAGACCTCTCATTTCTGGGCCGAGGTTCGGTCCTAAGGCTGCTGGGCCCGAAGGCGAAATGGAGCGAAATGACTAGAAGCGAAATAGCCCGAAAGCGAAGGTAGGGAGCGAAGGCGAGAGGCTTCGGGTTCGAGTCAGGAGCTTCGGGTTCAGTACTCAGGCGAGGTTTGGTCCGAAGGTAAGTTCGGTTCATGGCAGCTTCGGTCCTTCAACAGTTCGGTCCCTATAGGGACCTTCGGTTCTAAGATGGTTCGACCCTTTAAGAGGGGTTTCGGGTCCTTAAGCCCAATTTACCCGTATTTACCCCGTTTTAAGCGGTTTTTGACCCGTTAAGGGTCGGGATGGACCAAAAGACTATAAAAAGTTAACGGAACTTTTGAGAGAGATTTGGGAGAGATTTCACATACTTGGAGAGATTTTTCATACTTAGAGAGATTTGGGAGAGATTTCACATACTTGGAGAGATTTCTCATACATAGAGAGATTTCACATACTTGGAGAGATTTCTCATACTTAGAGAGATTTGGGAGAGATTTCACATACTTGGAGAGATTTGGGAGAGATTTTAAATAGAGAGAGATAGAGTGAAAGAGATTGGGAGAGGCTTCTTGTGTGACCTTTTTGAGCGCATGGCTCCACAACACAAGGTCCGTAAGCCCCGTTAAGCCATGTTTAAGGATCTTACACACTCCCGATGAGTATGCAACACTATTTTATCGGGTTGGTTCATTACTTACCACAGTTTTAGGTTAAGGAAATCTAGATATACAAACTTTTTAATTGATGATTTCTCATTAGAATAGCGAGTGGTATAGTAATTAACTAACGTAAGCCCTAGTACACAAGGGTTACTTGAGTCGACCGGTTTGACTTGTTGACTTTAGTTGACTTTGACTTGATCGGAAATTGACGGTTGTCAAAATCCCTAACCTTTCATTTGTAGAAAATGCAGAGGTATGTTGATCGTCTTCTGAAACTTAATGTTAAGTTTGATGAGGATTTGGCTATCGACATCATCCTCCACTCCTTGCATTCCTGCTCCAACCAGTTCATAATGACCTACCACATGAATAAGGAGGAGGTCTCCTTGAGTAAGCTTCAAGGACTGCTGAGGACTACTAAGAGCAACCTCAAGGACAAATCTGTTGCATCATCCCCTATTGTGGCTGCTCATGTTTTGGCAATTCACCAAGGGAAGGGAAAGAAGAGGAAGGATCCTTCAAAGAGCCACCAAAAGGGAAAGTCCTGTGATGGTTCATCCTCTAGTGGGACCAAAGCAGGTTCTGCTAAACCCTCCTTCGACCCTAAGGAAGCAGAGTGTTTCTATTGCCACGAGAAGAGCCACTGGAAACGAAGTTGCCCAAAATATCTACAGGACATTAGAGATGGGAAGATAAAGCCCACCTATGCAGGTATGTATTCTACTAAATCTAACAACTCATCACTTGCTACTTCATGGGTTCTTGATATAGGATGTGGTTTCCATATTTATTCTGATTTGCAGGGCCTAAGAAGAAGTAGGGAGGTGGAACATGGCAAGATAAACTTGATTATGGGAAACAGAAGATCGCCGCCTATGACCAGAGTCGAAGTTTATTCTTTAGTGTTGAGTAATGGGTTATGATTAGATTTAAATAATTATTGCTATTCGCCAGATATGGCAAGGAACAACATTTCTTTTCATGGATTATATAAACAAGGTTTCAGATATTCATTTGATAATAGTAATGGTTCTATTACTGTTTATTTGAATGGTGTTTTTTATTTCAATGCATTACCTTGTAATGGGATTTATGAATCTCTGTTAATTGTTGATAATTTGGGAAATGATGGGTTAAATATTAATTTGTCCAACAGTTTGGACAAAGCATGCTTGTGGCTTTGTCGCCTTGGCCATGTAAATAAGAAACGCATAGCCCAACTCCAAAAGGATGGAGTCTTGGAGTCATTTGACCTTAGGGACGATGACGTGTGTGAATCTTGTTTACTTGGGAAGATGACCAAGTCACCCTTTATTGGCCCTTGTGAAAGGGGTGAGAGTCTATTGGATCTTATACACACCAATGTGTGTGGGCCCTTTAGATCCACCATAAGGGACGCTTGCCGTTTCTACGTGACTTTTACGGATGACTATAGCAAATATAGATTTATCTACTTAATCAAGCAAAAGTCAGAAACCTTTGAAAAGTTCAAAGAGTTTAAGAATGAAGTGGAGAATCAGCTGGGCAGGAAAATCAAGATGCTTTGGTCAGACTGAGGCGGAGAGTACCTAAGTCTTGAGTTTCACGACTATCTAAAGGAATGCAGAATTGTTTCGCAATTAACGCCTCCGAGAATGCCATAATTGAATGGTGTGCATGAGAGACGTAATCGGACCTTGTTGGACATGGTTCGTTCTATGATGAGTCGGGCTTCATTACCAATAGCTTTCTGGGGGTACACCCATATCCTTAATTTAGTTCCCACCAAGAAGGTTACCAAAACACCTCACGAAATGTGGACAGGGAAAGATCCGTCGTTGGCGCATATCAAGGTTTGGGGTTGCGAGGCTTTCGTAAGATGAGAGACTCACGATATGTTCGAACCTCATAGTGAGAAGTGTTATTTCATCGGCTATCCACAGAAGTCCTTTGGCTATGTCTTCTACAGACCGAGTGACAATGTTGTAGATGAATTGTATTCGAGAAATCGATTAATAACCAGATTAATCAATGTAATGAACTCAAAAAGTAAATAAGACTTTGAAGTTTCTATTACTCTCAATAAGCTTGATTACAAAACATAGACTACGAAAATCTGGAAAAACTCGTTAGTCTAAATCAAAGTTCAGTCCTTATTTATAGGGAGCATGAGAGTACAAAAAATACTAAGTCTGGAACCTTTACGCTTCATACAAAAGTGACTTAGTAAATACATTACATACGAAAAAGACTAAACAAAATTCGACTCTTTACAAGACTTAGACCCTCACAATCTCCCCCTTTGTAAACGAGTCGAACTACTCAATTCGTGAGAATCTAAGCAATTAAGTGCGTCATCTTTTGTATCTCAGAATACCATGTTAAAACCTTCTTTAACTCCTGCTTGTCACCATCATTGTTTTTCGAGCAATTGTTTATACGAACAATAAAGTTTGTATATTGCGATGTTGTATATCTTTCGATCTCAGAAACTTGAAAGAGAAACGTCTTAGCCTTCCCTTTAGTGTCCTTCCCAGCAAACACTAAACCAAATGGTTTTAAACATATCTCTCCATCAACATACTTTTTCAACTCAGCTTGTGTCTTTGAAAGTTCCATTGCAATAGATACTTTCCTATCCATACACGAAGCCAACTCTTCGTTAGTCAGGGCAAGACAATCATAATAATTGTCAATGAAGATTTTAATGTGAGCAAGACCTAGTCTGAACACTTCTTTGTCTGTAACCTTGAGTTGTGATGCCTCCATTTCTTTTAAAAGTAATGCAACTTGAATAAGATCATTCAAGTTCATTAGAGGGAAGTCTGCAACACTGAAATCGATTGCTTGATTGTTTGCACGAATCACATGATACCTGAAATTTTGTATCATGTCTTTGAACAAGACATCTTTCTTAATAGCAACTACTTTATTGATCTTGATCAAAGACCACACTTCATCTTGCTCTTTTCCAAGTACAACATGAAAACGAATTTTCATGTGTGTACAATCATCTGGGTTTTTGAATTTCTCACTAACCTTGTACTGAGCAGTGATAAATATCATTTCGTTTATCGGAAAGTCCAATTAACAAAAATCAGTGTTAGCAATCGAATAACTTTTCCTTGGCTTCTTTTCGAAAGCATACATATGATTGAATGCAACTCTCGATTCGATTGATTCATACGAATATAAATTTTTGGGATCACCTTTGTCCATACCAGGTGGATCATTTTCTCTCAACCTCATAATACTTTGAATATGCCTTTGAAGTTCGATTTCCGCCTCCACCTCTGCTTTCTTTTCTTTTTTATATTTTTCGACTAGCACACCTTTCCCTTTGACTTTCGAATCAGGATTTGGTTTTAAGGAACTTGAACTACCGCCTTCTGTAGCCGAACCAATTACTATTCCTTTTGGTTTTGTAAAAGGTTTTGTGGTAACAATTGTTGTTGAGATAGTATCAGACTTCATTGGAATTGAAACAGGAATTTGTGTAGAAAAAACCTTTCCAACAACTTTCAAATCTCCAGTTGTTATGTTCTATCCTTCTCCCTTTATATTCACATTTACTCCTTTGCTCACTTTCGTTTCTCCCGCTTGCACCCCTGTGATAACAGGTGGGGCATTCTGTGGCAACATTTGAGTAAACTTGGATATAGGAGCAACCGCCTTCTGAATGACCTGATCAAGTAAATTCAACTTCTGGGTAAGGAACTCAGGAGTTAAAAACGAAGTTGCAGTAGGATTCGAAACAACTTCTTTTAACTCCTCAATAAGAGTTTGCAATTTCGCAAGCTGATTGTTGTCGTTAGTTGGTTTAGATTCAAACTTCGGCATTATGTCTTAAAAAGTTTTGACAAAATTTGTAACTGTCCCAACAATTATATCGACCTTCTCTTGAAGTGAATTGTACTGAGAATTCATATTCATGAGTTCCAGAGATACTTCCTTCTTCAACTCTTCTGGTTTCAAATTGACATCTTCGCGAACCTTTTTGTCATCTTGTACGAAGAGAATATGACGTTCCTTCGCAATAGCCTTCAAATCCTTTAAGGCTCCTTCAAAATTCCCTGCCCGAGTCTTGATACGAAGCTCACTATTTTGATCATAAAGATCTATCTTCTCACGAAGTCTTCGTTCAGCTGCCTTTATCATTAATTCAACTTCAAGACCTGAAACCGAATGTTTTGCTCCTGAATCAGCTTGGGACTGAAAAAGTGAGTTTAACTTCATGTTCAAGATTTTGAACTATTTTCCTGACATTAACGAATGTTCCTCCAAAACCTCCTCCTTCGGTTTCATCATCAGAATGAGTTTTGGGTGTGTCTATGGATTGTGATGGAAAAAGAGTAGTAATTGGATATTGAAGGATAGTTTTAACTAGTGGAGATGAAGTGGAAGTGGAGATGGGTGGTGGTAATGAAACAAACAAAGTTGAAGTGATAGGTGGTGATGAAGAAGAAAGAATAATAGGTTATGAAAATTCGACACTCATGGTAACATTTACCCCATATCAGATACGTTAGCAGTGATGTTAGAAATAGGAACCACCTCAGTAAATGACTTGGTTACCAATATTTCGAGTGGAATGGTTTTAGTAGGAGAAATGGTAGAAACATTCGAAATTGAAGAGATTATACGTGTTGAAGTTACCATTGGAGAATTCGAAGCAATAGGAGTATCGGGAACAACTTCGTTGTCTGAGGAATCATCTCTTATTACTAGCTTTCGCTTGTACAGTTTTTTTGTGATGTGCTTCGCAACATCATGAGCACGTCTCTTTTTGGATAAGGGTGAAACAGGAGCAGGTATTTCACGAACTACCACTCGTTTACTGCTAACATGAGTCTTACGAACCATCTGAGAGTCATCAGACGAAGTTCGTTTAGATGATTTCCTATGAATCCGTTTAAGAATTCCTGACTTTCAAGGAACAACTTCTTTCGAAGGCTGAGCTTCATTCTCTTCTAATTTCTGTTTATCATCACTTTCAACGTTCTTGGGTGAAGATTTCGACTTTGTAGCTTTTACATGTTCCTCATCAGACTTCATTTTCTTTGATGGCTTAGAAGATCCAGCTTCGATTTCAAGTAACACCCCAGTTTCCACATCAGGGTTTACCTTCTGCAAATACTTTACTAGAATCATGTGCGTAAGATTCACCTTCTTGAGAATTATATCTGGAATTCTTGCAACACTTCTAAAAAATTGCTCATCATCTTTAACATTCTTTGGAAATTTATACTTCGTAAATTCAACAATGTCTTCACCCTGAGGAACTTAAATTCCCTCTTTCTCGTACACTTTCTCCAATATTAAACTCCAATATCTAGCATAAGAATTTCCCTTATCCACACTTGTAATCTCTAAGCTTTTCGTGAATTCTTTCCACAACTGAGTGGCATAATCCACACTCAAGTCGTAATATAAACCCATGACCATAGCATAAACTTCTTGTCTTCCCTTGTGAAGACCCACTTTTCTTCCTGTTAAACACCGTAGAAAAATCCCAAACAAGAAATTCCAGATACAGGGAAGCCCTGGCTTTTTGAAATCACTTATCTTTTTGAGTGGTGGCTGGTGACCCATCTCGTTGAACATACACATAATCTGAGGGTTAGAAGGTTTGAAAAAGGGTGGTGAATTGGGAAGCTCCAAGAATTGTGAAAACATCTTCTTGGTGAGACGAATGTGTTTCTCATTCACTAAGTTGAAAGTGAGTACATCAGTTCCTTTATTGAATGAAGCAGTGGATGTAGCCATAGACAACCAAGTTAATGGCATTGCGAAAGATTTGAACATAGCGATGGCTAGAACTTATCTTTTCAATGCAACTATCAACATCTTGAGATCTTCTGGATACAACGAAACATTTGATTCAACCTGATAGTTTGTGCTTTGTATCTTCATCAGAGGTTGAGATGCAATTTCTTCAGTAGTAGAATTCTGAACAACAACCATTTGCAGGTTGATTGGAAACTTTTTAGGAAAAATTAGGGCTTTTTGATCTTCTGTGAATTCTTGAACGCGTGATTTCAAAAGGAAATAATATTTTTCCTTTTATAAGTAAGCGCAAAATAATTTGAACCATTTGTCATTAAGAAGTACATCACGTCATCCCTTGAAATGCACACCAATAGCCGTTATTGTAGCTATGTCAGATAAAGTTCCTTGAAACTAGGGCCAAGTTACCAAACGCTTACTTTGAGACTGTTCGTGAGTACTTGTGGATAAGATCAAACGTCTCGGTTTTGAGGTTGGGCTCATTCGTTTTTGGGATCCGAAACGAAGTCATTTTCCAGTCTTGTGAAATCATCAGCCTAAGTTGGTATTACTTAGAGCCTCAAGGATTTCGTGAGTAAAGTGATTCAATGAAAAAGGATAAGAAGCAATTTAAAAAAAAATTGGACCTATGATGTCAAACATGTTGACATGAAAGAAGTTAAACCCCAGGCAAAGGTTGCTTCGTTAATTATCAAGAGAGATAACTAACAACTTGTGCATTTTCCCGTGAATTACAATCGAATACTTTTAGAGAAGTATCAAAGGGATTCTTTTTCAAGGCTTCAATGGGTAGCTTACGAATTTCATTACATATCAACCTAACCATAAGGTGAGTAATTGTAAACGAAATTACTTGTTTGACCATTGTAGTCAGTGACAAGTGGATTTGTAAAATTTGTGAAAGTTACTAGAGAAAAGAATTGATACTCACACTGAAATCACATTCAAGGAAAAATAGATAAGCTGGATTTCGTTGGGAAACAAATGTCGTAGGTTTTGAACATTCGATCAAAACCACTCATATGAAAGAATGTGATTTGGAGTATACGAAACTTTGGTACAGAAACAAGTGTTTCATAAGAATCTGGAACAAAGTTCCCCGACAATTCCTTAATAAGTTCGGATATTTGGGTTTCATTTGCATCACGGTCTCATGATTTAAGATCATTAACACATATTTTTGACATGTTTTAGTCACAATTGGTTTGATCTATGACCTCTTGAACATGTGTCTTTGTGTGTGAAATGTGTTAAGAAATTTTGTGATGAAAAAGATTGGTTAAGATTTGAATGTACCTCTATTATATATGGACCAACAGATAACTCTAAACTCATTTGAGAAGAGTAAGGTAGCTCATTGGACTAATGCGAATGTAAGCCTAATTTGGAAGAAAATTTTGTATGAAAAATTTCATTAAGGCTTTCAGAACACACATAGAGTCAGTTGAAGCTTGGGTCGACATGCAGCAGTATGCTTCTAGGGACATCTTAACTAGTACAAAGATTTAAGAGAATTACCTTCCCATAGAAACACAAGCATGTACCTTTGAAGAATTATCGTGAAAACGTTCTTGAAGACCAAAAATAATAATCAAGTAACCAAAAATCTTTTTGAATTATCTATTTTAGAAAATAAAAATATTTTTGTGATTTTGAATTTTTCGAGAAATAAAACATGCAAAAAAGAAAATCTTTTTGATATTTTTGATTTTTTGAAAATTAATGCAAAGAAATATAAATACTTTTGGTTTTTCAGTTGAACAAAATCTTAAACGAATGAAAAGAAATGATAGTACCAAACACGCGAAAAGTTTTAGTTTCAATATACGAAAATGAAGCATGTCGAAGCCTCTTAACGCACAGTAACCTCAGAATGGTTAAGACAGCAAGCCTCTGAATTGACACCTTTTTCACCAACATCATTTCGTTAATTTTGAGTATTTGATCCTGGTACCGAATTCGCATATAACATTCCCAAACCTGCTAAAATTCTCACAAAAGATTTTTCATCAAGTGGTTTAGTGAAAATATCAGCAAGTTGATTAGTAGTTTTCACAAAATGAACTTCATTGTTACCATCTTCCACATGATCTCTTATAAAATGATAACGAAGAGCAATGTGTTTCATTTTCGAATGTTGTACTAGATTATGACAAATGCGAATAGCAGTTTGTGAATCACAGTACAAAGGAATCTTTTTCATATTAATTTCATAATCACACAATTGGCTTTGAATCCAAATGATTTGAGAAGTGCAAGCAGCAGCAGAAATGTATTCAGCTTCAGCAGTAGAAATAGCTACACAAGTTTGTTTCTTTGACTGCCAACTCACCAATTTCCCATCCAGTAATTGACATCCTCCACTTGTACTTTTTATGTCGAGAGTACATCCACTAAGGTCTGAATCCGAAAAGGCTTGAATGAAAAATCCAGATTTCGAAGGATACCACAATCACAACGAAACTATTCCTTTGAGATAACGAAAAATATTCTTCACAGCTGTTAAATGTGGTTCTCTTGGATTTGCTTGATATCTTGCACAATTTCACACAGAAAACATGATATCAGGTCTACTTGCAGTTAAATAAAGTAGAGAACCTATCATGCTTCAAAACAAGGTAAGATCTAGCTTCAATGGAGGTTGAACTGTTCCATTGATGCAATTCCACAACTCTTCATCCAGACCATTCAAGTAGTCTTCCATACGATCAGCCCACTGATTGTAGTATTTTGGAATCAACATTGGAATTTTAGTTGATGATCCGAGCAGATGAGAATATGAAGTCATTGTGTTCATGTTGAAGTTCGCCATTGATGAACACACGAGAAAAAATTCAGAAATCACAAAAAACTAGATAAATTTGAGATTTGATCAAACAAATTGATCAGAAACTTATAATCGATCACTCGATTATACAATTTGAATGCAGAATCTAATCAAATACGTAGATCAGATGTGATTTTCAGAACCAAAAGCACGGAAACTTTTGAGACAAAAAAATGACTCAAAATCAAATGATTCAGAAAGAAAATCAGATCAATACAGTTTGATTCCTACTCTGATACCAATTGTAGATGAATTGTATTCGAGAAATCGATTAAGAACCAGATTAATCAATGTAATGAACTCATAAAGTAAATAAGACTTTGAAGTTTCTATTACTCTCAATAAGCTTGATTACAAAACATAGACTACGTAAATCTAGAAAAACTCGTTAGTCTAAATCAAAGCTTAGTCCCTATTTATAGGGAACATGAGAGTACAAAAAATACTAAGTCTGGAACCTTTACGCTTTGTACAAAAGTGACTTAGTAAATACATTACATATGAAAAATACTAAACACAATTTGACTCTTTACAAGACTTCGACCCTCACAAATTTTATCTTCGTTGTGAGGAGAGGAGTTTTCCGAGAAAGAGAACTCATAAGCCAAGAGGACAGTGGGAGGCAAATTGATCTTGAAGAGATTCAAGAGCATAGCGATGAAGGAACTTCTAACACTGGCACTCAACCTGAGGAGAAAACTCCTGTTGAACCAGTTGGCGAGTCCTTACCTCTTAGACATTCCAGTAGGGATAGTGTTCCACCCCAAATGTATGGATTTCATATTACTACTAAAGGGGATACATTTATTAGTGATAGTACACTAGTAAATTTGGAGGAACCTAGCAGCTGCAAGGAAGCCATGGCAGGCCCGGAGTCTGCTAAGTGGAAAGAGACAAGGGACAGCGAGATGCTGTCCATATATGACAACCAAGTTTGGAATTTGGTTGATAATGTGTCGGGCCGTAAGACAGTCGGGTGCAAGTGGGTCTTCAAGAAGAAGACAGACATGAATGGGAATGTGCACACTTATAAAGCGTGATTGGTTGCGAAGGGCTTTACTCAAACTCCTGGAGTTGACTATGATGGACCTTCTCACCAGTTGCCAAGATAAAGTCTATTAGAGTAATGCCCGCAATAGCTGCGTTTCATGATTATGAAATATGGCAGATGGACGTGAAAACTGCTTTTCTTAATGGAAAGTTGGCTGAGGATGTTTACATGAATCAGCCAGAGGGTTTTGTCAATGCGAAGCATCCAGATAGAGTGTTTAAGCTTGAGAAATCCATTTATGGATTGAAGCAAGCATCTCGCAGATGGAATCTTTGTTTTGTCGAGAAGGTCCGAGAGTTTGGCTTTCTGTGTGTATATCAAGGCCAGTGGGAGTATAGTGAGCTTCCTCGTATTGTATGTCGATGACATACTACTCATAGGAAACGACATCCCAACCTTGTAGAAGGTCAAGTCCTGGATTGGGAAGTCTTTTGCTATGAAGGACCTCGGAGAGGCTGCATATATTCTGGGAATAAGGATAATAAGAAAAAGAAGTAAGAGACTGATAGGACTCAGTCAGGATACATACTTGGATAAGGTACTAAAGCGTTTTAGTATGGAAAATTCCAAGAAAGGGGAGTTGCCAATCCAATAGCAGATATGAGCTGAGTACCTTATGCTTCCGCAGTCGACTCTATCATGTACGCTATGACTTGTACTCTCCCTGATGTGGCCTTCGCTTTGAGCATGGTCAGCAGATATCAAGGGAACCCTGGTAGAGCACATTGGATTGTTGTCAAGAATATTCTTAAGTACCTACGAAGGACCAAGGAATGGTTTCTAGTCCTCGGTGGGAGTGGTGACTTAAGGGTACAAGGGTACAGTGACGCTAGTTTTCAGACAGATCGAGATAATTATCGATCGCAGTCGGGCTGGGTATTTACCCTGAACGAAGGAGCAGTGACTTGGAAAAGTTCCAAGCAAGAGACCGTGGCTGATTCAACGTGCGAATCAGAGTACATTACAGCAAGCTTAGCGTCGAAAGAAGCTATATGGTTGAAGAACTTCATTAGAGACCTTGGAGTTGTGACATCCATAAAGGAGCCCATGGAAATTTTCTATGATATTGAAGGAGTGGTTGCCTTAACCAAGGAACCAAGGGATCATCGCAGATCTCGACATATCGACAGAAAATACCATTTTATTAGACATCGGGTAGAAGAGGGACTCCTCATTGTGAAGAGGGTATCGTCAGAAGATAACCCAACAGATCCCCTTACGAAGGGAGTGAGTAGGGTCAAGCATTTATAGCACACTAGGAGTGTTGGGCTAAAGGACGATATTAGTTTAGATTAGATAGGTAGGAAACTTGTAATATATAATTTTGTATTCAAAATTTGATGATTAAATAAAGGTGTATTATTTATAAGAAATGCTACTATCTTGTGTTGATTATTTATCTATTGTTTCTATTTTGCATGTTTTGACTTCCTGAATAATAAGATTATTCAAACAGTCCACAATCGTTCATATGTTGGAAGTAGATATGTAACATACACATTTTGAAATCGTGTGTTGTAAATTATAAAAGTGAATAATATTATGAAATATTATGTGAAATTGAGTGTTGAGTTCTAACGGATAGTTTTTACTGGAAATGAAGTAAAACTATGTTTAGAATCACTCAGAAAATATTGGAAGTCTTATGAGATTCGAATTAAAATGCCAAATAGTGAAATTTAGCGAAAATATAAAATTTGAAATAAGTAAAATTTTATTATTGAAAGTTTTAGATAATCTTGTTAGAAACATGTAGGCGAAAACCTGATCGAAATCCGAGTTATAACGAAGAAGTTAAGACCAATCGGAGATCCGCGACAAAACCGGCATGACGCCGAATGACATAAAAAGTGAGTTTTTGATAAACTACTTTTTAGCCTTAGTGATCTAAATGAAAGTTGTAGTATTCGTTAAACTGAAAAGTTCGATAAAAAGAACACAAAATCTGACTTCGTATGAGGAAGTTATGATTTTTCTAAGTTTCAGCTTAGTAGTAGAGAGCTAAAAAACTAGAATTTTAGATCGAGTGATTTTTAGCCGAGACAAACTAAATGAGAATTGAAGATCTCGTAAATAGTAGTACAACGGTAAAAAGTCTGACAAAAACGGATGTCGGATGAAGAACTTATGAATTTTTAACGGATTTACCTGTCCCGGTCTGTTAAAAATAATAATATAAAAATCAAATCAAAATTAGCCGACGAAGTCTAAAGGAAAGTTGTAGAGCGTAATTTTACCTACGCGTGCATATAAAGAACGTCAAAAATGGAGCCCGTATACAAAAGTTATGGATTTTAGAAGTTTTTGCACAAAAATCGAGAAAATTCGCATAGTCATACTTCGGCCACGTCACCTTCACTCTATGCGCACCACGTGTTCGAACTGTTGAGTCATCAAGGCTAGCTAACGAAGCGTGTCGCAACCCTCGCATCCGAAGTTTTGGTCCAACCGCGGTCCGACGCGTGCCCAGGTGACTCCTCGCATACGAGGCGTTGGACCAATCCGAAGCCGACACGTGTTGCGCCGGTGTCCGAGCTTCGCTTGAGACTTGTGTCCCTCCTCCCTCGCTGCCACGTCGCTGCTGACTCCACCCTTCTGATCGGCTGACCTTCGCACCCTCGCCCTATAGATACAAGGACTGCGAGCCTTGCCGGGTAAAATTGGATTTTTGCCATTTTCACCCCTAAATCCATATTTTAACTATTTTTCCATCCCCTGAATCCCTGGTATCATTTTTAAAGCCCGAAATACGTTCCGAAGTGCCCGGAGAGCCCGAGAAATTTATCTTTTCGGTTTGAAGCTCTACCCTCGCAAGGCCTATTTTCAATATATCTCCCGGTTTTCAACGACGAAAGTTATATTTAGAGCCGAAGTGTTGCCCAAATTACTATTTTAACCCCCTGTTATTTCAAGGTGAGTTTAATATATAGGAACACTTGTATGTTATGTGTTATATGTGCTATGTGCTTTTCAGTGTTATTATTCCGGGTTATTTTCCCGTGTTATTCTTACTCGCTATTTTTAATAGCAAAGAAATACCTTTGACCATGTGATCAGTTAAAGGACTTAAATTCACATTGGTACTGGTATGTAGCCTCTGACCATGTAGAACATGTCTCCGTAAGAGAATGATTTCTATTCTATGGTATTGGCAGAAGGTTATACAGGGCTGAAAGCCTGAAATCTACCAAAATGTTTAATCAGAAAGTGTATGTCTTCTGTGCCATTTGGGTCGAAGCTTTGTTGATGTATATCAAGTCTGGAAATCCTTATGTCTCATTGATTATATATCTTTGAATCAAATCAATGACTGATATGGAAAGTTTATTACATGATTCACATATGCCCTTGTTGTTCCTTGTTCCTCTTTGCTTCTACCATATTGAAGTATATATATGACATAACGTTATATTGTATCTATTATTGAACTCACTAAGCGTCGCCGCTTACCCTCTCAATGTTTAACAAATTGTAGGAGATAAGTAACCAGTATGATTATATACTGTCAGAACATGTAGACTAGATTTTACTCTTACTTTTGTATTTACGGATCATGTATGTATAAAATGTATAGTATCTTGGGTAGTTATGTAATATATAACACTTTGTAATAGTCAGTTTGTATCCAGTCATTTGTAATCTCTTTATCAATGTAAAATATTATTTTTATGAATATGCAAATAGCATGTTTTGAAGTAGCTATATTGTCAAGTATGAAAGTTTGGGTCTTTCAGAAATACGAAAGAGAGGGTCTTTCAAGATATGAAGGAAGATTGTCATGAATTTATTTGTAGATTGTCTGAAAGGTTTTAGACATAGCAAAGGATTGCTACAAAGTTCATGAGTGCTTAGAAATATGATTTGAGCATTGGAGTAAACCCGCGTTTGCTGGTATCACTTCATGAGAAGTATCACGAGTGATCGCAAGATGATAAAATTATATAATCTTTAAACCTAGAGATATGGTTATTGTTTGCTAGTTGATTATACATTGATAATGCGAAAACGCATCAGTAACTTGATGTTATAAAACACATCATTGTGTGTGACTTAACTAGTGAATGATAAAATCATATAAGTCAAAGTTTTTCTGTTCCTTTTATTCTAAGAGGATAAAAGTGATATCTTGCCACTCGATGATTTGGTTTGACTTTTGTGCTGGGCCTGGTCAGGATGAAGTTGATGTGTTCATCTAAATTCTATGTCGAATAAATCAGAAATCGAGGAACAAAATGTTAGATAATAAGTATTGTTAGCATGATATCCAGAACAGAGGATTATACGATCACTTATCTAAAGGACAAGATTTTGATCAGAGTTGACAGCAACGTATAAGGGATACGATTGCTAATCAGATCCTAAAGACATATGTGAGATATAGTTACTAGACTTATCCAAGTGGGAGACTATTGGATTAGTGTGTAAGCCCGTAACTATATTTGGTATGTACTTGACCCAGTTGTGCATGGTCCTTTTGGGTTGCCTTGGATAATATGATTTATTAATATATTATAAGAATATATATTAAAGGAGAAATCATGTTTATTTTGTTAGTATTAGTCATAAATTAATTAGGAATTAATTTGGTGACTAAAAGAGATTAATTAAATAAAGGGGCATAAACTATCAAATGTATGATAGTTGAGTTTTGGGCTGGGAAACCTAATGGACTAAGGGGGAACGAAATTATGATGAAGGATCATCATATTTTCGTCCAAGGCCCTATTCCAAAAGGTTCCTTGGGCTGCTTGGTGACTAAGTTGTCCATTAGGGTTTAGACTGAAACCCTAGCCGCCTACAGTATAAATAAGACCCCTAGCCTTCAATTTTCGGCCACTTTCTTCCCAAGAGAAACCCTAGGCCGAAATTAAGCATCCTCCCTCCTCTCTCATAGTTGCCTTCTTGCTTGTGGTGTTTGTAAGCCATTAGAGGAGTTACAATTGTGAAGCTAAGCTCCAAGAAAGAAGATTCAAGCTTTCCATTGAAGAGGTAAACATCTAGACCTGATTCTATATGTTAAATTATGAAATATGTATGCTAGTTTAGGGTTTGTAAGTCTTGGATTCATTGCATGTACTATAGAGAAACCTAGTTCCAAGCATTAGGGTTTGTATGAGCACATAGGATTGTTCATATGCATAAAACCCATTATAGGTGTCTTTGGAAGTGCGAAGCGAAGCGCTACCAAAATCATCAGTCACCCGTTTCATCAAGTAAGTGCATAGTCCCTTTCATGAAAATGATTTTAATATAAGTATTAAATATCTGTTAAAAAGTTTATATGTGAACTATATGATTATTGCTTGGACTATGTGGTGTGTGTGTGTGTGTGTATATATATATATATATATATATATATATATATATATAGTTATATACAAGGTGAAAACCAAATATGGTTCTATATGTGTTATAGTATATAGATAATATGATAATAAGTAATTAAAGTTTGATTAGTAAGAAAGATAGAATAAATGATAATACATAATACTCTATGTTAATATTAGGATAGGATTACCTAAAATCAGAGTTGGTATTTCGAGAAAAGTTCATAAGCTTGGTAGTCTTGCTTATTAGGGAAGTAGAACTTATAAAGGATACTCAGTTCAAGTAATTTTGAAAAAGGGTAGTATTATTCGGAGAATGTGTGTACGTTAGGAACGAAGATTAGAGTCTTGTTCTGTGACACTTTTAGGTGTCGATATATAGTAGCTTCGTATCGGAGTACATCTTAGTATTCCTTTTGGATGACCAGAAATGGTGGGTCCAGATCAGGCAACTTAATGGTATATCTGGTCATCGCCTATAGTAGGATGACAACACTTGACCATTCTAGTATGTCTAGTGCCTTTACGACTCATAACCTACGGATGTAGATGAAAGTTAATATCCTTTTTCATCAAAATACTCTCATAGATCATGTGCCTTTACAACTTATATTGGCCAAGGAAGCCTTATTTGTGTAGTCAAACTCTTAAACGGTTCGTCGGGTAAGATAAAACTTCCTGATAATTGTAGGACTAGGATCTATGAAGATCGATTACGCTGGATAGAGGGTTCTACAGATATTTAAACTTTATCTATATTATTTGGTAACCGTTGGTTTTACAGGTCTGATAATTAACAAATTTTATCATCAAAATATTATGCGATTGAAATGCCTATGTATCTTACCATGTTTCCTAACCTGGACCACTCAGTTTATATACATCGTAGGTTTCAAGACTTAAGCTACTGGAACTTGATTAGGATGCTCAGTGATTAAGAGACAACTTGCAATAGAGTTAGGACCATTACGTCTTTATGCTGTAACCTATGTTTTTGTATCGATTATGACATCCTTCAGATTTTATTGAGATAATAACTTGTACTAAAAAATGTTTCAAATGTACTGGGAATTTCTACATCAATGATAATATAATTTTAAAAGCGTAAAAAAAAATTTAATTGGTTCTAAAAATTAGCGGATATCACAATATTCACTTAATATTTAATTCACATCAACAACGGTCCCACAAAGCATAAAGCAATCAACATTCATGTAGTAACACTCAAAAGACACAAAACAATCAAGTATATCCCAAACTCAATTACTACTACAATGCTAGGAACTTCCATTCACACCGTTGGTTACCTTATCCATGAAAATTATACACAAAATCGGATCACATAGACTATCGAATAAATGATTCTACCCTAAGTCCACAACCAGACAAGGAATAGGAAATAAAGCCAAATCATTACTTCTAGGGCTATAAGCTCCTATTCATATACAATTTTTAAAGCGCACAACAAGCAATCAATTCCACTAACATAGATTCAAAATCTGGTATAGGATCCAATTTCTCCTAGGCTAAAAGGCATCACAAATCAGGCCATTCTATCATTTAATTCCTGAAGGTATCCTTAGCATTATCCTCGCGTGAAAACATTCCTTATCATATAATAAATCAACATGTATACGTATTTTGGGAATCACTTACTTGAGCTCGGCTGATTACACGCATCGCACCCCTTTTTCTTTGTAAATATCTTTTACAAAACTTTTTTTCTTTCAAAAATATTACCAATTCCTCAGTTTGAGTTCAGAAACACTTTTAGCATCAAATGTTTTTCCTAAAAAATCCATCTTGGACCCTAATAAATATTAAGCTAAACCAATCTTGGAACATGGGTGTTACAAGTCTCCGTTACAAAACAATTTTCTATTTGAATACAAATTTCCCTCACTAAACTATAATGTTTCAATTTAAAAGGAAAATTATTGTTACGAAGTAAAGCGGATAAAAAGAAAACCCAAAAGCACACAAGACACAATATTTACGTGGTTCTGCCAAGGTAACCTACGTCCACGGGCAGGAGGGGAGTACTCTTTATCTCTGATTTCTCAAACAGAGGTTACAAGTACAATTTCATAGAAATTCGCCTATCACTCTAGAATACAAGACACGTCAAATGAATCATCATGCATCTGGATTTATATTTGAGGGATCAAACCTAAAACCCTAATGGGCCAAGCCCATTGGACCATAGGCCCATGAAAGGTGTCAAACAATCATAATATGCCAATGTGGTAGCTTTTTGAACATTCATCCATGACATATAACATATGAGTATCCGCAACGCACATGATGGAACATCTTATGCAATTATGGAGCATCATGATGCATAGATGGCGTATCATGAACACTAGTGCCCCAAAATCCATCACGGTGACACAACATGGTGTATTCTGTGAGCATCACCAAATTATGAGCATCATAATGGACTTTGTAGCATACGTGGCTCATCAAAAACCAAGATGGTGCAACATGTTCGTTTATGGCACAAATTTCCTTCTAGATGGTGAAACATGTCCCTTCATGGAGAAACTTCTTCCTTTATGACAAAAATTCCATTATAGATGGTGCAACGTACTCCTGGATGGCACAACATGCTCCTAGATGGCGCAACATGTTCCTATGTGGTGCAACATCCTCCTACTTGGTGCAACTTCAACATGAATAACACAAAAATGTTCTCGAAGTTGCTCCAAACCACCTTTAAGATGATTTGTTCCTTTGGCACTTGATCAGTTTCTTTGTCAGATGATTCATTGCCTTCTGAAGTGATTCATTCCTTTCACACATGCTCCATCAACTGTAACAACCCAAAATTTCCATTCTGTAAAACATGACAAGTCAATAGAAGTCAGAACAGTTAATGTCAATTTTCAGACTTTTTGGAATAAGTTTGAGTATTTCAAGATTTACACTTTAGGAGATATTAGGAGAGAGGATTCCTTAGGGTTTATTGTGCAACAATAAACTTTCAAAGCATCAAAAGTTTAGAGTTTACTGTAACAGCCCGGATTCCCAGGTATTATTTATTCTTATAATTTTTGGTGATATGTGAGGAGACTCGGCGAGTTAGAGCTCAAACTCGCCGAGTATGATCGCGGTTTGGGCACGGGTTCGCGTCCGGACTCGACGAGTCCAAAAGGTGGACTCGACGAGTCCATGCTGTTTAATGAAACCCTAATTTCCAGGGTATGAGACCTATTTAAAGGGGCTTATGGCCGTCATTTGCGGCCACCAACCCAGAGAGAACCCTAAAGAGTCTTTGAGCGTTTTGTGAGAGAGAAGAGGAAGATCCTTGACTATTTGTGGGTGTTTTTGCATATAGAAGAGGATCAAGGCAAGAGGAGACCAAAGAGGGTGCTAATCCAGTGATTCCTTAGCTCAGAGACTTCATTTGAGGTAACCATTCGTTCCTTTCTCAGTCCTTGGTGTAAATCTTTGAGTTAGGGTTTCTTTGTGGAATGATCCATGGAGTAATTGGCCTCATCTCGTGTTGGTGCTTCAGATCTGGACCCAAAGAGGTCCAGAGACTCTTTTCCCTCAAGCTTTATGTGTGTTAATGGAGGCCATGAGCTTAAAATAGCATTCTAGAGACCATATCATCAAATAAGGCCTTTGGACCTTTGCATGAGCACCAAGATTGTAACTTTACGTGATGTATGTGCTTGGAAGGACTGGATCTATGAGTTGTTGGAACGGATATGACCTCAGGAGTGAGTTTGAGTTTATGCATGGCATAGACTCGGCGAGTAGCATGAAGATTGTCCATAACCACTCAGCGAGTGGTCTTGCCGAGTTAAGGGGTTGACTCAGTGAGTCAGGGAGAGTCAGAGAGGGTGACGTTTGGACTGAGTCAAGATGGAACTCGCCGAGTTGTTCTTGAGACTCGGCGAGTTGAGTCGTGGTGGCCCCGCGATTCATGCCAGGTGGAACTCGTCGAGTTAGGGAGGTACTCGACGTGTTAAGAGAGGAATCTAGGGAGTCAGTGAACACGTATAGACTCACCGAGTCGCTCTAGTGCACTCGCCGAGTCCAGTCAAAGTTGACCGTTGACCGTTGACCAGAGTTGACCAGTGTTGACTTGATAGGGGTAGTCAACCTTAGTTGTGAAAGTTTTAATTATAGATATATTGTGTTATAGGAGGATTATAACTCGGGGGATCGAGCGCGAGTGATATCCGGGATTTGCGAGTCATCGAGATACGTGAGGTGAGTCTTCTCACTATACTTTACCTAGTGTGGTAACAGAGTTAAGAGACAGAGTATTATAGAGTTATATGCCAGTGTGATTGCATGTTATTATGTGTTGTGATTTATTGTGATATGTGATATGCATGATTCAGAGTTACAGAGTTGAGACATTCGGGTCCCTAGAGTTAGGGCAAGAGGGCCCACAGAGAGTTGGGGCTGGAGGGCCCCATTGAGACACATTGACCAAGGGGTCAACAGAGTTACAGCCTCGAGTGGCTATTATGTGATTATTGTGGTATTTTGGGGAAACTCACTAAGCTTATGCTTACAGTGTTCAATGTTATGTGTTTTAGGTACCAGTGATGATCGCGGAAAGGCGTCGGCTTGATTCGTACACACATATGGGAATTTGATGTATTTTGATCTTGGGAGACATTGTGATTTGAAAACTTGATGTTATGACGTTTTGTGAACGAATTGTTTAATTAAAAATGTGTTTTCAAAAGTGAAAAATTGTTTGAATTTTTACGGTGTTACAAGTTGGTATCATAGCCTAGGTTTGAGGGATTCGGGTGCACCTTCGGGCGTATCTGAACTCAAACCGAGGGTTTGAGAAAATTTTTGATAATAAAACAAGTTTTCAAAAGAAGAACTTGCGAGATAAACAGAGCAGATTCATGTGTACGAACAACCAACGCTCGAACGGTGATTTCCCAAAATACCATCATTATAAGTGTTATAATATATGATGTAATATGTTATCTGATGAGCTATGATATGCATGCTAGAGTAGACTAGGTATTCTTATCAGGAGTAGAGTGGCCTGATATGTGATGCCTGAATCTAGGAGTCTTACCGCTACGAATATTTCAGAGTGGTTAGGTAGCGGCGAGGAGATATTGAGAGATCTGTTACGAGTATCATATGATTAGAGAGAGTAGAGTGCTTGGGACTTGGGACTCTGGGAGGAGGACTTGGGGTGGATGCTGATGCGGTGTGGATGGTAGTATTGGGCCTGTACTACTGAAGACACCGGGTCAGTGCACAGTCCAAGTAAGAATCTTTGGAGTACCAGGGAACAAGTAGGATGGAGTACTCGAGTGTGAGTATACTCGAGCGAGTCCCTGATATTATTCTTATGTTGTATTTCAGAGAGAGAGATCATGGTTGGGACTCGCCAGACATCAGGGACCAGTGACACGAGGGATGAGGAGATCCGTAGGATCATCCAGGAGGAGGTGGCTGCGGCCATCAGGGCAGAGATACCAGAGATGATCGGGTCTATCAAGACCACGTTGATAGAGACATTTTATGAGAAGTACGCTGCTCTTTCTGAGGCTGCTGTTGCTGTAGCCACTACAGCCATAGCTGCGACGAGGCCGCAGGGTGGTGATGCGTTGCTGTTTCGAGAGTTCAGCAACACGAAACCACCGGAGTTTGACGGGACCCATGACCCGATTGCGGCGATGAGATGGATTTCAGACATAGAGGGGTGTTTCTTCACTTCCTCATCTCCTGAGCATTTGAGAGTCCGGTTCGCGCTGAACCAGCTTCGCTTGGGGGCGAAGGACTGGTGGAAATTTGTGACGGCGCACTATACGCCTGCTGAGTTTGCAGCAGTGACCTGGGAGAGGTTCACTGCTATGTTCCGAGATGAGTACGTTCCCCAGGTGGAGAGGGAGCGTTTGGCCCAGGAGTTTCTGACCCTCAAGTAGGGTATTGAGTCTGTTACTGTGATCACGTGGATGTTTGATGAGCGGGCGATGTTTTTCCGAGAGCACGTGTCCTCCGAGCAGGCACGTATGAGTCGATATTTGAGCATTCTGAGGAGGGACATACGTGAGTTCGTGGCGAACTCGACGTACCGGACATTTTCCGAGCTTCAGGCAAATGCCCGGAAGAGGGAGATAGAGCTGGAGACTCAGGCTAAGGAGGAGGCTGAGTCTCAGGGGAGGGATTGGCGACTGGCGCAGTCCCAGCCGGTAGTCAAGTGGGCCAAGCCCATCAATTCGAGATCAGGGAACTAGAGGGGCCGCACTTGTGGCAAGTGCGGCAAGAGCCACGGCGGAGTGTGCAGAGCAGGGTCTTGCTACAAATGTGGCAAGGAGGGGCAAATGGCCAAGGACTGCCCCAACGGGTTTGCAGTATGTTTTCACTACAACCAGACTGGACACCGGAAGGCAGAGTGTCCGCAGTTGCGGGTATCAGCACAGGGAGCACCTCAGGGATCCGCCCCTATCGCCATCAGAGCTACCGAGATTCGACCAGTGAAGGCCGAAGCGCCGAGGGCACGAGGGAGAGCCTTTCAGTTGACCGCGGAGGAGATCCGCGCAGCGCCTGATGTCGTGGCTGGTATGTATTCTTTCGTGTATTTATTTTGATGTCGAGATATTATGCTTATATTATGTTATGCGTAGGTACTTTTCTTGTAAATTCTGTACCTGCCTTGGTGTTATTTGACTCGGGTACGAGTCGGTCTTTTGTATCTTTGGCTTTTAGTCAGCATATCAGTGTTATTCGTGAGGCATTGAGTCGGCCTCTGAGAGTTTCCATAGCTGACGAGAGGGTGATATATGCCACGGAGGTTCTCCGGGGGTGCGTGTTCAAGATTTTCGGTGTTGAATTCCCGATTGATTTGGTTCCTATTGCGATGGGTGATGTTTGTGTCATTGTGGGCATGGACTGGTTGAGCAGATTCGGTGCGGTTATCGACTGTGAGTGATAGCTGGTGACCATACGAGACCCTAGTGCGGGAGTTCTTACAGTGTACGGCGAGGGTACACGTTCTGGATCAACGTTTTGTTCGGCCGCTAGGGTGAGGCAGTGTCTACAGCAGGGCTGTAAGGGTTTTGTGGCGTATGTGATGGATACGCGGGTTGATTCAGGGAGACCGAGGTCAGTTGAGGAGGTTCCGATAGTGCGTGAGTTCCCTGATGTATTTCCAGAGGAGTTGCCGGGTGTGCCTCCCGTGAGGCAAGTGGAGTTCAGTATCGATTTGGTTCCGGGGACCGCGCCTATTGCCAAGGTTCCCTATCGCCTTGCACCTCCAGAGATGCAAGAGTTATCCTCGCAGCTTCAGGAGCTATTGGGGAAGGGCTTTATTCGGCCGAGCATCTCGCCGTGGGGAGCGCCTATCCTGTTTGTCAAGAAGAAGGATGGTTCACACCGGATGTGCATTGATTACCGCGAGTTGAACAAGCTGACGGTCAAGAACCGTTACCCGTTGCCGAGGATCGACGATTTGTTCGATCAGTTACAAGGAGCATCTTGGTTCTCCAAGATCGATTTGAGGTATGGATATCATCAGGTGAGGGTGCGAGATGAGGACGTCCAGAAGACAGCGTTCAGGACGCGTTATGGGCATTACGAGTTTGTGGTGATGCCTTTCGGACTCACCAATGCTCCGGAAGTGTTCATGGATCTCATGAACAGAGTGTGCAGGCCGATGTTGGATCGTTCGGTGATTGTGTTTATCGACGATATTTTGGTGTATTCGAGATCTAGAGAGCAGCATGAGGAGCATTTGAGGGAGATCCTCGGAGTTCTGAGATCGGAGAGGCTTTACGCCAAAGTCTCCAAGTGTGATTTCTGGTTGCGAGAGGTCCAGTTCCTAGGGCACCTCGTTAACCTGAAGGGGATTTTGGTCGACCCGACCAAAGTGGAGGCAGTGATGAGTTGGGAGGTGCTGAGGTCACCGTCCGAGATCAGGAGTTTCTTGGGGTTGGCAAGCTATTATCGGAGATTTATCAGAGATTTCTCCAAGATCGCCATGCCACTCACCAGGTTAACCCGGAAGGGTACCGGTTTTTCATGGGGACCAGAGCAGCAGACCTCCTTTGAGACGCTTCGCCAAAGGCTATGTGAAGCCCCAATGTTAGCCCTCCCGGAGGGGATGGAGGACTTTGTGGTGTATTGTGATGCATCGATCTTGGGTTTGGGAGCAGTGCTGATGCAGAGAGGGCATGTGATAGCATACGCATCGAGGCAGCTGAAGCCTCATGAGACGAGGTATCCCACCCACGATCTTGAGTTGGGGGCAGTGGTGTTCGACCTCAAGATTTGGCGTCACTATCTGTACGGGGTTCGGTGTACGATATACACGGACCACAAGAGCCTGAAGTATTTGATGGATCAGCCCAACTTAAACATGCGACAGGGGAGGTGGTTGGACGTGGTCAAGGATTATGATTGTGAGATCCTGTACCACCCGGGCAAGGCTAATGTTGTAGCCGATGCACTGAGCCGCAGGGCGGAGAGCACCCCATTGCGAGATGTATGTTTGAGATTGACCGTGATAGCTCCGGTGTTGGACGCCATTCGTGGGGCACAGGCTGAGGCTGTGTAGCCTGAGATGCAGAAGAAAGAGCGAGTTGTTGGGTTGGTATCGGGGTTCGTTACCGATGGCCGAGGGATTATGACTTTTCAGGGGCATATCTGGGTGCCGTTTGTGGGAGGAACGCGTACCATTTTAATGGAAGAGGCTCATCGGTCGAAATTTTCGATCCATCCTGGGGCCACTAAGATGTATTTGGACCTGAGGAAAGAGTATCGGTGGCCCTATATGAAGAGGGATGTTGCGTGGTTTGTTGAGAGGTGCTTGACCTGCCGTAGGGTTAAGGTCAAGCACCAGAGACCGCATGGTAAGTTGCAACCGTTGGAGGTTCCTGAATGGAAGTGGGAACAGATCATCATGGATTTTATCACCAAATTGCCAAGGACTGCCAGGGGAGTTGATGCAATTTGGGTGATTGTGGACAAGTTGACGAAGAGCGCTCACTTCCTTGCTATTAGTGAGAGCTCCTCCGCAGAGAAGCTAGCAGAGATGTACGTGAGGGAAGTGGTATCTCGGCATGGGGTGCCGATCTCGATTGTCTCAGACCGGGATGTATGTTTCACTTCCAGATTCTGGAAGAAGTTTCATGAGGAGTTGGGTACTAGGCTGCATTTTAGTACCGCATATCACCCCCAGACGGACGGGCATAGTGAGCGGACGATTCAGACGCTCGAGGACATGCTCCGGGCATGTGTGTTGGATTTCGGGGGAAGTTGGGATACGTACTTACCCTTGGCAGAGTTTTCCTACAACAACAGCCATCATTCGAGCATTGGTATGCTGCCCTTTGAGCTGTTGTATGGGAGGAGGTGTCAGACCCCCATTTGTTGGGGAGAGATTGGACAACGTGTGATGGTCAGTACAGAGATTGTGCTTCAGACGACAGAGCAGATCCAACATGTCAGACAGAGGTTGTTGACCGCTCAGAGTCGACAGAAGAGTTATGCAGACAGACGCCGGTCTGAGCTTGAGTTTCTGGTCGGCGACCTTGTACTCCTAAAGGTCTCTCCTTGGAAAGGAGTGATTCGATTCAGGAAGAGGGGCAAGTTGGGGCCCCGATATATTGGTCCATTCCGAGTGATCACGAGGGTCGGCCGGGTAGCCTATCGTTTGGATTTGCCAGCCGAGTTGGGGCAGATTCATGACACTTTCCACATTTCGCAATTGCGGAAGTGTATAGCCGATGAGTCGGCAGTGGTACCATTGGAGGATATTCAGGTGGATGGGAGCCTGAATTATGCTGAGAGACCGGTGGCAATCAGAGATCGGAAAATCAAGGTTCCGAGGAACAAGGAGGTACCCTTGGTTTTGGTTCAGTGCTAGCATCGGAAGGGGTCCGAGATGACTTGGGAGCCGGAGCGTGAGATGCGTGAGCAGCAACTGGAGTTATTTGCAGAGCGAGACTTCGAGGCGAAGTCTAGTTCTAGTGGGGGAGAATTGTAACAGCCCGGATTCCCAGGTATTATTTATTCTTATAATTTTTGGTGATTTGTGAGGAGACTCGGCGAGTTGGAGCTCAAACTCGCCGAGTATGATCGCTGTTTGGGCACGGGTTCGTGTCCGGACTCGACGAGTCCAAAAGGTGGACTCGGCGAGTCCACACTGTTTAATGAAACCCTAATTTCCAGCGTATGAGACCTATTTAAAGGGGCTTATGGCCGTCATTTGCGGCCACCAACCCTAGAGAGAACCCTAAAGAGTCTTTGAGCGTTTTGTGAGAGAGAGAAGAGGAAGATCCTTGACTATTTGTGGGTGTTTTTGCATATAGAAGAGGATCAAGGCAAGAGGAGACCAAAGAGGGTGCTAATCCAGTGATTCCTGAGCTCAAAGACTTCATTTGAGGTAACCATTCGTTCCTTTCTCAGTCCTTGGTGTAAATCTTTGAGTTAGGGTTTCTTTGTGGAATGATCCATGGAGTAATTGGCCTCTTCTCGTGTTGGTGCTTTAGATCTGGACCCAAAGAGGTCCAGAGACTCTTTTCCCTCAAGCTTTATGAGTGTTAATGGAGGCCATGAGCTTAGAATAGCATTCTAGAGACCATATCATCAAATAAGGCCTTTGGACCTTTGCATGAGCACCAAGATTGTAACTTTACGTGATGTATGTGCTTGGAAGGACTGGATCTATGAGTTGTTGGAACGGATCTGACCTCAGGAGTGAGTTTGAGTTTATGCATGGCATAGACTCACCGAGTCCGAAGAACAGACTCGGCGAGTAGCATGAAGATTGTCCATAACCACTCAGCGAGTGGTCTTGCCGAGTTAAGGGGTTGACTCAGTGAGTCAGTGAGAGTCAGAGAGGGTGACGTGTGGACTGAGTCAAGCTGGAACTCGCCGAGTTGTTCTTGAGACTCGGCGAGTTGAGTCGTGGTGGCCCCGCGATTCATGCCAGGTGGAACTCGTCGAGTTAGGGAAGTACTCGACGTGTCAAGAGAGGAATCTAGGGAGTCAGTGAACACGTATAGACTCGCCGAGTCGCTCTAGTGCACTCGCCGAGTCCGGTCAAAGTTGACCGTTGACCAGAGTTGACCAGAGTTGACCAGTGTTGACTTGAGAGGGGTAGTCAACCTTAGTTGTGAAAGTGTTAATTAGAGATATATTGTGTTATAGGAGGATTATAGCTCGGGGGATCGAGCGCGAGTGATTTCCGGGATTTGCGAGTCATCGAGATACGCGAGGTGAGTCTTCTCACTATACTTTACCTAGTGTGGTAATAGAGTTAAGAGACAGAGTATTATAGAGTTATATGCCAGTGTGATTGCATGTTATTATGTGTTGTGATTTATTGTGATATGTGATATGTATGATTTAGAGTTACAGAGTTGGGACTTTCGGGTCCCTAGAGTTAGGGCCAGAGGGCCCACAGAGAGTTGGGGTTGGAGGGCCCCACTGAGACACATTGACCAGAGGGTCAACAGAGTTACAGCCTCGAGTGGCTATTATGTGATTATTGTGGTATTTTGGGGAAACTCACTAAGCTGATGCTTACAATGTTCAGTGTTATGTGTTTCAGGTACCAGTGATGACCGCGGGAAGGCGCCGGCTTGATTCGTACACACATATGGGAATTTGATGTATTTTGATCTTGGGAGACATTGTGATTTGAAAACTTGATGTTATGACGTTTTGTGAACGAATTGTTTAATTAAAAATGTGTTTTCAAAAGTGAAAATTTGTTTTATTTTTTACGGTGTTACATTTACGACCTAAACAAGGAGTTTACGGTCATAAACCCTAATGGGAAGTGGTATAAAAGTGACACTTAGTTATTTTTATCACTTTTCCAACTTTTCAAGATCAAATCTCAAACTCTCTCAAGTATCATCCAAGTTTTCTTCAAAATCTTCAACCTAGTAAGTGTTTTTAGCCTTTTCAAGTTAGTATATCACTTAATCTAGTGATTTAACACACTTCTATCCATGAAATCTTTCCAAAAGGTTGAATCTTCAAGTTTTCACCAAGAACACACACTAGTGTTCTTGGCCTTTTGGTACCTTTCAAGCTTCTAACTAGTAAGTACTCCTACACTAGTGTATTGTAAAGCTTGTTATACTTCCATACATCAAAGAAACACAAGGAAACACCAAGATCAAAGGTGTTTATGGTTCAAGAACTCCTTGAACCGTAAACCCTTCTTTAGGTGCCAAAATGTCCCTAGCCCTTTACTAAGCCTTGGTAACTTGCATAGATCCACTCCTTGATGTGTATAGGACTTGAAAACATGAAAATACCATAATCCATATGGGTTTACGGTAGTAAACCCAAAAGGAAATGGTCTTGAGGGCGTAAACTCCTCAAAGGAGAGAAATGGTGCCCTAATCTCTTCCAAAGGCCTAACCATCAAGTAGAAATGCTTCAAAGAACTTGTAGAACCTCAAAAAAACTTATGGTCAAAGAGTGATGAGTTTACGACCATAAACTCGTGAGTTTACGACTGTAAACTCATTGGGTGATCGTCACAAAACCGTAAACTCCAAAGGAGTTTACCCTTGAACCCCAAACACAATAGCAAGGTCCTATAGCACTTAGATGCAATCCTTATGACTTGTATCACTTATATAAGGCGTTTTACATATCTTAGGATGTCTTAACTTTGTCAATTAGTAGTTTAAAGACTAATTGGATACATATATGTGTTATTATATGTTAACTAGGATCTTTGAGTGTGTACAAGTCTTCACTTGACACCTAGCAATCCTACATCATTCAGTTCATCCAAACCACCATCTACAGGTGAGTTTATACCCCATTAATCAATGTTTTAAATGATTTTAAATGCTTTAATGGGGGGGGGGGGGGGTACAAGTAGAAAATAGTATGTTATAGAATCAATCACATGTGATTTATAACTGTGTTTTCAACCAAATGATTTCACATACTTCAAAATGTGATGCATGAAATGGTTTTCTGTCTTAAAATACTTTGTTATCAAATGAATTACTTTTGGAAATATTTTATAAAATGACATCAAGTCAATGGTAATTATTGTTCAAAACTCTTAAATGTTTTACAAAACCTCTTTCATCTTCCTGATCAAAACAATATCTATACACTTATGCTCATATATATATATATATATATATATATATATATATATATATATATATATATATATATTGATATGAGATCATTCATTCTCCGTTCAGTTCCCACACTCTTGGGTAGCAAGGGTGTATAAACATTCTTAGACATCTATTACATTCCAGTAAACTATAATAGGGATAGTTTAGGGGATACAAAAACATTATTCCTATTACAATGAATTTCACCGAAGTCAGTTCATTCATGAGTCTATACTAAATGCTATATGAAGAGATACACTTACATGGATCCTCTTACATGGATACACTTACATGGATACTTATACCTAGATACTATATGATGAGATACTATTACATATTATACGTGTAGATTAGATCTGTCTATCCTAGTACAAAAGGATACTATACGGGACTAACCATTCTGAAACGGAGCTGTTAGCAACAGAGGTAAATGCACATCTACTGATGCCTACGGTTAATATTTTACAAAGGTACCTTTACGGGAGTCACGATTCCTACCCCTGTTGTTAGCTACAGAGGACAATGCACATCTACGGATGCCTACGGTTGATACTATTCGACATTTACTATGTCGTGGTTATCCTAGTACCAAAGGATAATACTTAATTGATTATATTTTCCCTATTACTTTTATTTTGTGATATGTTCACATAAACGATGAGGTAGACTATATATCGTTAATAATAGTCATTCTAGGGAAAAACCATCTTTGTTATTTTCAAAACATTCAGGTCTTGGTAGAAGTCTACTTTTATACTAGTAGGAAATATGGGATTTTCTAGGGTTTTCACACTTATATCAAATGTTTCATTCAAAGATTTACATGGCATTCATAACAGCTTTCCAAAACAGAGTAATGACACTTAAATACTTATGAATTCACCAGCTTTATGCTGATCTACACTTTCAAAATAACTTGTATTCTCAGGTCACCAGTAGACAGGTACGATGACCAGGTTTTGAGAAGACGGAGCACAGACAAGACTCGTCTTTTTGTAACATCGCGAGTTCAGGAGTGCAAGTTCAGGGTTCAAAGTGAAAATGTGAATGGGCAACTCGGCGAGTAGGGTCGCGATTCTGGTCGCGTGTTAAGTGGCCAACTCGGCGAGTCGGCGGCTGGACTTGGCGAGTTGGTGCTGTGTGGAGAAAACCCTAATTTCGGGGGATGAGCCCTATATAAAGGACATTATACCCTCTCCCCAACCTCTTTACTCTCTCTTGAAGTCCAGAAAACCCTAATGCGCGTTTGTGAGTGATTTGAGAGCATTTGAACCTTGGAGAAGAGATTTTGGAAGGGATCTTGGAGAGTTAAGAGGCTTGGAGCAAGGGGCTTTGCAAGGATTCAGATTTCTCTTATGTTGGAGCTTTCTTTTGAGGTATTATTTCGTTGCTTGGGCTGTTATTCTTCTAGACTCATCATTTTGGAGTTTTTGGAAAGCATAGCTTGTGATATTTTGAGTTTGGAGGTTAGATCTGAGGTTGCTACCTCAGATCTGGAATGGAGAAGGTCTAGAGTGCATTAAAGTCCCTGTTCTTGAGTGGTTGGTGAAGCCATCTTGTCCCAAACCCTAACCCTAGAGTGTTATATTCTTAGATCTTTTTGGATTCACGTAAAGTTTGCCACTTTATGTGATGGATGGGTTGTAGAAGGGTAGATCTATGGTTTGGATCATCTGCATGGCCTGGAAAGCTTCTGTATGGATTAAGATCTAAGGGTACTCGACGAGTCAAAAGGGTGTACTCGGCGAGTTGCTTGAAGATGGGCATGAACTCGACGAGTTGGAAGAACAACTCGGCTAGTTGGTTGAAGGTAGCCTTGGACTCGGCGAGTCTGGTCGTGAGGTCCTAACCTTCTTCTGGTTGAGCCGTGAATCGGTGAGTCAAGGGAGGACTCGGTGAGTTGATTCGCGGATTAGGAAGTTCTGAGCATGGGGACTCGACGAGTCAGCGGGTTGACTCGGCGAGTAGAGTCAGTCAGGAGGTTGACTTTGACTTTGACTTTGACCAAGGGTTGACCAGTTGACTTTCAGGGGCATTTTGGTAATTATTGGCAATTGTTTTTGAATTCGGTGT
This sequence comes from Lactuca serriola, assembly GCF_051521515.1. Taxonomy (NCBI): domain Eukaryota; kingdom Viridiplantae; phylum Streptophyta; class Magnoliopsida; order Asterales; family Asteraceae; genus Lactuca; species Lactuca serriola. The sequence continues at coordinate 133,223,389 of NC_136415.1, forward strand.
TTTGGTGTTGGCTAGTGGTGGAGATCGTGTCAGTGGTCGGAGCAGCTTGGTCATATCTCTTCAGTCAACAGTTGCAGGTGAGTTATCCTCACTATATCGACAGGGTCTACGGCACCAAGGCTGGCCCTTTATCGGATGGTGATCCGGGTATCGTTGTTATGTTACTGCTTTGCTATGTTGCATCCTGGTAGTTAGGATGGTTTATGCTAGTGAACGGTTAGGTCGGTATCCTGGTTAGGATAATGTTATGTTATGTGATCTGCTAGATCGGTTTGATTGGATGTGAATTGTTATATGATTGAATGTTTATGTGCACATGGGTGTTGGATTGGGGTTGGGTTGAGGCGAGTCCTGCTTTGTGTTATAGGCCAACATACCCAGGGTGGACCGGTTATCCCGAAGGCCCAGCGAGCGGTTCGGATAGGCTGTAGGCCCCAAGAGGGCGGACCAGACATGCCGAGGCTCAGAGAGTGGACCAGGCCGACTGAAGGCCCAGTGCGGGCGGATCAGTCATACAGTAGACTCAGAGAGTGGACCAGGTGGATTGAAGGCCCGGTGCGGGCGGACCAATCATAGTGTAGACTCGATGTATATGGCTAGACTCGGAGGGTGGACCAGGTGGACTGAAGGCCGGTGCGGCGGACCAGTCACACAGTAGACTCGAAGTGCACGGCTGTTTTGTGCTCTGTTATGATATGGCATGTTGTGCGTGTATGGTATATGTGGTTGGTATTTTGGGGGTATCTCACTAAGCTTTCAGGCTTACAGTTGTGGTTTAATGTTTTTCAGGTTCTTCAAGAGACCGTGGCAAGGCAAAGGCGTGATCATACCGCTCCTCATGATTATGTTTTATGATGTGGTTCTGGGAAGACTTTGATAATAATTGTATTGAAAACCTTTTTGTAATAACTTAATGAAACTGGGTTGTTTTTGAAAAGTTTAAATTGATTGAAATTTTTAGAGCGTTACACTTTTATTTTGATTACATATTTTGGTGTCTTATTACTATGAAAGAACACACATGTATTAAAACTTTACTTTTAATGCAATGGATGATGTTGTTGCTTGTTTACTACTTTGCACTGTTATGATACTTCGCATAACGTCCTCCACCCTTGAACGTTTCCTCCGTTCTTGGTTTTGGGGTGTGACAGATTGGTATCAGAGCATTATTTATAGTGAATATAGTATATCAACCCATAAAAGATATACTAACTATAAATACATTGGGATTAAAACACTCTGACTAAGAGTTATACTTTTAAATAATAGAATATTTAAGTAAGTATACGTGCTTGCATTCATACTAAAATCGGTGTCACAACGACAAGAACAAAAGTATTATGATTGTTGAATATCACAAGTAAGCCTGGGGATATATGGTCAGTTTTGGGAGTGGCATAGCCTGATCAACTATGCTGGTCCAAGGAGTGATTAGCATATGCCCAAGAATGGTTGTGATGTGGCGACAAGTCTAAAAACTTACCAACACAACCACAAAGAAATACCATAGGGGTATTTGGTCTTACTATAATTACTTATCTGAGAACTAAATAGGTTTTTATTATTATGTCAATAATCGTTTAGTGAGTACACTAAAGTTATATGTACTAGGGTGTCATAGACTTAGAATCTGTGAAATCTTTGCCTTATGTCCTGTCCTAGTTGGGTGGGGGCTTAGGGTTAGGGTCACTTATTCGAAGGTCTATCCTATCCTAACTACATATAACTGGTATGCACTAAACAAGTATTGAAGCAACTGATAAAGATCATCTTATAATTATCTTAGTTAGTCGTTTATTTAGTTATTTATTATATCCCTTTTCTAGCGTAGATATCATGGCTGGATTCTATCCCCACAGCGACCCGTACTTCCAAAACCAAGGCAATGCAGGATGGCTAGAGGAAGAACCAGAAGACGATCACCCAATCCCTTTGGATGATCACCATGCTGAGGGTTTTCTGATAGTTCTGACTCGGAACCGGAAGTCAACAACCTACCTCCAGCTGCTCAAAAACCCAAACCTGAACCCCCGTCCCACATTTCAAGGACCCACACCTCTGTGGTCCACAAACTTGAATAGGTGGAGTCAGGAACAAGGTCAGCCTATCCCCTACAATGGAGACAGAAGCTTTTACAACCTCACTGAGGGAGGTTCTGATGACAGGGTCCTACCCATCATGATTCGTAGGATTTCTCAGAACACGATACTGGGTCAATCATTTATCAATCATGTCTTGGAGATTGATGCCAACTCTGCCGTTAACACAGTCAACATTCGCCAACTAGAGTCTGCTCATGAAAGGACTCTGGTCCGCAATGAAACTCTGCAAAGAGAACTTGCTGAAACCCAAGCTGAAGTTAGGGAACTTCGAGCTCAGCAAGTGAGAGCTGACATGCGTATAAAGGACATAGAACGCCTAATGTCGGGATCAAGAACTCATGCTAGCAGTTCTCGTCGCCGATAGAATCTCATCGACTCATCTTTTGGATATAACCTAGTTTATGTAAAAACTTTGGTCTAATTTCCTATCCTTGTAAATCTTAGACCTGTTAGGTCTTGATCTAGTCATAGTTCTGTCAAAATTTTTCCTATCTTGGTTGATGTAAGGCCTACTTTTAGGGCACTTTTTCCCAAACTTGTTACATCTGTAATTCTAGTATTATTGACAGATATCTAATCATATGGAAATTATTATCCAAATGCTATCATCTTCATTTAAACATACTATTCATTGTGTTGTTGGACTGTGGAGAGTTAGTCCATGAGTCACTCTCATTATTCATTTATTCTTATCAATGTTGCCATCTTTTTAAACGTATAGTTAAAAGACGCTGCCACGCAGAAACCCAAGGCGTAACCCTAATAACGAAACGCCAATACCACCACCTCCACCACCTCAACCTCCTAAACCACCTCCTCCTTTCAATGCCACTATGTTCCAGGCAGCCTTCACAGCAGCCGTAGCAGCTATTGTGTCAGCCATCAATACTCCTGCCCCTAGTGGATCGGGAACAGGTGCACATCCTTCCAACCATGGCGAGATCCATGGCCATCCCAGGGAATGCACCTACAAGGACTTTACAAATGCTAAACCCCAAAACTTCAATGGAACTGGTGGGGTTATGGTCTTAAGGCAATGGATTGAAAAGACGAAAGCGGTCTTTGAAATTTACGCCTGCCCGGAGGGCAACAAGGTCAAGTTTGCTACTTGTACCTTTTCTGACAGAGCACTAACTTGGTGGAATGGCCATGTTAAGTCTCTGACTATTGTGGTGGCAAATTCTATCAGCTGGGAGAACTAGAAAGCCATGCTGATGAGAGAGTACTGTCCTCGAGGGGAAATACAAAAACTCGAACAAGAACTCTGGGGTCTAGAAATGGTTGGTTCTGACATATCAACCTATACGAATAGATTTCGTGATCTGGCAATTCTATGCCCTGATATGGTTGCTCTCGAGAGCAAGAAAATAGAGAGATATATCTAGGGGCTGTCACTCCAGATCCAGTCAAGTGTGTTAGCATCCAAGCCTGTCACTTTTGACAGCGCCAAGGAGCTGGCACAATCTCTCATAGATCACAGAAACACCAGAACCCGACAATCCCTACACCCCAGCCACAAAAGGGAAACAACAACGACAACAAGAAGAAGGGGTGGAACAAGAGGAAAAGAGGAGCTTCGCAAGAATCCTCAAAGAGACAACAACTTGTGGCAATCAATGATGCCGCGGTAACTCCTGTTGTCCCTGCAAACCCCTTACCAGCAAAAATGTATGCTGGAAATCTTCCGAGATGAAACAAATGCAACTTCCATCACCACGGACTTTGCAGGGAAATGCAGTGCTCTAAGTGCAACAGGAAGGGGCATACAGCTCGTTTCTTCAAAATTCCAGTAGGTCCGACCGCCCAAGTTCCTAACGCTGGTGTGGGCCAAGCTTGCTACGGTTGTGGCGAGGTGGGCCACTACAAGGGGAACTGCCCTAAGACGGGGATGGCTGGCGGAGTAGGAAGAGTTATGGCCATAGGCCACGAGGAAGCCGTAGCTGATCCTACAATAGTTACTAGTACGTTTCTCCTCGATAAATCATATGCTTGCATACTTTTTGACAGTGGAGCAGAGAAAAGTTTTGTAAGTCATAAATTTGCATACCTACTTAAACAAAAACCATGTGCATTAGCTAAATCATTCACGGTAGAAATGGCAAACGGGAAAACGGAAAGTACTAATTGCATATATGTAGGTTGTACTTTAACTTTAGATGGTCATACTTTCAAGATAGACCTCATGTCGGTCGCAATTAAATGTTTCGACGTTATTATCGGCATGGATTGGTTGAGTCTTCTTCGCGCCGACATCATGTGCTTTGAAAAAGTAGCCCGTCTTAAACTTCCTAACAACAAAACCTTAGTTATCTATGGCGACAAACCTAGTACGAGCCTTCGCATCATTTCGTACATCCAAGATCAGAAGTGCTTACGAAAGGATTATCATGCATTCCTCTCACACATCGTCGATACAATTCAAGAAGTAAAAGACATTCAGAAGATCCCCAAAGTACGCGACTTTCCCGACATCTTTCCAGAAGAACTTCCTGGATTACCACCACAACGCCAAGTCAAGTTCAGAATCGACTTAGTGCTTAAGGCTACTCCAGTAGCCAAATCTCCTTACCGTCTGGCACCCGCAGAGATGCAGGAACTTTCCAGTCAGCTTAACGAACTTCTCAAGAAGGGATTCATTAGGCCAAGCTTCTCACCATGGAGAGCACCGGTCTTGTTCGTCAAGAAGAAGGATGGATCATTTCGTATGTGCATCGACTACAGGGAAATCAATAAGCTTACCATTAAAAATCGTTATGCCTTGCCCCGCATACACGATTTATTTGATCAACTTCAAGGAGCAACTACTTCTCGAAGATAGATCTACGATCCGGATATCACCAGCTATGAGTGCTAGAGGAGGATGTTCCCAAGACAGCCTTCCGAACTCGTTATGGACACTACGAGTTTGTAGTGATGCCATTCGGATTAACTAACGCACCCGCAATGTTCATGGATCTGATGAATAGGGTGTGTCGTCCTTACTTGGATCGGTTCGTCATCGTCTTCATTGATGACATACTCTTCTACTCTCGAAGTAAGGAAGAGCATAGTTAACATCTCCGCAGAGTCTTAGAAACATTACGATCGAAGAAGCTCTACGCGAAGTTCTGTAAGTGCGAATTTTGGATCCGACGATTCGAATTGTTGGGCCACGTTGTTAGCAAAGAGGGAATACACGTGGACCCTTCCAAAATCAAGGCCATTGATAACTGGTTAGCACCGAAGAAACCTACAAAAATTCGTCAATTTCTAGGTCTTGCTGGCTACTATCGCAGGTTTATTCAGAACTTCTCCCACATAGCGAAACCTCTTACGACATTGACCCAGAAGGGCGTGGCCTTTGACTGGGAAGAGAAACAGGAAAGACCATTCCAAACGCTCAAGTGAGCCTTGTGCACCGCACCAATAGTATCCCTCCCCGAAGGGATAGAAGACTTCGTTGTCTATTGCGATGCATCAAATCAAGGAATCGGATGTGCTCTGATGCAGTGAGGTAAGGTCATCGCCTATGCCTCGAGACAGCTGAAGACACATGAGGTTAACTACACCACCCACAATCTTGAACTAGGAGCAGTTGTGTTTGCTCTGAAGATCTGGAGACACTACCTATATGGTACAAAAAGCACGATCTTTACAGACCACAAAAGTCTACAACATATTTTTGACCAGAAGGAGCTAAACATGAGAAAACGACGGTGGGTCGAGCTACTCAGTGATTACGAATGCGAAATTCGTTATCATCCGGGTAAAGCCAACATAGTAGTTGATGCCCTAAGTCAGAAAGAATACTCTGGCCGTAGAGTTAAATTTTTTACTCTAACTATCCATTCACACTTGTCCACGCAAATTAAGGAGGATCAGCTCGACGCTTTGAAACCCGAAAATGTGGCAGGTGAATCCATGAGAGGGATGGATAAGAATTTAGAAGTCAAGGGTGAAGGAGCCTTATACCTCATGGATAGGATCTGGACACCGAAACACGGTGGCTTCAGAGACTTGGTCATGACCGAGTCACACAACACTTGTTATTCTGTCCACCCAGGTTCAGATAAGATGTATCTAGATCTTAAAAGGTTATACTGGTGGCCGAACATGAAAGCAGATATTGCTACCTTCGTAAGTAAATGCCTTACTTGCGCGAAGGTAAAGGTCGAATACCAGAAACCCTTCGGTCTTCTGCAGCAACCGGAGATACCAGAATGGAAGTGGGAGCGGATCACTATGGACTTCATAACCAAGTTTCCCAAGACAACGGGTGGACTTGATACCATATGGGTCATCGTTGACAGATTGACCAAGTCTGCACACTTCCTACCCATCAAAGAAACCGACAAAATGGAGAAACTTACGAGAACCTACATTAGGGAGATTGTACGATTACACGGTGTTCCCATATCCATTATCTCGGAAAGAGATAGTAGATTCACTTCGAGGTTCTGGCAGTCGTTGCAAAGTTCCCTAGGAACTAGGCTGGACATGAGTACAACCTACCATCCATAGACCGACGGACAAATTGAGAGAACTACCCAAACCTTAGAAGATATGTTGCGAGCCTGCGTGATTGACTTTGGGAAAGCTTGGGATACTCATTTACCCCTTGTTGAATTTTCCTACAACAACAGTTATCACACGAGCATAAAGGCAGCTCCATTCAAAGCCCACTATGGCCGAAAGTGCAGATCCCCTCTATGCTGGGCTGAGGTGGGTGATACCCAGTTAGCTAAGGGATGAGTTACCGAAAGCACTCTCACGGGTCCGGAGATCATTCGGGAAACGACAAAGAAGATCGTTCAAATTCGTGAACGATTGAAAGCCTCTAGAGACCGAAGAAAAGCTACGCTGACAAGCGAAGGAAACCATTGGAATTTGTTGGGTAGCGTAGCTTTTTGATGTATTGCGTCCATTGGGCTCGGTTAATAGTCCAAGTTTTGTTACTCCGGTTTGGGCCTGTCCAACCGTGAGCTGATAGGGTTTAATATAAATATATATGCTTGCATGCATATTAGGTTAATGATTTAGAAAACGATTGATAGCAATTACGATAGATTACAGATTATTTCTTCGTCGTTCTTGTAAACCCTAAATCCTCTACAGTAGAAGTTCTTTATCGAGCTCTGCTGAGGATTGTTGATTAATCATTCGACATTCTACGATCTATACTTGAGTTGTTTACAGTTTTCATATTCATCACTTTACCTGTTATAAAGATCCAAACGATCTTCGAGTTAATTTTTTAACTCATCAATTGGTATCAGAGCAGGAGGCTGTGTAATTCATACACTTCTTTTCTGTGAAAAAGGTTTTGATTAGGGTTATTCCGCATTTACTGATATTTATTGAGCCGTCATCCCATAATTGACGTAACTCGATATTTATTGTTTTGCCCTAATTTAATACATTACAAGTCTGATCTTTTAACAGGTTATTCGATCAAGCATGGACGAGTCGCAATCCAATCCAATTAATATTTCGAACAGCATTGGATCAACAACGAAGATTCCCATCCTTTACACCCACGATTATGAAGTCTGGGCACATCACTTTGAAGACTATGTTATAGGATCTGAGGACAATGGATGATGGGTTTTAGCCATAAGAACTTTCCTATGTGCGCATGCAAAACCCTAATGCTCGGATCTAGGCTTTCTAATTAAACATGCTTTGAATCCAAGACTTCTAATAACTATTTAGGCTAAATAACAACATTGAAACAGATCTAGAATCATACCTTTGAATTCCTTGTTGACCTTGTTGTCTTGGAGCTTCTAAAGTCACAAATGTCACTCCTCTAATGGCTTACAAACACCAAAGCAAGAAGGATGATTTAAGAGAGAGGAGAGGGAAGGAATTTCGACCAGAGGTTCCTTACTTTAGGTCAACTGTCGAATTCCATCAGCCATAGGGTCTGTTTATACTTGTAGACTCCTTAAGGGTTACAACCTAAACCCTAATTGGATAATCTTCTCTTAAGGCTATCCAAATCCATTCCTAGATAACCCATATGGACGATTTTAGCTATCCTATATCTCTTAGAATTCATCCAAAGAATATCCCAATGGATTTTCAGTCTAAAGTTTAACTATCAAACAATTGACAGTTTATACCCCTTTATTTAATTAACTTCTTTAAGTCACCAAATTAATTCTAATTAATTCTATGACTTATATTAATCAAATAACAACATATTATTCATTATATTATTCCCATAATATATTAATAATATTTACTCTCTCTTATTAAATCATCCTATCAAGTTGCTATGGTGAAGGCAACCCAAAAGGACCATGCACAACCGGATCAAATACTTGCCTAATATAGTTACAGCCTTAGACACTATTCCAACAGTCTCCCACTTGGATAAGTCTAGTAACTATACAAGTACAATTCGGTTTGCAATCGTAGCTCTCAAAGACGCTGTCAAACTCTGATCTAATCAATCTTGTCATTTAGATAAGGGATCGTACAGTCCTCTGTTAGATATCATGCTGACAATCCTATGGAATGGTTAGTCAAGAATTTAGGTTTCTCGATCTCTGATTTATTTGACATAGAACTTAATCGAACACATCAATTCAGTTCTGACCGGGCCTGGCACATAAGTCAAATCAAATCATCGAGCGGCCGAGATATCGCTTTTACCTTCTTAGATAAAAGTTACAGATAAACTTCGACTTATATGCATTTACTTATTCATTAACCAGCTATTCACAACATTGCGTTTTATAACACCGAGTTACTGATGCGTTTTCGCATTATCAATGTACAACCAATTAACAAATAACAAACCATATATCTAGGTTTTAAGACTATATGATATTATCGTCTTGCGATCACCCATTTATATCTTATTCCATAAGGTGATTCCAGCAAGCGCGGGTTTGTTCCAATGCTCAAAACTAGTTCATAAGCACTCATGAACGTTGCAGCAACCCTTTGCTATGTCTAACACCATTTAGACAATCTACACACCAATTCATGACAATCTTCATTCATATCTACTTCCAACATATGAACGATTGTGGGCAATTTGAACAATTCTATTATTCCTAATAATTTCAATTATTCTGGAAGTCAAAACATGCAAAGTGAAACAATAGTTAAACAATTAACATAAGACAGTAACATTACTCATAAATAAAACTCCTTTATTTAATCATCAAATGTTAATTACATTTATCTATTACACGTTTCTATTACTATCTAATCTATGCTAATATCATCCTTCAGCCCAATACTCCTAGCATGCTGTAAGTGCTTAACCCTACTCAGTCCCTTCGTAAGCGGATCTGCTGGGTTATCTTCTGATGATATCCTCTTTACTACGAGTTTTCCTTCTTCTACACGATGTCTAATGAAGTGATATTTCTGTCGATATGTCTTGATCTACCATGATCCCTCGGTTCCTTGGTCAAGGCAACCGTGCCTTCGTTATCATAGAAAATCTCCATGGGCTCCTTTATGGCAGGTACGACTCCAAGATCACCGATGAAGTTCTTTAGCCATATTGCCTCCTTCGACGCTTCGCTCACTGCAATGTACTCTGATTCGCACGTTGAATCAGCTACGGTCTCCTGCTTGGAACTCTTCCATGTCACTGCTCCTCCATTTAGGGTAAAGACCCAGCCCGACTGCGAACGATAATTGTCCCTGTCGGTCTGAAAACTGGTGTCACTATACCCTCGCACCTTCAAGTCATCACTCCCTCCGAGGACTAAGAACCATTCCTTCGTCCTCCGAAGGTACTTAAGGATATTCTTCACCGCAATCCAATGTGCTTTGCCAGGATTCCCTTGATATCTACTAACCATGCTCAAAGCGAAGGCTACATCAGGGCGAGTACAAGTCATAGCGTACATGATTGAGCCAACTGCGGAAGCGTATGGTACTCGGCTCATTTCTGCTATCTCAGCTTCGGTACTCGGACTTTGAGTCTTACTCAACTTCGCATTACTTTGTATTGGTAATTCTCCCTTCTTTGAGTTTTCCATACTAAAACGTTTCAGTACCTTCTCCAAGTAAGTGTTCTGACTAAGTCCAATTAGTCTCTTACTTCTTTCTCTCACTATCCTTATTCCTAAAATGTAAGAAGCCTCTCTGAGGTCCTTCATAGCGAAGCACTTCCCGAGCCAGGACTTAACTTCCTGCAAAGTCGGGATGTCGTTTCCTATGAGTAATATGTCATCGACATATAGAACGAGGAAGCTTACTATACTCCCACTGGCTTTGACATATACACAAGACTCGTCTTCACTTCGTACAAATCCAAACTCTTTGACTTTCTCATCAAAGCAAAGATTCCATCTGCGAGATGCTTGCTTAAGTCCATAAATGGACTTCTCAAGCTTACACACTCTATTCGGATGCTTCGGATCCACAAACCCCTCGGGCTGAGCCATGTAAACGTCCTCAGCCAACTTCCCGTTAAGGAAAGCGGTCTTGACATCCATTTGCCAAATCTCATAATCATGAAATGCGGCAATAGCTAGCATCACTCTAATAGATTTAATCTTCGCAACTGGTGAGAAGGTTTCATCATAGTCAACTCCAGGAGTTTGAGTAAAGCCCTTCGCAACCAATCGTGCTTTATATGTGTGCACGTTTCCATCCACGTCGGTCTTCTTCTTGAAGATCCATTTGCACCCAACGGTCTTACGTCCGGGCACATAATCAACCAAATTCCAAACTTGGTTATCATACATGGATTGGATCTCGCTATCCATTGCCTCTTTCCATTTTGCAGACTCCGGGCCTGCCATGGCTTCCTTATAGCTATTAGGTTCATCAAGATTTATTAGTGTACTATCACTAATATACGTGTCCCCTCCGGTAGTAATATGAAGGCCATAAAACTTGGGATGAACTCTAACTCTATCGGAACGTCTAAGAGGTAAGGATTCGTCAATTGGTTCAACCGGAGTTTCCTCCTCGGGTTGAGTGCCAGCGGTAGAGGTTCCTTCATCTATCGATTCTTGAATCTCTTCAAGTTCGATTTGCCTCCCACTGTCTCCTTGGCTTATGAGTTCTCGCTCTTGGAAAACTCCTCTCCTCGCAACGAAGACAACATTGTCCTTCGGTCTATAGAAGAGATATCCAAACGATGTCTGCGGGTAGCCGATGAAAATACATCGCTCACTTCGAGGTTCAAGCTTGTCGTGAGTATCTCGTCTTACGAAAGCCTCGCAACCCCAAACCTTGATATGTGCCAACGAGGGAGCTTTCCCTGTCCTCATCTCGTGAGGTGTTTTGGCAACCTTCTTGGTAGGGACTCGGTTAAGGATATGGGCGGCAGTCTCTAAGGCATACCCCCAAAAAGAGATTGGTAGTGAAGCACGACTCATCATAGAGCGAACCATATCCAATAAGGTTCGATTACGCCTTTCTGCCACACCATTCAACTGCGGTGTCCTAGGAGGCGTCAATTGCGAAACTATTCCACACTCCTTGAGATAATTGTGGAATTCAAGACTTAGGTACTCTCCTCCTCGATCGGATCGAAGCATCTTGATTTTCCTGCCCAATTGATTCTCCACTTCATTCTTGAACTCTTTGAACTTTTCAAAGGTTTCTGACTTTTGCTTGATTAAGTAGATATACCCATATCTACTATAGTCATCGGTAAAAGTCACGTAGAAGCGGTTCCCATCCTTCGTGGTTGATCTAAACGGTCCACATACATCGGTATGTATTAGGTCCAATAGACCTTCGCCCCTTTCACATGTACTCGTGAAGGGTGATTTAGTCATCTTACCAAGCAAACAAGACTCACATGTGTCATCTTCCCTAAGGTCGAATGATTCCAACACTCCATCCTTTTGGAGTTGGGCTATGCGTTTCTTGTTGACATGTCCAAGACGACAATGCCACAAGGATGCTTTATCCATACTAGTGGAAGAATCAATATTCAAAACATCATTTCCTAAGTTATCAACAATCATAACAGTTTCATATATTCCATTACATGGTATAGCTTCAAAGTAAAAGACACCATTTAGATAAGCCAAAATAGAACCATTCTCATTATTAAAAGAAAATCTAAATCCTTGTCTATATAAACCATGAAATGAAATGATGTTTCTTGCCATTTCTGGTGAATAGCAACAATTGTTCAAATCTAAAACCAAACTATTCCTAAGCACTAAAGAATACACTCCAATCTTGGTTACAGGCGACGATCTTCTGTTCCCCATGATTAGATTGATCCTTCCTTGCTCCACATCCCTACTTCTTCTTAGTCCCTGCACATTAGAACAAATGTGATAACCACAACCGGTATCAAGGACCCAAGAAATAGCATGATTAGAATCGTTAGATTTAATTGCGTATATACCTGCGAAAGATGGCTTGATCTTTCCTTCTTTGATTGCTTGCAGGTACTCTGGGCAGCTTCTCTTCCAATGTCCTATCTTGTGGCAGTGGTGGCACTCTGCCTCCTTCGGGTTAGGACAGGGCTTAGCAGGATCAACTTTGGTCCCACTAGAAGAGGCACCATCTCGGGCTTTGACCTTGCGATAGTTCTTCGATGAAGCCTTCCTCTTCTTTCCCTTTCCTTGACCAATAGCCAAGACAGGAGCAGCAGGTGGATTGGGAGTCGGTGCAGCATACTTGTCGTTGAAGTTGCTCTCAGCAACCCTCAAGAGACCTTGGAGCTTGCTTAGGGTGACCTCCTCTTTGTTCATGTGGTAGGTCATCCTAAACTGGTTGTACATCGGAGGCAAAGAGTGAAGCACCATGTCGATCGCCAAGTCTTCCCCGAAGTCAACATTTAACTTGCGAAGGCGGTCGACATACCTTTGCATCTTTTGCAAGTGCACGGTAAGAGATTCTCCATGACCCATCTTCGCGGAAATCATGTCAGTGAAAATCTCATACCGCTCTTGTCTCGCGTTTTGGTGGTACCTCTCCAATAAGTCTTGGTGCATCTCGTACGGGTACATGTCCTCGTAAGACTTTTGGAATTCGGAGTTCATGGTAGCAATTATGATGCAATGTACCTTCGTTGCATCTCGCTCATGAGTTTCAAAGGCGGTGATTTCGGCTGGAGTAGCGATTTCGGTGTTGATTTTCTCGAGCTTCTCATCAAGGACATACTCCTTGTCCTCATAGCGAGCAATGGTTCGAATGTATCTTATCCATTCACTAAAGTTCGTTCCATCGAAAGTGACCTTTTGGCAAAGGCTCATCAACGTGAAAGAACTAGCAGCAGCGTTGTTTGCGTTCGACATCTATAATTAGAAAAGGACAAAGATAGATTAGAATATGAATCCCTAATTATCACCCAATAAGAAAAATTAGGGCTAGGATCCAACAATGACATTTACATATTAGAAAAGGGATGCCGTAATCTAACATGCAAATAAATTGAAGGTAAGTGAATGACGATTCACTAATTCTCCATCACAAAACCTAAACTATTAGTCCTAAGTGTTTTTGAGAATTCCTAGGTTCGGATGAGATTCATTGAAACTATTCAATGGCATGTTTAAATCTCGATATGCCCCTCTAGTTTGTGACTGGGATGCCGAGGATCACAAAGCAGGTGTGAATTACCATGCAAATTCACATGGTGCCTTCATTGTAACGATCACCTATTCGATGTGCCGGTAAACCACACACGCTCCATCGAACTATGATATACAATGAATCACCCTTTGCCACCTTCGCTTAGAACCATTTAGTGTGCCGATAAACCACACACGCTCCACTAACTTCTTAGCAAGGTGCAAAGTGTAATTTCATGGGATTGCATCAATTCACTTTTCCTAAAGTAACTAAGATTGGGAATTTTAAACTACCCGTTCGGCTAACGACCCTCCACCAATCAAGCAAGCGGTGGGTGTGAGTGTACACCCATTAAGCGCCATTTTATAGGCCGCAACCTTATACCCACCTTATAGATCGACTTCGTGAATGAGGCCTACTAACGGTAAGACTAGCATTAAGTTATATATATATATATATATATATATATATATATATATATATATATATATATATATATTATACTAGTAATATCATATTAGTATAGGGTTGTATTTTAAACCTTTTAAAATCTAGGGTTTTGAAATTTAAGTTGTCTAAATTAAAACTTTTAATCATAAATATAAATTTCAAAACTTGAGGGCAAGTTTTAAACATTTAAAACATGGAGGATCAAATAACAAATAATTCCAATTAACAATTAATATCCTAATTATCTATATTTGATTTAATTCAAGATTTCTTTTAAGATAAATACCAAAATAATCAAAATAATTAATTAATTATCATATAAGAAAATTAAATATTTAATTAGTTGATAATTACCTTTAACTAGATCAAGATAATTGTTATATTTATCAAAAAATCGGATTTATGTTGATCTATTATGATTAAGGTAAGTTTCCATAAGATAATTACAAAGAAATCCCAAATCTGGTCATTCCTGACGCCTGGACTCGCCGAGTGCACAAAGGGACTCGCCGAGTCAGGCCTACTCGCCGAGTCCACTTTGAGATTCGCCGAGTCCATGACTCAGAAACCAAAAATCGAATTTTGCAGGTTTGTTTCAGTTAATCAAGCAACAATTTAAAGAAAACCAAGCTAGGCTCTGATACCACTGATGGATTTTAGCCATAAGAACTTTCCTATGTGCGCATGCAAAACCCTAATGCTCGGATCTAGGCTTTCTAATTAAACATGCTTTGAATCCAAGACTTCTAATAACTATTTAGGCTAAATAACAACATTGAAACAGATCTAGAATCATACCTTTGAATTCCTTGTTGACCTTGTTGTCTTGGAGCTTCTAGAGTCACAAATGTCACTCCTCTAATGGCTTACAAACACCAAAGCAAGAAGGATGATTTAAGAGAGAGGAGAGGGAAGGAATTTCGACCAGAGGTTCCTTACTTTAGGTCAAGTGTCGAATTCCATCAGCCATAGGGTGTGTTTATACTTGTAGACTCCTTAAGGGTTACAACCTAAACCCTAATTGGATAATCTTCTCTTAAGGCTATCCAAATCCATTCCTAGATAACCCATATGGACGATTTTAGCTATCCTATATCTCTTAGAATTCGTCCAAAGCATATCCCAATGGATTTTCAGTCTAAAGTTTAACTATCAAACAATTGACAGTTTATACCCCTTTATTTAACTAACTTCTTTAAGTCACCAAATTAATTCTAATTAATTCTATGACTTATATTAATCAAATAACAACATATTATTCATTATATTATTCCCATAATATATTAGTAATATTTACTCTCTCTTATTAAATCATCCTATCAAGTTGCTATGGTGAAGGCAACCCAAAAGGACCATGCACAACCGGATCAAATACTTGCCTAATATAGTTACAGCGTTAGACACTATTCCAACAATGGATACCTCATCTGGGAAGCAATCGTTTCTGGACCTTTCGCTCATTCAGCAACTTCAAGGATTATTAAAACTCAGAAGGAGTATAATGATCTTTTGAAAGACGTTAAAGATATTGCTCAAGACGAAAAAGATAAATTTCAGTGCAATATCAAAGCGTTGAGATTAATCAGATTCGCTCTTCAATCCGATACTTTCAGGTTGGTGAGTTCATGCACGACTGCAAAAGAAATATGGGACAGGCTACGAGAATTGTATTCTATGGACGAAGATCTTGAACACTCTATTCAAACCTTACTCTTGTCTGAGTTTGGTGAATTCAAGCAGGGGGCCGAAGAGACCGTGACTCAAACGTTCGATCGCTTCAATCATCTTCTTAGCAAGATGATTAAACATGACATTGAAAGGAAGCTTATTGAGCAGAAGGTTACGTTTTTGAATGGCCTCAGATCTGAGTGGAGAGTTGTTGTGTCCACTGTTAAAGCGCATGAGCAATTTAAATCCTACTCTTTGGCGAAACTGGTAGGCATCCTGAAATCTCAAGAAAAGATCGTGTTATAGGAGAAGAGTGTGGTCTCAAGCTTGGGTTCGTTGGCTCTTTTGTCCAAAAGCAAAGCGGTGATGAAAGAAGATGATCTCAACTTGGAGGACTACGACCTCACTTCTGAAGACTATGCCATGATGGTGTCAAACCCCAAGAGGTTCATCAAGAAAAGATTTCCCACAAATAAGAATAGAAATTGGCAGGGAAGTTATAGTTCTGAAAAGGTCAAAGATGAACCGAAGGCAGAAGAATCAAAGAAGGAACCGAAAGCTGAAGGAGATTCGGGAGTGAGCTGCTATTACTGTGGAGGAAAGAACCACTATGCAAAAGATTGCGTCCTAAAGAAAATGACAGAAATGGATGACGAAAAGGATGAAGAAGCTTTGTTGCAGAGAAAGCTGGATGAGATCAGGAAGAAGAAATCTACTGCTAACCCTTCTATGAATGCTTTAATTATGCAGGGTTCGGTAGCGGATGATGAGTTCGGTGGCGTGCAGGTCTGGTCAACCGACTCTGAAGATAATGAAGTGAGGAAGCCTTCTCATGGAAAGGCTTATGTGGCGAAAGATGAGGGCAGCGGTGGAAAATGCTTGATGGTGACAGACGTGTCTCAGATGAGGGGATACAACACAGATAGTGGGAACGGAGACGCAAAGGAGCGAGAGGACTTGTGCTTCACAACAAAACCGCTCAGCGTGTAGTTCAACGAGCTTGATGAACTGATCAAGAAGGCACAATCCGTTTTTGTTTCATTCAAAGTCCCACAATGCTCATACGAAAAAGAATTAAAAAATGTTAATTCAAGAATCTCTCATCTAGACAGTAGTTTAACTCAAACTCGAGTCACCAATTCTAACCTAACTGACCAAATAAGCAGGGTGTCTTCGAAGAGTGAGGAACGGAGAATGTGGATCGAACTGAAGGAGTCGGAGTTAATCAAAACCAAAGATGAAAACATTTATTTGCAAAGAGACAATTTAAAGCTTTTAAAACAGAGAAATGTTTTTTGTTTGATTGCTAAACGTCTTTATACTAATATCACTCAGCTTCATTTGGACTGTGAAATAGGACAAAAGATTCATCGCATGATTTTACCCTTCCTTGAGTTTAAGGAGGATGAAATTGATGCTGAAGCGTATAATTGTGAAAGTATTATTTCGTCTGAGGAAGTTAATCTGACGTATATGTATGGACTGGACAAAATTGAATCTTTCATTAAGTCCAAGGACCATAAGGACATGCTTAAAAACCTTTTGGATGAAAATGATAAACTGAAACTGAGGACCGAAACCATAAAAAAATTTGACTCATTGAACGCCAACTTGAGCTCAGACAATAAAATTGATGTTGAAAATGCATCTGAGCTTAATGAGGACGACAATATGAGTGAAATTTCTGTAGAGGACACAGTTGATTGCTCATAATTTGTCAAGAGCGAACCCGAAAACCACAAGAATCTCATCTTGGAAAATTCAGTGGAGTTTGCTCGTTTGTCCTAAAAAAAGTCCCCGATCCTTGCAGAGAAGGCAGTCGTATATCAAAAGGTTAGAACTACTCCAAATCAGGTGTATAAGGTCACAGGCATAACCGAACATCAGACTGCTAAACTCACAGCAATTGTAAAAGAAGACAATGCTGATGGATGCGACGAGTTCTTCTGGTCAGCTCCAATTGACAATGCTGATGAAACGGTAGGTCTGTCTGAAAGAACTTCACGGAAAAGCAAAGGCAGATATGTGCCAGAACCTTTAAATAAGCCTGACAGCTTCGATGTGCCAAGTACTAGTGGTACAAAAGATATTCCTCAAGAAAAAGGAATTCCTGCAAAAGAAGTCACTCCTTTAAGCGAAACATCATCAGTTCAGAGTGAACCAGCTAAAGAGAAACCAAAACCAAAAGCCAATATCCATCATCAACCGAAGTAGATGAGAAATCAAAAACAGCAAAGGAATCAGAGATACAAGAAGAATCTCTCTGAAAGAAAACAGTTTTGGCAATCTCAAAATGCCTATTTCTCACATCATGACAGGAACTTAAAGTCAGAGAAAAGTCCTGTTGAATCACAAGAGAGCAACAACAACCGAAAGCAGAGGTTCGGTTTAGAAAACAACATCAACCGAAAGCAAAGGTTCGGTTCAGAAAACAACATCAACCGAAAGCAAAGGTTCGGTTCAGAGAACAAAAGAGATCAAGGTTCGGTCCCACTAATGATCAAAAGCAAAAAGGTCACCTAGAATCTCAAGTCAAGCAACCATCTCAGTCTAAGTTTTCTCATTCTAACTCTTCTAATTCTTCAAACTCTTCTAATTCCTCTCCACCTCGTTCTAAATTCCATTATGTTCATTCTCAAAAACCTCAATCATCAACTGAAGCGAAAGGAAAATCGAAGGTTTCATCAGTTAAACCAGAGTCCAAACCAAAAGCAACGAATCCCAATAAAATTAAAGTATTCACCATCAAAAAGAAAGATGAAACAACACTAATAAAAAGAACATATCTTGTTGACATCTCTCTTACTATTCCTGTTCCTGTGAAAGGCTCACGAGGACCCAAGAAACTTTGGGTTCCTAAATCTTCTTGATTTTTGCAGGTTATCAGTGACGAGCAGTTTGACGAAGAATGGTACATTGACAGTGGCTGCTCGCGTCACATGACAGGAAGGAAGGAAGAGCTAAGGGAATACAGATCTCTTTCAAATGGTGGAAATGTCAAATTCGGGAACAACTCCTTCGGCACCATAAAAGGCTATGGAATGATTACAAACGGTGATTTCACGATTAGAAAGGTTGCATACGTGGAAGGACTACAACATAACCTCATCAGTGTGTCTCAGCTAGTTGGAGGTACCGGTCTCAAAGTTTCATTCGACGATGAGGGTTCTGAAATAATTGAGAAGAAGACGAAAAGAGTTATTCTCAAATCGGAGCGTAAAGGTGAAATGTTTCCCCTGAACCTCAAACCTATCAAAGGGAACCCAGCTATCTGCCTGTTATCCAAAGCACAATCTGACGAAAGCTGGTTGTGGCACCGAAGGCTCTCTCATATCAACTTCAAAGACATCAATAAACTTGTCACTGGAGGTCATGTTCGAGGTCTTCCAATGCTTAAGTACGATAGAGAACATTTATGTGCTGCATGTGAAATGGGGAAGCAGAGTCGTCAAAGTCATCCATCTATTATAAACACTAAAGTTGTTGAACCACTCGAGTTACTTCATATTGATTTGTGTGGTCCATCATCTATCGAAAGTATCGGTGGTAGAAAGTACATTCTTGTTATTGTTGATGACTTTTCGCGTTTTACATGGGTGTTCTTTCTGAAGCAAAAATCTGAAGCGACTCTCAAAATGAAGACGTTCATTAAGCAGGTTGAAGTACAGCTGAAGAAAGTCGTTCGCAACATCAGGAGCGACAATGGGCTGGAGTTCAAAAATAAAGAATTCGAAGAATTCTTGGCCGAAAAGGGAACCAGTCATAACTTCTCAGCTCCCTACACTCCTCAACAAAACGGGATTGTCGAAAGACGAAACCGATCTTTGTGTGAAGCAACCCAAACCATGCTAAGTTTCGCTTCCTTACCTTTATATTTTTGGGCTGATGCTATTTCTGCTGCTTGTTTTACACAAAACAGGTCATATCTCAATAAGCGTTTCACTCTCACTCCTTATGAGATCATCAACAACAGGAAGCCAAATGTCAAGTTTTTCCATGTATTCGGTTCATGGTGTTTCATCTTCAATTCTAAAGAACACCACAACAAGTTTGATGTCAAAGCCGACGAAGGGATATTATCTGGGATATTCTCTAACTTCTAAAGCGTACAGGGTATTAAACAAGCGCTCGAGGAAAATAGAAGAAACTTATTACGTGACTTTTGATGATAGCTATGTCAAAAAGCTAAAGGCCAACGAAGACACAGCTGGAGAAATCTTTCCCCAAACTGGCCAAGTCTTAGCCTCAATCGCAACCCTCTTTGAGAAGTTCGTCGAGTTATTTGATGAACCAGAGAAGGCAACTCTCTCAGAAGCCAACGCAGCTGACAACAAGGTAGATCATCTGAAGCAACTTATCGATGATGCTGCAAAGAGAATGAATGAAGGAGGATCAAGTTCTGACGACCCTCCACAAAACAATGCTTCAGTCGAGGGGGAGGATCCGCCATCATCATCACAGCCGAACTCACATGTTGAGGGGGAGAACAATTGTCAAGCTGCTCCCGAACGCACTTTATCAACCGAAAGTACCACACCAACCGAAAGTGCCTCACCACCCGAAGGTGCATAAACACCCGAAAGCTCAGCACCAGACATACAAGACATTCCTGAAAGCTCATCTGTCGAGGGGGAGCATGCCGATATGCTTTATGACGATGAAAGTCCATCCGAACCAGAAGAGACGCTAAACGCTGAATTGGATCCAACCTTTGATCCAAACTACCCTCCTCTCGTCAAATGGACCAGAGATCATCCTGTCTCTCAAGTTGTTGGGGATGTATCTGAAAAGGTTCTGACCCGATCACAACTCAAGGCAAAACAAACTTCCTTGTTCTCAAAAGTAGAATTTTGTATGTTCAACTCCTTCGTCTCAAAAGTTGAACCAAAGACAGTTAACACTGCTCTTGATCACTCCGATTGGGTTCAAGCTATGCAAGACGAACTGAATGGATTCGAAAGGAACAAAGTTTGGCGACTAATTCCAACTCCTCCAGATGCCTCAGTTGTTGGTCTTAAATGGGTCTTCCGGAACAAAATGGACAAAGAAGGGAATGTGATACGAAACAAAGCTCGTCTGGTTGTGAAAGGATACTGTCAGGAGGAAGGAATTGACTATGAAGAGACTTTCGCTCCTGTTGCTAGGCTGGAATCCGTTAGAATCTTTCTTGCCTATGCTGCACACAAAAACTTTGAAGTCTACCAAATGGACGTTAAGTGTGCATTTCTCAATGGTGAACTTGAAGAAACAGTGTACGTGGAGCAACCTCCTGGATTCGTAAATGAAAGGTATCCTAATCATTGTTATATTTTGGACAAAGCCGTGTATGGACTGAAACAAGCTCCGAGAGCCTGGTATGAAACGCTAACAAAGTTTTTAAAGATGTCGAAATTCAAACAAGGTTCGGTTGACCCAACCTTCTTTCGTAAGAAGGAAGGTAACCACCTTATGATTGTTCAAATTTACGTCGATGATTTCATCTTTGGCTCTACGAATCCCAGCTTAACGGCTGAATTCAGAAAGCTGATGGAGACTAAATTTGAAATGAGCTCAATGGGTCCAATTAACTTTTTCCTTGGTTTAAATATTAGACAGGGATCCGAAGGCATCTTTATCAATCAGGAAGCTTACACGAAGACCCTTCTAGAAAAATTTGGCATGATGGGAGAGTCAAAGGTCAAAGTTCCAATGGCGTTCGACACCAAGCTCACTCCATCCTTGGATAAACCGGCAGTTGATATTACACTTTATCGCCAAATGATCGGTTCTCTGATGTATCTTACTGCTAGCAGGCCTGACATAATGTTCTCTTTTTGTTACTGTGCTTGATTTCAGGCGAACCCACGCGAACCTCACATGCTTGCAGTGAAGAACATTCTACGGTATCTCAAGCGAACTACCTCTTTAGGTCTATGGTATCCATCCAACTCGGGCTTCTTCGTTCAGGCCTACTCAGATGCAAACCTTGGAGGTTGTGGACTAGACAGGAAAAGCACCACAGGCGGCTGCCAATTCCTTGACGGGAAGTTGGTTAGCTGGCAATCAAAGAAACAAACGTGTGTATCTTTGTCTACAGCTGAAGCAGAATACATTGCAGCTGCATCCTATACTTCTCAAGTGATTTGGATCCAGAGTCAACTCAGAGACTATGGACTTAATATGAAAAAGATCCCACTATATTGCGACTCTGAAAGTGCAATTAGGATTTGTCATAACCCAGTGCAACACTCCACGACTAAGCACATAGCACTGAGGTATCACTTCATTAAAGATCATGTGGAAGATGGAAATGTTGAAATTCACTTTGTTAGAACCACTGATCAACTGGCTGATGTCTTCACCAAAGCCCTTCCTGAAGCGTCGTTCAACAAATTCTACAAGGGCTAGGAATGATGGAATCAAAGTCAGTACCACAAACTACCTCTCAATCACAAACATAAGAAGCGAAATAGACCGAACGTTCAGGTTCAGTTGGATCATCTGCCTCTCGCTCATCAACTGAAGGTAGTTTTCTTAGTTGTAAATTTCATATACGATTGTTTTAAAATTATTTATTTTATTGTCAAAAGTATTTCCTTTTTGAAAATCTAATTTCTTCGGTAACCGAAATCAACCGAACGCTCGGGTTCAGTTTTTCAAAATTTTTCAAAACCGAAACCAACCGAACGCTCGGGTTCGGTTTTTCAAAATTTTTCAAAACCGAAACCAACTGAATGCTCGGGTTCGGTTTTTCAAAATTTTTCAAAACCGAAACCAACCGAACGCTCGGGTTCGGTTTTTCAAAATTTTTCAACACCGAAACCAACCGAATGCTCGGCTTCGGTTTTTCAAAATTTTTCAAAACCGAAATCTACCGAACGCTCGGGTTCGGTTCCAAAGTTTTTTTTTTATCTTTTTATTTTCTTTCTCAGTCTTATATATATATATATATATATATATATATATATATCAAAACAAAAAAATTCCAAAAATATTTCTTTTCTTCTAATATCATAAACTCCAAAAATATTTTGTTCTTTATTTACTTTTTGACTTTAATTTTATTTGTGTGTTTGTTTATGGGGAAATTGTCGAATTAGTTAAGTGTCCCTAGAAGCATGCTGCTGTATGTGCCCAAAGCCTCATCAGATTCTGAATAATAGCCTTATTGACTTGGTATACACAAACCTTGTCTTCCCAATTAGGCTATCTCATTTATTCTAATCGTGAGCTACCTAACTCTCTTCTCACATGAGATAAGAGTTTTCTACTTGGTCCTATTTTTTATAGCAGAGGTACTTTAATTTCTTACACCATCTCCATTGCATTTCTCCATTAAATTCGTTTCACAAACGTAACCCTTGAGACTCTCAGAAATTACCACTGAGATTTATGGTTACTCCAAAAACTATGTTTATGATCTTAGTTTCGTGCGACTACGAGCTGAGTGAAACCCAAAATTCAATACCCAATCTGAATTGACGGTGAACAATTAATTTGCTCTAGTTTTCACTAATGTCTTGACGGACGTATCTTCATAAAGTCTCAAATTTTTCTTTTGTGTGATTCCTATGAAATTGTTAAAAACCATAACATTTCTTCCTTTGGGATCCAGTTTTTTTTTTTTTTTTGTTGAGATTTTATATTTCCCAGCCACTTTAAAATTATTTCAAACCTACTTGTTCAACGGACTACACTGGTCTCACAAGTAGTTTGTTCACTTTCTATCTTATTTCAAGATTTTTGGACTGTTGAATCAAAGCAAAAGCCACCCTAAAAAGCTTAATTAAAAGATGCCTTTCAACACTTCTTAATAGGTGTTTGATCGTTATTCAACGGGAAACCACATTAACACTTTAAGGTCTTTCTTGACTTTGAAGGATGAGATTCGTGCCTGGGATCATTTGTTTCATGTCTTTATTGACATCACACTTTTTCCTAAAAAGGATTGTTTTATTTCTTTTCTTTTACACTCTTAGCACGAAAATCTTTGATTTTCCAAAATTCTAGTTCTAATAATTACAGGCTTTTTCATTGGATTGGTGGTTAATTATAAGTTGTGGTCAATTTTCATCCACGTGGGCGTATTATTCAAAAGATGTTGTTACAGGGATAAGATGAAGGGTTGTTGACTCAGAAAGAGTCTAATTGATTTGATTTCAAACGGCGGTAAAAAGGGAACGCGTGCAAATTTGAAACGTCCAATCTTCAAATGCCGTTGCAGACGCGTGTGCGAATTTGAAACGGTTCTTCTCTAAAAAGCACTGAAAGGGCGCGTGTGAATCTGAAACGATTTCTATCCAACCGGCGCTTGATGGGAGGCGTGTTCTAAGGAATCTTACACTCTCTCTCATGCATGATCATTGGTTTCCCTAACTGTCACGCATCAGTCAAATTCCGAAAAAACCCTTCGTATTTCGATAGAAGATTTGGGAAGATTTTTCTCTCTCCTTAAACCCCAGTATAAAAGGCGACATCATCTACCATTTACCTCTTTACTGCAATCAAGAATCCCAGAGCGCAAGAATTCCCTGAACCCTAACTGTTCATCATCTTCTTCACTCTCTTCAACAATGGCAGATTCATCCTCCGTTCACGCCACTTCCCACATTCTTCCTATTCGCCCTCAACAATGCCTCATTATCAATCTAACCCCTCATGTCTATGATTCCTACATGTTTGCCATCATCGAGTGCTTGAAGTATTCGCCAATTTCTCCTGCACTATCAAGGGTGGAATCAGTGCCCATGGAATTCCTGTCGCAGATCTATGCGACTGCTCATTACGACAAAGTGGTCGATAGGATCTTCTTTGACGTTTCTCATCATAAAGCGTCTATCTCCAAGCAACGCTTTTGCTCTCTGTTAGGGTTTGAAGCTGATCCAACAAGGGTTAATCCAGAGACAATTCCCATGGGGCACCTGTTTAATATGTTTTACAACATGGGTTATACGGAGGTGCTTACTTCCGTCGCCAAGTTCAAGAAGTCATGCTTGCCGCCACAGTGGAACGGGATGTTCACTGTGCTATTCAAAGGTCTTTCTGAAAGGAGCTCTGGCTCAGATGGTTCCAGTCGACTGTTCCTGTCCATCTTATATGGGGTCTACAATGGCATCAATGTCGACTATGGGTTTGTTCTTTGGCAACAACTCATCCAGAGTCTCTCATCTTCTTCGCGGCATTCAGAGGTGTCGTATGCTCGTTTTTGGACCTTGATCACGAAGTGGGTAATGGACAAGTACAACGTCCCCACTGTCGCCGGTGCACCGATGTCTTCGATTGGTACATTCCATACCACGAAGATCATCGTTTCAGATGCTTCAAAATTCCCTTTCAATGGTTCCATTCCGGAAACCATGTATGCTGATGTTCCAGCTGACAGCCGGATTATCAGAACCTACAAAGAGTTCAAACGTTCTGGCCCGACGGATCTCACACAGGAGATGTTGAAATCGATCCACGACGCCGACAAGCCTGCTCCAAGAGGCAAGAAGGCAGACAAAGGGAAACAGGTGGCGAAAGGGGCTAAAGGCCCTTCCCCCAAGAAGAGGAAACCCACGAAAGCTGCTCAATATCTGCAACACAAGAGGCGAAAAACTCATCCAAAGAGAAAGCTGATTATCGCTTCCTCTTCCAGTGAGTCAGAGGGTGAGAGTTCGGATTCTGACGGCTCTCCAAGAGGCAACACACCACCCAGATCACCTACCCCTGAAATGCAAATCCATACTTCTCCAATTCCCTCTCCTACTCAAACTATTCCTACTTCTATTCCCACCATAAACCCCTTCACCCACATTCCAAACACATCAATCCCAATGCCACCACCAATATTCACCGAAGCAACCACAACATCCACTGCAGATGTTAGAGCCAACGTATCTGATACGGGGGTTCATACTGATGCAACCGAACCTCCACCAGCAACCGAAACCCTAAACACAACCGAAACCCAAACAGCACCCGAACCTACCCCTACCCAAAACCAACCTGAACCTACCCCTACACCTACACCCGAAACAACCCAACCCGAACCTACCCATACAAATTACCACCAGCTTCACCCCCACCACCATCTCCCGGTCATGTCTCTGACGGAGATAATCCTTTCCTTGGCGGGGAAAACATGACGTTTGATTCGGTCTACTACAGTCCGTTTCAAGTCCAGAGCGATGATGATGATGACGCTCCAGTCACAAAGAAACATCTTAAGGAGCTCCATGACAAGGTCGACTTGCTCATTGCCTCTTCCTCTACGTCTCAATCATCCCTCTCTGAAGCTGCCATTCAAAAGCTTGTTGATGCTTTCTCAAGGGCTCAGCAAGACTCTGTCGCTGCTGCCACCACCGCCATCGATGCCTCAACGAAAGCCTGTCAGGCTGCGACCGAAAAAGTCGATAAACTATTTTCTGATGCCTCTGCCCTGTTAAAGTCTTTACAGGAGAGTGATGATGCTACCAAGACTACGTTGGAACCGATTGTTCAACAGTTGGCCACGTTTGTCTCTACTGAGTTGAAGTCCTTTGCTTCACTTCGTCAATCGCTCATCGACGACAACTCAGCCTTCCGTGCTTCTATCGATGAACGTCTCTCAAAGCTGCAAGAAGATTTGGCTGTTGAGAACTCATTGATGGATATTTTGGCAAAGAAGACCACTGCCCTGAAAGTCAAGAGTGCTCAACTCTCTAACTCTCAACAACAGATTGACACTCTTCGGTCCGAAAGGGAGGTCATCAAGACGTGTGTTTCGGATGTACACTCAGCAATATCTAACATCCTCGAAGCACATGATCTGATACTTAATCATTCTGTAAGGCGTACCCTTGCAGAGAAGCTCGCTCCTGCCCTAGACCTCTTAAGTAAAATTGAAGGGCTACCCGATTTCGTGTCCATTCCGAAACAAGGGGGAGAAAAGGAGTCTGCATCTCAACCACCTCATTCCTCAAAGGCAACTCACACAACCGAACCTCCTTCTGTAGGCCAAGCCTCCGGTTCGGGTGTGAAAGACAAAGGCAAGAAGGTTGCTAAGGAAGAAGAGGAAGATGACCAAGAAACCATTGTCGACTTGTTGAAACGCAAAAGTCGACGCAATGATGCAGATGATAGTGCTCGTGTGGCAAGAGAAGCTGAAGAAGCTGAACGCAAAAAGAAAGAAGCCCACGACCTTCTCGAGAGTAGGAAAACTCTTTTTCCTGCTTGGACTCGAGAGAGGATGATAAAGGAGGCAATCGACACCCCGAGCATCTTGTGGCTTGAACCAGTTATCTCATTTGACTGTTACAATTCTGTCGACTCTCAGTTCGACATGCCACTTACCCGAAAGGCGTTCATCTTTCACGCCTTCGCCAATGTTGCTGAGTTCCCTCATCCTCATCCGGAGGTTGATCGGGAATTGATTGAATTCTATCTGAAGGCTGCTCAACCCCAATACCAAACCTGGAGCGCTCAGATGATCATCAACGTTCGGGTCTTGAAACCGTACACTGAACGGAAGTTTATCAACGCTCGGTTCAAGGTGCTCAGGGGATCTGCAAAAACCGAACATGCCATTTCTTTAGCAGATCTACCGAACCTCAATCCACATGATTGGATTGTTCTGCACAACATCCTTCTGACCAACGAAGTTGAATATGGTCCGATCATCGACCATCTTAAGAGGATGTTGGTGTGCTATATCATGGAGGTCGCACTGATGGATCAGGAGATTGCAACTGTCTTCAAGAAGAAACCAAAGATCTCTCTTGTTGGCTCGGCCAGTGATCTAAACCAGATGAATATGGGAAAAATTGACCCGAGGCGAAACTCAATCATGTTCACTAGGAGTGAAGGACAGAAATGTCTCTTTGCCTTAGCTGATAAACATCTTTATACCACTGCTTGTCTAGAGAATGTGCTGGGGATCATCCACAGATGCAAAGAAAATACATCGTATGATATCAAGTATTTTGACGACATGATACAATGGTACATTCGGTTTAGACAGACAATCCTCGCGCTCATCTCACGTCTGTTTGAAACTGTAAAGAAGAAGGTTCTCGTTGCTGGCCCAAGCATGAAGAAGAAGTAATCTCGCTCCAATTTGCAGAAAGGGGGAGATTGTTGGGTAGTGTAGCTTTTTGATGTATTGCGTCCATTGGGCTCGGTTAATAGTCCAAGTTTTGTTACTCCGGTTTGGGCCTGTCCAACCGTGAGCTGATAGGGTTTAATATAAATATATATATGCTTGCATGCATATTAGGTTAACGATTTAGAAAACGATTGATAGCAATTACGATAGATTACAGATTATTTCTTCATCGTTCTTGTAAACCCTAAATCCTCTACAGTAGAAGTTCTTTATCGAGCTCTACTGAGGATTGTTGATTAATCATTCGACATTCTACGATCTATACTTAAGTTGTTTATAGTTTTCATATTCATCACTTTACCTGTTATAAAGATCCAAACGATCTTCGAGTTAATTTTTTAACTCATCAGAATTCCAGGTGGGCGACCGCGTTCTACTGAAGGTCTCACCCTGGAAGGGCTTGATACACTTTAGAAAGCGTGGGAAGCTCAATCCAAGATACATAGGCCCTTTCGAGATTCTTTCCTGAATCGGCCCCGTAGCTTACAAACTCAATCTATCACGCGAACTTAGTAACGTACATTCTACCTTCCATGTCTCGAACTTGAAAAAGTGTCTGTCTGACGAGACTCTTGTAATCCCACTCAAAAAGATCGAGATCAACGAGATCCTCAACTTCGTGGAAGAACCAGTAGAGATCATGGACCGAGAGGTCAAGCAAACGAAGCAAAGCCGTATCCCGATAGTGAAGGTTCGCTGGAACGCCAACCGAGGACCGGAATTCACTTGGGAGCGAGAGGATCAGATGAAACTGAAATATCCTCATCTTTTTTCTTAGTTAATTGTAACTACTTATTTTCTTAAATTCTAATTTCGGGACGAAATTCCTTCTAACGGGGGGATGATGTGACAACCCGAAATTTCCATTCTGTACAATATGACAAGTCAATAGAAGTCAGAACAGTTACTGTCAATTTTCTGACTTTTTGGAATAAGTTTGACTATTTCAAGATTTACACTTTAGGAGATATCAGGAGAGAGGATGTCCTAGGGTTTATTGTGCAACAATAAACTTTCAAAACATCAAAATTTTAGAGTTTACGACCTAAACAAGGAGTTTACGGTCGTAAACCCTAATGGGAAGTGGTATAAAAGTGACACTTAGTTATTTTTATCACTTTTCCAACTTTTCAAGATCAAATCTCAAACTCTCTCAAGTATCATCCAAGTTTTCTTCAAAATCTTCAACCTAGTAAGTGTTTCTAGCCTTTTCAAGTTAGTATATCACTTAATCTAGTGATTTAACACACTTCTATCCATGAAATCTTTCCAAAAGGTTGAATCTTCAAGTCTCACCAAGAACACCAAGAACACACACTAGTGTTCTTGGCCTTTTGGTACCTTTCAAGCTTCTAACTAGTAAGTACTCCTACCCTAGTGTATTGTAAATCTTGTTATACTTCCATACATCAAAGAAACACAAGGAAACACCAAGATCAAAGGTGTTTACGATTCAAGAACTCCTTGAACCGTAAACCCTTCTTTAGGTGCCAAAATGTCCCTAGCCCTTTACTAAGCCTTGGTAACTTGCATAGATCCACTCCTTGATGTGTATAGGACTTGAAAACATGAAAATACCATAATCCATATGGGTTTACGATAGTAAACCCAAAAGGAAATGGTCTTGAGGGCGTAAACTCCTCAAATGAGAGAAATGGTGCCCTAATCTCTTCCAAAGGCCTAACCATCAAGTAGAAATGCTTCAAAGAACTTGTAGAACCTCAAAAAAAACTTATGGTCAAAGAGTGATGAGTTTACGACCATAAACTCATGAGTTTACAACCGTAAACTCATTGGGTGATGGTCACAAAACCGTAAACTCCAAAGGAGTTTACCCTTGAACCCAAACACAATAGCAAGGTCCTATAGCACTTAGATGCAATCCTTATGACTTGTAGCACTTATATAAGGCGTTTTACATGTCTTAGGATGTCTTAACTTTGTCAATTAGTAGTTTAAAGACTAATTGGATACATATATGTGTTATTATATGTTAACTAGGATCTTTGAGTGTGTACAAGTCTTCACTTGACACCTAGCAATCCTACATCATTCAGTTCATCCAAACCACCATCTACAGGTGAGTTCATACCCCTTTAATCAATGTTTTAAATGATTTTAAATGCTTTAATGGGGGGGGATGATATTTAGCTAATAAAATCACTACTAAAAATTAATCTAAGAAAAAACTAAAGTATGGTTTTTTATATAATTTTGCAAGTTTAGATTAACTAAATTACTTCATTTAACTAACGCAAATAACTAACTAAAAACGATTGTAATCAAGAGAATAAAGACGATTTCGTTTAGCTTTGAATCCTCTTTTTCTTGTGGTTACTTTCAGGACATGGATTAATTTAATTGGTTACCAATATAAACGTTATTAGAAGTCCTGGTCCAATCTCCTAACGTTTTCAATAATTCATGAACTACCATGCAATGATCATACACAAGTGGACACTAAATTGATTATTTAAGATTATTGGACTATGTAAGATATATCTAAGATTAATTACGTATGATCAAGACAAATAACCAAACACAATTAGGATCAAATTTTGTTCTCTAACATAGTTAAATTTATAATCTTAATTACATATCCTAGGATTTGGTCCATTACTAGCTCTAACAGTTTAATTTTCATAAACAAGTAGGTTATCATGTTCATGCAATTAAAGTGGTCATTCAGCTACACTAAACTTAAATTATAAGCAACAAATATTA
Organism: Lactuca serriola; assembly: GCF_051521515.1. Lineage (NCBI taxonomy): Eukaryota > Viridiplantae > Streptophyta > Magnoliopsida > Asterales > Asteraceae > Lactuca > Lactuca serriola. The sequence continues at coordinate 133,253,938 of NC_136415.1, forward strand.
ACACTTTTAACATGATATGTATTGATAAATAAAACACGAGCTAAACCAACTTTATAAACCAATGAAAAGAAAGAAGATAACATTTAGCTCATAATTGCAGAAAAGAAGCACATAAACACATAAGAAATTAAGTTAAATATGATCAAATATAAGCAAACCGAATGAATGATGTGAACTCTTGCTATAGTAATCTAATCTCTTGCTTCAATCTTCTCCTCCTTCCAAGGTCTTAAAAGGTTAAATTTCGCATGTTTTCTGTCCAGAAGTCGTCTAAATCTCTAGCATTCCCCCTCCAATGGATATAATGTCCGATATGTATATAATTTCCTTAAAATCGATCATAATGTCGTGACCATAAGGGTGCCACGACATGAACTCATTATATATCCCGTATATGCCAAGGAAACTGAGCTTCTCCGCATACGAATCTTCTAGGACACATGGTCACGACGTGAAGTGCTTATTGTGTTGGAATAGGTGTCTAAGATCATAACTATAATTTGTATGCACTTGAATTGAAAGCACCACAGTCCTTTTGGATTTCCCTCAAACCTACCAACTCGATAATGAAATTATGAAAGGAGAGAGATTAATTTATAATAAGATTAATAAATTAATATAAATGATTTATAAATATGTTATGTAAATAATATATTAATTAAAAATCATAATATTTGATTAATAGCTAGCCAGAAATTAAATGGAATTGATTTTGGGGTTAATTGTGTTAATTATAAAGTACATTGACTAATTTGCAATTATTGAATAGTTGGATGGAAGGTTCCAGAAGCTCCTTGGAGGAGGTGGACGAAATCTTTAGGGGAAACCCTACTAATTTCGTCCAATAATTGCAGAAGCATTTGAACATATATATATATATATATATATATATATATATATATATATATATATATATATATATATATATATATATATATATATATATATATAGATGAGTTAGGTTATTTTGTTTTCACTATCTATTGTGTGCATTAATGATTGATTCTGGACCAATCATTTTAGTTATTTTAAGAAAGTAATTAATGCATATTACATGTTGAAGATATAATGAATATTAATTACATCTTCAGCATTTAATATGCATTAATTACTTTCTTAAAATAACTAAAATAATTGGTCCAGAATCAATCATACATGCACACAATAGATAGTGAAAACATTTGAACCTAACTCATATATATATATATATATATATATATATATATATATATATATATATATATATATATATATATATATATAGGTTTAGGTTCTATGGAAAACAAAAAACCCTAAAAATCATTAAAATGCATAAAAAAAATACTTAGAGATCACAAAGCTTATTTTTTGAATTTTTTTTTTTTATCAAAAAACGCAACTTTTGGGTCAAAATCGCTGAAAAAAAATTTTGAATTTTTTTTTTACGAAATTGTAAAAAATGCTGCGACTTTTTGATAAAAAAGTTTTGTGATATATATATGCACGCGCGTTGCGCAGAATCAATATATGTTTTTTTTTTAATATAACAATAATGTTGTTAAATTTGATATAATAATTCGTATACTAAGTTGATACGATATATTGATTATTTTGTTATTGTTAATTAATTCTTTAAAATTTACTTGCTTGTGGTTTTAGTTTCTATCATTGTAATTATTTAAAACATCAAACATTTTTTTTCTTTTAAAGGTAACAATATAATCATTTATATAGAGTTATTTTTAACTATTGTTATTATAAGTTATTTTAAGCTACTTAATAGTAAACTTTTAACGATTATAAAAATATTTTTAAGAAATAATTTAGTTAATTGATATTACAATTTAGTTTATGGATTTTGTAGGGTTCAAAGTACTCCATGGATTATGGCAATGAGTCCCCTTGATGAAGTGTAGGTTAAAAGCCCAAGACTTGTCTTATTCCCTATAAATAATCATGTGTTATTCATAATTAGAGTTAAGAGTGACATAAAATGTAGCCGCCAAACATTGTGATGTTTCTTATGCAGAGTTAGATTCTTTAGTCTATTCCAAAAGTGTAATTTAATCCTCATGTTTTGAATAAATAGAGTGATCATTCGACATATTTTCTTAATTGTGTTTGTCCTTATTTTTCGTATCTTGTTCATCAAATCACAATTAGGGTGGATTTAACAAAGCTCTCCTCAGTGTAATTCTGAAACTATTTGAAGTGCAGAAGCGAACTCTACTGTGAAGGTCTCCTGCCTCAATTGACGTAAATTGGGAGATATTTAGGGCTTAAAGTGTTGCGTCATTTTGGGCTTATTGTTTAGTTTATTTTGAATCCGGGTTGGGCCTGTCCACGAGTTATTTATTATTAGGGTTTATGTAACACTCTTGTTTTGAGTCTAAGTATTGATGCGATGTCTATGAAGGAAGTGTTAGTGGTTGTGACAAGGATTTCAGACATATGAAGAACACCGAAATCTGAGTTATAAAGAAGAAGTTATGACATGTTGAAGTTTCGCGACAGAACCAGGACGACACTGTAAGATGTAAATAGTGAATTCGCGATATAGGACTTTTTAGCCTTAGCGATCTAAATGAAAGTTGTAGTGTTCGTTAAACCAAGAACGTGCATAAGAAGAACACTCAAATCTAACTTCCTATGAAGAATTTATGATTTTTCCAAGTTTTGGTTTAGCAATATGCATCCCGGAGTTCGAATATTAGATTAAACGATTTCTGGCTGAGACAACCAAAACGAGAATCGAAGTTATCGTTAATAGTAGTTCAACGGTAAAAAAGACAGATGAAAACGGACGTCAGATGAAGGAGTTATGAATATTTATCAGACTTTTCATGTCCCGACTTGTTAAAAACTATAACTTTAAAAATAGATTCAAAATTAGCCGACATCTAAAAAAAAGTTGTAGAGTACGGTCCCGCTTACGCCTAGATATAAAGAACGTCGAAAATGGAGCTCGTATACGAATGTTATGAATTTTAGAAGTCAGGATGACAATTTGCGAGACTGTCCGATGGGGGTACGCCCAGCGTATCCTCGGACGCCAAGCATTCCGGAGTAGGACCTACATACGAGAAGAGAACGCCCCATGGTTTGAATTTTTATGTGCTTTCGAAGTGGCCACGAAGCTCCATCCGAATTACGATGCGTGTCTCTACGCCCCGCGTAAACCGAGTGTATGCCCCGTGTACCTGTGAGGCCTCGCGCCTATATAAGGGTGCGAGGTGCAACCCCATTTTTCACACTTTTTCAACTCTTTACTCTCTCTTTCTTTCTTTCTCTCTCTCTCTCTCTCTCTTGCCTTCCAAAACACCCCCGAAGCCTAGGAAACCTCCCTAGAATTAGAAGAAAGCCCCGGAGCGCCCGAAGGCTCCGAGAAAAAAGAGTTTTTCAGTTTGAAACTCTACCCACGCAGAGCCCGGTTTTCGAGCAAACCTCTCAGTTTCGAGAAAGAAGATTATTTTAAGAAGCACAACGTTGTCTGAATCACCTCCTTATCGTGTTAGTGTATAGTCACCTTCATCTTACACATAGATATGAAGTATTTTATATAAATTACGTGCTATGTGTATATATATTACCTATTTACTTGAGATTTATGTTGGATGAAAAATCCGAACCTCTTTCTTTTCAGATATGAATTTTTTCCTTCAAATCTAAACTTTTTCTTTTAGATATAAACTTTTCTTCCAAATCTGAACCTTTTCCTTCAGATCTAGACTTTTTCACTTCAAATCTGAACTTTTCCGATCTAAACCTTATACATGAATAATTTATATTTGAGATTTATGTTGTATGAAAGATTTAAACTTCGTTTTCATATCTGAGTTGTATATGTGTTTTATATCTACAAATATGTTGGGTAAAACTTGAGTAGATGAAATAGTTAGTGTGTGATGAAATAAAATGATGAGAGGCCTCGGTGTTGATGATGATCCAATCATCTAGCGGAGTATGGATGACAATCAGAGGCTTTTCTATGAAATCCAGTGGAACGCTAGTAGGCTCGCAACCGGTAGGTGTTTGTGAACGATGTGTTCACTGGTGTACTCCATCCCCCCCCATGGTTGCCATACGGGCACTTATGGTTGAGAAATCCCCTTAGCAGTAATGTCGTTCCTGATCAAATTCCTTAGGATAGGTCCCTTATAATAGATTCTTTAGGGACGTATGATGGGTTTTGAGCCTTCTAACACTCCTATCGTGTACATGCAACCCTAGAAACCTTGGATCTATGTTTGACTAAGATACATGCAAATAATTATTTTTCCAAGGTTCTTATCCTATCTAGCATGGCATGGGGAACTTGAATCAAATAAAGCTTGTAACGACCCAAAAATCACGACTAAAAATTTCTTTAAAAAAACATTACTAAAATCGGATTTATAAAAACATATCATAAGTCAAACATAACTTTCGAGTATGAAATTCAAAACATAATCTCATTATCAGAGTCAAACATTCCCAGGCTAACTGACTATGGTGTGTGCACTGCAATCTTCCCGAGCTCCTCTTTTGAAAACCGAGTACCTGAAACCAAAACTGAAAACCGTAAGCACGAAGCTTAGTGAGCTCCCCCAATCTACCACATACCATGCAATAACATATAAAGCACATACTGGGCCTTGCCCACTGCATCGGACCAAAGTCCGGACTAACTGGGGCCTTGCCCCCTACATCGGATCGAAGTCTGAAGCTGACTGGGACCTTGTCCCCTACATCGGACCGAAGTCCGAAGCTGACTGGGACCTTGTCCCCTACATCGGACCGAAGTCCGAAGCTGACTGGGACCTTGTCCCCTACATCGAACCGAAGTCCGAAGCTGACTGGGATCTCCGTCCCCTACATCGGACCGAAGTCCGAAGCTGACTGGGACCTCCGTCCCCTACATCGGACCGAAGTCCGAAGCTGACTGGGACCTCTGTCCCCTACATCGGACCGAAGTCTGAAGCTGACTGGGACCTTCGTCCCCTACATCGGACCGAAGTCCGAAGCTGACCGAACATAGCATAAACATATCAACAAGCATAAACACATAAATCATGTCTGAACCACGTAGGCATCAAACATACTAACTACTACATTGGATCGAGGTCCGAAGCTGACTGCTAGCTAAACGGGCCGGCATTGTGGCCTTAGACCCGTTACTACTGGAAGGAAACTCACCTTAACTGCTGAGCCCTGCTGATAAACCTCTGGCTGCTACTCGACAATCCCCTGAACCGCTGCTCCTCTAGCTCTCCGAGCTATCAATAAACATATAACACTTAATCTGACAGTCAAGTAAGTCAACTCTGGTCAAAGTCAACCTTCCAGGTCAACCCTACTCGCCGAGTCTTCCTAAAGACTCGCCGAGTTCATAAGCTCAGGGTCTTTCTTATTCGCGACCCGACTTGTCGAGTCAGTCCATGACTCGCCGAGTCCAACTAGTTCCAAGTCCTGACCTGTCCAACTCGCTGAGTCACCACCCGACTCACTGATTCTAGTCTCAACTCAAAGGGTTTAGGGTTTCGCGATCTGACTCGCCGAGTCCAAGAACAGACTCGCCGAGTCCTAGACAATCTTCAACCAACTCGTCGAGTTGTTCATCCAACTCGCCGAGTCCATGACTAACTTCATCCGACTCGACGAGCTGTTCATCCTACTCGTCGAGTCCCTCCTCATCTTCAAGCCACTCGCCGAGTCCACTCGAAGGACTCGCCGAGTCTATCCAGTCCTCAATCCATGCAGTGGCTTTTCGAGCCAAACAGAGCTTCCAACTCATAGATCTATACTTCTAGGGCCTATTCCCCACGTAAAGTGGCAAACTTTACGTGTAGATTGAGAGATCTATGCTCAAAACACACTAAACTAGGGTTTATGGCAAACATGCCTCTTCAACATACCAAGGGCTGATACTTTAGGGGATTCAAGACCAAAACCAACATGGATCTGAGGTAGCAACCTCAGATCTGAACCTCCAACTCGAATTGGTTACATATCATACCAATAATGACCAAAACTCACACATAAGAATAGATCTAGATGCAAAGGGAGTCCAAGCAACAGCTTATTACCTCTAATTGGTCTGAAATGACTCCTCAATCCCAGATCTACAGTCCCTTCTTGCACCTCCAAGGTCTTTCTTCCTCCTCCAAGCTTTAGTGCACTCTTCAAGGCAAGATCTAGCTCAAAAACGGATATGGCGGCTAGGGTTTGGTGTTCTGAGGTAGAAAGGCAGTAAAGGAACCCTAGGAAAGAGAATGAGACGCTTAAATAGGCTCCAAGTCCCGGATTTAGGGTTTTCCTCGATCAGACCCAACTCGTCAAGTCTCCTTGGCCGACTCGCCGAGTCGGTCGCTTTCACCACAACCCGGATCCCGCTCGGACTCGCCGAGTCCCTCCATGGACTCGCCGAGTCTCCCCTAAACTTGAGGTTTTCTTTCTTTTCTTGGCTTTCCAAACTTTGGGGTGTTACAAAGCTAGTAGAATTACTTACCTGGTAGTTGTAGTTGATTGCTTGGAGTTTTAGAGTCTAGCACCAATAGTGCGGATGCCTCAAATGGAAATCACAAATCACCACAAACTTTGGATCGTTGAGAGAATAGTAACAACCTTCTTGAAATCGGCCCTCTTAGTATCCTCACTACAACTAGTGTGATTTCAAGAACCAAAGCCTCCTTTATATAGTGTGGTGGATTAGGATTACATCCATGTAAACCCTAATACCCATGTCCTTTCATTTCCATGAGATCCATGGCTTAAAGCTCCATGGAGTATCCATGGACTTTCCATGCAAGCCTAGCCCATTCCAAATAAGCATTAGCCCACACTATATAAATACAAAAGCCCATATTTAATTAGTCATACTTTTGATCTCTAAATTAATTATAGATCAATACTAATTAAATAATATGATTTTATATTAATATTTTAGAACTTATAATATATTAATAAATCATAACTTATACTATTCTCAAAAGATTAACCATAAATTGTTCGGGTGAAGTGCAACCCAAATGGACCATGCCGGGTCGGGTCAAGTATGAAGTATTTAATATAAATCACCATCTTTTCAAGTAAGTGCATGGTCCCTTTAATGTTACACAGAGATATGAAGTATTTAATATAAATTACGTGCTATGTGTGCATATTGTCTGAATACTTGCTTTCTATGTTGGGTTAAATATTTTTATACACGTTTTAAATGATTTAAACTGTATATGTATTTTATATCTACAAAATGTGTTGGGTAAAACATGGGTAGATGTAATAGTTACTGTGTGACCAAATAAAATAATGAGAGGCCTCGATATAGATGTTATTGATGATCCAGTCATCTAGCAGAGTATAGATGACGGCCACGGACTATTCTAGACAGTCCAATGGAATGCTAGCAGGCTCGCAACCTGTAGGTGTTTATTTGAACTGTATGCTCACCAGCAGTAATACGTCCCCCACATGGTTGCCTTATTTGACATGAATTGCTGAGGAACCCCCGAAGCATGTGATGTCACCCCTATGGAAGTCCTTAGACTAGGTCCCTTGTGTTAGATGTTTTAGGGACGTAAAGTGAGGATAACAGGAACGAGTAATCGGGTTTGTTTTGTTTGATAAAGCTAATAAACTTATTTATTGTGGGTTGAAAACCCTATGTACTCACCAGGTTTCCCAACCTAACCCACTCAATTTATTTATATAACAGGTGTTGATATGAAGTCACATTACACTGAGAGATTAAGGAGATATAAATCACTAGTGATAATGAATGTAAGTTGTGTTAATGCTTATGTTTCTGTATTGACGATGACATCCCAAATGTTTTAAAATGAATAAAAATACTTTTCTTCAGAAATGCTTTGATAACGTATTTATCATGTTTTACTGGGAACAAATTCCGCAACATTTTTATTAAAATGGGTACTCTGATTTTTATAAAGCATAAACAAAATCGGTCTTTTCTGTTCGTGAAAATGGGGATGTCACAGTTGGTATCAGAGCATTAGTTTGAGAGAACTAGGAATATAGATTTATTTCTAGACTTAAAATTAGAATGCTAAGCAAGGATTGTGAGGAGTGTTTCTAATAAAATTTAGGTAAAGCACCTAAATAGACACAAGCACTAGCTAATTTAGGGAAAATGCCTAACATGCTTTTATGTGCTAAATGATTTATGATATGCATTGTATGATTGGATCTATGGTCTGTTGCCGATCGGATCTAGAAACTTTATGTGTTCAGATTTCTAAACGTTTAATTACGATATTAGAACTGACATATAACTTTTCAGAGAAATAGGGAGAATTACACATCGATCGTAAATAAAATCTTTCCTATCTTAATTCTCATCATTGCACACCGAACGTCTAATTCGGTATATAGATCGAAATGGCAAGAACCCGTAGTGGAGCCGGGAATGTAAATGGGAACAAGAATTAACCACCAGTGATTGAACAAATACCTGTTGTAGCAGATGCTCCTGAGCCAATTACAATGGCTGGAATACAAGCCATGATACGGGCTATGTTGGCTGAACAACAGGAAGAGATGATGCAAATGTTGCATGAAAATAGGGATGAACCTACAATGCCAATTGAACAGCCCGAATTGAACGATGGGCAGTCAGAAGGAGGGAACTACAGTGGAACCGTTGGTCAAGCCAACCCACCAATAGTCTGACAAAACAACCAGTATGACGGAGTCGAGAGGAATGGATGCAAGTACAAGGATTTTCTGACTTGCAAGCCATTGACTGTCACTGGAAGGGAAGATCCGATCGGAATCATGGATTGGATCTCGGAGTTGGAGTTAGCTTTCATGACGTGTGGTTGCAGAGGCAAGTTACAAACCACCTTTGCAGTACGTCAATTCTGAGGAGGTGATGTGCGCTGGTGGAATACCCTGGGGATAACTCTGAGCCCCAATGAGCCCCTGCAACTGACATGGGCAGAGTTTTTGGTGTAGATCAAACGTAAGTACTGCTTAGCCCAAAACCTACTCAAGCTAGAGAACCAGTTCCTGACCTTGAAGAAAGGAAGCATGTCAATTGATGAATACACCAACAACTTCACAGAGAAGATGGAGTTCGCCTTGCGTCTTGTTCCGAATGAGCTAACGAAAATCTATAAGTACGCAAAGGGACTTCCATGGGAGTACACGGTGCCAGTGCGCCAGGCACCTACTCTTTAGGTAGCCATCTAGGTTGAGGTTGGCAAGAAGAGGAAATTTGAGGGAACTTCAAGTTCCAACAAGAACAACATGTTCTCACGGTCTGAAGGAGGAAGAGGTGAAGCAAAATGGTGTTACGAGTATGGAAGGAAACACAACGGGGGATGCTATAACGAAGTGACCTGCTTCAAATGTGGGAATACTAGTCACTATTCCCCCAAGTGCTCAACCAAGGAGGAAGTTTTCCTTAAGTGTAGTGGAAAGGGACACTTCAAGAGAGATTGTCTGATAAGGGCTACAACGCCAAATGTACCGATGAAGCACTATGAGGGATGCGACGAAGAAGTGACTTGTTACAGGTGTGGAAGAATCGGTCACTATTCCAAGGACTGTACACATAGGGATAAAGTATGTTACAGATGTAAATACAAGGGGCATATGTCTAGGGACAGCCGAAGAAAAATGAAGCAACGAGACCGAATGTGCCGCCAAAGCCGAAGGAAAGAGCATTCCAGAGGATCCTTGGCGAAGCTACTGACAATACAAGGTTTCAGGAGTGAAGGCTTGATATCCAAAGATCGATTTATGAAGTAGCCATAGTATCGTAGGGATAGCCTATTATAGGCATAGTCTAGGGTGAACTTGAACACCTATGTAATCGTTTCAAGAAATAATATAAAACCTTCGTTTTGTTATCTGATGTGTTGAATGATTGTGTGATTTTCTTGCATGGTAACTTGGGTAAACTGCGAGACAATACTTGGGATGAGTATGAGTAGGTGTGAAAGGTAGTAGACTGATGGGTTTTATACAAAAGAACATCATATGTGCTCATACAAACCCTAATGCTTGGATCTAGGTTTCTCTATTGTACGTGCAATTTATCCAAGACTATAAACCCTAGATCTAGAATCTGATAATCAATATAACATATAAATTAGGGTTTAGATCATACCTTGATTGTTATGTAGCAATAACAATCTCAAATCCTTCTTGTATTGACTTTAGAAAGCTTAGAGTCACAAATGTCACTCCTCTAATGGTTCACAAACACCAAGAGCAAGAGGATGAAGAGGAGAAGAGAAGGAGGCTCTCAAAAACGTGTGGAAACCCTAGACAATTAGTTCACCACGTTTTTGGAGCATAAGGGTACTATATATAGTGAGGCTATTAGGGTTATCTAACAAGGAAACCCTAATTTGGATGCTTAAGCCCTAAGCAACCCATGGGATCCTTTCCTTAAAGGCCTTGGACGATTTCTAATGGGTTTCCCCATAGAATTCGTCCAACCTTATAATATAAGGCAATCCATTGCCCAATTGCAATTATCTTATAATTACAATTTTAGTCCCTTAAGTTTAATTAATCTCTTTTAGTCACAAACTTAATTCTTATTAATTCTTGACTAATATTAATTAAAAAATATGATTTCTCCTTTAATATATTATTATCATAATATATTAATAAATCATATTTAATCCTTTCTCTCCATAATTCATCCTATCAAGTTGCTTTGGTGAAGGCAACCCAAAAGGACCATGCACCATCGGGTCAAGTACATACCAAAATAGTTATGGACTTAGAAACTAATCCAACAGTCTCCCACTTGGATAAGTCTAATAACTATTATATGTATGACTTCAGATCCTGATCTGCAATCGTAGCTTTCCAAAGCCACTGTCAACCCTGATCATATCAGATACGCGTGTCCTTTAGATAAGGGATCATATATTCCTCCATTCTAGATATCATATGAGACATGATTTCTAATCATTCTCTCTGTACTATTTCTCGACTTCCGATTTATGACGACTGACTAATTGAACAAATCAAATTAGCCCTAGCCCGGCCGAGCATCTACGTTTGTCATCACTAAATCATCGAGGGGCCCAAAGATATCGCTTTTATCCTACTTTGGATAAAAGGAACGGATAAACTTCGATTCAATGCTCGCTTGCACTCACTCACCGAATCACACACAACAATATGTTTTATGACACCAAGTTACTGGTGCGTTTACATATTACCAATGTGCAACCAATTTTCAAGATGCAACTCACACATCTCGGTTTCAAGAATATAAGATGTTATCGTCTCACTAATCACTCGTGATAACAATCCATGAAGTGATCCAAGTGAGTGTGGGTTTAATCCAATGCTCAAATCATATTCATAAGCATTCATGAACGTTGCAGCTAACATTTGCTTATGTCTAATACTCTTTAGACAATCCACACACCAATTCACGATAGTCTTCATTCATACCTAGTTCCAACATATGAATGACTGTGGCCCGTTCGAATAATTTGACTGTTCTAAACCAATTAAATTATTCAGGAAGTCAAAACATGCAAAGTGAAACACAAGAATAATACTAATCCCATATGGCCTCAAACCTTTGAGTATAATAAAACACCTTTTATTTATCACCATATCGATTACTCATTATTTGTTGTTTCGGTTAATCAACTTCTTACTTGAATTATTACACTTGTCCCATGCTCTTAGCATGCACACAATGTTTACCTATGGTTCTTACTTTATGAAATAGATCAAATGAACACATTTCCAATCATACTCATTTCACAACTCCCAATCCTTTTCACAAGTGAAAGAATATCAAATTCTTGCCACTTATGGAATATGTTAGATTCTAACATTTTATGCAATGATCATTTCGTAATGTCATAGCACAAAAGTCACAATGACTATTGCCAATGAAATTACAAAGTCCTCTATTGGAGATTGTTATAAGACAATTCCTTAGATGTGATGTCTCTCACTCAAAGTACATTCCTTTGAACATCCTTTTGCATAAAAGTTTCTAATCTAGACATTGATTTTCAATATTCAATTCCCAATATGGAAAAATTTCCATACTTACCATATGACAACTCATTCTCAATAGAATCTTATCTATTCATAATAATGTCGATATGGTCCATCCAATATCATGCTTCCAACTACTCACAAGCGACCAATCCTCGGCGAACTTTGGATTGTCCTTTGATAGTTGTCTAATTATCTTAGTCAAAACCGATTCTTGTCCTTTTCCCTCTAAATGTGCTAGACATTTGGAAAATTTTAGAATGGTCAAATATTATAGCATTTGCAATCAATCCTATACCCGAAGCGTATGGGACACGATGCATAATGTCTTACATAAAGATTTGATACTTTATCAATCTTCTGCCATAATATTTTATGTGCTACGTTCTTATAATTCGAATTATGAAGAGGAATGCCGTAATCATAATTGAAATTTAAGAACACACTATGTTTCCTTGACTAAATTATTAACATTCCACAACCTAAGCCTTTAGATTTGAAATGAAGCATAATATTCTCTCCCTTAATTATAGCAAAACAACTTTACAACCCTTACAACTTTGAAAGGTGTAACTCTTGTTTTTCTATAATTAATATTGCTAACTTGAAATACTTGCCTTAATAATCATACAATCATAACATTTATGCTCCCACTATCATGATAATTATTATAAACATAACACTTATGCTCCCACTAGCTTTGAAATGTATTCAGAAACCAGCTTAACTTCCAACAAAACAATACTTATTGAATTTCTTAAGTTCATGTTTCTAACACCTAATGCTTTGATAATCCTTTATCTAAGCTTATACACCTTTCCCTTAGATATCTCATATGTGTGTCTAAACAATTTAGACTAATTGCCAAATCTCACAATTCGAATCATGGAAAGGGATACTGTAACCATAATCGAATTCGAAAATACAATTTCACAATCACTATCTTCTTAAAATCTCTCTTAGTGAAAGCATTTCCTCACAGTCATTTTCATGAAGGAGGGAATCTTATGACACTTAGATTTTAATGGTGTATGTGTTCCTATCCATGTGAATTTGTCAAAACCAAAGTTTACGACAAATTCAAACTCATATGGACCGAACTTTCTTAATCTTGATTTCTTGCCTTATGGTAACACAGCTACCCACCATGTCTTCCAAGTAGTTAAGCAGCTCACCCTTTCCTATCAATGTACTTTTCATTGATCAAGGTGCTTGCCTTTTATGCGTTCAATGAGAACTCATAGAACTCACATGCATAATTAACTTAATTGGAACGACACAGAAACAAAATAATGTCAACACGATAGGTTGTAAACCTCAACTCGTGTGCTAGTGATGATCGATAAGGTCTATTTTTATTGTTCTTGAAACCTTTCAAGACTATTAAGACTCCCACTGACTCCTTGACATATAAGATTCTCTTGTCAATAAACATTTCTTGACAAACAAATATTCAAGAGTTGGTGTAGTTTTTATCAAAACACTTCATAAATTGGTCCTAGTTGGTCTTTGTCTTATCCAAGACATCACAACTTTCCACATTTGATGAATTTTATAAAACTTCTTAATACTTTTTTCACTCAATGTCACAGTCTAACTCTAAGACTTGTTTTGGAACGAAGTATGATTGACTTCTTGATTTAACCATTTCTTCAATTCTCGATTTCTCTTCTTAGACATACAATTGTACTAAGACTCACTTAGAGGATCAATTGAGATATGGTTCTTAATAAAATAATGAGGATAACGGGAACGAGTAATATGATGTCACCCTTATGGAAGTCCTTAGACTAGGTCCCTTGTGTTAGATGTTTTAGGGACGTAAAGTGAGGATAACGGGAACGAGTAATCGGGTTTGTTTGGTTTGATAAAGCTAATAAACTTATTTATTGTGGGTTGAAAACCCTATGTACTCACCAGGTTTCCCAACTTGACCCACTCAATTTATTTATATCACAGGTGTTGATAGGAAGTCACATTACACTGAGAGATTAAGGAGATATAAATCACTAGTGATAATGATTGTAAGTTTTGTTTATGCTTATGTTTCTGTATTTACGATGACATCCCAAATGTTTTAAAATGAATAAAAATACTTTTCTTCGGAAATGCTTTGATAACGTATTTATCATGTTTTACTTGGAACAAATTCCGCAACATTTTTATTAAAAAAGGTATTCTGATTTTTATAAAGCATAAACAAAATCGGTCTTTTCTGGTCGTGAAAATGGGGATATCATAGCCTATGAGGTTTTGTTTATGCTTTTGGTCTGTATTGACGATGACATCACGAGTTTTGTAATGTAATGAAAATACATTTCTTTAAGAATTGCTTTGATAATTTTTTTTATCATATTTTGTTTTTATGAAAAAATTCCGCAACACTTTTCTTTGAAAGATTACTCTGATTTTATTATAAAAGCATAAACGAAATTGGTCTTTGTTGGCCGTAAAAATGGGGATGTCACAGTTGGTATCAGAGTATTAGTTTAAGCAAACTATGAATTTGTAGGATTTCTAGACTTAAACTTAGAATGCTAAACGATAATCATGAGATGAGTGTGTTCCGTATTTTAGATACGAGCACTAGTTTATTTTTGGAAAGATGCCTAAAACATTTTATGTGCTAAATGCTTTATGTTTTCCTTGTATGCTATTATTTTTTCGGATCTATGGTTTGTTGCCGACCGGATCTGGAAACCTTATGTGTTCAGGATTCTAAGCGTCCGATTACAATATTAGAACTAGCATGTAACTTTTCGGAGTAATAAGGAGAATTTAAACATCTATCGTAAATAAAGAACTAGATTCACCTAATTTGGTGTATAGATCAAAATGGTAAGAACTCGAAGTGGAGCTGGAATCGCGAATGAGAACAGGAATCAGCAGCCTCGTCCCAAGGTGATTGAGCAGGTGCCAATAGTAAAAGCTGCACCTGAGCCAGTTACAATGGTTGAAGTTCAAGCTGTGATTCGGGCTATGATGGTTGAATAGAGGGAAGAAATGAGACAAGTGTTATTGACTAATAGGGATGAATCTTTGATGCCTATTGAACAACCAGAACTGAATGACGGACAGTCAGAAGAAAGGAATTACAGCCGCACTATCAGTCGGGTGGAACCCCCATTGGTGAGAAGGAATGACCCAGAGAGAGAAATCGACAAAGATGGACATATGTATAAGAACTTCTTCGGTGCCAAACAACCTCTTTCTAGAAAACCAAATCCTGTAGAGATTATGAAATGTATCTCCAAAATGGAGATGGTATTTGAAAGCTACAACAGTAGCGATAAGTAGAAAACCGTCTTTGCGGTTCGACAACTGAAGACTGGAGTCTTAAGCTAGTGGAAATTGTTGGCGGATACGATGCCACGAGGAAAAGCTTTGAAGATGTCTTGGGAAGCGTTCATGGAGTAGTTGAAGATGTTGTACTGCTCCGAGATAGATCTGATCGATCTAAACAATGAGTTCCAGAACTTGATGAGCATTGATGACTATGCTACTGCGTTTACTGAGAAGATTAAGCTATTTCCTTACTTGGTGCAGGCTGAACTCGCCAAGATAGAGAAATTTGCTAATGGATTGCCATCAGACTTTGGTGCAACATTCAAAATGGAAAGCACGTTGAAGGCAGCCGTTAGAGCAACCAAGAATGTTGAAACCTTGTTAAAAGAATGGGGTCTAGAGAGAAATGAGGTAGGTGAGAAGAGGAAGTTCGTGGATCTTCAAGATCCAACAAGAAAAGTAAATCCTCAAAGTCTGGTTCGAGAGGAGGAGGAGGCAAAGAGAAATGGTGCGAAAGTGCAAAAAGAAGCACCATGGGAAATGTGATAGGGAGGTCACTTATTTTAAGTGTGGAAAGCCTGGGCATTATGCCAATGAGTGCACCTTCAACAAGAAAGTTTGTTATGGGTGTAATGAGTAAGGGCACATCTTGAGGGACTTCCCAAAGAAGAAGGAGGCAGCAAGTCCTAATGTCCCACCGAAACCAAAAGCTAGAGCTTCAGATGACACTCGAAGCCAAGGATGCAGTGGACATCGCTTCAGGTACCTTTCTTGTAAATGGATTGCCATCCAATATATTGTTTGATTATGGATCAAATTGCTCCTTTATATCACATAAATGTGGTGGAAGACTAGCATTGCCTATATATAGAAAAACTTGATAATGCTCTAGTTGTAGAAGTTACCAGTGGCAATTTCATACCTGTTATCGATTGCATTAGGAATATCGTCATTGACTTGAACGGAAATGAATTCCATGAGGAGTTGTTACCTATTGAGCTGAACGGTTTCGACATCGTACTGAGAATGGATTGGCTTGGCGCTAATGATGCAGAGATATTGTGCAAGAAGAAGATAGTGAGGGTAAACCCGCTCGGAAAAGAGTCGTTTGTGGTGTATGGGGACAAACGTAGAGTAAATTCTGGAATCGTTTCCCCGATGAAAGCCAGAAAATGTTTGTCTAAAGGATGCACATCATACTTGGCGTTTGTGATCGATTCTAAGAAGGAGAAGAAGGAAATGCAAAGTATACCAGTGGTGTGTGCATGAGGAGTTGTTACCTATTGAGCTGAACGGTTTCGACATCGTACTGGGAATGGATTGGCTTGGCGCTAATCATGCAGAGATACTGTGCAAGAAGAAGATAGTGAGGGTAAACCCGCTCGGAAAAGAGTCGTTTGTGGTGTATGGGGACAAACGCAGAGTAAATTCTGGAATCGTTTCCCCGATGAAAGCCAGAAAATGTTTGTCTAAGGGATGCACATCATACTTGGCGTTTGTGATCGATTCTAAGAAGGAGAAGAAGGAAATGAAAAGTATACCAGTGGTGTGTGACTATCCGTAAGTCTTTCCCGAAGATCTTCCTAGATTTCCCCTTGATAGACAAGTAGAGTTTCAAATACACTTGGTACCAGGAACGACGCCAATATCAAAAGCACCATATCAATTAGCATCGATGGAGATGAAGGAGCTTATAACACAACTTCAGGAGTTGTTAGACAATGGTTTCATTAGACCAAGTTCATCGCCCTGGGGAGCTCCTATGTTATTCGTAAAGAAGAAATATGGAAGCATGAGGATGTGCATAGACTATAGGGAGTTGAACAAGGCAAAAATGAAGAAAAAGTACCCATTGCCAAGGATTGTTGACTAGTTCGATCAGCTGCAAGGTTCGAGCTATTTCTCCAAGATCGATCTTAGGTCAGGATATAGTCAGCTGAAGGTGAGAGAGCATGATATTGAGAAAAATACATTTAGAACGAGGTAGGGACACTATGAGCTCTAGGTTATGTCATTTGGACTCACCAATGCTCCAGTCAAATTCATGGATTTGACGAGCAGGGTTTGTAAACCATTCCTCGATAAATCCGTAATAGTGTTCATCGACGACATTCTAGTTTACTCAAAGAGCCAGCAGGAGCATGGCAAGCACCTGCGAGAAGTGTTAAAATTTCTGAAGAACGAAAAGTTATACGCAAAGTTCTCCAAATGCAATTTTTGGATTCGAGAAGTCCGATTCTTGGGTCATGTGGTTAACCAAGAAGGGATCATGGTTGATATAACAAAGATTGAAGCTATGATGAAGTGGGAGCGACCAAAGAGTCCTACGAAGATCCGAAGCTTTATGGTATTAGCCAGATATTACCGAAGGTTTATCCAAGCTTTTTCTTCGATAGTTGCTTCATTGAAAACCTTGACCCATAAAGGAGCTACTTATACTTGGAATGAGAAGCACGAGGAAGCATTCGAGAAGCTAAATAAGAAGTTGTGTGAAGCACCAATTCTTTCTCTACCCGATGGAGTTGAAGACTTTGCAGTTTATAGCGATGCGTCTGGGGTTGGGTTAGGTTGTGTTCTGACCCAAAGGGATATTTTGATAGCATATGCATCGAGACAAATGAAAGAGCATGAAAAGAGCTACCCCACTCATGATTTGGAGTTGGCAGTGGTAGTATTTGCACTAAAGATATGGATGCAATATCTTTACGACACAAAGTGAAAAATTTTCACTGATCATAAGAGTCTTCAGTAACTCTTTAATAAGAAGGAATTGAATATGAGGCAACGATTTTGGCTAGAGTTTCTTAAGGATTACGACTATGAGATACTTTACCACCCTGGTAAAGCGAATGTCGTAGCTGATGCTTTGAGCCAAAAAGCGAGCCTTGAAAGGAAAAGGCCAAGAGCATTAAGGATTGAAGTTGTCTCAACGATTGTGGAAAGCATCAAGAAATCTCAGGAAGAAGATTTAGAGAAAAATGACCTAAGGGAAGAGCGTTTGGTCAAAACGCTGATGTTTGGTACGAATAATCAAGAATTAAAGGTATTCCAAGATAGGATTTGGGTACATAAGATGGGATGAATAAGAGATCTTTTGATGGAAGAAGCTCACAAGACCATGTACTCGATTTATCCAGGAAGCACAAAAATGTAGAGGGACCTGAAACCCTACTACTGGTGGCCAACGATGAAGCTCGATGTTGCGAAGTATGTGGCCGAGTGTGTGACATGTGTGACAGTTAAGACACAACATCAGAAATCGTATGGGAGTTTAGAACCCTTACATGTACCCATGGGTAAATGAGAATACATCACCATGGATTTTGTCACTAAACTGCCCAAAACAAAGTACAGTCACGACATGATTTAGGTGGTCGTTGATCGGTTCACTATAAGTGCACACTTCATAGCAGCAAAATGAAATATGGTATATGGATAAGATTGCAAATGCTTACGTGAAGGAAGTAGTAAGACTTCACGGTGTTCCTTTAATGATTGTATCAGACCGTGATAGTCGTTTCACTTCAAGGTTTTGGAGGAGACTACAAGAGGAATTGGGTAAGAAGTTGTGTTTAAGTACATCCAACCATCTGTAGATCGATGGTCAGAGCGAAAGAACGATTCACACACTTGAAGATTTGCTGAGAGCGTGTACCCTGGAGTTTCAAAGTAACTGGGATGAACATTTGCCTCTAGTAGAATTTTCCTACAACAATAGTTATCATTTGAGCATCAAGATGCCACTTTATCAAGATTTGTATGGACAAAAGTGTCGTACGCCATATTGTTGGCTTGAAGCTGGAGAAAAGCAGTTAATGGGCCCTGAAATAGTCCATCAGATTGCAAAAAAGCTGAAAGTATTTAGGGAAAGGATGTTAGCAGCTCAAGATCGTCAAAAGAGTTATGTTGAAAAGAAGAGACGAAAGGTGACATTCGAAGTTGGAGATTCGGTTTTGCTTAAAGTCTCACCATGGAAGGGACTTATAAGATTCGGGAAAAGAGGAAAGTTGAGTCCAAGGTTCATTAGACCGTTCAAAGTTCTTCAGAGGATTGGGAACCAAGCCTACAAGTTGTAATTGCCTGAAGAACTAGATGATATTCATAACAGTATCCATGTGTGTTATTTGAGGAAATTCACTGGAGAAGCTCCCTATATAATTCCAGTTTCTGAGTTAAGGATGAATGAAAAGAAGAGGCTAATTGAAGAACTGGAAGCGATTGTTGACCATAAGATAAAGAAGTTGCGACGCAAGATGGTCGACTTAGTGCTTGTGCGATGGAAACATTCGAATGGGCCAAATCTCACCTGGGAAACAGAGAGTGACATGATGAGTTGCTATCCGCATTTGTTTTTTGATGCATGATTTCGGGACGAAATCATCCTAAGGGGAAAGACCTATAACGCCCGTGTTTCGAGGCTAAGCATTGATGCGATGATGTAATAGTCTAGGTAAACCGTTGTAACCTATTTTAAAGTAATAAAATGAATTACTTGAATATTATGTGAATTATGTGCTTTTATGTGATTATATACTTGTTTGTAAAGATATAATAAAAATAAGTGTCAAAAATAAAATATTAGATAAGCCCGATGTCTATGAAGGAATTTGTAGTGGTCGTGAAAAGGATTTCGGATATATGAAGAACGCCAAAATCCGAGTTATAACGAAGAAGTTATAACATGTCGAACTTTCGCGACAAAACCGGCACGACACTATTAAACGTAAATAGTGAATTCGCGGTATAGGACTTTTTAGCCTTAGCGATCTAAACGAAAGTCGTAGTGTTCATCAAACCAAGACCGTGCATAAAAAGAACACCCAAATCTGACTTCGTATGAGAAAGTTATGATTTTTCTAAGTTTCAGCTTAGCAATATGTAGCCCGGAGTTCGAATATTAGATCGAACGATTTCTGGCCAACACAACCTAAACGAGAATCGAAGGTCTCGTTAATAGTAGTTCAACGGTAAAAAGACAGACGAAAACGAACATCGTATGAAGGAGTTATGAATTTTTAACGGACTTTTCATGTCCCGGGCTATTAAAAAATATAACTTTAAAAATAGATTCAAAATTAGCCGACAGAGTCTAAACGAAAGTTGTAGAGTACGGTACCGCCTATGCGTGGATATAAAGAACGTCGAAAATGGAGCTCGTATGCGAAAGTTGTGAATTTTAGAAGTCGGGATGACAATTTACGAGACAATCTGAGGGGGGTGCGCCCAGCGTATCCTCGAACGCCAAGCGATCCAGAGTACGCCCTGCGTACGAAAAGCGAACACCCCACGGTTTGACTTTGTCTACGGTTTCGAAGAAGCCATGAAGCTCCATCTGAATTATAACGCGTGTCTCTACGCCTCGCGTAAACCAAGGATATGCCCTGCGTACCTGCAAGGCCTCGCGCCTATATAAGGGTGCAAGGTGCAGCCCCAATTTTTACACTTTTTCAACTCTCTTTCACTCTGTACTCTCTCTCTCTCTCTCTCTCTCTCTAGCCTTCCAAAATACCCCCGATGCCTAGAAAACCTCCCTAGCATTAGAAGAAAGCCCCGGAGCGCCCGAAGGCACTGAGAAAGAATTTTTCGGTTTGAAACTCTGCCCGCGCAGAGCCTGGTTTTCAAGCAAACCTCCTAGTTTCATGAAAGATGATTATTTTAAAAAGCAAAGCGTTGTCCGAATCACCTCCTTATCATGTCAGTGTATATTCACTTTAATCTTACACATAGATATGAAGTATTTTATATAAATTACATGCTATGTGTGTATATATATTACCTATGTACTTGAGATCTATGTTGGATAAAAAATTTGAACCTCTTTGTTATCAGATATGAACTTTTTCCTTAA
This sequence comes from Lactuca serriola, assembly GCF_051521515.1. Taxonomy (NCBI): domain Eukaryota; kingdom Viridiplantae; phylum Streptophyta; class Magnoliopsida; order Asterales; family Asteraceae; genus Lactuca; species Lactuca serriola. The sequence goes on from NC_136415.1 coordinate 133,275,035, forward strand.
GATCTAAACTTTTTCTTTCAAATCCAAACTTTTCTTCCAGATCTAAACCTTTTCCTTCAGATCTAGACTTTCTCACTTCAGATCTAAACTTTTCTGATCTAAACCTTATACATGAATAATTTATACTTGAGATCTATGTTGTATGAAAGATTTAAACTTCGTTTTCATATCTGAGTGGTATATGTGTTTTATATCTACAAATATGTTGGTTAAAACAAGGGTAGATGAAATAGTTGGTGTGTGATGAAATAAAATGATGAGAGGCCTCGGTGTAAACGATGATCCAGTCATCTAGCGGAGTATGGATGACGACCACAGGCTTTTCTAGGAAATCCTGTGGAGCGCTAGCAGACTCGCAACCTGTAGGTGTTTGTGAACGATGTGTTCACCGGTGTATTCCATCCCCCCATGGTTGCCTTATGGACCCTTATGGCTGAGGAATCGCCTTAGCAGTAGTGTCCATCCTGATGAAATTCCTTAGGATAGGTCCCTTATAATATATGCTTTAGGGAGGTAAAGTGAGGATAACGAGAATGGGTAATCTGGTTGAATAATTTTTTAAAATAATAAAATTATTTAGTGTAGATTGAAAACCCTATATGCTCACCAGGCTCCCCAGCCTGACCCACTTAGTTTCTTGTATTACAGGTAGTGGCAAAAGCATAGTTGGATGATCTGACAAGAGATTATGGATTTATAGGCCATTAGAAAATAAATATAATATTGTAAGGCCTATATTGTTTTGAGGCCAATTCTGTTTTGGTGGCCTATGATGTTTTGTTTATGCTTTTGGTCTGTATTGATGATGACATCCTGAGTTTTGTAATGTAATGAAAATACATTTCTTTAAGAAATGCTTTGTTAATTTTTTTTTATCATATTTTGTTTTTGGGAACAAATTCCGCAACACTTTTCTTTGAAAGATTACTCTGATTTTATTATAAAAGCATAAACGAAATCGGTCTTTGTTGGCCGTAAAATGGGGATGTCACAGTTTAACTATTTAAGGTGCATTCATGCACTAGATTTTATCATATTTTGTTCTTGTAAACCCTGCACGCCTTTATAGTAGCAGTTTTTAACCGAGCTATTCTAAAGCTGTGATATTAAATCATTCGACATATTTGATATTCAAAAAAAATGTAGCCGCCAAACATTGTGAGATTACGTAAGTAGAGTTAGATTCTTTAGTCTATTCTGAAAGTGTAATTTATTCCACATGTTTTGAATAAATCGAGTGTTCATTCGACATATCTTCTTAATTGTGGTTGTTCTTATTATCCGCATCTTCTTCATCAAATCACAATTAGGGTTTTAATCCTAACAAGTAGTATCAGAGCGGGACATTGAAGATCTTTTTATTTTTGAAGTATCGCTTCTAGATTTGAAGATTTTCTACACAAGTTATTGAAGACTATTGGTGTTTTAATGGTTTGGAATCAATGTTTTTTTATCTACTGTTCATGATGATTTATGGTGTTCTTTTACTATTCATCGGGTATTTTTTTAATATTATTCGTTTTTCTGTTCATATTGGATCTGTTCGTTAGCATAATCTAAAAATCAATTGGTTTTATTCCTTTGTTTTGACCCAATTGGATCTGTTCGTATCTTATTTTTGATTTGGCCCAAACTCTTGGTCGTTCACTGTTCATGGTATGTATGTTTATTGTCGATCTAGTTTTTCTTTGGCCCTAATATTATATCTGAGTTTCCGATTGCGTCTTGTTCTGTGCTCAATTCGATCATTCTTGTTAGTCAATTTCAACATTTGTGACTATCGACTAAGGATATTGGGTATTAATGTTTCATTATCAAGACTCATGAATCGATTCCTTTTAGCTTTCATCAAAGTTTTTTTTTCTAATCAATTCTACCATTCAGATTCTTAAAGTCGATTTGATTAACTCGTGTTGATCTTGAAAATTTCCGACGATTGTGTTATGATTTATTTGTGAATGAATTTGATTTATGGAAGTAGCGATCGGGTGTTTAATTGAATGCAAATCTCGAAGTCTAATGATGAACGGATGAACAGTGTTGTATCTCAATTTGGATGGTCGAAATTGAAAAGTCAAAATTCAAAACCATCTGAAATCGGGATGATGTAATCGTTGTGGAAGTATTTGGTGATCTGTTCACAATCACTTGTTAGTTCACCAATCGCAAATGGAAAATACATTCAGAATTGTCTTGATGACATGTTCATAATTGCCAAGACAAACCTGAAAGTCAAAATTGGTTTGAAAGACCTTACCTGAGAACGAATGAAACCGGAACGAAACTCAATTGGGATGAATAATGATCAAAATTGAAAAGTTAAAATGGACTGTGATTGATTGGTTTGGAGCGAACGGTCTAGGAATCGGAAATTGGAATCTGGGCCCGCACTTATTTTCACCCACGAACATTCGAAGTTTGATACCTTGGATTCATAGTTGACTGTATTTCGCATCGGGATTGAAGTCGCTTGACTCGGAACGAACCGGGACTGGTAGTTCTAGTCGGCTCGCATAAAAAATGAGACAGTACTCGGATGCACAACTATATGCTCAGAACGAACTATCTCAGAATCGGGGTTGTGGTCACTGTGTTCGTCTGTCAAAGTTTAAATCGGGAAGATAACTCAAAGTTTCACTTTTTGGTCACTGTTACTTTTGCATCTTGACAGTTTTGATCCATTTCAAGAAATTGTTACAAATAAAGAGGAGTATGATGCAAAATTATTAATTAGTCCCCTGTCTTTTTACAAAGTGACAATTTCAACCGTTATTTCAAAAATTTTGCAATTTTAAGGGTTGGTGAACAGTTTTGGATTTTTTTAATGCACATATTTTTTTTCGTGAACAGGAAATTATGGATTCTAACAAGTCTTGGTTGTTCAGAAATTCGTTTTTCGCAATAACGTCAAATTTTTTCGACTCTTTCGGATTTTAAACTTCAATGTTTATTTCATTTTGTCGCGCGGGAGCATAGTATTTATTTATCCATTCAAGATCATTCTCATGACTATTTGAAGGTTTTATAATCATGTTTTTTATTATAAATCGGGGGAGAATTTGGTATGGACATTCGAAATTGGATTTGTGAATTTTCAAATTTGAAGATTTTTGATGAAGCTTATGGTAGAATTATGAAGCTAGCTTTTACAATAGCAGTTCTTAATTGAGCGCTTCTAAAGCTTTTACAGAGAAGTAGCCTTTACAGTAGCAGTTCTTCATCGAGCTCTTCTAAGGCCTTGATATATCTCTGACTTCTAGTATTTTCTCGATCAAGTGGTGTTACGAATCTTAAAATTTGAAGATCATTGTGACTTGAAGGGGGAGTTCTTCAAAGACAAGAGGTGATTTTGTTTCTTAATTCTGAAATGGGGTTTTATGGCGGGTTTGGCTTTATTGAAGATCTTTGAGATTATAATAGAAAATGAAGTTTGAAGAAATTACTTCAATGCTTGGTTTATATATATACATATATATATATATATATATATATATATATATATAAATATCCTAGAACCTGTTTTTGAAGACTATTGAAGAATCAATATTTGTGGAATGCTTTAAATATTCCTCATCGTGAGATCTTTTCTTATTTGCTAGATGCTTGTTTTGGAAGCTGAAGCCTTGTCATCCATTCCATACTTTGAGGGGGAGAATGTAGGGTTTAAAGTACTCCATGGATTATGGCAATGGGCCCCCTTGATGAAGTGTAGGTTAAAAGCCCAAGACTTGTCTTATTCCCTATAAATAGTCATGTATTATTCATAATTAGGGTTAAGAGTGAGGCAAAATGTAGCCACCAAACATTATGAGGTTTGTTATGTAGAGTTAGATTCTTTAGTCTATTCTGAAAGTGTAATTTATTCCTCATGTTTTGAATAAATCGAGTGATCATTCGACATGTCTTCTTAATTGTGTTTGTTCTTATTTTCCGCATCTTGTTCATCAAATCACAATTAGGGTTTTAATCCCAACACATTTACCACTACAATTTATCACTTTTAACTATTCACAAAATATTCTTTAGGTTTTTTAAGTGGAACTGAAATTTATATTAAAGTTGACCCTATAATGTTATATTTAAATTAACAATTTAAGTATTTTGTCCAAACTGTTCAAAAGTTGTATCTTTAAACTGATAATGATTTACATACAACAACATATTAAATCTAATAAATTAAGTATAACATATTAAAAGTTAAAGACATAACTTTATAAGTGGAAGTAAAAATATTATTTTAATATTGAAATTTAGTTTATTTATGATTACTCTTAGGTTTGATACTTATTTAACCTTATTAACCAACTTATAATCATTATTAGAAAGACACTACAATTTATCACGTTTAACTATTTACAATATTGTTTGGGTTGTTTAAGTTGAACTAAAATTTATATTTAAGTTGATCATGTAAGGTTATATTTTAATTAACAATTTAAGTATTTTATACAAATTGTTCAAAAGTTCTAGCTTTAAAATGATAATGGTTTACATACAACAGCATATTAGACCTAATAAATTAAGTATAATATGTTAAAAGTTAAAAACATAACTTTATATGTAAAAGAAAATATATTCTTTTAATAACGAAATTTAGTTTATATATGTTTACACTTTAGGTTTTATATTTATTTAACCTTAGTAACCAACTTATAATCATTATTAGAAAGAAATTGAAAAGTCATGGGAGTTTCAAATGAATGTGGTGATAGAAAAAATGCTTTCTTTATAAGTATACTAGGTGAACACTCGTGCGTTGCGTAGAAAAACCTATATAGTTAAAATTTTTACAAATATATGTTTTGTTTAAATATAGCAATAATGTTGTTGTTAAATTTGATATAATAATTCATATACTAAATTGATATAATATATTGATTGTTTTAAATTATATGATAATATATACATCTATTATAACTGCATAATCTCAATCATTTGAATGACTTCTATCTACAAGTTACACATGAATAAAATTAAATATAATATATATGGTTTAGTGTTATTTATAGTTGTTGTTATTGTTAATTAATGTTTTAAAATTTATTTACTTAATTTTGTAATTTCTATCATTATTATTATTTAAAACATCAAACATTGTTTTTATATTTTAAAGGTAACAATATAATCATTTATATAGAATTATTTTTAACTATGGTTATTTTAAGTTATTTTAAGCTACTTATTTGAAAACTTTTAACGATTATAAAAATATCTTTACGAAATATTTTAGTTAAATTGAGATTACAATTTAGTTTTCGCATTTATCACTACAATTTATCGCTTTTAACTATTTACAAAATATTCTTTAGTTTTTTAAGTGGAATTGAAATTTATATTTAACTTGACATTGTAGCATTATATTTAAATTAACAATTTAAATATTTTGTCCAAAATATTCAAAAGTTGTAGCTTTAAACTGATAATTATTTACATTCAACAACATATTAAATATAATAAATTAAGTATAATATGTTAAAAGTTAAAGATATAACTTTATAAGTAGAAGTAAATATATTATTTTAAAATTAAAAAATTTCGTATATTTATGATTACACTTTAGGTTTGATATTTATTTAACCTTATTAACCAACTTATAATCATTATTTGAAAGAAACTACAATTAATCACTTTTAACTATTTACAAAATATTTTTTGGGTTGTTTAAGTTAAACTAAAATTTATAGTTAAGTTGACCCTGTAATGTTATATTCAAATTAATAATTTAAATATTTTATACAAATTGTTCCAAAATTGTATCTTTCAAATGACAATGGTTTACATCCAAAAATATATTAAAACTAATAAATTAAATATAATATGTTAGAAGTTAAAAAACACAACTTTATAAGTAGAAGTAAATATATTATTTTAATATTGAAATTTAGTTTATATATGATTACACTTTAGATTTGATATTTATTTAACCTTATTAACCAACTTATACTTATTATTAGAAAGAAATTGAAAAGTCATGGGAGTTTCAAATGAATGTGGTGAAAGAAAAAATGCATGGGAGCTTCAAATGAATATGGTGAAAGGAAAAAATGTTTCCTTTATAATATAGTATGATATGATATGATATGATGATAATGATAATGACAATGATAATGATATAGATATGAATATAGATATAGATATACATGTGTGTCAAGTTGGTTGATTTATCTTTCTTTTATCATAGAAATGACATATAAGAGACCTAGAGTTAATTGGAAGTTGCAGTGTGTAGAAAAACATTTTTGGAGGCACTTATACACGAACTAACAACTAATGGGCGGGAGGGTGGTGACTTACAAGGAAGCTTGTGGATTACAGTAGCAGAGAAACTGAAAAATACACGTAATTTTGATGTTGACAAAAGACAAATGAAAACTGATATGACTATTTAAAAGCAAAGAATGTTGTTTGGTTGAAATTGAAAAGAAAACCCAGAAATATTTTTAATCCTATAACGAACACTTTTAACATGAGTGATGAAGAATGGGAAGCAGAGGGGATGGTATATTTTTATATATACGTTTTCTTAATTTGGTTATTTTGTTTTACTAGTTTGATAATATTTGTTAAATTTTCAAATAATTATACAAGTATGAAGACAAAATAAGAAATGCACCTCTCTCTTTCCCTGATCTTTGTAACCAATTGTTTGATGAGGAGACCTTGACCAACATTTATAGTTGGGGGCCATCTTCAACACTCCCTCATCCCACCAAATTTTTACTACCCATGATTTTGAGAATATTGAGATGGAAGACCAAACACCTCATATGGATATCACAACCTCAGCCTTAACAGTACCCCCTCCTACAAGTGCTTCACCTCATGCAAGTGAAGAATCCTCTGGCTGGACAAAAAATAAGGCATGAAAACGAAATGCTCCCAAGGATACCACACTAGATGATGGATTAAGAGAAGTTGGCAAGGATATTTTCATGGTTAGACAAGCATTCGTGCAAGAAAATAATCTTGACAAACAAATGGATGAATGCATGGTGAAGTTGGAAGGCTTGGATTGGGAAGAATTGGATCCAAAATACACCCTCGATCTTATGCTATTTGCTTGAAGTGCTGGTAATAGGAAAAATTGGTTGCGCCTCAAGTCGTCGACTTGTGAGTCATGGGTGACAAGTACGGGAAAGAAGTTTGGATTAGCTATTTTACTTTAGTATGGCTTTAGGATCTTTTTGGTTTTAATGTGTTATGGATTTATGTTATGGTTCATGTAGTGAATTTTTACGTTTAGAATTTTTATGCGTGATGGATTTATATGTTATGGATTATTATGTTATTTATTTTTATGTTATAGATTTTCTTTATGGTTGATTATATAAAATTTAATGTAATTTATATTTAAGATTTAACAAATCTCATATGGATAAAGAAGGTGAATTTTTAGCTTTCCTTATATTCTCATGATATTGGTTGATGTTGGCCCGACAAAGGAAAATAAAAATTGAAAGAATAATCGCTAGCAAACAGGTAGTAAGTGGGCATATGTATACACAATATTTGATAGACGGATGTCCTACACAATATTATGAAATGTTGCGTCTTTCACAAAATGCATATATACTCTTATGCAATTATTTTATAAAAATTAGGAAACTAGTTGCAACTTAGCATGACAATAAGTATTGAAGAGAAGATGACTATATTTTAATAGGTTATAAGACTAATGAACATTTTCGAGCGGTTAAAGGAATATTTCAACATTCCATACAAATGATCCATCCATTTTTTCATGAGGTCTTAAGTGCAATGATGTGTTTTGCAAGAGAAATTATAATACCAATGTAACACCGTAATTTTTAAACACCATTTTATGATGATAAATATATGCTTCTACAAAACCTTTTCATCAATCATCGGAGTTACAACTTTTTAGTGTTACAAAATATATCAACATTTATTGTCAAAGAAAAAAAAGGATTTAACAACCTTCTCCTTTCCTTCTACCATCATCTTTGGTTATGCTCTCTTTCCTCATTTCTATATATAAGTACATATCATATTTAAACAAAATATAGCACACAAAAGTCTGGTGAGCTACATGGGTTTTGACTCATTAAAATATTTAACAAACATCCTTAATACTTCTATATGTTTTATTTACAGTAATATAGACATACAAAATCCTCAATATAAAAATCTTAGCACATATAGGATACCTTAATCCCTAGCCAACATTCAACTAGCCGCATTATTTGGGATACTTCAATCCTTAGCTAATGATTCATTGGCAACTTCAATAAGGGATACTTCACTCCCTAGCCAATTATTTTGTTGGCCGCTTTCACCTCATGGGATCCCCATCCAATCTTTAGTTGGAAACTTTAACATAGGATACTTCAATCCCTAGCCAAATCATTTTTTTGGCATCATTAAAAGCGATACTTCTCTCCTTTAACAATCATTTGCTGGCAACATCAATATAAAATACAAGCCTATCACTGGCCACAAGTAATATTTATTATCACATCCTGGTACTCATTCATAGAGTGTATTATATCCTTAATCATATAGAAGGCATCTGCCACCTTATTCACATTTAGCCCTTGATAGGCCTTCAATGTATATTTACAGATTGGCTCCACATCTCATACAACTCTTTATGGAATTCACAACAATATTCATACACAGGATTTTCCATCTTACATCTTTTTCTATTCCACTGTGTGTATGACCTCATATATGTATCGACGCTCGTTAGCATGCACTTTTGTATCTCCCATCACGCTTCTCGGTCGACTGAGACCTCCATCGAGCATACACACAAAAATGAACAGGATATCTGTATATATAGGGTTGTTTGGTTAGTGCAACGTCGTGGCATTCCCTTCGCCACGTCGTGGAAAATGTCATGCGTTCATCTAACGTAAACATGTGTCTAGCCCCGTCATCATATTGCCACATCGTTGCTATACCTTTACCATGTCTTGGTGAATGTAGACACCACGTGTCACTGTGGTGTTGACCCGTCTCTAAAATAGCAGTGTACTTTTAAAATTGTCGTAACTTTCTCATACAAACTCTGTTTTCGACGATCTTTATATCCACGTGATTGTCTCAGACAATAATACAACTTCCTATCACTAGTTTCATGTTAATGTCTCTCCATTTTAAATTTGATTTCTTGCCAAAGAGGTATCAATTTTTTGGTCGTTACAACCTGATGGAATTTTATGCATAAGAACAATCATATGTGCTCATACAAACCCTAATGCTTGGATCTAGGTTTCTCTATTGTACATGCTTTGAATCTAAGACTTGCAACCCTAGATCTATCATATATACTTCGAAATCAACATCATAAGAACAGATCTAAGTGTTTACCTCTTTCAAATTGCTTGAAATCCTTGTAGTCTTCTTGATCTTGAGCTTAGAGTCACAATTGTAACTCCTCTAATGGTTCACAAACCCCACAAGCAAGAAGGCAATATGAGAGAGGGTAAGAGATGCTAAAATTGTCCCTAGGGTTCTCTTGGAATCAAGTGTAGCCGATTTTCATAGCCTAGGGTTCATATTTATACTGTAGGCTGCTAGGGTTTCAGTCTAAACCCTAATGGACAACCTAGCCACCAAGCAGCCCAAGGAACCTTCTGGAATAAGGCCTTGGACGAAAATATGATGGATCCCCATCATAATTTCGTTCCCCCTTAATTCCATTAGGTTTCCCAGCCCAAAACTCAACTATCATACATTTGACAGTTTATGCCCCTTTATTTAATTAACCTCTTTTAGTCACCAAATTAATTCCTAATTAATTTATGACCAATACTAATTAAATAAATATGATTTCTCCTTTAATATATTATTCTTATAATATATTAATAAACCATAATATTCTCTCTCTCTCTCTCTCTCTCCTTAAATTACCTTGTCAAATTGCTTTGGTGAAGGCAACCCAAAAGGACCATGCACAACCGGGTCAAGTACATACCAAATATAGTTACGGGCTTAGACACTAATCCAACAGTCTCCCACTTGGATAAGTCTAGTAACTATATCTCACATATGACTTCAGGATCCGATTAGCAATCGTAGCTCTTATACGTCGTTGTCAACTCTGATCAACAACTTGTCCTTCAGATAAGGGATCATATAATCCTCTTTTTTAGATATCATGCTGACAATGCTTATCGTCCAGCATTTGTTCCTTGATTTCTGACTTGTTTGACATAGAATTTAGTTGAACACATCAACTTCATTCTAACCGGTCCCGGCACATAAGTCAAACCAAATCATCGAGTGACCAAGATATCACCTTTATTCTCATAGAATAAAAGGAGCAGATTAACTTCGACTCATGTGCATCTATTATTTACCAATTAAACCATGCACACCAATGTGTTTTATAACATCAAATTACTAATGCGTTTACACATCATCAATGCACAACCAACCAACAAACAATAAACATATCTCTAAGTTTTAAGACTATATGAGATTATCGCTTTGCGATCACTTAAGGTAAAACACCACGAAGTGATACAGGCAAACACGTGTTTATTCCAATGCTCAAATCATATTCATAAGTACTCATGAACTTTGTAGTAAACCTTTGTTATGCTCAAAACCTTTTAGACAATCTACAATCAATTCATGACATTTTTCATTCATATCTACTTCCACAATATGAACGACTGTGGACTTTTCTAATAATCCTATCATTTAGGAAGTCAAAACATACAAAATTGAAACAATAGACAAATAACCAACACAAGATAGTAGCTTTACTCATAAATAACATAGCTTTATTTATTCATCAAATGTCAAGTACAAATTATCTATTAAACGTTTCCTATCTAATCCAAACTTATATCATCCTTCAGCCCATTGCTCCTAGCGTGCTGCAAGTGTTTGACCCTACTCAGTCCCTTCGTAAGGGGATTTGCTAGGTTTTCTTCTGATGATACCCTCTTCACAACGAGGAGTCCCTCTTCTACCCGCTGTCTGATAAAATGGTATTTTCTGTCGATATGTCGAGATCTACCATGATCTCTTGGTTCCTTGGTTAAGGCAACCGCTCCTTCATTATCACAGAAAATTTCCATTGGCCCCTTTATGGATGGCATAACTCCAAGGTCTCCAATGAAGTTCTTCAACCATATAGCCTCCTTTTACGATTCGCTCGCCGCAATGTACTCTGATTCGCACATTAATCAGCTACGGTCTCCTGCTTGCAACTTTTCCAAGTCACTGCTCCTCCATTTAGGGTAAAGACCCAACCCGACTGCGATTGGTAATTATCCTGATCCGTCTGGAAACTAGCGTCACTATACCCTCGTAACCTTAAGTCATCACTCCCACTGAGGACTAGAAACCATTCCTTGGTCCTTTGTAGGTACTTAAGAATATTCTTAACTGCAATCCAATGAGCTCTACCAGGGTTCCCTTGATATCTGCTGACCATGCTCAAAGCGAAGGCCACATCAGGGCGAGTACAAGTCATAGCGTACATGATAAAGCCTACTACAGAACCGTAAGGTACTCGTCTCATATCAGCTATCTTTGCCTCTGTACTCGGGCTCTGACTCTTACTCAACTTGGTATTGCTTTGGATTGGCAACTCCCCTTTCTTAGAATTTTCCATACTAAAACGCTTTAGTACCTTATCCAAGTATGTATCCTGACTGAGTCCTATCAGTCTCTTTTCCCTGTTTCTCACTATCCTTATTCCCAGAATATAAGTAGCCTCTCTGAGGTCCTTCATAACGAAACATTTCCCAAGCCAGGACTTGACCTCCTGTAAAGTTGGGACGTCATTTCCTGTGAGCAGTATGTCATCGACATACAATACGAGGAAGCTCACTATACTCCCACTGGCTTTGACATATACATAAGATTCATCTTCGCTTCGCAGAAAGCCAAACTCTTTAACTTTCTCGTCAAAACAAAGATTGCATCTGCGAGACGCTTGTTTCAATCCATAAATGGATTTCTCAAGCTTGCACACTCTATTTGGATGCTTCGCATCGACAAAACCCTCTGGCTGATTCACGTAAACATCCTCAGCCAACTTTCCATTAGGAAAGCGGTTTTCACGTCCATCTGCCATATTTCATAATCATGAAACGCAGCTATTGCGAGCATTGCCCTAATAGACTTTATCTTCGCAACTGGTGAGAATGTCTCATCATAGTCAACTCTGGGAGTTTGAGTAAAGCCCTTCGCAACCAGTCGTGCTTTATAAGTATGCACTTTCCCATCCATGTCCGTCTTCTTCTTGAAGATCCACTTGCACCCGACTGTCTTACGACCCGGTACATTATCAACCAAATTCCAAACTTGGTTGTCGTACATGGACTGAATCTCGCTGTCCATCGCCTCTTTCCATTTAGCAGACTTCAGGCCTGCCATGGCTTCCTTGTAGCTGCTAGGTTCGTCCAAATTCATTAGTGTTTCATCACTAATAAACGTATCCCCTTCACTAGTAATATGAAAACCATAAAACTGGGGTTGAACACTAACTCTACTAGAATGTCTAAGAGGTAAGGACTCGTCAACGGGTTCAACAGGAGTTTCCTCCTCGAGTTGAGTGCCAGCGTTAAAGGTTCCTTCATCGCTTTGCTCTTGAATCTCCTCAAGATCAATTTGCCTCCCACTGTCCTCTTGGCTTATCAATTCCCTTTCTCGGAAAACTCATCTTCTAGCAACGAAGACAACATTGTCACTCAGTCTATAGAAAAGATAGCCAAAAGACTTATGCGGGTAGCCGATGAAATAACACTTCTCACTACGAGGTTCGAGCTTGTCGTGAGTCTCTCATTTTATGAAAGCCTCGCATCCCCAAACCTTAATATGTGCCAACGAGGGAGCTTTCCATGTCCACATCTCGTGAGGAGTCTTGGTAACCTTCTTGGTGGGAACTAAGTTAAGGATATGGGCGGTAGTCTCTAAGGCATACCCCCAGAAAGCTATTGGTAATGAAGTCCGACTCATCATAGAACGAACCATGTCCAACAAGGTCCGATTACGTCTCTCAACCACACCATTCAATTGTGGCGTTCTCGGAGGCGTCAATTGCGAAACAATTCCGCGTTCTTTTAGATAGTCGTGAAACTCAAGACTTAGGTACTCTTCTCCTCGGTCTGACCGAAGCATTTTGATTTTCCTGCCCGGCTGATTCTCCACTTCATTCTTAAACTCTTTGAACTTTTCAAGGGTTTCCGACTGTTGATTGATTAAGTAGATATATCCATATTTGCTATAATCATCCGTAAAAGTCACGTAGAAGCGGCAAGCATCCCTTGTGGTGGATCTAAAGGGCCCACACACATCGGTGTGTATGAGATCCAATAGACCCTCACCCCTTTCAAGAGTGCCAGTAAAGGGTGACTTAGTCATCTTCCCAAGTAAACAAGATTGACACATGTCATCGTCCTTAAGGTCGAAAGACTCCAACACTCCATCCTTTTTGGAGTTGGGCTATGTGTTTCTTGTTGACATGGCCAAGGCGACAATGCCAAAAGCATGCTTTGTCTAGGCTAGTAAACGAATCAATATTCAAAACATCATTTCCTAAATTATCAACAACCATCACAGATTCATAAATCCCATTACAAGGTAATGCATTGAAATAAAAGACACCATTCAAATAAACAATAATAGAACCATTACTATTATCAAAAGAATATTTGAAACCTTATCTAAACAATCCATGAAATGAAATAATGTTTCTTGCCATATCTGGCGAATAACAGCAATTATTTAAATCTAGCCCTAACCCATTACTCAACACTAAAGAATAAACTATGACTTTGGTCACAGACGACGATATTTTGTTTCCCATAATCAAGTTCATCTTTCCATGTTCCACTTCCCTGCTTCCTTTTAGGCCCTGCAAATCAGAACAAATGTGGAAGCCACACCCTGTATCAAGAACCCATGAAGTAGCAAATCATGAGTTGTTAGATTTAATAGAATACATACCTGCAACGGTGGGCTTAATCTTCCCATCCTTTATATCTTGCAGATACTTAGGGCAGCTTCGTTTCCAATGGCCCTTTCATGGAAATAGAAGCACTCTGCTTCCTTGGGATCGGAGGAGGGTTTAGCGGTGCCTGCTTTGGTCCCACTAGAGGATGAACCATCACGGGACTTTCCCTTTTGGTGGCTCTTACATGGAGCCTACTTCTTTTTACCCTTTCCTTGACCTATTGCCATCACAGGAGCAGCCACAACAGGGGATGGTGCAACATATTTGTTTTTGAGGTTGCTCTCAGCAGTCCTCAACAGTCCTTGGAGCTTGCTCAAGGAGACCTCCTCCTTGTTCATATGGTAGGTCATTCTGAACTAGTTGTGGCAGGAGGGCAAGGAGTGGAGGATTATGTTGATAGCCAAATCCTCATCAAACTTAACATTAAGTTTGAGAAGACGATCAACATACCTCTGCATTTTCTGCAAATGAGAGGTTAGGGATTCTCCACTCCCCATCTTAGCAGTGATCATGTTAGTAATGATCTCATAGCGCTCTCGCCTCACGCTCTGGTGGTACCTGTCCAGCAAATCCTGATGCATTTCATACGGATACATGTCCTCATAGGACTTTTGGAGTTCGAGGTTCATGGTGGCCAGCATGATGCAATGAAATTTCGTAGCATCACGCTCGTGGGCCTCAAAGGTGGCCAGCTCTTCCGGAGTAGCAACATCTGGGATGATTTTTTCAAGTTTTTCATCGAGTACATATTCTTTGTTCTCGTAGCGTGTGATCATGGGAATGTACCTCATCCATTTGTTGAAGTTTGACCCATCAAATGTCACCTTTTGACATAGGTTCATCAACGAGAATGACCCAGAAGCGTTGTTGTTGTTGTTTGCAGACATCTGAAAAAGAAAGGAACAAAGTTTGATTAGAAATGAGTCCCTAATTAAACACCCAAATGAGAAATTAGGGCTAGGACCCAACAACATTATTTACAACCTAGAAAAGGATGTCGTACTTTAAAAGTAAATAATTTGAAGGTAAGTGAATGACGATTCACTAATTCTCACCATGAAAAACGAAAAAAGAGATTTAAGTTTTAAATGTATTTGAAAACTCCTAGATCTTTGAGATTCATTGAACTTTTCAATGGCATGTTTAAATTTCTATATGCACTTCAAATTTGCGACTGGGATACCGATGATCGCAAACAAGTTGTGAATAATCATGCGAATCAACATGGTGCACTCAATGTCTCTATCACCTAATCAATGTGTCGGTAAACCACACACACTCCATTGATCTATGACAAACATCGAGTCACCCTTCGCTACCAATGTCATCCCTAAATTAGTGTGCCGGTTAACCACACGCGCTCCACCTACATTTGACAAGGGTACAAAGTGTAATTCCACGGGTTAGCATCATTTTCAAAATTTACCCTAAAGTAACTAAGATTGGGAATTTGTAAAACATTGTAGTTACTTTGTATCTTACATTATACATTTAATGAGGAGAGGATTGCCCTATTCTACCCGTTTGGCTAATGACCCTCCACTAGTCAAGCAAGCGGTGGGTGTGAGTGTACACCTATTAAGCACCATTTTATAGGTAGCAACCTTATACCCACCTTATAGATTGGCTTCGTGAATGAGGCCTACTAACGGTAAGACTAGAATTTTAAACTTGTAAAATTCAAAGGGTTTGAAATTTAAATTATTCAAAATTAAACTTTTAATCACAAAATTTAAATTTCAAAACACAAGGGATCAAATAACAAATAATACAAAATAAACAATTGATTTTATAATTATCTATATTTGACCTAATCCAATTTTAGTCACAAGATAATTACCAAATAATTTAAATAATCCATATTTATCATATAAACAACTAATATTCAAAAGATTTGAAATTATCTATTGTTTTGGCAGGGATAATCATTCAAATACAATAAAATTCGGATTTTATCTTCAAAAAACGATTTAGGCATTAATCCCATGACAAAACATCAACAAAATCCCGAAATATCCTCTGCCTGATGCACAGACTCGCCGAGTCGAGCCTACTCGCCGAGTCCAGATACTGACTCGCCGAGTTGAGTCGGGCAAAGGCAAGAAAAAATGATTTTCAACAAGCAAACAGTTAAAGCATCACATACAACTGAAACCAATCATAGCTCTGATACCACTGATGGGATTTTATGCATAAGAACAATCCTGTGTGCTCATACAAACCCTAATGTTTGGATCTAGGTTTCTCTATTGTACATGCTTTGAATCCAAGACTTGTAACCTTAGATCTATCATATATACTTCGAAATCAACATCGTAAGAACAGATCTAAATGTTTACCTCTTTCAAATTGCTTGAAATCCTTGTAGTCTTCTTGATCTTGAGCTTAAAGTCACAATTGTAACTCCTCTAATGGTTCACAAACCGCACAAGCAAGAAGGCAATATGAGAGAGGGTGAGAGATGCTAAAACCGGCCCTAGGGTTCTCTTGGAATCAAGTGTAGCCGATTTTCATATCCTAGGGGTCATATTTATACTGTAGGCTGTTAGGGTTTCAATCTAAACCCTAATGGACAATCTAGCCACCAAGTAGCCCAAGGAACCTTCTGGAATAAGGCCTTGGACGAAAATGTGATGGATCCCCATCATAATTTCGTTCCCCCTTAAGTCCATTAGGTTTCCCAGCCCAAAACTCAACTATCATACATTTGACAGTTTATGCCCCTTTATTTAATTAATCTCTTTTAGTTACCAAATTAATTCCTAATTAATTTATGACCAATACTAAATAAATAAATATGATTTCTCATTTATTATATTATTCTTATAATATATTAATAAACCATAATGTTCTCTCTCTCTCTCTCTCTCTCTCTCTCTCTCCTTAAATTACATTGTCAAGTTGCTTTGGTGAAGGCTACCCAAAATGACCATGCACAACCGGGTCAAGTACATATCAAATTTAGTTACAGGCTTAGACACTAATCCAACACAACCAACATCTTCAAATCCAACAAGAAATACCTCATAACGACATAGACGACTAGCACACATATTTCCCGAAGCAATAGGTGCACTAGATGAAACACTTATACAAGCAGTTGTGTCTGTTGATCAACAAACTCATTATAAGGAAAGATGAAATGTGAGTGTTATCAAAATGTAATCGAAATTTGTGATTTTGATATGATATTCACTTTTTTATGGGTTGGATGGAAGAACGTATCACATGATTTAAAAGTTTTGAAAGAAGTTGCATTTAATCCAACTTCCAAATTTTCATTCCCTCCACCAGGTTTGTAATATTTCTATAACTTTTATTATCTATATTTATATAATAAACTAGTTCATAACCCGTGGGAACCATGGTTAGAAAATTAATTAAACTTTCTAAGTAAAAACTCAAAACTATTAATTAATAATTTTAAATAACTTTTAAATTAAGAGATATTATGTTAGTTATATATAAAATTATAATCGTTGATTCAAATAAATACGTAAAATATATTATCTTATAATTTGTATAAATTTTATTTTTTATAGTTTGTTTAATTTAATTTTATTTGTATTCTAATGTTATTAATTTAATGTAATTAAAATGCGATTTAAATTTTGAAATTTGAAATTTGAAATGGAGAATCAATAAATTGACAAGTGTCATGATATTAATTACAATGTCTAATATGATGACACTTGACAAAATAACTACTATTTTATTAATATAGGGAGACGTGACACTCATTTACATATCAATATTACATTTAGGATGTCGCATACATTATTTATGTCTCCCTACCAAAATACATAATGTTAAAATGATAATTTTTCATAATTCAATATAGTCGGTTAGAGAAATAATCAAACAATATAAACTCAGTCAGATATCAGTTCAGTCATAATTTCTAACTCAGTCAATTCTAAAACATAGTCATGAATTATTAAACGACCCCTAAAATATACACTTTATAAGTATATGAAATAATTTAACTACGTTTTAAATTTAAATATTACGCTTTGATTATTTAATTACGAATTTATTTAAGTTTCATAAAATATGTTTTATAATAAACTATCAAGAGAAGTTTAATTTCTTATTTGATTGGACGTTTATCTCTGAAATTTGTCTGTTTTTCTTTTTCTATTGAAATTAAAGCGATACATTTATTCGTGTAGACATCGATAATTAACTGAAACCACTTATTTCCTTCTAATAGGTAGGTCATTTAATATAAGTTTTTAAATATTCAAATACAATGAACAGTTCATAAGAGTAAATCGGATAAATTCAAATATTCAGATATCACATTGGTTTATAAGTTGAGCTTTCTTAACAAAGAAAAAGAAAACGAAGGGCTGCTTTAATTGATGAATTAGGACTTGTATCGTTCATGCTTTGTTAAGTTGTGTTTTACGCATAAGGAGTTCTACGATGTTCATGTATAGAACCGGAAAGATAAGGGAATTAAAGATCACGACAACGAAAGAGATGAAACGTTGAGTGCCACGTGGAGTGCTGGGACCCACTATCGACATCCAAATCGCAAAAAGCATGGGACACGTGAACCGTGGAGAAATGCCGAGGACAAGGCTATCACGTGCTTATGAGTGGTATCGTGGACGGTGGCTATCGTATCAGCCGCCTGTACGGAACGGCTCAGATTTCCCATGACTGCTTTTTGACCAGGAAATATTATAAAATAGAAAAAACTATATAAATTTATTTATTTTGTATCTTCTGAGTTATTATTATTATTATTATTATTATTATTATTATATTTGTCGGCAGTTAAAAAAACATCAATTAAACGTTATTTATTAAAGAAAATAACTTGATCAAAAAAATATCATTTAATTTTTTTCACTTTTTAGGCCGATGGTTGTTTTCTTTCTCTATCTATCTTAAAAAGATTTTTTGTCTATCCTATCGTCATTTTATTATTTTTCTTTCACTTTTTTTCCCCATCTATCCTAATAAATGAAAATGTTTTTGCCACATATCATGTTTTTATTTAGTTTGACATATATCATTTTGTAGGATTTTTTGATTTTTTCTTTTCCACTTAGCATTTTCTTGTGCTTTCAATTTTCTTAAATTTAAAAGTAAATTCCATATTTTATGCGAGTTTATTTATATTATGTAGAATCATTAAATTAAATTTCAATAACCATACCAAAAAAACGTACAACTACAAATTGGGGCAATAATCAATTCTTCCATAATTAAATGTTTACACATCATAATTTTCACTTATACAATAACTTTTTCAAAACAAAAAAATGTTATGGAATCCAATTATAAACAAAGAAATTAATTTTCATTTATTAGGATAGATATATTGAAAAACCTGATCCTTATTATTTTATATTCAATTTTTTTAAATAAACCTGTGTAATACACAGGGCTCACACCTAGTTCTTAATAAGATGGAATGATATGGAATGGATGTTTCCCTCACTTTTTGTAGACAATATTATATTTTTCTTCACTTTTCTTTCCCTCACTAAAACTCAAAAGATGGGTGGTAAGGGCTTCCCTCACTATTTTTTTTAAATAAAATTAATTGATTTTTATGATTTATAATTTTTAGATTAAAAATAACCAAAAAAATTAATTAAAAAGAAAATGCATTACATTAATTAAAATAAAAACTACAATAAACCTAAAATTTTAAAAACTAGAAATTTAAAGAAAAAAAACACAAACTAAAAATCAAACAAACCAACGATCTAAGAAAAATATTTTTTTATAATTTTTTCCCATTTCTTCATCACGAGCTCGAGAGCCGGTCCCGAGAGATGATCAATGTTTTCCATCAAAAACTTCATATCCTCCATTTCTTGTCTCTCCGTCCGATCCTTTTTCCTTGCTTCTTCTTTTTCTTTGTCGAAAGTCAAACGTTCGGAGAAATTAAGATTATATTGATCAAATGACGTTATTTTCCGCATTTCGTCAACGTTCGTACTGAAAGATGCTCCCGAAGAAGTCTCTTTTTCCCTTTCTCTTCGCTATGTCCCTACCCATTGGGCGGACAATTTCTTCTAGTTCGAGTTCGTCATCCTGATTTAAATCTAGACCAACCCAAGCATCGGAGGAGATCGTGTAACCACTAGAGCCCGTTTTCGTTCGCTTTGATTGTTGGACTCCAAAAATAAAATCTTGCTTGTATTTTTTCCACCTAGGACAACGGACCAATAATTTCCAACAATCGTACCACTTGAATGGTTTTCCGACTTCCTCAAGGTAAAACTACAAAGCTTTTTGAAGTATTTGTTCGTCGCCTTTGCCGCTTTTTCGTTGGGTTTTTAGGTTGTTGTACAACCCATTTATTTTTGAAACACCCTTTGCTATTTCTCGAAATTTCGAATTCAGTTGATGTTTCGTACAGTAATCATCACCTTTTTCTAGCTCTTTTCGAAACCGTTCCAAAATGTGAAACCAAAAATGGTCTCCCGGTTGTGCGTTTCCTTGAATCGAATCTTCAGAAATGTCAGCCCAAGCTTTGAACAAAACTAGCTCTTCGTGTGGAAGCCATGTTGTCGGCTTTTGTCTTCCCGGTTGTGCGACACCCTCGCACGCTTGTTTTTTCCCTTTACGTCTTTGTGGGGGTGGTGTTGGTTGAGTTTCGGGATCCATCTCTTCTTTTTCCGAGCTATCCAACTCATCGATAAGTTGGCGTTATTGTAGGGTTTGGGTTTGAGTTTGAGTTTGGGGTTGAGGTTGATTTGGCGATTGTTTATCTGGAAACACAATAGAGTTTGAAAACATTTGCGGCGAAACATTTGGAACTTGGATCGGGTAATATTGTCCAACATTTTGGTATTGGAATTGTAGTGGGGATTGAATGGGAACATCGAGTTGGGGGCGATAAACTCCTTGTGGTGACGGTTGCTGCCACGACTCCTTGGCTATTATTACTACAATAACACTTAGTTAAAACCTGATAATTATCCTTAGCGTAAAATGACCATTTTACCCCTGGACAAAGTCAACGATTTGGTCGAAGGAAACCTTCTGGTTGACGCAACTCGTCGAGTTGCCCTATCAACTCGTCGAGTCTTAGAACCTGAAATCGCGATCTAACTCGTCGAGTCACCCCCCGACTCGTCGAGTTCCCAGGATACTCAGAGTCGTGATCTATCGAGTCAACTCGTCGAGCTATTTCACTGACTCGTTGAGTTCTAGCTTAAGCTAAAACAGGAATAACCAACTCGATTCGTTGAGTCCCTCTATGGACTCGCCGAGTTCCTCTGTATGATTGATCCATCTCAATGGATTAAGATCTTACCCTTCAGATCCAAGCTCCATACTTCATATACACACTAGAAATACACTTTTAAGGGTAAAGTTTCCAACTTCACCCGCTATTAGTCCTTCTTAAAGGGTTTAGCTCAAACCCTAACTCTCTAGGACATATATCTTGCTCCACAAGCCATAATACTCTAAACCAAAGCATATCATACTAGATCCAGGCCTTGGAGATCAGTTGGGCACATAAAGTTCCTAGCTTTCCTTCCATGCATGGCCTTTTAGGGCTAAAAAGGCCATAATAACATTGTTAAGCTTGCATAGGGTTTCCATGGTCATAAAGTTTGCACCTTTATGCTAGGGAACCCCTTCTAGATCCCAGATTTGAAATGTAAGTCACTTGGGACGTCTAAATCACAAAGACCAAGGTTCTTGAACCCAAACCCTCATAAAAATGGAAGTAAATAGATCTAATGAATGAATGATCAAGTTAGAGACTTGATTACCAGAAAGTGATGATGATGAAAGGAAATCCCTGGATCTACAATCTTTTCCTTGAACCTTGTAGCTCCTTCTTCTTCTTTTAACTTCAAGAACACACAAAATCACTCAGGAATGGCTTACACACTCATAAAATGCTTTAGGGTTTCGTGGATTAGGGTTTAGTACTTGGAGGCTGGAAATTAGGCCAAAAGGTGGGGATTAAGATGCTTAAATAGAGTGCAAAACCCCAAAATTAGGGTTTCACTCTGGCATACCTACTCTTGATTCGAGGGATCTCGACTCGTCGAGTAGATAGTTGAAAAACCACGTCCATGACTCGGTTCTACTTAACGAGTCTGGGGCTTCCAACTCGTCGATTATCTCTATAAAAACGAATAATTTATAAATAAATGCATACCCAATATCAGGCATTACAATTCTCCCCAACTTGACTTAGACTTCGTCCTTGAAGTCTGCTGCATCTGGAAACAACTCCGGGTAGTGCTCCCTCATATCCTCATCAGGCTCCTAAATCCACTCAGAACCCTTGCGGTGCTGTCACTGCATCTTCACTAGCCGAAAAACCTTGTTCCTCAAGGTTTTCGTCTTGCGATCCAGAATCGCCACCGGTCTCTCAATGTAGTTCAGGCTATCGTCAACCGGAATATCCTCTAAGGGTACAATTGCTAAATCATCCACTAAGCACTTCCGTAACTAAGAAACATCTAAAGTGTTGTGGATATGGCTGAGCTCTACTCGAAGAAGTAATCGATCTGCTACCTTGCCCACCCGGGCTATAACCCTGAAAGGACCAATGTATCTGTGACCCAGCTTGCTCCGCTTCCGGAATCGGATGACACCTTTCCAAGGTGACACTTTCTAGAGAACCATATCGCCCACCTAAAACTCCAAGTCTAAACGCTGCTTGTCGGTGTAGCTCTTCTGCCGACTTTGAGCAGTCTGGAGCCTGCTCCGGACCTGCTGGATCTGCTCTGTAGTCTTGACTATTACCTCAGTACTCCCCATGACTCTCTGACCGACCTCACCCTAACCGACTGGGGTCCTACACTTCCTCCCATAGAGCATCTTGAAGGGAGGTCGGTCTATGCTGGTGTGGTAACTTTTGTTATACGAAAATTCCGCTAACGGAAGATACGTATCCCAACTGCCACCGAAATCCAAAACACATGCGCGTAGCATGTCCTCGAGAGTTTGTATCGTCCTCTCGCTTTGTCTGTCCGTCTTGGGGTGGAAAGCGGTGCTGAAGTGGAGACGAGTATCCGTCTTTTCATGAAACCGCTTCTAGAATCTGGAAGTGAAACGGACATCTCGGTCTGACACTACCGAGACATGCACTCCATGTCGTGCCACTATCTCCCGCACATAAATTTCAGCTAACCTGTCGGCCGATATACTGTCCTGGATCGGGACAAAATGAGCACTCTTGGTCAACCGATCCACGATGACCCATATCGAATCAACCCCACATACGGTCCCCGGAAGCTTTGTGATGGAATCCAAAGTGATATCTTCCCATTTCCACACGGGAATGTTTAATGGATGCATCTTGCTATGGGGCCTCTGGTGCTCTTCCTTGACCTTCCTGTAGGTCAAGCATCTCTCCACGTACCAGGTAACATCTCGCTTCATGTCGGGCCACCAGTAATCAGGACGAAGATCTCTGTACATCTTCGTCACCCCGGGATGGATAGAGAACCTAGACTTGTAGGCCTCATCCATCAAAATCTATCATACTCCGCCCTAGTACGGTATCCAGACCCTCCCATCCAGGGTCAACAGCCCCTGACTATCGTAATCAAAGGAGGCCACCTAGACTATGATCCGATCGCACTTCCAGCGCTTCTCCTTCAGGCCCTCTACATGCGCCTCTCTAATCTGCTCTAGCAATGGATTAATCACTGTCATCGTCAGACATATATATCGAATCGGGGATGTTACTGCCTTGCGGCTCAGGGCATTGATCACCTCGTTGGCCTTTCCATGGTGGTAAAGGATCTCACAGTGAAAATCTTTCACCACATCCAACCATGGACGATGCCTCATGTTCAGATTCGACTGATCCATGAGGTACCTCAAGCTCTTGTGGTCCGTGTAAATGGTATAACGAACCCCATAGAGGTAATTCCGCCAAATCTTGAGGGTGAGAACCACAGCCCCCAACTCTAAATCGTGCGTCGGATAGTTAGCCTCATGAGGCTTCAACTGCCTCGATGCATAAGCTATCACATGACCCCGTTGCATCAATACTGCTCCCATGCCTATGATCGAAGCATCACAGTAAACTACGAACTCATCAACTCCCTCTGTTAAGGTCAAAATCGGTGCCTCACATAACCGTTGTCTGAGGGTCTCGAAGGCTGCCTGTTGCTTAGGCTCCCAATGGAATGTCACCGACTTCTTGGTCAGTCGGGTCAGGGGAACGAAGATCTTGGAGAAATCCTGGATGAATCTCCGATAGTAACTCGCTAGACCAAGAAAACTCTGAATCTCAGTTGGATACCTCAGAACCTCCTATCACATCACAACCTCTATCTTAGCTGGGTCAACCAGAATACCCTTGTGGTTGACAAGGTGCGCAAGAAATTGCACTTTGCGCAACCAGAACTCACACTTAGCGAACTTTGCCAAAAGCCTCTCCCTCCTCAGTGTCTCTAGCACCTCCCTCAGGTGCTCCTCATGCTACTCTTGAGTCTTGGAATAGACCAAGATATCGTCGATGAAAACTATCACAGACCGATCCAACATCGGTCTGCAAACACGGTTCATGAGGTCCATGAACGCCTCTGGAGCATTGGTAAGCCCAAACAGCATCACCACAAACTCATAATGACCATAGCGAGTCCTAAAAGCATTTTTCTGCACATCCTCGTCCCTGACTCGCATCTGGTGGTACCCCGATCTCAGATCAATCTTGGAGAATCGAGATGAACCCTGTAGCTGGTCAAACAAATGATCAATCCTCGGGAGGGGGTAACAGTTCTTCACCGTTACCTTATTCAACTGTCGGTAGTCTATACACATGATGTGACCCATCCTTCTTCTTTACAAACAGGATCGGGGCTCCCCATGGTGAACTACTCGGCCTGATAAATCCCTTGTCTAGCAGTTGCGTAGACAACTCCTGCATCTCAGAAGGAGCCAACCAATATCGTGCCTTGGCTATCGGAGCAGCACTAGGGACTAGGTTAATCTTACACTCGACCTGTCTCTCTGGAGGTATCCCAGATAAATCCTCTGGAAATACATCCGGGTACTCTCGCACCATATGTACATCATCCATTGTCGTCTTACCCTTGCCTCGTGTATCCATAACATATGCAACGTAACCCGCGCAACCATGATGAAGGTAGCGCCTCGTTCTTGCTACTGAACACAAAGTCGGTCCACCCTGCGGCCTCTCACCCTGAATCACAAACACTCCCCCACTAGGAGTCTGAACCCTCACTAGTTGCTGCTCGTAGTCGATCACTGCCCCATTAGGGCTCAACCACTCCATACCAACTATAACCTTATTTCCTTATAGGGGAATAGGGACTAGATCCATAGAAAACTGCTCATCGAACAACTGCAGTGTACATCCTCGGTGAACCCTCGCAACCCTGACGGTCCTATCATATGCTATCTCTTCATCAAGTGGGCAATCCAGCTCCCCGGGAGCCCCTGTGAATGGCTTGCTGAGCGTGAGCGACACAAGAGATCTGGTGCACCCGAATCAAACAATACCAAAGCTTATATATCGCTCACTAAGAATGATCCAATAATAAAACACTTAAACATAAGCAATAATCAATATCAATAAATAAGATAAGGGAAAATACATACCCGTCACCACGTCGGGAGCTGCTGGTGCCTCCTATGTTGTCAACTAAAAGGCCCCGATCTTCACCATAGGCGCCTCACCCCGACCCGGATGGCAGTCTGTAGTCCTCAATGTAGCAGGGGTGGGTGCTGCCACCTGCCCTGCTGCTGCTAGACTCGGGCACTGGGACCGCTTGTGTCCCCTCTGATTGCACTGAAAGCAAATCAAATATGATATTTTCGTGGTGGTGGTAGTAGTTGTACAATCTCTGCTTACATGTCCAGTTCGGCCGCACTTGAAGCAGCCTGAACTCCCCGCTTTGTACGTCACATCATGCATCTTGCCGCATTTGCCACCACGGCTGCGGCCCTGCTAGATTCTAGGTTTGTGGTCTGATACCTTGGGCTTCTTACCCGAACTCGCTGTTTGAACCCCCTCGGGTTTCCTCTTCCTCTCCATCTCTAAATCCAACTCCCTCTCTCGAGCCCTAGCAATCATGTCCTCCAACGTCAATAACAGGTGCAAACTCGGCCCTAAACTTGACCGAAAAATCACTCCAAGTCATCGAATCCAGAACTGCGTCATCTCCAATGGCTTGTCCGACCTCCTGTCACTGGTCACGCGCCTTGTCCATCAGGAGACAGGACGCAAGTCGAACCTTGTCCACCTCGAGACATCTATTGGTGCGGAATGCGTTGGGGAAGTCCACCAACCATCCGGTACTCACAATGGGGTCGCGAGTCCCATGGTAGCCGGGAGCTCCACAAGCTCTGAACTCCCTGAATGTTAGTATGGGCGACGCCATCATGGACGCCACCTCGGTGCAGAAAGCACTCAATCTCTCGTCTAGAAGCTCCAAAATACCCTCCTTCATTGTGCTGAAGATCACAGGAGTCTGATCCAGGATACTTCACGTGATGTCAGAGGAGATGAACTCCGTAGTGTGGTCATCTAGCTGCCCGACTCCTAAGCATGAGCCCGATCCTTCACTGGCGCCTGAACTGCAGACTGGCCTAGTGCGTAAAACCACCATTCTGAAAAACACATCATAATAAATGTCAGAATACTAATCATATCTCAAGGGATCATACCTATACTACAAGTTCCTTGGATTCATCTTAGCCTTCCTTTACTCGAGTATGGCTCCTCTTCTTTCAGTAGTACGGGCCTATACTACCTTCCACATCTATCCGTACTTTCCTCAAGAACTGCCTTGACTTCACCAAGTCCCTTCTACTACTACTGCGTCACGCGCTACTCTCATCCTAGGCTTGCCCTAGAGTAATCACCATCCCACTCTCCGCCATCAGCTGCATAAGAAGTCCCTGTTTCCTTCCCTTAACCAGCTTACGAATACCATTACATATCACTAAGACTAGATAATTCTTCAAATGAGAGATCCTACCCAACAACGGTTAGACTCAAACAAGAGCTGTGAAATAGAGCTAGACCTAACCTTCTGAAATTATTTAGTCCTCGCAATATGCAACTTAAAATATTTGTTTACCAGTTAGTAAAAGACAACTAGAACTCCTAAAAGCACAAAGCAAGCAGCATTCGAGCATTGAGTAAACATTACCAAGCATATCTCATTCAGGCTATCCCTAACTAATCTGTACTAGCTTGCAGTTTCTGAAGATGAGATACATATAACAGGCATATAAGGCATCCTCCCTAGATCCTTAGCCCTAATCTAGCATGCAATTCTCATAAAGCTGATACACATATAACAGGCAAATAAGGTATCCTTCCAAGATCCTTTGTCCTACTCTAGCATGCAGTTCTCATAACATAACATAAACTTGTGTGGGTAATTTGTGTCACACCCCAAAACCACGAACGGCGGAAATGTTCAGGGGTGGAGGACATCATGTATAGTATCACAACAGTGCAATATAATAAACAAGGAACAACATCATCCATTGCATTATAAGTAGAGTTTTAATACATGTGTGTTCTTTCATAATGTACAACAATAAAATGAATAATCAAAATAAGGCGAGTCTTGTCTGTGCTTCATCTTCTCCGGTAACCTGGCCATCGCACCTGTCTAACTGATGACCTGAGAATACAAGTTATTTTGAAAGAGAGTATCAGCTTTAAAGCTGGTGAATTCATAAGTAATTAAGTGTCGTTGTCTTGCTTATGAAAATCTATTATGAAGGCCATGTAAACCTTTAAATGAAAATGTTGATGTAAGTATGAAAAACCCTAAAAAATCCCTTATTTTCTATTAGTTTGAGATGTAGTCTTCTACCAAGACCCGAATGTTTTGTTATGGCAATGTAGTCTTCTACCAAGACCCGAATGTTTTGTTATGATAATGTAGTCTTCTACCAAGACCCAAATGTTTTGTTATGATAATGTAGCCTTCTACCAAGACCCGAATGTTTTGTAAGTAAAATGATAGTTTTTCCTTTCTATTCACTAGTACTAAAAGTGCTTAGTCTAACTCATCGTTTATGTGAATATATCACAAAATAAAGTAAAATAGGAAAATGTTATGATAGTCTTCTACCAAGACTTAAATGTTCTGTAAGTAAAATGATAGCTTTTCCTTTCTAATGAATAGTACTAAAGGTGCTTAGTCTAACTCATCGTTTATGTGAATATATCACAAAATAAAATAAAATAGGAAAATGTTATGATAGTCTTCTACCAAGACTTAAATGTTCTGTAAGTAAAATGATAGATTTTCCATTCTATTGACTAGTACTAAATGTGCTTAGTCTAACTCATCGTTTATGTGAATATATCACAAAATAAAGTAAGATAGGAAAAATATAATCATGTAAGTGTTATTATCTTGGGTTACTAGGACAAACACGACATCGCCGAAGCGAAAGATAGACCCTATGAACATCCGAAGAGTGTTCCCTCATCCTCTGTAGTGGTAGTAGGGTGGAGGGAGGGTTAGTCCCGATATCGATCTCCTAATACCGATCGTTAACCTAATGATCCTCTGAAGATTCACATCTCATCCACTGTTTCAACAGTTGGACAGAGGAATGGTTAGTTCCGTGGCCGACTCCTAATACAAGCGTTAACCTAATTATCATCCGAAGATTCACAATTCATCCACTGTTGCAGCAGCAGGATGGAGGAATGGTTAGTTCCATGGCCGGCTCCTAATACAAGCGTTAACCTAATGATCATCCGAAGATTCACATCTCATCCACTGTTGCAACAGTTGGACAGAGGGATGGTTAGTCCTGTCACTGACTACTAAATAAGTAACAACCTTAGACATCCGTAGACATTCATCGACCACTGGTGCTAATCAGTGGGGTTCGGAATGGTAAGTCCCACCGAATTATCCCATTGAACTGAGATAGGAAAGATAATTTACACAGTAAGTACTAATAAATCATCCTCGTAGTTCTAAGTACAAGTATCCAGGTAAGTAAATACAGGATAATGCACCTAAGTAACAGTGTTCATGGATGGTATTCATGTAAGTGTGTTCATGTAACAGGTAAGTATATGTAAACATATTCATGTATCATGTAATCCTAAGTAAGTGTACTCATGTATCATGTAAGGTATTGGTATAGACTCATGAATGAACTGACTCTTGTGTGATTCTTTGTAATAGGAATAAATGTTTGTTTTTTCTAACTATCCCTATGATAATTAATTGGAAAGTAATTGGTTGTTTACGTAGGTTTATGCACTCTTGCTACCCAAGAGTATTGGAAACTAAATGAAGGGTGAAAACTATAATTTCTAACATATATATGAACATATGCGCATAAGTATAGTTTGATTCAAGAAGGTAAAATAATGGTTTTGCAAGATATCTAGGAGTTTTGAACAATAATTAAGAATGAATTGATGTCATTTTAATAAACATTTCAAAACTAATACTTTTGTTATCAAGGTATTTTAAGATAGAAAACCACTTCATGTGTCACCTTTAGAAATATGTGAAATCTACTGAGTGAAAACACAGTTACAAAATACATAAGATTGATTTAATAGCATATTGTTTTCTACTTGTATTCCCCCCATTAAAACGTTTAAAATCATTTAAAACATTGATTAAGGGGTGTGAACTCACCTGTTGCGGGTGATACGGATGAACTAAAGAGGTAGGACTGCTAGGTGTCAAGTGAAGTCTTGAACACACTTACGATCCTAGTTAACATATAATTTCACATATATGTAACAAATTAGTCTATAAAAAACTAATAAACAAGTCAAGACACCCTAGGACATGCTAAACACCTTTATCAAGTGTTATTAGCCTCTAGGATTGCATCTAAGTGTTCGTAGGGGAAGCTATTGTGTGTAGGGCTCACGGAATACTCCAACATGAGGTTCACGGCCCTAATGACCCTACTACGTGAGTTTATGGTCGTAAAATCATGATTTTACGGGTGTAAGCTCACACTTATGTTACCATTTGATGTTTGATGCTCTATAAGGCCCTAATAAGCATTTCTACTTAATGACTTGGTCAATGGAAGAGTTTAGGGCATAATATAACTCCTTTTAGGAGTTTACGGCCCTGGGACCATATTCCCTTGGAGTTTACGGCGGTAAACTCCCTTGGAATGATGTTTTTGATGCTTTCAAGTCCCATACTCACATAGGATATGTTCTAGGCAATTGTTCAAGGCTTTAGGAGGAATTATGACACCATTTGGCACCATTTATTGGAGTTCACGGCCCTAGAACCTTTTGGGCCGTGAACTCTCTTTCTCCCTTGAATATTAATTGATTTGGTGGTCTAAACATGTAATGTAGGCTTCTAGTTTGAGATCCGAGGCCTTTAGGGACTTTGGGACACCTTTAGCCCTTAAAATGGAGTTTACTCCCCAAGTGTTCTTGGGCGGTAAACTCCCAAATATTTGGGTTTTGTTTGTTTTCTAGTCTCAAACACACTTATATACAAGCCTAAGTTCGTTACCTAACATGGGGAAAAGACTAGGTAGCATTTAAGCAACATATAGGAGTTTACTCTCCAAGAACGTTCTTGGGCGGTAAACTCCCGAATCTCACAGATTTGATATGTAATATAAGTTATTAAGCACATAATAAGCATTATAAGACAACTAGAGAAGTGTACTCACGATTTGGGATAAAAACCTGAAGATCCGTGAGAGAGAAAATGGCTTTTCTCTAGTTGGAAATGCGAATAATGACATAATTTGGTTCAGAATTCTATTTATAGTCCTTAGATATTTTTGGCAGAAAATATTTTTATTCCTGAAATGATTTCTAATATAACTGAGTGTTCGAATAACAGTGTTGCACAAAACCCTAGTGCAACCACTCTCCTGATATCTCCTTAAGTGTAAACCATGAATTACTCAAACTTATCCGAAAAGTCTGAAAATTTACTGTGACTGTTATAACTTCTATTGAAGTGATATTGTTTGTTCAGAATGGAAATTTCGGGTTGTCACATCATCCCCCTGTTAAAGGGAATTTCATCCCGAAATTAGAATTTAGATAAGGAAGTAGGTATAAATGATCGAGTCGTTAGTTGAAAACTTCTTAATCGATTTGCTCTCGCGCTTCCAAGTGAAATCTGGTTCTCAGTTGGTATTCCAACGAACCTTCACTAATGGGCGACGACGTTGCTTCTTCCGCTTGGCCACTCGGTCGAGGGTCACTACGGTCCTAATACGAAGGCAAGGATCTCGTAAATCTCGATCTCGTCGAGAGGGATTACAAAAGTCCTAATGGAAGGATATTGTTTCAAGTTCGAGACGTGAAGGGGAAAATGTACGTTACTGAGTTCGCGGAGTAGGTCTAGTTTGTGAAATGCAGGACCGATTCTGGTAAGAATCTCGGAGGTCCTAACTATATTGGATTTTAGCTTTCCACGCTTTACGAAGCGTATTAAGCCGTTCCCAGAGTGAGGCTTCCTAAAGAATTTGGTCTCTCACTTGGAATTCCAAATGTTCTTTCTCTCGCTTACTTCCCAGTCAAGGGCCATCCCTTGCTGGGTCAAAGTCGAAAGGGTTCCTGAAGTTTACAGGGAGTTCCGATTGGACTATGATAGTAGGTCTGTAAGACCTAGAATTTGGCGAATATTCCGTCGGTGACTATGGTGCCGAAAAATTCCCAACGGTTTTGGATAA
Source organism: Lactuca serriola (assembly GCF_051521515.1). NCBI lineage: Eukaryota > Viridiplantae > Streptophyta > Magnoliopsida > Asterales > Asteraceae > Lactuca > Lactuca serriola. The sequence continues at coordinate 133,306,614 of NC_136415.1, forward strand.
TTTGACAGAGTACTCAAGAATTTCCACAACACTAAAATTGTGTCTCAGGAAATTTGACTCTTCAGAGAACTTTGCGGAAAGTATCTCCGAGGGTAATGTTTCTATGGGTTCTTTCTTACTATGAGGATAGATAAGTAGTCATTATATGGAGAAATGACGAACTGATCCCAGTAAGAAAGGCGTACTCTACTTATTCAGCTCATGAATACTATGGGCGTATTGGTCCTATCCGAGGGGTATCACTACGGACTCGAAGTGTCCACATCGAGTTCGGAGGGTAGTCTTTAGGACATCCTTCCCTAACACTCGAACTGGTGATATTCGGATCTCAGGTCCATTTTTGAAGTAATTCTTTCCCTGTGTTTGCCCAATCAATTCGTCTATGTGAGGCAGAGACAACGATTTCTAAAGGAAATCTTAATGAAGTCTCCGGTCGTCGAGGTACATAAAATGCACTCCGTCGACTTCTGGTAAGAATAAGACCGGAGCTTTCAAGGGTGAGAAGCCTGGTCTTCTAATTCTATTGTTGAGTAGTTCGCTGTGTTGTCCGGGCTGTTCTTGTATCTTCCGTAGGTGTTTAGACTGTAAGGCGATCTGGTTATAAGAGTCATACTGGGTTCTAAGTTTGTTCCTATGCCAATGCAATTACTCGTACTCCTGGATAGTCTCCATCCTGAAGTTCATATTAGAATTCATACGTGATTCAATGATCACAATTTCGTGTATACGAGTCGTATATAATTAAGACTGAAAAGGTAGTCGAATAACTGATTCTTCCTTAATCTCACATCCCATCGAGGGAAAAGAAGTTAAAGTAGAATCATTAATTCTAAACTTGTAGAACATTGATTATATATCACTCTCTTGTATACCTTCTTCAGTGATAGATTAACCGTATGAATCCTGGAATTGAACTTAACGTACTGCACGAGTAATACTGTGGGGATTCCTTCGGAAAGGAAAAGAACTATAAGGTACTCCTTGTATGAGTACTTCAGTGTTCTGATATAACGGCTTTACAGACAAAACACAACAGTGCAACCGTTAACAGAGTTACTGCACTTAGGATTTACTACAAGACTATTGCTGCGAACAAGGTATACTACAAAAGACAAGTATACACAACACGAGCATCCCTAAACGGACGGGATCCCGCAAAATATAAGACTCTGGTTGCACTAGTTTTGGGATGGCTCATAATTCTGTTACAACGAAACGCCTAAATTACATTAACGTGGGTCCGGAGTAGACTCTCCTACGGCGGTGGTCGGTAGCATACTGCCGTGTGTGCCAGCTTTCGTTGCCTCTGTGCAGTTCCTTTTGTAATGACCTACTTTGCCACAACTGTAGCAAACCTGGTTCCCACTGGTGTTTGGCACTTGAGCGTCCTGAGCTGTTGGCGTCCTGTAGAAACGGGCTGTATGCCCCTTCCTGTTGCAGTGTGAGCACTGCATCTCCTTACAAGGTCCATGGTGGTGAAAACTGCATTTAATGCATTTTGGGAGACTTATAGCATAAAGTTTGGCTGGTTTAGGGACAATTGGGATGTTCGAAGGGATGGTAGTTGGAGGTGCTGATGTCGTGGCTGTGAAGGTTGTTAGTGGTGGTTGTTTCCTGTTCACCCTTCGAAGCGACTTGTCCTTAGAGTTAGTCCAAGACTTTCATTTGATACTCTTGGTCTTAGGGCTCGGGGTATCGTGGTAGTTTGTTGCTTGCTGGGGTACTGGATTGTTACTTGGATGGGAATAGTTGTTAACAATCCCGCTAACACTTGCGTTGTTAGCGTTCAGATGGTTCAGAATGGCTGACACGGCAGCTGAGACTGCAGCTTGAAAGGTAGCTGCAACAATCTGAAGAGTTGGTGTTGGGTTGATGGGCTGATCGTTTTTCTTGGGTGACATGATTCTGTTACACCGAAAGAAAATGAATTTGTGAGCAAGAATGGTTGAACCTAGACGTAGTTCGATCGCTCATGTAAAGAATAGAAGTATGTTCTCTAAGGTTCGACCTACATCCCTATGATGCAGTCCTAGTACGGAATGGAAGTATGTTCACGAAGGTTTGACCTACATCCCTATGATTCAGTCTAGCAAAGATCGAAAGTAAGTTCATGCAATGGTTTGAAGATGTTTGTCGTTCTAGCCGAGGTATCGTTGGTTGGCGAATAACGTGATCCAACCATTAAAAGAGACTCGAAGATGTCTCCGGAGTTAAATTGCTATAGTCCAATGACTTGACTAGAGCATGTTTCAAATAGACTCTAATGAAAGTATCATAAGAGTATTCGAATAAAGAATGACTCATAAGTTAGCCGACTGTCAATATCTTTGATATTCATGACGTACAGGTTCGGGAAAATGACCTTGTAAAAAGGTCTTACATCATAACCAGAGAAGATAGTTCCTGACAGTAAAAAGACCTAACTAAAGTACTTACAGTACAAGATAGTTTCATAGAAAATGCCACATCGGGCATAGACAGAAAGATGATTCCTTTCTAACAAGGAAAAATAACGTAAAGTATCTACTACTAGCGACGGTCATCCCTCTGGTGAACTCTCAGTTCAGCCAGTTGGCGTTCCACGTCAAGTAGGTGTCTTTCGTATACTCTCTGGCGTACTTGAAGTTCCATGAATTCGGCTCGTGATTCATCCAGTGCTTGCAGCAGGGTTTTATGGTCTTTTTCAGACCTCTCACGAGCATGTTCAAGGCGACTGGTGCGAAGCATATGCATTCCTCCATTTGTATCAACTTCTGCGATATGTTGTAGGGCTGTCCTGCCCTGAATTTCGTTTCGGGCAACTCTTCGGATCAGAATTGGCATGATTCTTTCTGCTTAGCCCCCATTGCTCAGGTCATAGAAGCTTCGGTCACCATTAAATGGCATGGGCTGATCTTGTCCTTGGCTCCATGTTTCCAAACATTCCACCCACTCAGGCGTCGGGCCATGAAAAGTCGGACGAGGGTTAGGAATCGGAAAGGGAGCTGCCTGGGGTAGGTTCTCAACCTCGGGTTCGGAGATGGAAACGTCTGAAAGGTCTTCAGCATTAACTGGTTCTTCTACAAACCATCCAACAATAACCGCATTTGGAAGGAACAGGTTGTCGTGGGGATGGAATCCAGCCATGTTATCTACGCGAGAATTTGGGGTAAGAAGATAATTATTAGACGTACTATCTAGATAATTATTTGGGAAATCTTCATTAGTTCCATCACTATTTGTAAAGTGCATACCAGTTATATGTAATCAACACAGGATAGGCCTTCGAATAAGTGACCTTAACTCCAAATTCACAAGGAATAAGGGTAAAGCTAAAATTTCACCGATTCTAAGTCTATAACATCCTAGTTACATATAACTTTAGCGTATCCACTTAGCAATTATCAACTTAGGAATGAAGATTCCATTTTAGTTCTCAAGTATAAAGTACTTATAGTAACACAAAACACCCCTATGGTATTTTAGACTTAGGTTCTGTTATAATGTTCTCATTGTGGTAATGTTGGTAAGTTTTTAGATTTGTTGCCCTATCACAACCATTATTGGGCATGTGCTAATCACTCTTTGGAGCAACATAGTTGATCAGGCTATGCCACTCCCAAGACTGACCATACATCCCCGAGCTTACCTGTGATATTCAACAATCGTAATACTATTGTTCTTGTCATTGTGACACTGATTTTAGTATGAATGCAGGCACGTATACTTTGTTAAATATTTTATTATTTAAAGGTATAAACTCTTAGATAGAGTGTTTTAATCCCAATGTGTTTATATTTAGTATATCTTTTATGGGTTGATATACTTAATTCACTATAAACAATGCTCTGATACCAATCTGTCACACCCCAAAACCACGAACGGCGGAAACGTTCAGGGGTGGAGGACATCATGTATAGTATCACAACAGTGCAATATAATAAACAAGCAACAACATCATCCATTGCATTATAAGTAGAGTTTTAATACATGTGTGTTCTTTCATAATGTACAACAATAAAATGAATAATCAAAATAAGGCGAGTCTTGTCTGTGCTCCATCTTCTCCGGTAACCTGGCCATCGCACCTGTCTAACTGATGACCTGAGAATACAAGTTATTTTGAAAGAGAGTATCAGCTTTAAAGCTGGTGAATTCATAAGTAATTAAGTGTCGTTGTCTTGCTTATGAAAATCTATTATGAAGGCCATGTAAACCTTTAAATGAAAATGTTGATGTAAGTATGAAAAACCCTAGAAAATCCCTTATTTTCTATTAGTTTGAGATGTAGTCTTCTACCAAGACCCGAATGTTTTGTTATGGCAATGTAGTCTTCTACCAAGACCCGAATGTTTTGTTATGATAATGTAGTCTTCTACCAAGACCCGAATGTTTTGTTATGATAATGTAGCCTTCTACCAAGACCCGAATGTTTTGTAAGTAAAATGATAGTTTTTCCTTTCTATTGACTAGTACTAAAAGTGCTTAGTCTAACTCATCGTTTATGTGAATATATCACAAAATAAAGTAAAATAGGAAAATGTTATGATAGTCTTCTACCAAGACTTAAATGTTCTGTAAGTAAAATGATAGATTTTCCATTCTATTGACTAGTACTAAATGTGCTTAGTCTAACTCATCGTTTATGTGAATATATCACAAAATAAAGTAAGATAGGAAAAATATAATCATGTAAGTGTTATTATCTTGGGTTACCAGGACAAACACGACATCGCCAAAGCGAAAGATAGACCCTATGAACATCCGAAGAGTGTTCCCTCATCCTCTGTAGCGGCAGTAGGGTGGAGGGAGGGTTAGTCCCGATATCGATCTCCTAATACCGATCGTTAACCTAATGATCCTCTGAAGATTCACATCTCATCCACTGTTTCAACAGTTGGACAGAGGAATGGTTAGTTCCGTGGCCAACTCCTAATACAAGCGTTAACCTAATGATCATCCAAAGATTCACATCTCATCCACTGTTGCAACAACAGGATGGAGGAATGGTTAGTTCCGTGGCTGGCTCCTAATACAAGCTTTAACCTAATAATCATCCGAAGATTCACATCTCATCCACTGTTGCAACAGTTGGACAGAGGAATGGTTAGTTCCATGGCCAGCTCCTAATACAAGCGTTAACCTAATGATCATCCGAAGATTCACATCTCATCCACTGTTGCAACAGTTGGACAGAGGGATGGTTAGTCCCGTCACTGACTACTAAATAAGTAACAACCTTAGACATCCGTAGAAATTCATCGACCACTGGTGCTAATCAGTGGGGTTCGGAATGGTAAGTCCCACCGAATTATCCCATTGAACTGAGATAGGAAAGATAATTTACACAGTAAGTACTAATAAATCATCCTCGTAGTTCTAAGTACAAGTATCCAGGTAAGTAAATACAGGATAATGCACCTAAGTAACAGTGTTCCTGTATGGTATTCATGTAAGTGTGTTCATGTAACAGGTAAGTATATGTAAACATATTCATGTATCATGTAATCCTAAGTAAGTGTACTCATGTATCATGTAAGGTATTAGTATAGACTCATGAATGAACTGACTCTTGTGTGATTCTTTGTAATAGGAATAAATGTTTGTTTTTTCTAACTATCCCTATGATAATTAATTGGAAAGTAATTGGTTGTTTACGTAGGTTTATGCACTCTTGCTACCCAAGAGTATTGGAAACTAAATGAAGGGTGAAAACTATAATTTCTAACATATATATGAACATACGCGCATAAGTATAGTTTGATTCAAGAAGGTAAAATAATGGTTTTGCAAGATATCTAGGAGTTTTGAACAATAATTAAGAATGACTTGATGTCATTTTAATAAACATTTCAAAACTAATACTTTTGTTATCAAGGTATTTTAAGATAGAAAACCACTTCATGTGTCACCTTTAGAAATATGTGAAATCTACTGAGTGAAAACACAGTTACAAAATACATAAGATTGATTTAATAGCATATTGTTTTCTACTTGTATTCCCCCCATTAAAACGTTTAAAATCATTTAAAACATTGATTAAGGGGTGTGAACTCACCTGTTGCGGGTGATACGGATGAACTAAAGAGGTAGGACTGCTAGGTGTCAAGTGAAGTCTTGAACACACTTACGATCCTAGTTAACATATAATTTCACATATATGTAACAAATTAGTCTATAAACAACTAATAAACAAGTCAAGACACCCTAGGACGTGCTAAACACCTTTATCAAGTGTTATTAGCCTCTAGGATTGCATCTAAGTGTTCGTAGGGGAAGCTATTGTGTGTAGGGCTCACGGAATACTCCAACATGAGGTTCACGGCCCTAATGACCCTACTACGTGAGTTTATGGTCGTAAAATCATGATTTTACGGGTGTAAGCTCACACTTATGTTACCATTTGATGTTTGATGCTCTATAAGGCCCTAATAAGCATTTCTACTTAATGACTTGGTCAATGGAAGAGTTTAGGGCATAATATAACTCCTTTTAGGAGTTTACGGCCCTGGGACCATATTCCCTTGGAGTTTACGGCGGTAAACTCCCTTGGAATGATGTTTTTGATGCTTTCAAGTCCCATACTCACATAGGATATGTTCTAGGCAATTGTTCAAGGCTTTAGGAGGAATTATGGCACCATTTGGTACCATTTATTGGAGTTCACGGCCCTAGAACCTTTTGGGCCGTGAACTCTCTTTCTCCCTTGAATATTAATTGATTTGGTGGTCTAAACATGTAATGTAGGCTTCTAGTTTGAGATCCGAGGCCTTAAGGGACTTTGGGACACCTTTAGCCCTTAAAATGGAGTTTACTCCCCAAGTGTTCTTGGGCGGTAAACTCCCGAATCTTTGGGTTTTGTTTGTTTTCTAGTCTCAAACACACTTATATACAAGCCTAAGTTCGTTACCTAACATGGGGAAAAGACTAGGTAGCATTTAAGCCACATATAGGAGTTTACTCTCCAAGAAGGTTCTTGGGCGGTAAACTCCCGAGTCTCACAGATTTGATATATAATCTAAGTTATTAAGCACATAATAAGCATTATAAGACAACTAGAGAAGTGTACTCACGATTTGGGATAAAAACCCGAAGATCCTTGAGAGAGAAAATGGCTTTTCTCTAGTTGGAAATGCGAATAATTACATAATTTGGTTCAGAATTCTATTTATAGTCCTTAGATATTTTTGGCAAAAAATATTTTTATTCCTGAAATGATTTCTAATATAACCGAGTGTTGGAATAACAGTGTTGCACAAAACCCTAGTGCAACCACTCTCCTGATATCTCCTTAAGTGTAAACCATGAATTACTCAAACTTATCCGAAAAGTCTGAAAATTTACTGTGACTGTTATAAATTTTATTGAAGTGATATTGTTTGTTCAGAATGGAAATTTCGGGTTGTCACAATTTGGGAGTACTTACTTGAGCTCAGCTAATTGCATGCACCACACCCTTTTCTCTTTTTTCAAAATTCTTTTTGTTTTTTCTAAAATTTCTTTTCCATTTCTCAAAGTCGTTTTTATAAAAAGGTTTTCCTTTTGAAAATTTATGTACCAATTCCTTAGTTTGAGTTCAGACACACCCGAGAGTGTGACCAAATCCTTCAGACCAAGGCTCTGATACCAACTTGAAACATCCCAAAAATACGGTCCAAAAATTTAGTTTTAAAATCATTTGTAAAGGAAACATGAATACCAATCATCGTATAAAACCATAAATCGTTTAACTCAAAATAACATAATATCTGTCAATGTATCAAAATCATATCAAATATCAGAGTGACTCATCCCAGGCTAAAATTGTGGTGTGTACCATGAAGTCATCTGGAGCTGTTCTATTTGCTAGATGAAGTACGTGAAACCAAAACTGAAAACTGTAAGCACGAAGCTTAGTGAGTTTCCTCAAACTACCACATACCATACACATAATCACATAATAACATACATTGGGCCTGGCCCACTACACCAGGCCTCGCTCGGCATTGGATCGAAGTCCAGCATTGGGCCCCGCCATTGCTAACATACGTAAACGAGCTAACCTCGACATTGCTAACATATATAAACGGGCCGACCTTGGTGCCTTAGACCTGTTCCTACTAGAAGAGGACTCACCTTGCCAAGCGGACTTTAAGCCATGCTATCCAAACATAGATCCAAGCTATCTAGGACCTCTAGAATCATAAAGTCACGGACTTGGTGACTTTGCATGTCCTTGAAAGTCCCAATCTCAATAAATAGCAATCAACTTCCATAAATATGGCCATAACACTAGCATGAACCCATTAAGACCTTAAAGATGGCAACTTTTCTATCCTAGTGACTCAAATAGCATCAAGGGTGGCCACCCTAAGTTTAGAAACATATTTGAACCATAAAAATCCATTCTTGGGACCAAAAAGGTCCAAAACATCATTACCATAGATCTAAGTATACATGAGGCAAGTTGTGAGCTTTTTACCTCAAAATAGTACCAAATGATGATGCTATCCTGGATCTTTGAGCTCAAGATACTCAAGTTCTTCTTCAATAACTTCTTCTTTCTCCTTCTAAGCTTCAGAACACCAAAATGAGCCTCACAAGATCAAAATCACCCAAGGATGAGGAGTTTTAGGTTTTTTTTAGAGTTTTCTGAGGTTGAGAGGCTGGTAAGGAGGCTGAGGTATGGGACACAACGTTCTTTATATAGGTCCAAAACACTAAAAGTTAGGGTTTGCATCCAGCACTGGAATGCAGCGCGTTCATTAGGGAAACACCTCACGTTTGGCCTATGCCTCCAAAATCCTAAATTAGAAGAAACAGTCCCTCCTTCCTCTAAACTTACTAATTACAATGTCGAAAAGCAATAGTTCCATATATAAGGGAGCACAATGTACATAATACCTGGATTTGGTGTTACAATTCTCCGCTACTTGGATCAGACTTCGTCCTCGAAGTCCCTCTCCTCGAACAACTCAGGGTAATGCTCCCTCATCTCCTCGTTTGGCTCCCAAGTCCACTCCAAGCCCTTGTGGTGCTACCCCTGCACCTTCACCAACTCTACCATCTTGTTCCTCAGCTCCTTCGTCTTCTTATCGAGAATAGCTACTAGTATCTCGATGTAGTTCAAGATGTCGTCCACCTAAATATCCTCTAAAGACACAACTGTGGAGCCATCCACTAAACACTTCCGCAACTAGGAGACCTGAGAAGTGTTATGGATCCGGCTGAGCTTTGCTGGAAGATCCAAATGAAAAGCAACCTGGCTCACCTAAGCTAAAACCCTAAACATATCGATGTACCTAGGGCCCAACTTGCCTCAACTTCTTAACCGGATGACACCTTTTCTAGGTGACACCTTCAGGAGGACCATATCTCCTACCTGAAACTCTAGGTCTGAACGACGCTTGTCAACATAGCTTTTCTGCCAACTCTGAGTAGTCTGGAGCTTACTCCGGACCTGCTGGATCTTCTCCGTGGTCTTGAGTACCACCTTAGTACTCCCCATGACTCTCTGAACGACCTCGCCCCAGCAGATTGGGGTCCTACATTTCCTCCCGTAGAGCATCTCGAAGGGAGGTCGATCTATGCTAGCGTGGTAACTGTTGTTATACGAAAATTCCGCTAACAGAAGATACGTATACTAATTTCCCCTAAAATTTAATACGTATGTGCGTAGCATATCCTCTAGAGTCTGAATCGTCCTCTCACTCTATCCATCCGTCTGAGGGTGAAAAGCAGTATTGAAGTGAAGAGGATTACCCATCTCGTTATGAAACTGCTTCCAAAATTTGGAAGTAAAACGAACATCTCGGTCTGTCACAACCGAAACCGGCACTCAAAGACGTGCCACTACCTCGCGTATGTAGATCTCGGCTAGCTTCTCATCCGATATACTCTCCTGGATCAAGATGAAATGAGCACTCTTGGTCAACCGATCCATGATGACCCATATGGAATCCACTACTTGTGCGGTCCTGGGAAGCTTTGTGATGAAATCCATAGTGATGTCTTCCCATTTCCACATGGGAATATCCAATGGCTGCATCATTCCGTGAGGTTGCTAGTGCTCGGCCTTGATTTCCCTACAAGTTAAGCACCATTCCACATACCAAGCTATGTCCCGTTTCATGCAGGACCACCAATAATCAGGGTGAAGATCCCGGTACATCTTCGTCGCTTCGGGATGGATTGAGAATCTCGACTTGTGAGCCTCATCCATCAGAACCTGGTGCACCCCGCCCCAGTAAGGAACCCAGACCCTCTGATGCAGGGACAACAAACCGCGATTGTCGTAATCAAACGAGGTCACCTGGCCTACGATTCGCTCACACTTCTGGCACTCTTCCTTCATACCATCGACATGCGCCTCCCGTATCCGTTCCAGCAACAGAGTATCACTGTCATCCTCAAACATATGTCTCGAATCGTAGCCGCCACTGCCTTGTGGTTAAGATTATCGACCACCACATTGTCCTTGCCCTGGTGATAAAGGATCTCACAGTCATAATCCTTCACCACATCTAACCACCAACGCTACTTCATGTTCAGATTTGGCTGGTTCATCAGATACCTCGAGCTCTTGTGGTCTGTGTAAATGGTACGACGAACCCCATAAAGGTAGTCTCACCAAATCTTGAGGGCGAAAACCACAACCCCCAGCTCTAAATCGTGCTTTGGGGAATTCGCCTCATGAGACTTCAACTACCTTGAAGTGTACGCTATCACGTGACCCCGATGCATCAGTACTGTGCCCATACTCGTGATCGAAGCGTTACAGGAAACCACCAAATCATCGATGCCCTCCGACAAATTCGAAATCGGTGCCTCGCACAACCACTGTTTGAGAGTCTCGAAGGTTACCTGCTACTCAGGCCCCCAATGGAATGTCAACGACTTCTCGGTCAGTTGGGTCAGAGGAACAACGATCTTGGAGAAATCCTGGATGAATCTCCGATAGTAACCCTCTAGAACAAGACAACTCTGAATCTCAGATGGAGACCTCGGAACCTCCCACTGCATCACGACCTCTATCTTTGGCGGGATCGACCAGAATACCCTTCTGGTTGACAAGGTGCCCTAGAAACTGCACCTCGCACAACCATAACACACACTTGGAGAACTTTGTGAAAAGTCTCTCTCTCCTCAGTGTCTCCAGCACCTCCCTCAGGCGCTCCTCATGTTGCTACTGAGTCTTGGAATAAACCAATATATCATCGATGAAGACTATCATACACCAATCTAGCATCGGTCTGCATACGCGGTTCATGAGATCCATGAACACAAAAAGAGCATTGGTGAGACGAAACGGCATCACCATGAACTCATAGTGACTATAACGAGTCTGAAGCCTTCTGCACATCGTCGTCCCTGCTCATCATGGAACGAACCATGTCCAACCAGGTCTGATTACGCCTCTCAGCGACACCATTAAGTTGTAGTGTTTTAGGTGATGTCAATTGTAAAACTATTTCACATTCCTTAAGGTAGTCATGGAACTCAATACTAAGATACTCACCGCCTCTATCAGATCTAAGCATCTTTATCTTCCTGTCCAATTTATTCTCAACTTCTTGTTAAAATTATTTGAACATTTCAAAGGTTTATGACTTACGTTTGATTAAGTAGATATAGCCATATATGCTATAATCATCAATAGAAGTCACACAGAATCAATTTGCATCCCTTGTGGTGGATTTGAAGGGTCCACACACGTCTTTGTGTATAAGATCCAACAATCCTTTACCTCTTTCATAAGAACCAGTGAAAGGTGATTTTGTCATCTTTCCCCAGTAAATAAGACTCACATGTATCATCTGACCTTAAGTCAAATGATTCCAACACTTCATCCTTTTGTTGTAAGGTGATGTGTTTCATATTAACATGTCCAAGACGACAATGCCACAAGCATGCTTTGTCTATACCATTAGACGAATCAATTTGAAAAACAATATTACCTAAATTGTCTACAATCATCACAGTTTCATACACGCCATCACAAGGTAAAGCTTCAAAAGAAAAACAACATTGTTATAAGCAGAAACAAAACCATTCTCATCATCAAAAGAAGCTAAAACCTTGTTTTAACATTGCGTGAAATGAAATGATGTTCCGTGTCATCTCTAACAAGTAGCAATAATTTATAAAATCTAATCCTAACTCACTTCCTTTTAGACCATGCAAATCAGAACAAATGTGAAACCCACATCCTGTATCAAGGACCCAAGAATGAGAATATGATGAGTTATTAGATAAGATAATGTAAATACCTGCCGAGGTTGGCTTCACCTTGCCATCATTGATATCCTGAAAGGATTTCGGGTAGCTTCGTTTCTAATTCTCCTGGTCATTACAATAGAAGCAAGTGTCATCTTTGGGGTAAGAGATAGGGGGAGCATCAGAACTGGATTTTACTTTGGGTCCTGTGCTTGATGACCTAGCTTGTGACTTTCCCTTCCCGGTGTGCTTGGAAGGACCTTTCCTCTTCTTCCCTTTCCCTTGACTAATGGCCAGAACAAGAGCACCAGTAGGAGTGGAGGCAACACCTTCTCCCTTCATTCATGCTTCAACTATTCGCAGGAGGTTGTGCAATTGAGATAAAGTATTTTCATTATTGTTCAAATGATAGGTCAATATGAACTAATCATAACAACTTGGCAGAGATTTCAACACTATGTCAATTGCCAAGTCTTCATCAAAATCCACGTTGAGCTTGATTAGCCTATCCATGTATCGTTGCATTCTTTGAACATGGCTACTAACATACTCAACTTCCTTCATCTTGCTAGCAATGAGGGACTTTACCACCTCATATGTTTCCTGACAAACTTGCTTATCGTTCTTCTCCACAAAGTCTTTGTTCATCTCATATAGCTTGTAATCCTCATAGTGTCTTTGCAATTTTGGAGTCATTGTGGCCACCATGACGCACACAGTTTTTGTGGCATCAGTATAGTGTTTCTTGTAGGCGACCATTTCTTCAGGAGTGGCCTTCTCTTCGTCAATTTCATCTAATGGTTTCTCGACGACATATTCCTTTTCCTCAAAACGAAGGGTCACTTTTATGTTGCGCATCTAATTGTTATAGTAAGTGCCATCCAATTGCACCTTCGAGCAGATGTTCAACAGAGAGAAGTTGTTGTTGTTGGAGGAGGAAGAGCAACCAAAAGCATCAGTTAGAGTAGACATCTGAAAGAGAAGAAAGATAGTTTTAGTTAGATAAGAATAATCCGAACTATGCCATAATTATAATCGAAATTTGAGAACACACTATGTATCCTTGACTAAATTTATTAACATTCACAACCTAAGCCTTTAGATTTGAAATGAAGCATAATATTCTCTCCCTTAATTATAGCAAAACAACTATTCAACCCTTACGACTTTGCAAAGGATAACTCTTGTTTTCTATAACTAATATTGCTAACTTGCAATACTTGTTTTAATAATCATACAAGCACAACATTTATGCTCCCACTATCATGATGATTATTATCAAATAAGCATAACACTTATGCTCTTACTATCTTTGACATGATAATCCTTTATCTAAGCTTCTTAAACTTATACACCTTTGCCTTAGATAGCTCATATGTTTGTCTAAACAATTCAGACTAATTGCCAAATCTCACAATTCGAATTATGGAAAGGGATACCGTAACCATAATCGAATTCGAGAATACAATTTCACAATCACTATCTTCTTAAAATCTCTCTTAGTGAAAGCATTTCCTCACAATCATCTTCATGAAGGAGGAAATCTTATGACACTTAGATTTTAATGGTTTATGTGTTCCTATCCATGCGAATTGTCAAAACCAAAGTTGCGACAAATCCAAATTCATATGGACCGAACCTTCTCAATCTTGATCTCTTGCCTTATGGTAACACGGCTGCCCACCATGTCTTCCAAGTAGTTAAGCAGCTCACCCTTTCTTATCAATGTACTTTTCATTGATCAAGGTCCTTGCCTTTTATGCATTCAAATGAGAACTCATAGAACTCACATGCATAGTGTCAACACGATAGGTTGTAAACCTCAAGTCGTGTGCTAGTGATGATCGATAAGGTTTATTCTTGATTAGTTCTTGAAACTTTTCAAGACCGTTAAGACTTCCACTGACTCCTTGACATATAAGACTCTCTTGTCAATTAACATTTCTTCGACAAACAAATATTCAAGAGTCAGTGTAGCTTTTATCCAGACTAAACATTTCACAAAATTGGTCCTGGTTGGTCTTTGTCTTACCTAAGACATCACAACTTTCCAATTTCAAATGTGCAGTAATAAGAAAACCCTTTTTCAAATTCCACATTTGATGAATGTTATAAACCTTCTTAAGACTTGTCACTCATTGTCACAATCTTAACTCTAAGACTTGGTTTTGGAACGAAGTATGATTGACTTCTTGATTTAACCATTTCTTCAATTCTTGATTCCTCTTCTCAGACATACAATTGCACTAAGACTCACTTAGAGGATAAATTATGATATGGTTCTTAAGCATTAAGAAATATCATAAAACATAATAAAAGGTACTCTCCCTTCTTAGAATAGAGAAACTTTTATCTTTCTGCCTACTTGATTCTTCTTATTCGTTCTGCTATTGATTTAAACTCTTTCAAATCAACTCGGAATTACACTTAATCTTATAAGTATAATCATATCCACTAAACCTTTAGTAAATCATGACGAATATCTTTGTCACTCTTGTGGTGGACTTGATCAACACACAACCTTGTGTACTTGATCTCCTAGTCCTTCACTTGACACTTTGTCAACGAATTAGTCTAATTTCCAAATATGAAACTTCTCATTCATCATGCAATACTTGCTGTATGATTCCAAGTTTCTATCCAATTGAAACTTGGGCAGTGAGAAACTTTCCCTATTTGGTAAATTCTTGACCTCTCCACAAATAACATAATTAAGAAACAAATCCATTATTGCTAATAATAGAAACTTTCAAACATCAATTTTTCATACACGCCATTGAAAGGATAAATAAATAATATAAAAAATCAAAATTTATTTTATTGCGGAAAAATTTGTCCTTACAATGCAATTCAATTCAAAAACTATGTTAATACATATTTCTTAGCAATCTTATTCTAACTCCAAGTAGTAGCTCAAGATTCTAATCTTCAAGTAATGCGATTGAAATCCATTTCTTCACGATTATATTTCCCCCCACTTCTTCCCTTAAGCTTCCTCTATTTTCTTCGATCCTACAAGACATCGAAATGTAATCTTATCACATCATGTATTAAGAATCTAGAATAGGAACTTAAGAGAGTTAGTTAATGGATTTTACCTAAAGCAGAGCCATACGTTTTGACTCTCCCATCTCTTAGATCTCTTAGGTAAATAGGGCAACTTCGTCTCCAATGCCCCTTCTCTTGGCAATAAAAGCAAATTGACTCTTTTGGAACAGCACACGAAACTACTTCTGACTTTGCCTTTCTCTTATGATCAAACTTTTCGATCATGGCATGCCTTTCGTTGCCATTGCCTATATCCATAGAGGTCTGGAAGGCAGATCCACCAATCAACTTTGCTTTTCCAGTGTGCCAAATCATTGCTGATTCAGTAGCAATAATCATGTAGGTGAGATCTATAAGGGTCACGTCATGGTTCATCATATAGTACTCTCTTACGAACTCACTATATGAGTTAGGAAGCGACTGAAGAACCCAGTCAACAGCCAACTCCTCACAGACAACGGATCTCAACATTCTTAACCTATCAATGTGTGACTTCATCTCTAGGACGTGTTCACACACTGACTTTCCTTCTTCATGTTTACTTGCCAAAAGGGCTTGAGTGAGTTTGAACTTTTCAATCTTTTGAACTTGTGGGTAAGGGAGAATAATAGGAGGAAGTGGAGGAAGTGAAGCATGATCTCGTGTTCCTCGATCGAATCATGGAATATTATCTTCATGTGAAAAGCTTGTTCACGGGATTTGGGAAGACCATAGTTGTCATACTTTGACATCTACAAAACGGGAGAAAAAATTCAAGTTAGTTGATTGATTGAGTCCTTAATAAATCACCCAAATGAGATATTAAGGCTAGGACCCAACACAATACTCTACAACTTAGAAAAGGGATGCCGTAATCTAGTTGCAGAATATTTGAAGGCAAGTGAATGACGATTCACTAATTTCCACCATGAAAAACGAAAAAGAAATTTAAGTTTTAAATCTATGAAAACTCCTAGATCCTTTGAGATTCATTGAACATTTCAATGGCATGTTTAAATCTCGATATGCCCCTCTAGTTTGTGACTAGGATACCGAGGATCACAAAGCGGGTGTGAATAACCATGCAAACTTACATGGTGCCCTCACATGTTACAGTCACCTATTCGATGTGCTGGTTAACCACACACGCTCCACCGAACTATGACAAACATTGAGTCACCATTTGCTACCTTTTATTAGAACCATTTAGTGTGCCGGTTAACAACACACGCTCCACTAACATCTTCGCAAGGGCACAAAGTGTAATTTCATGGAATTGCATCAATTCACTTTTGCCTAAAGTAACTAAGATTGGGAGTTTTAAAAAACATTTAGTTACTTTTGTACTTCATTATACTTTTAATGGAAAAGGGGTTTGTCCTATCCTACCCGTTCGGCTAACGACCCTCCACTAGTCAAGAGTGCGGAGGGTAAGAGTGGATACCCATTCAATCGCCATTTTATAGGCAATTTCCTTAAACACCCCTTATAGACCAGCTTCGTGAATGAGGCCTACTAACGGTAAGACTGACTGTTTACTCATACATACATATATATATATATATATATATATATATATATATATATATATATATATATATAATACTAGACTTTTAATGTTATATATAGTATAGGGTGTATTTTACACTTTTAAAATACTAGGTGTTCTAATTTAATACATTATACTTTTAATTTAATTAAATGTAAACCAAAACTTTATGGATTTATTAAATCTCTCTTAATTATACACTTTAAGGAAGTTATTATCTAATCAATTGGTAATTATCATTTGTTTAATCAAGGATATACTCAAATATAAGATAAAATTCAAATATTAAAGACCCAAAAAAATTAAGGCAAGTATCCTCAAGCAAAACAGCAAGAAATCTAGAAATCTGCTCTTACTGACGCTCGAACTCGCCGAGTCCACATTGGAACTCGCTGAGTTCATCAGTCAGGGAGCCAAAAACTCAATTTTGAAGCTTGAACAAATAACAAAGGCATCAATACAATAGAAACCAATCAAGGCTCTGATACCACTGATGGGTTTTAGCCATAAGAACATCCTATGTGCTCATGTTAACCCTAATGCTTGGATCTAGGTTTCTCTATTGTACATGCAATTCATCCAAGACTTTAAACCCTAGTTCTAGCATACAATTAATCATATTAACATGTGAAAGGGTTTTTAGATCTTACCTTGATTGGTATGTAGTAATAACAATCTCAAATCCTCCTTGTAATGACTTTAGAAAGCTTAGAGTCACAAGTGTTACTCCTCTAATGGCTCACAAACACCAAGAGCAAGAGGATGAAGAATAAAGAGAGAGGAGGTTGCCCAAGAACGTCCAAAACCCTAGAGGAACTCTTATATACGTTTTTGGGGCTTAAGGGTGCTATATATACATGTAGGCTATTAGGGTTTTCAACTAGGAAACCCTAATATGACTGCTTAAGCCCTAAGCAGCCCATGGACCCTTTTAGAATATCCATTGGACGATTTCTAATGGTTTTCCCCATAGAATTTGTACAACCTATTATTCCAAGGTGATCCATCTCCCAAATGCAATTATCTTATAATTACAGTTCCAGTCCCTTAAGTTTAATTAATCTCTTTTAGCCACAAAATTAATTATCAATTAATTCTTGACTAATATTAATTAAACAATATGATTTATCCTTTAATATGTTATTATCTTAATATATTAATAAATCATAATTAATCCTTTCTCCTCATAATTCATCCTATTAAGTTGCTTTGGTGAAGGCAACCCAAAAGGACCATGCACCATCGTGTCAAGTACATACCAAAATAGTTATGAACTTAGACACTAGTCCAACAATTTTTATGTTGCGCATCTAATTGTTATAGTAAGTGCTATCCAATTGCACCTTCGAGCAGATGTTCAACAGAGAGAAGTTGTTGTTGGAGGAGGAGGAAGAGCAACCAAAAGCATCAGTTAGAGTAGACATCTGAAAGAGAAGAAAGATAGTTTTAGTTAGATAAGAATAATCCTCAATATAACACCCAAAATGAAATATCAAGGTTCGGATCTAAATAAATAATTCACAACTTAGAAAAGGGATGTCGTAATATAATTGTAAATTATATAAAGGTTGGTAAATAATGATTTACCAATTTTACCATCGAAAAAAGAATTTTTAACGAATTAGGATTTTAACAAAATTCCTAGATCTTTTGAGATTCATTGAAACTTTTCAACTTCATGTTTAATCTCGATTATGTTTTTCCATTTGTGATTGGGATACTGAGGATCACAAATAAGATGTGGATAACCATGCAAATTAGCTTGGTATTTCGATGTCATTTATCATATCATTTCAATGTTCCGGTTAGCCACATGCACATCATTAATCAATGATAATTTTCAAGACACCTAATTCCATTCTTTATTTGTCCCTATTAGTGTGACGATTAACCACATGCACTCCACTAACGAGTTATAAACTACAATGTGTAATTTCATGGGTTGGCATACAAATTCACATACTTTCTAAAGTAACTAAGATTGAGAATTTTTCTAAAAATTTTAGTTACTTTATAATTAATTATACTTATTAATGAGAATTAATTTGTCCTATCAAACCCGTCCGACTAACAACCCTCCACCAATCAAGGAAGCGGTGGGTGAGAGTGGACACCTATTCAACTACCATTTTATAGGCAATTTCCTTATCCCCCCCCCTATAGATCGGCTTCGTAAATGAGGAGTACTAGTGGTTTGACTGACTTAGTCTTATACATATGGTAATCATTAAACATTTATTTTTACATATAGTATAAGGTGTATTTAAATCTTTTCAAAACACTAGGTTTAAATATTAAATTTTGAAATTAAAAATTTAATTTAAATCTAAAATTAAATCAAATGATTTAATAATTATCTATTAATTAAACACTTAAATAATTTTATTAAATTAATTTAGAATTATCCAATTAAATTAATCAAGATAATTTAATCCTAATCCTTCCCCCAAATTTTCAAAAATATAGGTAGGGATATATCCAATTTTATAATTATCCTACTTAACCATATAAATTGATAATTACCAAAAATAAGAATACCCTATCAATTTAATAAATTAGTGACTTGGGGAGGAAGATAAGGGTTTCAATCCTTACCTTATTTTCAAAATCTTGAAGGGCAAGAAACCCCCTTCAAAATCAAAACTTGTAGGTCAAGTACAGAAGCATATGGAACTCTACTCATTTCTTCTATCTCTGCATCAGTACTCGGGCTCTGAGTCTTACTCAGTTTGGTATTACTCTTTGTAGGTAGTTCTCCTTTCTTCGAAATCTCCATACTAAAATGCATTTCCACTTTTTCTAAGTATGTTCTCTGACTAAATTCAATTAGCCTTTTACTTCTGACTCTCAAAATCCTTATCCCTAGAATGTAAGCAGCCTCTCCGAAATCCTTCACAGCAAAACACTTTCCAAGCCAAGACTTAACCTCTTGCAAAGTTGGAATGTCATTTCCTATAAGAAGTATGTCATCAACATAAAAATACGAGGAAGATCACTTTACTCCCACTAGCTTTGACATATACACAAGATTCATCTTCACTTCTAGAGAAGCCTAACTCTTTGACCTTCTCGTCAAAACAAAGATTCCATCTGTGAGAAGCTTGTTTCAATCCATGGATTCATTTCTCATGCTTACACACTCTATCTGGATATATTGCATCCACAAAACCCTCGGGCTGACTCATGGAAACATTCTTAGCTAGCTTCTCGTTAAGAAAAATGGTTTTGACATCCATCTGCCAAATTTCACAGTCATGAAACGCAATTATGGCTAGCATTAACCTAACAGATTTTATCTTAGCTACTGGTGAAAAGATCTCATCATAGTCAACCCCTGGGGTTTAAGTAAAGCCCTTCACAACCAATCGAGCCTTGAAAGTGTGTACCTTTCCATCCATCTTATTCTTCTTCTAGAAGATTCATTTGCACCCATTAAGTTGTGGTGTCCTAGAAGGTGTCAATTGTAGAACTGTTCCACATTCCTTGAGGTAGTCGAGAAACTCAATGCTAAGATACTCACCGCCTCTATCGGATATAAGCATCTTTATCTTCCTGCTCAATTCATTCTCGAATTCATGTTTAAACTCTTTCAACTTTTCAAAGGTTTCTTACTTATGCTTGATTAGGTAGATATAGCCATATCTACTATAATAATTTTCAAAGTCACATAGTGTCACACCCCGAAACCCAGGGCGGAAACGTTCCGGGGCGGAGGTGACTTCATGTATGTATCACAACCAATGTACATAGTAAGCAAAGTAAAAAAACATTACATTACATATTAGAATTTACATTTGTTTGAAAACCAAGTATTACAGTTGTTATACATATGTATATATGAACAAAAGTAAAGACGCATCATCTACGCACTCCGTCTTCGCCAAAAAGAATCGTTGGGTACCTGTCTAATGTGAACCTGAGAATACAAGCAGTTTGAAAATCAGGATAAAGCTGGTGAGTTCATAAGCGGTTTTGTTTTCTGAAAAATGAACAAGTTTCCTTTCGGTTTCTGAAAAAGTTACAAATCCAAGAAAATCCCATATTTTCTTATATGTAAAGTTTGGTTATCTGTTTTGTTACACAAATCTGGTTATGAACAACTGTTATCACAGGAAAATCCCATATTTTCCTAAAAGTTGGTTACTGAGCTGAAATGTAATGTAAAAGATGTATTCTAAAAACCTGGTTATCCTGGTGAAGTGTATTAGTTTTAACATGCACATAAAACAAATAAGTATAAATTAAACAAATTACTAACCCATTATTACTAACAAGTAAATCTCTGTTATCCAAATTGCGAGTTCCATAAACATACGATAGACTAGATATGGCAATATGTAGTCCACATCCCTTTATGACTTTCGTCACCCTTGAACCTTTCGGTTCGGCTGTAGCTAGCAGTCAGGTGTGGGGTAGTCAGCCCCGTATAGATCTATACACTCAAGTTACGCTCCCTATCTAAGAGATTCTGGTTACGGGGACGGTCCTCCACTCGCATATCTCTGTGGAGTGTTTCCGACGACGTGTCTCCAATTGATCGGAATAACAAATTTACTAGTAATAATACATAAAATCTAAACAATGAATCCTCCACTCGCGTATCTCTGTGGAGTGTTACCGAGGACAAATCAAATTTACCAATATGTTGCTTTTAACAATAATGATATGAAACTATTCATTTGTGAAATATAAAACATAACAGTTCATAATGAGTTTCACAAATAGTTTGAAAACTGAGTGTACAGGTTTAATGTTTGGTTAATACTGTTTTTCCATTGTTAAAACCATGTGAATATTAACAGTTTAAATGTAATAAACACTTTAAGTACAAGATATTCTTGTACTTTTGCTTGTATTCTCCCCTTGAAAACATTTGAAAAACACTGAAAAAGGGTAGGGGTATGAACTCACCCGTCGAGAAAACGAGTTGATTTGGATGCTAAGTGTCAGTTCGGGGCTTGATAACGCGCGGGGTTCCTATGTAATATGGAATGATACACAAATGTATCTAATTAGACTTCAAACCACTAATTAGATAAATGTAAACACTTCTAGACGTGAAAACACTTCAATCCAAGTGTTTGGAGTGACCCGGGTAGCATCTATGGACGAGTATGGTTTGGATATGGAGTTTACTCTCCAAGAGTAAACTTCTTTGGGTGTTTACGGTCCAAATGACCCATTCCCCATGAGTTTATGGCCGTGAACTCATGGTGGGGTTTTCTTGGTTGCTAAATGGCCTTATAACACTTGTGGGTTGATGCTAGACTTGGTTTCAAGGCTTTTGAATGAGATTTGAACATCCTAAGGACCATTTGAGGAGTTTACGGCAGTAAACTATGAGTATTCAGTCGTAAACTCTTGTGTGACATGTTTCAATGTGTTTTGGTGGTCTTAGGTCAATTACAATGCACAAAGGAAGGTTCTAGGGTTGATTTCATGGCTTAGGAAATGTTTGGGACTTGAATTGACCTTGGAAAAGTATTTTATAGTCTATGAAGATGTTCTTGGGAGTTTACTACCTTAAACACATGATTTTACAACCATAAACTCATGTTTGTCCAAGATTCATGGGTTTTAGTGGTTGAAGGTTAAGCATACAAGGTTCTAGGTTCAATTCCAAGCCATACAAGGTGTTAAAGGCACTTTAACACCCATTTGAGGAGTTTATGGTCTAAAGAGATGATTTTCTGGTCTAAGAATGTTCTTGGACCGTAAACTCTAGTTTTTCCCATTTATGTATGTTTTGGTGCATTTCTTGAAGGTTTATAAAGTTCTATGCACTCATGGAAGTTCATTGGAGGTGTTTATGGGCAAACTAACACCTTAAAAGGTGTTTAAGGTCTATGAATGAGAGTTTACGGTCCAAGCATGTTCTTGGACCGTAAACTCATGTCCATGCCTCAAATGGTGCGATTTTGGGGTCCTAAGCTCATGCATGCAAGTCCAAAGGTCTTAACTAAGCACTAGAAGTGATTTAGAGGGGTTTTGGGGCTTCAAAACCCTCTTTAGAGGAGTTCACGGTTTTGGAAGGGTTCCCGAACCATAAACACTTGTTTATGGTGTTATTGGGTGATTCAAACATAGATTTGCATGCCAATCAAGTGAGACAACAAGTTAGGATAGATTGCTTACCAAATTGAGGCTTGAAAGGGGGGTTTTTGGACCAATTTCGAGTTCTAGAGAGAGAGTAGTGAGAGATAGTTGTGATATGGGCAAAAGTATTCAAAAGTTGTCCACTCAACCTTTATATAGGGGTTGGGTTTGAGACCCTGTCACAACTAGCATTTTTGCTAGGAAATTCTACTCTCATGCATTAACCTAGTGTAATAACTTGTACTCTAAGTGAATACTATACTTCATTCTCATTCAAATATATCTCATATGTTCAAATAAGGGTTGGAAACCCTAGAAATTCGGACTCAAGTTCTTTATGGACAAGGATTCTCTTATTGGGCCTAATGGACCAATAAACTTTCAAATCGACTATTTAGGCTCTAAATGGACCACATTCATGATACTTTAGTATTTTGGGCCATGTAGGCCTAAAATAATCCATTTTCATCTCTAAAATGTCTTGTTGGGCCATAAATGGTTCCATTTGCCTTAGTGGGCCGTGAACCTTCTTAAGGGCCCAATAGGCCGAAAAATGCTTGGAGCTTCATGAATTCGAACAAGGCCAAGGATAGGCCCAAACATCCCTCCATCTTCATTTTCTTAAGCCCACATGTTTGGCCCATAAATTTGAAAAAAAAGGGAAATGTTGAATATTCTAAGCATGACAACTCATCTTTGCATGAGGGATATCCATGCAAATTATCCCACAAATAACCATGCCATCACAAACATCCATGTAACCATTCCATCACACTACACTCTCTTCCCTCCATCTCTCTTCTTAATCTCGGCCTAAGGCCATTCTCCCTCACCAAAAATCATTCAATTTCCTTTCACTCCCAAAAACCTCAAGAACTCTTCCATTTTCTTCCATAAACCCGTAAGTGGGTGTGTGTGTGTGCTCAAGAAGGTCCCTCCAACTCACATACTAGGTAAGATACTTCACTTTTAATTTGGATAAATCCATCTCATGTTAGATCTTCTTCAAAACATCACAAATCTTGTGTTACACTCCTAGAACCATCCACATCTTCGAGATCTTTTCAAGGAAGTAAGCTAGGCCGAAAACAACATCATTTTATCATATCTCTTCATCAAAATCGAAACCAAACCGCAAGGTGAGTTCATACCCCCTTGATTTCTGTTTTCACTTGTTTTTGGGGGGAGAATACAAGTCATATGTGTAGATCTATGTATTTATGCATGAATATGTGTGTTTTCTTGAAACATTTGGTGATTATGTGTTGATTTCTTCATTAATCTAAAAATATGCTAAGAAACTTGAAGTATATCACTAGGATCTCCATATGAATCATGAGAAAAGTATGTTTTATCACATATAATACATTTAAACTTTTAGATCTGGGATTTGTACACTTGATATAGCAAAAATGAATGTTGTATTCAAAGATCTATAAACTAAACTCACAAAACAGCCCTTGACAGGAAAGTTTTGGTCCAATCTCGGACTGTTTTGACCATCCAAATAGAAGTATTTTTCAAAAATGTTTTACATGGATAAAGTTCAGGTTTATACCTTTAAAATGACTACTCGCACGTTTTCATACGATTTTTCTACAATTTTTGGCGAATTTTACAAAACTGCCTATCATATTTGAAATAATTTCGGACCAACCTGTGAAGATGAACAATTTCACACTTGTTAGAAGCCATTAAAAATTATGAGAAAATTTTGAAACAAATTAGACAAAATTTCTAAACTTTGAGAGTTTACGGATCCAAATTTCGACTTACGATGATTTTTCTACAAATTTTCAAACAACTAGGTCGGAAAAGTTCAAAAACCAGAAAATATGCGTTTTCACAAAAATCAAGCTAAGAATGTTATTTTTGACAAAAAGGGGTTTCAAAATGTTGTTTTTACTACAAAATAGTTATCAAAACAAGTTTTGAACAAAATGGATACCAAAGTGTTATTCTTACAAAATTGGGCCTTAATCCTAAATTTTTGGCTTATTGGGCCAAGAACATCATTTTTACAAAAGTGGGCTTTAGATATCAATTATGTAAATATTCATGCCAAAATAAACAAAACAATAACAAACACGAACCCGAAACGATGAAATACTAGTACCTCGACTATCGGTGATATACAATACACCTTCAACACCAAAAATCGTTATCAAACGAATTGATTCGGTCTCGAATCAATAACAAATCTGAAACTACTAACACGACGACAACTCGATTCATACACGGAAAATTTGGGAATTCAATACACACGTGAGAGTGCACAGACGTCGATACACCATCTTTGGACCCAAAAGTGTAAAATCTTGTTTGTTGGGCCTAGCTAGCCCAATGACCTGATCTTTAGGCCCGAAGACATCAACCTTACGAGTTGTTGGGTCTTACATGATCCAACACAGCGTAAAAGGGCTTTCAATGGCAAACGTGTTGCTGGTCTCCAAGGGTCCTTCGGTACTGCTAGCGAAGTCGAGATTTCTCCAATGCGAGTTGGGCTAAGGGCCCTTCGCATTCACTATAGCCTTGAAGGACGTAGGGAATTACCAGGGGCTTCGCACCTTCTTTTTCCCCTCGGTCGTGGGGCTACATGAGTCCGGGGGGTTGGGTTGTGTGAATAAGTGCGAGCGACGCCTTAGGGATCGTTAGTACGGTTGTCAACTGGCCGTTTTCATTAACGTACGTTACAACAATTCACAACCCACTGTTAATCCAACGCCTCCGGAGCTCAACGAATACACCTGTCGTAACGAAATAACAACACATAAACTAATTAAAGTAAAGTGATAGGAAAACGTCGGGTTTTCCTAGGGTTTTCAATTAATACACCTTCGAACTACATACCGAGTTTTACAAATCGTACGCTTACATTTATAGAAACAAACAAGCATACTTATGGATCTTCACACCTTTTTGACTATACTATTTTCAGAAAATATCGGATTTTCTGGTGGTTCTCAAACAATACAAAACATTGGATTTCAATCACTACTTATGAACTCACCAACATTTCATATGTTGACGTTTTTCAAAATACTTGTATTCTTAGGTAACAGATAAAGCGAAGGAAGAATTGTACTCAATGATGTTTTGCTGTGTGTTAATTAGTATCGAACAATCTACTTTTGAGAATGTAATGTTTTGAGACAATGTAATGGATGTAAACATTATCAGTTGTAATATTCAAATGTTGGTGATGAATGATGTTATGTTTCATGTATATTCATTGTGATGGTATTCAATTGAGTCACAACAGCCCCCGGACGTTTCCGCCGTCTGGTTCAGGGGTGTGACAGACCCGGTGGAATTCTACCCGATACTGACGTTATACGATGCTTTTGGTCGCACCCGATAAAGTTGCCATAACTCGTTATGGTCGAAACTAAAAATTTACAAATTTTTATTTTAAAATATTTTCTTGAGTTATTATCATGTTTGAACACCCATTAAGTCATAATAAACGACCCAAATTTTATGACTTAATTTAATAACGTTAAACGGAAATAATTAAAAAATGATGAATTTATTCACGGAAAGAGTTACAATAATGGAAAGAATCTCGGGTTGTCACACATAGAATTGAGTTGCATCCGTTATGGTAGATCTGAATGGCCCGCACACATATATGTGTTTAAGATCTAAAAATCCGTCACCTCTTTCACAAGAACCAGTGAAAGGTGATTTTAACATATTTCCCAATAAACAAGACTCGCATGTATCATCTCACCTTACATCAAATGATTCCATCACTCCATCCTTTGTCTATACCATTAGACGAACCAATTTGAAAACTACTAATACCTAAATTTTCTACAATCATCACAATTTCATACACACCATCACAAGGTAAAGCTTCAAAAAAAACACCATTTTTATAAGCAGAATGAGAACCACTCTCATCCTTAAAAATATCTAAAACCTTGTTTAAACAATGCATGAAAAGAAATGATGTTTCATGTCATATCTAATGAGTAGCAACATTATATTAAATATATTCCTAATCCACTACTAAGCACTAAGCCATAAACTCCAATCTTGGTGAAAGGTGAAGATCGCCTATTCCCCATGATCAAGTTCATCCTTCCATGCTCCACATCGTAACTTTTTTTAGCCCCTCCAAATCAGAACAAATGTGAAATCCACATCCTGTATCAACGACCCAAGAACGAGAATATGATGAGTTATTAGATAAGATATTGTAAATAGTTGTCGAGGTTTTCTTCACCTTGCCATGATATCCTAAAAGTATTTCGGGCATCTTCGTTTCCAATTCCCCTTGTCATTGAAATAAAAGCAAGTGGCCTCTTTGGGATTAGAAACAGGGGGAGCATCAGAACTGGATTTTCCTTTGGGTCCTGTTCTTGACGACCCAGCTTGGGACTTTCCCTTCCAGTTTTTTTGGGAGGACCTTTCCTCTTCTTCCCCTTCCCATGACCAACGGCCAGAACAGGAGCACCAGTAGGAGTGTATGCAACACTTTTTCCCTTCATTCCTACTTCAACTATTCGTTCGAGATTGTGAATTTGAGACAAAGTAGTTTCATTGTTATTCAAATGATAGGTCAATATAAACTTATCATAACAATTTACCAGAGAGTTCAACACTACGTCGATTGCCAACTCTTCATCAAAATTCATGTTGAGATTGATTAGCCTGTCCACGTATCATTACATTCTCTAAACGTGGCTACTAACAGACTCACCCTCCTTCATCTTGCTAGCAATGAGGGACTTTACCACCTCGTACTTTTCCTGACGAGCTAGCTTATGGTATTTATCCATAAGGTCCTTGTTCATCTCGTACGCCCAGTAATCCTCACAGTTCCTTTGCAATTTTGGATTCATTATGGCTACCATGATGTACACAACTTTTTCAAGAGTGGCCTTCTATTCGTCAATTTCATCCAATGGTTTCTCGAGGAAAGATTCCTTGTCCTCAAAACGAAGGGCCATTTTGACGTTGCACATCCAATCGTTATAGTTGGTGTCATCTAATTTCACCTTCGAGCAGATGTTCAAGAAAGAGAAGTTGTTGTTGGTGGTAGAGGAGGAGGAGGAACTAGAAGCATCAGTTGGACTAGACATCTAAAAGAGAAGAAAGATAGTTTTAGTTAAATAAGAACAATCCTCAATATAACACCCAAATAAAATATCAAGACTAGGGTCCAACTAAATATTTTACAACTTATAAAAGGGATGTCGTAATCTAATTGTAAATTATGTAAAGGTAGGTAAATGAAGATTTACCAATTTTACCATCGACAAACGAAATTTGAACGAATTTGGTTTTTAAATGAAATATCTAGATATTTTGAGATTCATAGCACTCTTTAATGGCATGTTTAATCTCGATTATGCTATTCCATTTGTGATTGGGATACCGAGGATCACAAACAAGATGTGAGTAACCTTGTGAATTAGGTTGGTACTCTTGATGTCATCTATCATCTCATTTTATTGTGTTTGTTAGCCACATGCGGTCCATTAATCAATGATAATTTTCGAGACACCCATCGCCACTCTTTATTTGTCCCTATTAGTGTGTTTTTTAACCACATGCGCTCCACTAACGACTCATAAAGTGCAATATACAATTCCATGGGTTAGCATACAAATTTACATTTTTCCGAAACCAACTAAGATTGGGAATTAAAAAACAAATTAGTTACTTTTTAACTAATTATAGTTATTAATGAGAAATTATTTGTCCTATCAAACCTGTTCGGCTAAAGACCCTCCATCAATCACGGAAGCGGTGGGTGAGAATGGACACCCACTCAACCGCTATTTTATAGGCAATTTCCATATACCCTTTTATAGATCGGCTTCGTGAATGAGGCGTAGTAGCATATAGTATAAGGGTGTATTTTTAAAAAAAAAATTCAAAAAAAATACTAGTTTACATTTTTAAATTTCAAAAATTAAATTTTTTAATTTAAATTTAAAATAAACCCAATAATATTTGACATTAATTATTAAGTTCTATTAATATCCAAATTAATTAGTTAACCATTCATAAAATCAATAATATTAATAACAAAACAATTAATCAAGTCAAATATGGATCTCTTAACTTTAAGGCATTCACATTATCATGATATATTCAACAAAATCAGATTTGGCAACTCAATATAGCAGATATGTAACGACCAAAAATTTCAACCAATTTAAAATTTTTGAAAACAACCCGAGTCCATTAAAGTTATTACAAAAAGGTTTTCAATACAATTTATTTTAAGTATTCCCAGAATCTCATCACCATATAAACACGAGGAGCGGTACGATCACGCCTTCGCCTTGCCACAGTCTCCTGAAGAACCTGAAAAACATTAAACCACAACTGTAAGCCCGAAAGCTTAGTGAGATATCCCCAAAATACCAACCACATATATCATACACGCATAACATGCCATACATATCTGATCACAGAACAGCCATGCACTTCGGGTCTACTGTGGGACTGGTCCGACGCACCGGCCAACAGTCGACCTGGTCCACCCTCCGAGTCTAGCCATGTACCTCAAGTCTACAGTGTGATTTGTCCGCCCGCACCGGGCCTTCAATCCACCTAGTCCACTCTCTGAGTCTACAGTATGACTGGTCCGCCTGCACCGGGCCTTCGGTCGGCCTGGTCCACTCTCCGAGCCTCGGCACGTTTGGTCCGCCCTCTTGGGGCCTACAGCCTATCCGAACCGCTCGCTGGGCCTTCGGGACAACCGGTCCGCCCTGGGTATCTTGGCCTACAGCACAAAGCAGGACTCGCCTCAACCCATCTCCAGTCCAAACGACCATGTGCACATAAACATACAATCATATAGCAATTCACAGTCAACAAGCCGATCAAACAGATCACATAACATATCATCATCCTAACCAGGATACTGACCTAACCGATCACTAGCATAACATCACCCTACATCTCGTGATACCTATCTCAACCAGGTCTCTAACATATACCATCCTAGCTACCAAGATGCAAACATATCAAAGCAATAACATAACAACAACCACCCGGATCTCAATCCGATAAGGGTCGGCCTTGGTGCCTAAGACCCTGTTGATATAGTGAGGATAACTCACCTCGAAACTGCCGACTGAACAGATAACCCAAGCTGCTCCGATCACTGATACGATCTCCACCACTGGACAACCCCCAAAGCACTGAACTCAAAACAATATCCAACAATTACCAAAATGCCCCTATAAACCACTGGTCAATCCTTGGTCCAAGTCAAAGTCAAAGTCAACCCCTGACTGACTCTACTCGCCGAGTCAACCCGATGACTCGCCGAGTCCCCATGCTCAGAATTTCCTTCAATCCGTGACCCAACTCGCCGAGTCACCCCGAGACTCGCCGAGTCCAACAACTTAGAGTCCACTCATACACAACTCACCGAGTCATCCCTTGACTCACCGATTCACGGCTCAACCAGAAAAGATTGGGACTCTTCGACAAGACTCGTCGAGTCCAAGAACATACTCGTCGAGTCTAAGGCCATCTTCAACCTACTCGCCGAGTTGTTCTTCCAACTCGTCGAGTTCCAGGCCATCTTCATCCAACTTGCCGAGTTGTTCTTCCAACTCGTCGAGTCCCAGCCTATCTTCAAGCAACTCGCCGAGTCCACCCACGTGACTCGCCGAGTACCACTGGGTCTGAATCCATAAAGAGGCTTTCCAAGCCATGCAGATGATCCAAACCATAGATCTACCCTTCCTAAGGCCATCCATCACGTAAAGTGGCAAACTTTACGTGAATCCAAAGAGATCTAGGCCTTTTACACTCTAGGGCTAGGGTTTGGGACAAGATGACTTCACCAAATGCTCAAACACAGGGACTTTATGCATATTTGGATCCTCACTACTCCAGATCTGAGGTAGCATCCTCAGATCCATCTTCCAATCCCGAATAACTCATGAAATACTCCCAAAAACCCCAAAACAACCCTCATGGAAGACAATAAGGGGAAAAGAGCTCAAGACAGAAGATTCTTACCCCAAAGATGAGCCTAAACTGATGTAGACTCCAGATCCCCAAGCCCTCTTGATGTTATCCTCGAATCCCTCCCACTTCTCTTCACAAATCCTTTCTTCCAAGCTTCAACCCTCTCAATAATGGAGTTTCTCACGTTTGGGGGTGTTCTCTGGAACTCTCAGGGGGCATAGAGGCTGAAAAGATGGTATAACATGCTTTAAATAGGGGGCAAACCCCGAAGATTAGGGTTTTCTTCACCCAGCACCAACTCGCCGAGTCCAGCCGCCGACTCGCCGAGTTGGTCACTTAACACGTGACCATAGTCGCGACTCTACTCGCCGAGTCCACCCATGGACTCGCCGAGTTGCCCTTATACATTTTCATTTTAAACCCTGGACTAGCAAACCCTGGATTCGGGATGTTACAATTCTCCCCCACTTAAATTAGGCTTCGTCCTCGAAGCCTACGGCAACTCAACTCCAGAAATACTCCCGCCACGCGCCACTCGGCATTAGCCACACCAGGTTCCTCAAGGCACAACCGCCGAAACCCAAAACTCGCCTTTTCCTTTCTTGCGGTGTCCTGATCACCGTCTCAAGCCGGCCACCGGCTTTACCCTCTGATAACTCCACTTAACAACTGAGTACTACTCATGATGCAACACTGCTCCAAATCACAACCATCACTCGACCCATATGAGCTAGAAATAACCATGCACCACCGGATTCCCGACTCGAGTCCAACTCTAGTCATTCTGCTGACAGAAAGACACATTCTTCAGAGCAACTCCCATGAGTTCTCCTGTTGCAATCACATACACATGTTGAACTAACTCTAACACTCTCAGGTTGGGAAAACCCGATACACTGATGACATCTCCAAACATCCCCCAGGATGAACCACTACTACATACGCACTTCCCTGATCAGAATCACACTGAGAGCCCGAGACTCCCTCCCTGCATCCCTTCTGAGCCTCTTGGCTCTACACCCGCGGAATTCCTTCCGCGACCTCAGCAGACATCCCAAACTGAATGTGATTCTATCCCACTGCCGCAAACACGCTGCTCAATGACCATACTCGGATCACTCTAATCATAACTCTGCTTTGCCGCTTTCACTTCTGGGAACTTGCACTCCCTCTCAGAGTTACACTTCTCTCTCATTCCTTTACCAAGGAATCCACTTGGCCGCCTTGTCACTCTGACAAGTGCCACGGGGCTCGCCCAACGCTGCACCACTCCTTCATAGCATAACCGCTATCCATCCAACACATATGCTCTGACTCTGATCGCAGGGACCGTCAAGCCCATGCACTATCTCAACTAATCAAGATCACTACCCGGGGCCAGACCTTCAAATGCTATCACACCGCAACATACAAAACCATATCCTCGAACCGATCCAACAATACCTGCATAGTCTTCAGCATGACTGGACCGCCTCACCAGGCCTACAGCCAATCTGGACCACTCTCAGAACCTTCAGCCAATCTGGACCGCTCTCAGTGCTTTCAGTTTAGCTGGACCATTCTCCGAGCCTTCGGCCTGACTGGTACGCCTACCGGCCTTCAGTCTATCCGGACCGCTTAACTAGCATTCATCATTCCGAGCTATCCCTCCGGGAAATCTTCCCATGCATACCGTCCTATCCCTCTAGGGGTTCCGAACTCTATCTCCATCACACAACTCAATCCCGGCCTGATCCCAGACCCTCCGCAAATAAGTACCCTTGGTCTGCATTCCGCCCCGCATGCCTGCCACTTACTCATGCCAGCCTACGTTCTTGGCTGACAGAACACTGCTGAATCCTAGACAGCTCAACAATCTCACATATTCATCGATCATCCGGAGAATTTTCCAATTCTCCCCCACTTAAGGCACTGACTATCAACTACCGGTCGCTATCACCGACCTCCCAAAACAACCCTGCACAACACCACACTTACACACAGACTGATTCCCCACTAGCACTAGCAACCTTCACAAAATCACATTTCCACACTAATCCTCCCACTTGAAAGAAACTCAATCTGCAGATAACCACTCCTCAGAAGGTAGATGCTACCCGACATTCAGACCAACGCCAGATTCCCACTAACAACCCCATGAATGATAACCAACGAAATTCCCAACACTAACCCATAATCATACCATAACTCTCAAAACAACAAATACCACACCAAGAACCGCACAAAGATACTAGCACATAAACAATACTCCACAATAATCATATGATAACAAGACATCAAGGAAGAAACATACCCGCAGCCGCATCCGGCACTGCTCCGACCTACTCTGCTGCAAGCTGAAAAGCATGACCCTGAGCCCTTGGGGGCTCCGCTACACCCTGACCTCCACCCGTGATCCTTAAAGTGGCCGGTGCTGGAGCCTGCACCGGTCCTGCAGCGAGCTGTGGACAGTTGACCCTCAAATGTCCAACCTGATGTCAATGGTAACAAATCCTCAAATCCCGAACCGGCGCTGACTGCCGACAATCCATCGCATAGTGTCCCTCCTTTCCGCACTTGCGGCATGCACCACCGGACCTACAAACTCCGGTGTGACTCCTTCCACACTTCCCACAAGTGTGGCTACTCAGATCTCCCACTCTAGAATCAACGGTCTTGGACCGTTTTGGCGCCGGCTGCAACTGCACTGGAGCCTGCCTCAACTCACGCATCTGCAACTCAATCTCTAACTCGCGCCGCCTGGTGGCCTCCTGTAACTCCAAAAAGGTCTCGCACCTCTACGTAGACACAAACTGTCTGATATCCCTCTTAAGCATGCTTAGATATCGAGACATCTAAGCCTGCTCCGAAGCGAACTCAGGGCAGAGCATCGCCCTCTCAGTGAACATCCTGGTGATCTTAGTCACCGACTCTGAATCCTGCTTCAGCTCAAGGAACTCCTGAGCCAATCTCTCCCTCTCAACTCGCGGAACATAGCGAGTGCTGAACATCTCCCTGAATTGATCCCATGAAACCGCAGCCCTCTGCGCATCTGAATATGACCCCGTGGTCAACCTCCACCAATCCTTCGCCCCGAGCCTCAACAGGTTCAGAGCACACCTCACCCTCTGATCAGCAGGGCATGAACATGTGAAGAAACACCCCTCCACGTCCGATAACCACATCATAGCAACAATCGGGTCCTGAACTCCATCAAAGGTGGGAGGCTTCGTATTATTGAAGTCCCGATACTGAAAGCCCCGACTAGCTCCTCCCCCTGCCGCTGCTACAGCTGTTGTAGCTGCTGCGGCAGCCGTCTCTGTGAGAGCTGCATAGCGCTCATCAAAATACTCAACCATGGCGGTCTTGATCGACCCAAACAGCTCCGACAACTCAGCCCGGAACAACTCAGCAACTCATCACGCAGGATCTCACGAATCCTCGCATCCAACTCGTACGTGCTCATCTGACCGATAACCTCGGGTGGTACTGACCCGCCCGGGACTCCCTCTCCTGCTCCCGATCCTGATCTGGATCCACTCCCAGCATGCCTCGGAATCTCCATACTGAAAAACACCACACAAAATCTCAGACACTTCCCACTATCCCGGGAACCAACTCTCTCAACCCAACCTTAGAGGTCATGGTTTCTTTGATACGCGTATGGGTCCTATGCTTTCAGTAGTACGGGCCCATACTACCTTCCACACCTACCCATATTTGTATGAAGTACTTGATGGGTTTTGTACAAACAATCCTATGTGTGCATGCAACCCTAGAATTGGATCTATGTTTTCACTATTAGATACACAACAATATGAACCCCTAAAGAAACCCTAATTCTAGCATATAAGTAATCATATTAACATAATAATAGGTTTATAATATTACCTTCATTGTTATGTAGCAATAACAATCCCAAATCTCCTTGTATTGACTTTGGAAGGCTTAGAGTCACAAGTGTTACTCCTCTAATGGTTCACAAACACCAAGAGCAAATGGAGAAGCAAGAAAGAGAGGGAAGAGGTATAAAATTCGTTTCTAGGAACCCTAGACAAGGCATGGACGAATTCTTATGGCCTTAGGGTTATTTATATAGGTGTAGAGATTAGGTTTCAGTCCTTATCCTTATCTAGTTGCTTGCCCACCAAGCAACCATAAGATAAGCCTTGAAAACCCTTATCTTTTATCCTATGGACGATTTCAAGGATCCTTATCTCCTTGAATTCGTTCAACCCATATTTATTATAACCATTACCATATTTTGTAACTATCACATAATTACAATTCAGCCCCTCTAGTTTAATTAATTACATTTGATCACAAAATTAATTCTTAATTAATTATTGACCAATATTAATTAAACAAATATGATTTCTCCTTTAATATATTATTCTTATAACATATTAATAAATCATAATAACCTCTCTCTTTATTTATTTCTCCAATCAAGTTGCTTTGGTGAAGGCAACCCAAAAGGACCATGCACCATCGGGTGAAGTACATACCAAAATAGTTATGGACTTAGACACTAATCCATCCGTCTCCCACTTAGATAAGTCTAATAACTATTATGCATATGACTTCAGATCCTGATCTGCAATCGTAGCTTCCCAAAGCCGTTGTCAACTCTGATCCTATCAGATACGCGTGTCCTTAGACAAGGGATCATATATTCCTCCATTCTAGATATCATATGAGATATGATTTCAAATCATTCTCTTTGTACTATATCTCGATTTCCGATTTATGACGACTGACTAATTGAACAAATCAAATTAGCCCTAGCCCGACCGAGCATTTACGTTTGTCATCACAAAATCATCGAGGGGCCCAAAGATATCGCTTTTATCCTACCTTGGATAAAAGGAATGGATAAACTTTGATACAATGCTTGCTTGCACTCACGCACCGAATCACACACAACAATATGTTTTATAACACCAAGTTACTAGTATGTTTACATATTATCAATGTGTAACCGATTTGCAAGATACAACTCACACATCTTGGTTTCAAGAATATAAGATGTTATCGTCTCACCAATCACTCGTGATACAATCCATGGAGTGATCCAAGTGAGCGTGGGTTTAATCCAATGCTCAAATTCATATTCATAAGCACTCATAAACGTTGCAGCAAACATTTGCTTATGTCTAATACTCTTTTAGACAATCAACACACCAATTCACGACAGTCTTCATTCATATCTACTTCCAACATATGAACGACTATGGCCCGTTCGAATAATTCGATTATTCTTAATAAACTCAATTATTCTGGAAGTCAAAACATGCAAATGTGAAACACAAGAATAATACTAATCCCATATGGCCTCAAACCTTTGAGTATAAATAAAACACCTTTTATTTATCACCATACCGATTACTCATTATTTTTCGTTTCGGGTAATCAACTTCTTACTTAGAATTATTACACTTGTCCCATGCTCTCAGCATGCACACAATGTTTACTTATGGTTCTTACTTTGTGAAATAGATCAAATTGAACACACTTCCAATCATTCTCATTTCACAACTCCAAATCCTTTTTCATAAGTGTAAGAATATCAAATTCTTGCTACTTATAGAATATGCTAGATTCTAACATTCTATGCAACTTATACTTTCGTCATGTCACTGCACAAAAGTCACAAAGACTATTGCCAATGATATTACAAAGTCTTTTATCGGAAATTGTTACAAGACAATTCCTTAAATATGATGTCTCTCACTCAAAGTACATTCCTTTGAACATCCTTTTGCATAAAAGTTTCTAATAGATTATCAATATTCAATTCCCAATTTGGATACATTTCCATATTTTCCATATGACAACTTATTCTTAATAGAATCTTATCTATTCCTAATAATGTCGATATGGTCGATCAAATATGAAAACATTTCCATATCTTCCAATACTATACTTCCAACTACTCACAAGCAACCAATCCTCGTCGAACTTGGATTGTCCTTTGATAGTTGTTTAATTATTTTAGTCTAAACCGATTCTAGTCCTTTTTCCCTCTAAATGCGCTAGACATTTGGAAAATTTTAGAATGGTCAAACATTAAAGCATTTGCAATCGATCCTATACTCGAAGCGTATGGGACACGACGCATAATGTTTTATTTGCTATGTTCTCAAAATTCGAATTGTGAAGAGGAATGCCGTAATCATAATCGAAATTTTAAGAACACACTATGTACCCTTGACTAAATTTTATTAACATTCCACAACCTAAGCCTTTAGATTTGAAATGAAGCATAATATTCTCTCCCTTAATTATAGCAAAACAACCTTTCAACTCTTACAACTTTGCAAAGTATAACTCTTGTTTTCTATAATTAATATTGCTAACCTTGCAATACTTTCCTTAATAATCATACAATCATAACATTTATGCTCCCACTATCATGATGATTATTATAAAACATAACACTTATGCTTCCACTAGCTTTGACATGTATTCATAAACATCTTAACTTTCAGAAAACAATACTTATTGAATTTCTTAAGTTCATGTTTCTAATACTTAGTGCTTTGATAATCCTTTATCAAGGCTTCTTGAACTTATACACCTTTGACTTCGATAGTTCATATGTGTTTCTAGACAATTAAGACTAATTGCCAAACCTCACAATTCCAATTATGGAAAGGGATACCGTAACCATAATCGAATTCGAGAATGCAATTTTACAATCACTATCTTCTTAAATCTTTCTTAGTGAAAGAATTTCCTCACAATCATTTTCATGAAGGAGGAAATCTTATGACACTTAGATTTAAACGGTGTATTTGTTCCTATCCATGTGAATTTGTTAAAAACAAAGTTTACGACAAATTCAAACTCATATGGATCGAACGTTCTTAATCTCGATTTCTTGCCTTATGGTAGCACAACTGCCCACCATGTCTTCCAAGTCGTTAAGCAGCTCACCTTTTCTTATCAATGTACTTTCCATTTATCAAGGTCCTTGCCTTTTATGCATTCAAATGAGAACTCATAGGATTCACATGCATAATTAACTCGATTGGATTGGCACAGAAACAAAATAATGTCAACACGATAGGTTGTAAACCTCAACTCGTGTGCAAGTGATGATCGATAAGGTATATTTGATTTGTTCTTGAAACCTTTCAAGACCATTAAGACTCCCACTTACTCCTTGACATATAAGATTCTCTTGTCAACAACCATTTCTTGACAAACAAATATTCAAGAGTTAGTGTAGCTTTTATCAAACACTTCATAAACTGGTCCTAGTTGGTCTTTGTCTTATCCAAGACATCACAACTTTCCACATTTGATGAATGTTATAAACCTTCTTAATACTTATCACTCAATTTCACAATCTTAACTCTAAGACTTGTTTTTGGAACGAAGTATGATTGACTTCTTGATTTAACCATTTCTTCAATTCTTGATTCCTCTTCTTAGACATACAATTGTACTAAGACTCACTTAGAGGATCAATTGAGATATGGTTCTTAATCATTAAGACCCATCATAAAGCATAAAAGGTACTCTCCGTTCTACTTAGAATGGAGAAACTTTTATCTTTCTGCCTACTTGATTCTTCTTATTCGTTCTACTATTGATTTAAACCTTTTTTCAATCAATCTAGAATTACACTTAATCTTGTAAGTATAATCACATTTACTCTTATGGTGGACTTGATCAACACGCAACTTTGTGTGCTCGATCTCCTAGTCCTTCACTTGACACTTTGTCAATGAATTAGTCTAATTTCCAAATGTGAAATTTCTTATTCATCGTGCAACCAAGTTGCATTATTCCAAGTTTCTGTCCAATTGAAACTTGGGCGATGCGAAACTCTCCCTATTTGGTAAATTCTTGACTTTCCATAAATAACATAATAAGAACCAAATCCATTATTGCTAATAATAGAAACATCCAAACATCAATTTTTCATATACGCCATTGCAAGGATAAATAAATAATATAAAATCAAAATTTATTTTATTGCGGAAAAATT
Organism: Lactuca serriola; assembly: GCF_051521515.1. NCBI lineage: Eukaryota > Viridiplantae > Streptophyta > Magnoliopsida > Asterales > Asteraceae > Lactuca > Lactuca serriola. The sequence continues at coordinate 133,345,385 of NC_136415.1, forward strand.
TTTGTCCTTACAATGCAATTCATTGAAAAACTATGCTAATACATCTTTCTTAGCAATCTAATTCTAACTCTAAGTAGTAGCTTAAGAATCTAATCTTCAAGTAATGCAATCGAAATCCATTCCTTCATGGTTAGATTCTGCTCACTTCTTCCCTTAAGCTTCCTCTCTTTTCTTTGATCCTACAAAACATCAATTGTAATCTTATCACATTATGTATTAAGAATCTAGAATAGAAGCTTAAAAGAGTTAGTTAATGGATTTTACCTATATTAGAGCCATACGTTTCGACTCTCCCATCTCTTAGATCTCTTAGGTAAATGGGGCAACTTCGTCTCCAATGCCCTTTCTCTTGGCAATAACAGCAAATTGACTCTTTTGGAACATGACATGGAATTACTTCAGACATTGCCTTTCTCTTAAGATCAAACTTTTCGATCATAGCATGTCTTTCGTTGCCATTATCTATATCCATAGAGGTCTTGAAGGCAGATTCACCAATCAACTTTGCTTTTCTATTGCGCCAAACCATTGCTGATTCAGCAGCAATAAGCATATATGTGAGGTCTATAAGGGTCACGTCGTGGTTCATCATATAGTACTCTCTTACGAACTCACTATACGAGTTAGGAAGTGACTGAAGAACCCAATCAACAGCCATTTCCTCACAGACAACGGATCCCAACATTCTTAACCTATCAATGTGTGACTTCATCCCTAGGACGTGTGCACACACCGACTTTCCTTCTTTATGTTTACTTGCCAAAAGGGCTTGAGTGATCTTGAACTTTTCAAGCCTTTGAACTTGTGGGTTAGGGAGAATAATTGGAGGAGGTGGAGGAATTGAAGCATGATTTCTTGTTCCTCGATCGAATCGTGGAATATCATCTTCATGTGGAATGCTTGTTCCACGGGATTTGGGAAGACCATAGTTGTCGAACTTTGACATCTACAAAACGGGAGAAAACAAATTCAAGTTAGTTGATTGATTGAGTCCTTAGTAAATCACCCAAATGAGTTACTAAGGCTAGGACCCAACACAATATTCTACAACTCGGGAGAGGGATGCCGTAACCCTAATTGCAGAATATTTGAAGGTAAGTGAATGACGATTCACTAATTTCCACCATGAAAAATGAAAAAGAATTTAAGTTTTAAATCTATGAAAACTCCTAGGTTCTTTGAGATTCATTGAACTTTCAATGGCATGTTTAAATCTCGATATGCCCCTCTTGTTTGTGACTGGGATGCCGATGATCACAAAGCGGGTGTGAATAACCATGCAAACTTACATGGTGCCCTCACATGTTACAGTCACCTATTCGATGTGCCGGTAAACCACACATGCTCCACCGAACTATGACAAACATTGATTCACCCTTTGCTACCTTTGCTTAGAACCATTTAGTGTGCCGGTTAACCACACACGCTCCACTAACGACTTCGCAAGGGCACAAAGTGTAATTTCATGGAATTGCATCAATTCACTTTTGCCTAAGTAACTAAGATTGGGAATTTTATGAAAACATTTAGTTACTTTTATACTTCATTATACTTATAATGGAAGGTTTCGTCCTATCCTACCCGTTCGGCTAACGACCCTCCACTAGTCAAGAGTGCGGTGGGTAAGAGTGGATACCCATTCAATCGCCATTTTATAGGCAATTTCTTTAAACACCCCTTATAGACCAGCTTCGTGAATGAGGCCTACTAACGGTAAGACTGACTTTTACTCATTCATATATATAATGTTAGACTTTTAATGTTATATATAGTATAGGGTGTGTTTTACACTTTAAAATACTAGGTGGTCAAATATAACAATTATATTTTTAATTGTAAACCAAAACTTTTATGGATTTATTAAACTTCTTTTAATTATACACCTTAATTAATTAATAAAACCATAAGGGTGTAATTTGAACCTTTTCAAAACAATACTAGGGTTTTAGAATTTAACATCCTAATTAAACTTTTAATCAACTTTTAAATTCCAAAACTTGAGGGCAAGTTTTGAAACTTTTCAAAACAATTTAGTTTTAATCTCTCTTAAAATTTTCGAATTTATGCCATATAAATTAATATTTTAAATATTAAAACTCTTGATTTAATAATTATCTTGAATTAGACTATTAATTTAATTATTAAATCATAAGGTATTATCTAAATCATGAGGATAATTACCATTTATACATTTAAGATATCCTAATCCCTTAATTATCTCCCTAGATCTCGAAATTAAGGATAGGATAATGCAAAATCTATAATTTCCATATATAATAATTAGAAGATAATTACAAGATATGGGATAATCCAAATCCCTAAAATTTAGGATCTTATCTTGGGGAGGAGGCCAAATTTCAAAAATCATGGGGTTTTTCAAACCCTAGATTTCGAAATCTTGAGGCTTAAGTAAAGGATTTGAAACCCTTTCAAATTTTCGCAGATTAGGGTATAGAAACCATAATCTCGAAATTTCTAGCCTCCTAGGGTTTATTGGCTATAAACCCTAATATGTCAAGTTCATACAATTGTATAATACTAATTGAAAACAAGTTAACCAAAGGCTCTGATACCACTGATGGGTTTTGTACAAACAATCATATGTGTGTATGCAACCCTAGAATTGGATCTATGTTTTCACTATTAGATACACAACATTATGAACCCATAAAGAAACCCTAATTCTAGCATATAAGTAATCATATTAACATAAGAATAGGTTTATAATATTACCTTCATTGTTATGTAGCAATAACAATCCCAAATCTCCTTGTATTGACTTTGGAAGGCTTAGAGTCACAAGTGTCACTCCTCTAATGGTTCACAAACACCAAGAGAAAATGGAGAAGCAAGAGAGAGAGGGAAGAGGTATAAAATTCGTTTCTAGGAACCCTAGACAAGGCATGGACGAATTCTTATGGCCTTAGGGTTATTTATATAGGTGTAGAGATTAGGTTTCAGTCCTTATCCTTATCTAGTTGCTTGCCCACCAAGCAACCATAAGATAAGCCTTGAAAACCCTTATCTTTTATCCTTTGGACGATTTCAAGGATCCTTATCTCCTTGATTTCGTTCAACCCATATTTATTATAACCATTACCATATTTTGTAACTATCACATAATTACAATTCAGCTCCTCTAGTTCAATTAATTACATTTGATCACAAAATTAATTCTTAATTAATTATTGACCAATATTAATTAAACAAATATGATTTCTTCTTTAATATATTATTCTTATAACATATTAATAAATCATAATAAGCTCTCTCTTTATTTATTTCTCCAATCAAGTTGCTTTGGTGAAGGCAACCCAAAAGGACCATGCACCATCGGGTCAAGTACATACCAAAATAGTTATGGACTTAGACACTAATCCAACAGTACTACCACAACACCCTAGAGAAACATGCATAAAAATGCTCAACCCTCACAACTAGAGGAACACTGGAAATCTTTCACAAGGAAACCCTAGGCTACAGGCATCACAAATCAAGCAACATTATCATGAAATCCTGAAGATCCCTACCCTAACACTAGCATGCTGTTCTAACAAAGCTCAAAAACAAATATCATGTATGGTATTTTGGGGTTACTTACTGGCTCCGGCTGATCGTACCTCCGCGTCCTCCTTTACTCATTTTGAAAACCATTTTAAATACTCTTTTGAAAACTCTCCTCGATTTGAGACTGGAGTCACACAAGTGTTCCTCCAATTCACTCAAACCAAGGCTCTGATACCAACTTGTAACGACCAAAAATTTCAACCAATTTAAAATTTTCGAAAACAACCCGAATCCATTAAAGTTATTACAAAAAGGTTTTCAATACAATTTATTTTAAGTATTCCCAGAATCTCATCACAATATAAACACGAGGAGCGGTACGATCATGCCTTCGCCTTGCCACGGTCTCCTGAAGAACCTGAAAAACATTAAACTACAACAGTAAGCCCGAAAGCTTAGTGAGATATCCCCAAAATACCAACCACATATACCATACACGCATAACATGCCATACATATCCGATCACAAAACAACCATGCACTTCGGGTCTACTGTGGGACTGGTCCGCCGCACCTGCCAACAGAACACCTGTTCCCCCCTCCGAGTCTAGCCATGTACCTCGAGTCTACAGTGTGATTGGTCCGCCCGCACCGGGCCTTCAATCCACCTGGTGCACTCTCTGAGTCTACACTATGACTGGTCCGCCCGCACCGGGCCTTCAGTCGGTCTGGTCCACTCTCCGAGCCTCGGCACGTCTGGTCCGCCCTCTTGGGGGCCTACAGCCTATTTGGACCGCTCGCTGGGCCTTCGGGACAAACATTCTGCCCTGGGTATCTTGGCCTACAGCACAAAGCAGGACCCGCCTCAACCCATCTCCAGTCCAAACGACCATGTGCACATAAACATACAATCATATAGCAATTCACAATCAACAAGCCGATCAAATAGATCACTTAACATATCATCATCCTAACCAGGATACCGACCTAACCGGTCACTAGCATAACATCACCCTACATCTCGGGATACCTATCTCAACCAGGTCTCTAACTTATACCATCCTAGCTACCAAGATGCAAACATATCAAAGCAATAACATAACAACAACCACCCGGATCTCAATCCGATAAGGGCCGGCCTTGGTGCCTTAGACCCTGTTGATATAGTGAGGATAACTCACCTCGAAACTGGCGACTGAACAGATAACCCAAGCTGCTCCGATCACTGATACGATCTCCACCACTGGACAACCCCCAAAGCACTGAACTCAAAACAATATCCAATAATTACCAAAATGCCCCTAGAAACCACTGGTCAATCCTTGGTCCAAGTCAAAGTCAAAGTCAACCCCTGACTGACTCTACTCGCCGAGTCCCCATGCTCAGAATTTCCTTCAATCTGCGACCCAACTCGCCGAGTCACCCCGAGACTCGCCGAGTCCAACAACTCAGAGTCCACTCATACACAACTCACCGAGTCATCCCTTGACTCACCGATTCACGGCTCAACCAGAAAAGATTGGGACTCTTCGACAAGACTCACTGAGTCCAAGAACAGACTCGTCGAGTCTAAGGCCATCTTCAACCTACTCGCCGAGTTGTTCTTCCAACTCGTCAAGTTCCAGGCCATCTTCATCCAACTCGCCGAGTTGTTCTTCCAACTCGTCGAGTCCCAGCCTATCTTCAAGCAACTCGCCGAGTCCACCCATGTGACTCGCCGAGTACCACCAGGTCTGAATCCATACAGAGGCTTTCCAAGCCATGCAGATGATCCAAACCATAGATCTACCCTTCCTAAGGCCATCCATCACGTAAAGTGGCAAACTTTACGTGAATCCAAAGACATCTAGGCCTTTTATACTCTAGGGCTAGGGTTTGGGACAAGATGACTTCACCAAACGCTCAAATACAGGGACTTTATACATATTTGGATCCTCACTACTCCAGATCTGAGGTAGCATCCTCAGATCCATCTTCCAATCCCGAATAACTCATGAAATACTCCCAAAAACCCCAAAACAACCCTCATGGAAGACAATAAGGGGAAAAGAGCTCAAGACAGAAGATTCTTACCCCAAAGATGAGCCTAAACTGATGTAGACTCCAGATCCCTAAGCCCTCTTGATGCTATCCTCGAATCCCTCCCACTTCTCTTCACAAATCCTTTCTTCTAAGCTTCAACCCTCTCAATAATGGAGTTTCTCACGTTTGGGGGTGTTCTCTGGAACTCTCAGGGGGCATAGAGGCTGAAAAGATGGTATAACATTCTTTAAATAGGGGGCAAACCCCGAAGATTAGGGTTTTCTTCACCCAGCACCAACTCGCCGAGTCCAGCCGCCGACTCGCCGAGTTGGTCACTTAACACGCGACCATAGTCGCGACTCTACTCGCCGAGTCCACCCATGGACTCGCCGAGTTGCCCTTATACATTTTCATTTTAAACCCTGGACTAGCAAACCCTGGATTCGGAATGTTACAAGATAATTATCCTTGAAATCAGATTAGGCAGATTTGGTCCAAATTTTCAGATCTGACCGAGCTCACGTCGTGAGCCTCATAACTCACGTCATGACATGAGACTAAACCAAAACCAGGTTTCTTTTTCGATTCAGCAATGTGAAAATTCATGAATGAAATCCTTATTCTCTTATACCACTGATGGGTAATCTAGGTTACAGCTACAATTCCATAAGCAAAAAACAACCAAAACAATTCAATAGATATGAGCACATGCAACCTAGTTTGATCTATGTGTTTCACATGATGCAACATAAAATGAATAACTAGCATACAAAACTATACTATTAATAAACTAATTTATAAGATAAGAAAACTAACCTTTAGATTATTATTGTAAACAATCTTGAATCCTTGTTCTTTAAAACTTTAGTAGCTAGCAGCACAAGCATGGTGTCTCTGATAGTTCACACCCAAGGCTAGCAACTAAGGATTATGGAGAAGGAAGAGGATAATTTTGGCCATAAGTCTCTTAGGGTTATAAGTGTTGAAATTGTGAAGCCAAAGGCTCTTTATATATGTGAGGTAGCTTAGAGCCAAATCTAGGGTTTAAGGGAGGAAACCAGAAGCCCATTGCTTGGTAACCAAGCAGCCCACAGGCTTCCATCCAAGAGCCTTTGGACAAAATTGTTAGGGCCTTCCTAGAAGATTTCGTCCAACCTCTCACAAGGAGGTTCTAGAGCCTTTTCCTCAACTATCAATAAATTGTCAAGCAGCCCATACACTATAGATTAATCCAATTAATCTCAAAATTAATTATAATTAATTTCTGATTAATTATTAATCAAATATCATAATTTAAAATTAATATTACTCTCATAATATAATAACAAATTATATATTCCAATTTATTAATCAAATAATAAATTATTTTCTCTCTCCAAAATAATCATATCTAATTGTTAGCTTTGAGGGGCAACCCAAAAGGACTGTGCTACTATCAACTCAAGTTTATACCAATTATAGTTATCGGCTAAGACGCCTAATCCAACATATACCTCATACATACTCTAAATATACATACATGTTTTTTTTACTTGATTTAGACTGTATATTCTTAATCTATCTTCATCTAACAACTTAAGTGCATTCACTTATTGCCTCAAGATTCTCATACATACACACACAAACAAAAAAACAAACACACACACACACACACACACACATATATATATATATATATATATATAACTCACCTTATTAGTTAGTGAGGACTAACTACCACTTGGCTCCAGTTCTTCAGTTGACATATCTTAGTGCATCCTTTTGCTCAAGTCCTATTCATACAACATTTAAATTTCTCAAAACTTGTCTTAGACAATTAAGACCATAATGAACTAGGCATCCTATACTACCTAATTCATCACTCTCTAATCTCTAATGAATCAATTCAACATTACCACAAGTTAGAGTTTCAACCCCAAACTTATCATTTATGGATTTATCCTTCGAAATCACATATAGAGCTTGTTTAAGGCTTCAAAACACTTGATTACACATTATTAACAAGCATTTTTAGAACCAACTTACATAACTAAATCAAATCATAAAAAGCATATTAATCCCTAATTAGCATGAAAATGGAGAAGCTGATTACCTCATGAGTTCTTATTGTTTTGTGCAAGACATAAAAAACCCTTGATCGCCTTTTGACCGACTTCCATTATCAAAATGGTTGGAGCTTGGCTCCAAATGGTTTGGGGGTAATTTTGGTGAGGATGAAAGCCTAATATCCTTTAATCTATCTTGAAACCTTTCTGCAACAGGTTTCTCAACACATTGTGATGTGTTAAATGATCATGCAGTAAGCATCTAACTGAGTCCTAACGACTTTTCACAACGGTAGTCTACTTGTTCCACTGTGTCGGGGTGCCCATTCACCATGATGTGGTTAAAAGTACGTTGCCTTTCTAACTTCATATGAATCACTATCTTCCTTCACCATGTCATGGTGAAGTCCTCACCACGTCGTAGTAGCTGTATAACAACAACCTTCAAGGTTGATTCCATTCTAGCCTTGGGTTATTATTCTTCAATCTTCAAATCTTCGTATCTTCTTCGTCTTAAGCCCATTTTCTATGATCTATATATCCATGCGAAGGTGGGAAAATACTCTATAACTTTTTAAATCATTTATCGGTGACTTAATATGATTCTTAATCTACTAAGTCACAAATTTGGCGTAAAATGTATAAATTTCCCATTTTACCCTTTTGACTAAAATGCTTTTTCTCATGCATTTCTTCTGTTGAATTTACTTTTCTAACCTCATTTAGGCTACTTAAACTCATCTTGGCCATTTTCATAAAGTCCCTACTTCATAAAATTAGTAAACTCTCATTAATGGCCATTTCTCCCTTTTTGGTCAATATTTGACAAAAATTCAAATCTTTCTAAATTTCAGTTTCTTACAATCTACCCTCCTTACAAACATTTCATCCTTGAAATTGTTTCTATTCTTTATATCTATGTGCTCCCAAGCATTGCAAAATATACTCTTGTATTATTCAACACACTTCTTTAACTCTTTGACTCTTTGACCCAAGGGTCTTTCTAAGATAGACTCTCTCTGTCTTTTTTTCTTTCTCTTGGTATACCAACCCTCTTTACTCTTTCTGTCCCCTCTCTTCCACTCTTTCTTCACACTTCTCTCAAAATCTCTTTTTTCGCTCTTTTTATCCTCATTCTCTTTAAATCTCTATTATCTCTTCTTCTTTGGGACACATACTCTATTTATTTTCCACTCACTAGGACACTTCATCTCTAATACACTTTCTTTCATGACACGGAAATATCATTCAATCTACTTACTATTTTCATCTCTTTAACTAGATAGTCCATTCTCTTATCATTTCAAAAAATGACCATTCTTTTTTTCTTCTCTACATGCTAGACCCAAACCCTCTTGGTTGGTCAATCTACTAAACTTATACTCTCAAATTCTTTATCTGCAAATATCTACAACCATCTACCTAAATCTCATAGCATGGTTTATCACAAAATCAAATCATACAGTTTTGTTCTTCTTCCTCTCCCATGGTTTAAGTCAAGGTATGGACATACCAAACCAAAATCACTTAAACTATAACTCTGATACTAGTTGTAACGAACCATATTTTCTATACAACTATCTAAGGGAATTATCAAAGTATTCTACTAAAATGTAGAATTCTATAAAAATCAAAACACTTTAAATCACAGGTTTAATCATAGGTTTATAATAAAAACATAAATCTATCTACTACATCAGACCACATGTGCATTGGCTGCAACCTTAACCAACAAAACATTAAATCTATCTACTACATCTGACCACATGTCCGGTGAGTTATATTCTAATATGTTTTCATGTTAATATACTCTTCTTCTAATAACATAGACTACAATTCTTGTCATTCATCTATTTCTTCAATCTTTTTCCCATTTTACATACTCTAGCTTTTGTGCTCTTGTCTCATACCCTACTCTATTCTCTTTCTTATGTAATCTTTCGCGACTCTTCCCGTAATGTACTCTTTTTATCTACCCTTTTCTTCTCATCTCATACTCTTTTATATCCCCTCATCAGGCTTAACTGATACTCTATGCATACTCTTTCTTATCCTTTTCTCATACTCTGTACATACTCTACTTTCTCTTTCTTTATCTATCTTATACTCTTCCTTATACTACTTTGTTCTTGTCCCTTACTCTTATATGATATCATACTCTATCTATTTATATGAAACTCTACGCATGTTTTTCTTATATTCTTAGTCTACTCTTGACACACCTCTTACTCTTAGCATACTTGTCTCACACTCTTCTCACTCATCATATTTCTATACTCAACTCTGATACCTCAACATTCTATTGACCTCTAGTGTAACTCCATATTCTAAAAGTAATTATTTATGGATTCCCGTGATCAAGAGTAAGGGCGTTTCAGTCTTTTATGGGCAACGACTTTCATTCGAGAAGGTTTTAGACCGGGTTGGCTTGGTAGAAGCGTAAGGCTTCTCGCCACCTTTTCATGGATATAAAGTTCGTCGGAAACGGACTTATAATAAAGGAGTTATGACACTTTGAAGATATTGACATTTATGGCACTTAATGGAAAAAGTTGTCAAAAAAGGGGCATGCATGCTTTTGGACGCGCGTGGCTATGCCCAGTGTAGCGGGTCTTTGGATCGTGGAGGTGTGAGGCGTACGCCCGGCGTACGCAAAAGTTCATTAAACCCTAATTTGGGTTAAGACACTATAAATAGAACATAATGGCTTCAACCCTAGCCCCTATACCAGCCTCCCTAACCTCAAAAGAAACCCTAGAACATTCCAACCTCCATTTTTAGAGATCTTGGCCTTGAAAAGCTCATCTTGGTGATTTTTAGCTTGGAAGAGAAAGGAAGAAGATTGGGAAGGAGGAACCTTGGAAGCTACAACTTATAGATATGGGACAAATGTTTCATTTCCGACCTCTTCAAGGTAAAAAGCTTTGAGCTTGATGAATAATCTCTTAGATCTCTCTTGGTACAATTTTATAGACTTTTTTGTCCCAAGAATGCATCTTTATGACTCCAGCACATTTCTAAGTCCAGGGTTGCCACCCTTAGTATCATATGAGTCCCTTATGCAGTAAAGTTTCAACCTTTAGGGCTCATTTGTGATCATGCATGAGATCTAGCCACCTTTATGGAAGTATGATGTTATATTTCAAGTTTGGGTTCATTTGGTGGGTTGCAAGCCACCAAGTAGCCGACTTTATATTTCAAGACATCTTAATGGACTTGGATCTGTGATTATACCACCTGGTTTGGAGTGTTAAGCACTTAATGAGGAAATGACTTAGCAGATCACTACACTGAGCGTACATGCAGGTACGCCCAATGTACTATCATCGAGCCTGTACGCTAAGCATACATTGAATTATGCCCTGCGTAACCCTGTCTGTTGGATCATAAGTTTTGGGTCGTGGTTTGGGGCATGTTTGGGTATTTGGGCCTTAGTGGGCCCATAGAAATCATATTATATGGGCCAAGGAATATAATTTGGGCTTAGGGTGAGGCCCATTAAGGGATTGGGCTCAATGTAGCAATTGGTCCATTAGTGGATCACTAGTGGGCTTGAGAAGATTTTCTGGTGTTGGGTTTTTCATGTTGTGATTTTAGACTTTAGTCATGGATCAGATTGGGTTATGGGTAAAATGGTTAATTTACCCTTAGAAGGATATTGTTTTGGGGCTAAGTGTTTTTGTGGCTTTGATTAGTTCTAGGTGCTAGAGGAGCAGCGGCGCGGGGATTGTCAGATAGCAGTCAGAAGGGTACCAGCAGTGTTTTGTCAGTTCAAGGTGATTTTTCCTTACTGTACGCAAGGGTCTAAGGCACCAAGGTCGGCCCTTTGAATTGTTGTTTAGAGCTTATTATGTTGTGTGATGATATGCTTGCTAGTATCCTAGTTTATAGGATAATGATACGAGGATATGCCTTGTTATCTTAGTATCCTAGAGGAATGGATAGTTAAGAGATGGCTAGTTCTGTTGGATCAGCACCCTGGTAGTTGGGTATCAGTTATGAGTATAGACCAGTAGTTGTTCTTGCCATATGTATGCTGGTAGGAGGTTACCTGCGGGTTATGTATGTTGAATAGTAGTAGAGGGTATTCCATCCTGGTAGGATGATAGGGCGCTAGTATGTTGGTTCGGTAGAGTATTGTGTGGTTGCATGTTATGTGTGCATGTTTTCTAGTATAGATTGGCATTCCAACCCGGTGGTTGTGGGCCAGGAGTATTCCATCCAAATAGGATGATTGGACTCATAGCAAGTCGGCATTCCAACCCGATGGTTGAGGGGCCTGGGGTATTCCATCCCAAGGGATGATTAGACCCAAAGTAGTAGTAGTAGTTACCGAATGTATAGGAGGTGGGGCATTACAACCCGATGGTTGTGGGCCAGGAGTATTCCATCCCGGTAGGATGATTGGACTCATAGTATGTTGGTATTCCAACCCGTTGGTTGAGGGGCCTGGGGCATTCCATCCTGAGGGATGACTGGACCCATTGTAGTTATTGTTGTACGTATAGGTGTATGGGCATACCAACCCGATGGTTGTGGGCTGAGAGTATTCCATCCAGGTAGGATGATTGGGCTCGTAGCATGTAGGCATTCCAATCCGATGGTTGAGGAACAGGGGTATTCGAACCGGAAGGTTGATTGGACCCGTAGTATGTTGTTCACTAAGCTTTCGGGCTTATAGTTGTGGTTTATTGTTTCAGGTGCTTCAGGAGATCGTGGCAAGGGGAAGGCATGATCGTACCGCTCCTCATGTTTTACGATTTATGTGATATGGTTCTGGGGAATACTCTGATGTTTAAACTATTTTGGAAACAAGATGTATGAAAGTAATGGTTTTTGAATGAAATAAAATGTTTTAAATTGGTTGAAATTTTTGGTCATTACAAGTTGGTATCAGAGCCTTGGTTTGAGTGAACTGGAGCAACATTCGTGTGAATCCAGTCTCAAATCAAGGAGAGGTTTTCAAAAATGGTTGTCAAATGGTTTTCAAAATAAGTAAAGGGGGACTCAGAGGGGTACGATCATCCGGAGCCAGTAAGTTACCCCAAAATACCATACAAGTTATTTGTTTTTGAGATATGTTAGAACAACATGCTAGTACTAGGCTAGGGATCTTCAGGAATTGCATGATAGAGTTGCCTAAAGTATGAGGCCTGCTAGCCTAGGGTTTCCTTGATATGAGCTATTCGGTATTCCTCTTGGGGTGAGGATTGAGTGCATGCTATGTATGTTTGTGCTTAGAGCGTTGTGGTAATATTTGAGACAAATATGGGTAAGTGTGGAAGGTAGTATGGGCCCGTACTACTAAAAGCACAGGACCCATACGCGTGTCAAGGAAGTCACAACCCCTAGGTTGTTGGCTAGAGGTTAGTGCTTGACGGTTATGCGAGGTATCTGAGATTCTTATGGTTCATTTCAGTATGGCGGATGCGAGATGTTTCGATTCAGGATCCAGTTTGGGATCGGGATTAGGAGAGGGTGGTCAGGATGGATCAACACCACCCAAGGTTATTGGTCAGATGAGTACAGATGAGTTGGATGCTAGGATTCATGGTATCCTGCATGATGAGGTTGCTGCTATGTTCCGGGCTGAGCTGTCAAAACTGTTTGGGTCGATCAAGAACGCCATGGTTGAGTATTTTGATGAGCACTATGCGGCTCTTGCAGAGACAGCGGCCGCGGCAGCCACAGCGGCTGTGGCAGCGGTAGGAGGAGGAGCCAGTCGGGGCTTTCAGTATCGGGATTTCGACAATACGAAGCCCCCTACTTTTGATGGAGTTCAGGATCCGATGGTTGCTACGATATGGTTGTCAGACGTGGAGGGTTTCTTCTTCACGTGTTCATGCCCTGCAGATCAGAGGGTAAGGTGTGCTCTGAACCTTTTGAGGCTTGGGGCGAAGGATTGGTGGAGGTTGACCGTGGGATCTTATTCTGTTGTGTAGCGAGCTATGGTTTCGTGGGATCAGTTCTGGGAAATGTTCAGTACTCGTTATGTTTTGCAGGTTGAGAGATAGAGGTTGGATCAGGAGTTCCTGGAACTGAAGCAGGCTTTAGATTCGGTGGCGGAGATCACCAGGATGTTCACTAAGAGGGCGATGTTTTGCACAGAATTTGCTTCGGATCAGGATCAGATGTCTCGATATCTGAGTATGCTCAAGAGGGACATAAGGAAGTTTGTATCCACGCAGAGATGTAGTACCTTGTTGGAGTTGCAGGAGGCTGCTAGATGGCGTGAGTTAGAGATTGAGCTCCAGTTGAGAGAGCAGAGGCAGGCCCCAGTGCAGTCGCAGCCTGCACCGAAGCGGATGAGGCCCGCTGATTATCAACAGGGAGGTTAGAGGATTCGCACTTGCGGGAAGTGCGGCAAGGAGCACGAGGGTAGTTGTCGTTCTTCTTCGAGGTGCCACAAGTGTGGCAATGAGGGTCAGGGATTGCAGGCAGGAGGCTCCAGCTGCCGGAGTCCGACTTTGTTATTATTGTGATCAGGTGGGCCATATGAAGGCCCAGTGTCCTCTATTGGCTGCCAGGTCAGTGCAAGCCCCAGCGCCAGCCACTTTGAGACTTACGGATGGAGGTCAGGGTCGAGCAGAGCTTCTGAAGGCTCCAGGGCATGCTTATCAGCTTGTTACCCAGGAGATCAGATCTGAGCCAGAGGTTTCAGTCGGTATGTTTTCTACCTTATCTTGTTTATGTTGTGATTATGAGATGTTGTTTCTTGCATGAGATATTAAAGTGTTGTATGTGTTAGAGAAGAGTTAGTATTGAGGGTTTTTAGAGGGTTAATATCCAGTGTGGGATTCGTGAGAGAGGAAGGTCATGGTTCGAGAATTCGGGAACATTCAACAGGAACTTATGTTCCTTGAAGTTCGGTGTATTAGTGGGTTCGATTGAGCAGCGTGTTAGCTTTGCCGCCAGTGGATGGTGGTTAGTTCCCTAAGAAGGGGGAGGAGAATTGGAAATTCTCGGATAAGCCGCTGGTTGTAGATGGTTGCTTGGCGCGGTTTGAATGTCGGTTATTGGGGTGGTGCGATGAGGTGGTTTAGTTATAGTAAGGGCTTGCATGTGTCGTGGATCCTTGAACCAGTAGTGAGAATGGTGTTATGAGATAGCGGTGAGCACCGCTAAGGGGTGATGTATAGAGAGGATCTATCGCGGTGGCAATGTTGGATGATGCGTAGGCATGTTTATAGTCTCCTTGGAAGAGGAGGGAGATATTGGCTCCAGATTGGAGGTTTAGACAAAGGAAAGTGAGATAGTAGGTTAGCAGACTCGGGAGCAGTCTGGACCGGTGATGAGGACTGTGTAAAGATACCGCAGTCGGATGTCAAGGACCTAGAGATCGTGATAGGGAGGTATGAGTGGGCTACTCTCAGATGTGTCGAACCGAAGGGTTCGAGGGTGACGCAAGGGCAAGGTCCTTGGTTCCAAGTATGGTTATAGGTTTGAGTTATGTATATAGAGCTATTCCAATCTGGGGTATTCCATCATGAGGATGACCAGACCCTATGATTGATTGGACCTGATGTGTTTGGTATTCTAACCCAAGGGTTTATTAGGCCAAACATGTGTATGGATGCGAGGGTATTCCATCCTAGGGATGGGCGGACCCGTCGTAGGCATGCCTAGTATTCCAGCCCAAGGCTGATTGGGCCAGGTGCAAGTGTTGGCCTCGGTAAGAGTGTTGTTGTATGTACTTTTAAGTATGAGTTAAAGGAGCCAGTGTAGGCGACAGCAGGATGGGACCCATGGTTCTGTTTTCAGGTCAGAAGCTCGGGTCCCAAGGTTGAGCAGTCCTCCTAATACCAATGGGAAGAGGGCAGGCGATGGTTAGCTTGAGCGGCCTGTCAGGGAGACAGATCTAATCTAACTTTCTAAGTATAGAGCATTCCAGGGATGTAGATGATTGATACTCCATGTGAATGAGTAAGTATCTCCTCGAGTTAGAGCTCCAGTGGGATTAGCCTCCCTTGGTGGTCATCACTCTTTAGGGGTGTGAATGTGCCTTTCGGGATTTTGGGTAGCCAGAGTTGGAAATTGGCGATTTCGAGGGCGAAATCATATTTAAGTGGGGGAGAATTGTAATGCCTCATTCTAAAAGTAATTATTTATGGCTTCCCAAGATCAAGAGTAAGGGCGTTTCGGTCTTTTATGGGCAACGGGTTTCATTCAAGAAGGTTTCGGATCGGGGTGGCTTGCTAGAAGCGTAGGGCTTCTCGCCACCTTTTCGTGGATATAAAGTTCGTCGGAAACGGACATAGAATAAAGGAGTTATGACACTTTGAAGATATTGACATTTATGGCACTTAATGGAAAAAGTTGTCAAAAAATGGGCATGCATGCTTTTGGACGCGCGTGGCTACGCCCAGCGTAGCGGGTCTTTGGATCGCGGAGGTGTGAGGCGTACGCCCAGCGTACGCAAAAGTTCATTAAACCCTAATTTGGGTTGAGCCACTATAAATAGAACATAATGGCTTCAACCCTAGCCCCCATATCAGCCTCCCTAACCTTAGAAGAGACCCTAGAACGTTCCAACCTCCATTTTTAGAGACCAAGTAGCCGACTTTATAGTTCAAGACATCTTAATGGACTTGGATCTATGATTATACCACCTGGTTTGGAGTGTTAAGCACTTAATGAGGAAATGAATTAGCAGAGCACTACGTTGAGCGTACATGCAGGTACGCCCAACGTACCATCATGGAGCCTGTACGCTAAGCGTACATTGAATTACGCCCCGCGTAACCCTATCTGTTGGATCATGAGTTTTGGGTCGTGGTTTAGGGCATGTTTGGGTATTTGGGCCTTAGTGGGCCCACATAAATCATATTATATGGGCCAAGGAATATAATTTGGGCTTAGGGTGAGGCCTATTAAGGGATTGGGGTCAATGTATCAATTGGGCAATTAGTGGATCACTAGTGGGCTTGAGAAGCTTCTCTAGTGTTGGGCTTTTCATGTTGTGATTTTGGACTTTAGTCATGGACTAGATTGGGTTAAGGGTAAAATGGTCACTTTACCTTTAGAAGGATATTGCTTTGGGGCTAAGTGTTTTTGTGGCTTTGATTAGTTCGAGGCGCTAGAGGAGCAACGGTGCGGGGATTGTCAGATAGTAGTCAGAAGGGTACCAGCAGTGTTTCGGCAGTTCAAGGTGAGTTTTCCTCACTGTACTCAAGGGTCTAAGGCACCAAGGCCGGCCCTTTGAATTGTTGTTTAGAGCTTATTATGTTGTGTGATGATATGCTTGCTAGTATCCTAGTATATAGGATAATGATATGAGGATATGCCTTGTTAGCTTAGTATCCTAGAGGAATGGATAGTTAAGAGATGGCTAGTTCTGTTGGATCAGCACCCTGGTAGTTGGGTAGTAGTTATGAGTATAGACCGGTAGTTGGTCTTGCCTTATGTACGCTGGTAGGAGGTTACCTGCGGGTTATGTATGTTGAGCATTAGGAGAGGGTATTCCATCCTGGTAGGATGATAGGGCCTTAGTATGTTGGTTCTGTAGAGTATTGTGTGGTTGCATGTTATTTGTGCATGTTTGCTAGTATAGATTAGCATTCTAACCCGGTGGTTGTGGGCCAGGAGTATTCCATCCAGATAGGATGATTGGACTCATAGCACGTCGGCATTCCAACCCGATTGTTGAGGGGCCTGGGGTATTCCATCCCGAGGGATGACTGGACCCATGGTAGTCTAGATGTAACGACCAAAAATGTTTTAAATTGGTTGAAATTTTTGGTCGTTACATCTAGACTCCATAGTCCTATCTCATACTATACTCTTATTTGTCTTCTACGGGAAACCACATCCCACTAACATTATTGGGTACACTCTTCATAAATACTCCTCTTTGTTATGATCCTTTGTGGAGCCGTAATCATACATCTTCTCTTTAATCTCCTTATGGATTCCTTACGCTTAATACTCCATGGAATCAATCTAAGTTCTTAAAAGAACTCTTTATCTTTTATCCACTCATGGAACCTTTCATATATTAATGTAAGCAAAACAAATAAAATCTTATGTGTGCATGCAACCCTAATTCTTGATCTATGTTTTCTCTAATTGAACATACAACTTTGAACATCAAATAAGAAACCGTAGGGTACCTAGTATATTTTTGAAATTATAATAATTATGATTAGGAGAAACATACCTTGATTCTTATTGATAACTAACAAAGATCCTTGTGTTTTTAAAGCCACGAGAACAAGCACCACAAATGGCGTGCCTCAAGTGCTTCACACCCAACACTAGCAAGACGATGAAGATGGAGAGAGGAGAGGGGAGCTTATAAATTTGGCTATCACTTTAAAGGAATAAGTGGCCGAAATCCTTAGGGGTCAGGTTCCTTTTATAGTGCAATAAGGATGCCCTGGATAACCCTAATCTGAATATAATAATAATATTTCAAATTTGGTAATTATCCAACTCCATACTAATCCACATGGGATACTCTAGAAACCCTAGAATATTCTTGTTGAAACCGTCCATGCCTACCCTAGGAAGATTCTGGAGCCTTTTGCTCAACTATTGAACAATTGCACTTCAGACCCTGCACTTTTAATTAATTCTTTTAATCACAAAATTAATTCATATTAATTTATGATAAAATATTAATTAAATATTGCTATTTATAATTAATATATTATTCACATAATATATTAACAAATTATTTATTTCAATTTATTAATAAAATAATAAATCAACTTCTCTCTCTAAAAGTCATCCTGTCGAGTTGCTAGTTTAGAGGACAACTCAAAAAGACTATGCTACTATCAATTCGAGTATATAACACTTATACTTATGGGCTTAGACACCTAATCCAACAGTCTCCCACTTGGATAAGTCTAATAATTATAATTTTCAGTATAGCTTCTAAACCGATCAGCAAATTGTAGCTCTCAAAAGCCGTTGTCGAACTCTAACCTAGTTAGTTACATGTCCTCAGATAAGTGATCATATAATCCTCTGCTCTTCAATATATCATCAGGACATGAGACATGGAAAAAAAGCAACCTCATTGTTCAATACTTGGTTTTCCGATTTCTGATTTGTAATGACAAAGAACTACCAATCGAACACAACAACTGAGTCCTGGTCGAGCTTGTCACTATAAGTCAACACCAAATCATTGAGTGGCCCAAAGATATTGCTTTTTCCCATTAGGGAAAAATTAGCAGATAAACTTTGACTTGTATGCTTCCACTATCTACTCGTCAAATCATGCGCAACAATATGTTTTATAACATCAAGTTACTGATGAGTTTACGTATCATCATTGCATAACTGAATTGTAAACCAAAACTCATATATCTCCGTTTTAAGACTATAAGATATTATAGTCTCATAATTACTCGTGATGAATTCCATGAAATAATTCTTTGAGCATGGGTTAATCCAATACTTAAATACTCGATTTCAAATTACTTATCAATATTGCAGCTAAACTATTGCTATGTCATAAATTCTTTAGACAATCAACAATCCAATTCATGACAGTCTTAATTCACTACTTACTTCTAAAAGTATGATCGAATATGGATATTTGAATAATCCAATTATTCGGGAAGTAAAACATGCAAAAATGAAACACAATAATGAACAATTGACAAAAGATAAATAATTCTCCATTACTTAATCATCAAAAGTCAATTACATTTACTTTGTTACAATTTTCTAAATAAATATCAAACTACTAAAACTAATATCATCTTTCAAACCAATGCTCCTAGCATGTTGATTGTGCTTAATCCTACTTAGACCCATTGTAAGGGGATTTTCAGGGTTCTCTTCTTATGATACCCGCTTCACGACGAGGTGACCTTCTTCTACCCTAAGTCTGATGAAATGGTATTTTCTGACGATGTGTCTTGATCTTCCATGATCTCTTGGTTCCTTTGTTAAGGAAACTGCTCCTTCATTATCACATAATATCTCCATTGGCTCCTTGATGGTTAGAACAACACATAGGTCTTCAATGAAGTTCTTTAACCAAATAACCTCCTTTAATACTTTGCTCGCCACTACGTAATCTGATTCACATGTAGAATAAGCCATTGTCTCCTGTTTGGAACTTTTCCAGGTTAAGGCTCCTCCGTTTAGGGTAAACAACCAGCTAAACGGAGAACAGAAGTTGTCTCTGTCTATTTGAAATTTAGCATCACCATAACCTGTTACCATCAACATATCACTACCACCAAGCACTAGGACTCGGTCCTTAGTTCTTCGTAGATACTTGAGAATATTCTTAACTACAAACCAGTGAGTTCTACCTTGATTTCCCTAATCACGACTGATCATGCTCAAAGCAAAAGCCACATCAGGGTGTGTAGATAGATCCAACTACAGAAGCATATAAAACTCTACTCATTTCTTCCATCTCTGCATCAGTACTCCGGCTCTGAGTCTTACTCAGTTTGGTAGTACTCTTTGTAGGTAGTTCTCCTTTCTTCGAATTTTCCATACTAAAACGCATTACCACCTTTTTCCAAGTATGTACTTTGACAAAATTCAATTGGCCTTTACTTCTGACTCTCAAAATCCTTATCCCTAGAACATAAGTAGCCTCTCCGAAATACTTTATAGCGAAACACTTTCCAAGCCAATACTTAACCTCTTGCAAAGTTGGAATGTCGTTTCCTATAAGAAGTATGTCATCAACATAAAAATACCAAGAAGATCACTATACTCCCACTAGCTTTGACATATACACACGATTCATCTTCACTTCTAGAGAAGCCTAACTCTTTGACCTTCTCATGAAAACAAAGATTCAATCTGTGAGAAGCTTGTTTCAATCCATAAATTGATTTCTCAAGCTTAAACACTCTATCTGGATACTTTGCATCCACAAAACCCTCGGGCTGACTCATGTAAACATCTTTAGCTAACTTCCCGTTAAGTAAAGCGATTTTGACATCCATCTGCCAAATTTCACAGTCATTAAACGCAACTATGGATATCATTAACCTAATAGATTTTATCTTAGCTACTGATGAAAAGGTCACATCATAGTCGACCCCTGGGGTTTGAGTCAAGCCATTCGTAATCAGTCGAGCCTTAAAAGTGTGTACCTTTCCATCCATCTCAGTCGTCTTCTTGAAAATCCATTTGCATCCATATGTCTTATGAATTGGTACATTGTCAAACAAATTCCAAACTTGATTGTCATACATTGAATTGATCTCAAAGTCTATTGCCTTTTTCCACTTGGCTGACTCAAGGATTGCCATTGCTTCCTTGTAGTTAGCTGGTTCATCCAAATTTACCAATGTACTATCATTGATAAATGTATCACCATCTGTAGTGATATGAAAACCATATAACTCAGGTATCATTCTAATTCTAGTGGAACGCCTAAGAGGTAATGATTCGTCAATTGTTTCAATTGAAATTTCTTCCTAAGGTTGAGCCCTAGAAATTCCAGAGGTTCCTTCATCGTTTGACTCTTGAATTTCTTCAAGATCAATTATACTCCCACTGTCCTCTTTGGATATGAGTTTTCTCTCTCTCGCGAAAGACTCCCTTTTGTGCTACAAAGACCACGTTCTCACTAAGTCTATAGAACAAATATCCAAAAGACTTTGGTGCGTAGCCAATGAAAATACATCTCTCACTTTGAGGCTCAAGCATGTTGTTAGTCTCTCGTCTAATGAAAGATTCACAAACCCAAACCTCGATATGTGCTAACGAGGGAACCTTCCCTGTCTACATTTTGAGAGGTGTTATGGAAGCCTTTTTAGTTGGGGAAAGATTAAGAACGTGGGCAGCAGTCTCTAAGGCATATCCCCATCATGAGATTGGAAGTGAAGCTCGACTCATCATGGAACAAACCATGTCCAACCAGGTCTGATTACGCCTCTCGGCGACACCATTAAGTTGTAGTGTTTTAGGTGATGTGAATTGTAAAACTATTCCACATTCCTTGAGGTAGTCGTGGAACTCGATACTAAGATACTCTCCGCCTCTATCAGATCCAAGCATCTTTATCTTCCTGTCCAATTGATTCTCAACTTCTTGTTAAAATTCTTTGAACATTTCAAAGGTTTCTGACTTACGTTTGATTAAGTAGATATAGCCATATCTGCTATAATCATCAATAGAAGTCACATAGAATCAATTTGCTTCCCTTGTGGTGGATTTGAAGGGCCCACACACGTCTTTGTGTATGAGATCCAACAATTCTTCACCTCTTTCATAAGAACAGTGAAAGGTGATTTTGTCATCTTTCCCAGTAAATAAGACTCGCATGTATCATCTAACCTTAAGTCAAACGATTCCAACACTCCATCCTTTTGTTGTTGGGTGATTCATTTCATGTTAACATGTCCAAGACGACAATGCCACAAGCATGCTTTGTCTATACCATTAGAGGAATCAATTTGAAAAACAATATTACCTAAATTGTCTACAATCATCACAGTTTCATACACACCATCACAAGGTAAAGCTTCAAAGGAAAAAACAAGATTGTTATAAAAAGAAATAAAACCATTCTCATCATCAAAAGAAGCTATAACCTTGGTTAAACAATGCGTGAAATGAAATGATGTTCCGTGTCATCTCTGATGAGTAGCAACAATTTATAAAATATAATCCTAACTCACTTCCTTTTAGACCATGCAAATCAGAACAAATGTGAAACCCACATCCTGTATCAAGGACCCAAGAATGAGAATATGATGAGTTATTAGATAAGATAATGTAAATACCTGCCGAGGTTGGCTTCACCTTGCCATCATTGATATCCTGCAAGTATTTCTGGTAGCTTCGTTTCTAATTCTCCTGGTCATTGCAATAGAAGCAAGTGTGCTCTTTGGGGTAAGAAATAGGGGGCGCATCAGAACTGGATTTTACTTTGGGTCCTGTGCTTGATGACCTAGCTTGTGACTTTCCCTTCCTGGTGTGCTTGGCAGGACCTTTCCTCCTCTTCCCTTTCCCTTGACTAATGGCCAGAACAGGAGCACCAGTAGGAGTGGAGGCAACACCTTCTCCCTTCATTCATGCTTCAACTATTCACAGGAGGTTATGCAATTGAGATAAAGTAGTTTCATTATTGTTCAAATTATAGGTCAATATGAACTAATCATAACAACTTGGATGAGATTTCAACACTATGTCGATTGCCAACTCTTCATCAAAATTCACGTTGAGCTTGATTAGCTTATCCATGTATCGTTGCATTCTATGAACGTGGGTACTAACATACTCAACTTCCTTCATCTTGCTAGCATTGAGGGACTTTACCACCTCGTAGTTTTCTTGAAAAACTTGCTTATGGTATTTCTCCATAAGGTCCTTGTTCATCTCGTATAAACAGTAATCATCATAGTGTCTTCACAATTCTGGAGTCATTGTGGCCACCATGACGCACACAATTTTTGTGGCAACAATATAGTGTTTCTTGTAGGTGACCATTTCTTTAGGAGTGGCCTTCTCTTTGTCAATTTCATCTAATGGTTTCTCGACGACATATTCCTTTTCCTCAAAACAAAGGGTCATTTTTATGTTGTGCATCTAATTGTTATAGTTGGTTCCATCCAATTGCACCATCGAGTAGATGTTCAACAGGGAGAAGTTGTTGTTGGAGGAGGAGGAGGAGGAACCAAAAGCATCAGTTAAAGTAGACATCTGAAAAAGAAGAAAGTTAGTTTTAGTTAGATAAGAATAATCCTAAATATAACACCCAATGAAATATCAAGGCTAGGATCCAAATAATTAATTCACTTGGAAAAGGGATGTTGTAATATAATTGTAAATTATATAAAGGTAGGTAAATAATGATTTACCAATTTTACCATCGAAAAAAGAAATTTAAACGAATTAGGTTTTTAACGAAATTCCTAGATCTTTTGAGATTCATTGAAACTTTTCAACGGTGTGTTTAATCTCGATTATGCTTTTCCATTTGTGAATGGGATATTGAGGATCACAAATAAGATGTGAATAACCATGCAAACTAGGTTGGTATTTCATGTCATTTATCATCTCATTTCAATGTACCGATTAGCCACGCACATCATTAATTAATGATAATTTTCAAGACACCTATTTCCATTCTTTATTTGTCCCTATTAGTGTGCCAATTAACCACATGCACTCCACTAACGAATTATAAACTGTAATGTTTAATTTCATGGGTTAGCATACAAATTCAATTTTTTTCTAAAGTAACAAAGATTGAGAATTTTTCTAAAAAGTTTAGTTACTTTATAATTCATTATACGTATTAATGAGAATTAATTTGTCCTATCAAACCCGTCCTGCTAACAACCCTCCACCAATCAAGGAAGCGGTGAGTGAGAGTAGACACCCATTCAACTACCATTTTATAGGCAATTTCCTTATACCCCCCTCCCTTATAGATCGGCTTCGTGAATGAGGCGTACTAGCGGTTTGACTGACTTAGTCTTATACATATGGTAATCATTAAACATTTATTTTTACATATAGTATAACGTGTATTTAAATCTTTTCAAAACACTAGGTTTAAATATTAAATTTCGAAATTAAAAATTTAATTTAAGTTTAAAATTAAATCAAATGATTTAATAATTATCTATTAATTAAACACTTAATTAATTTTATTAAATCAATTTAGGATTATCCAATTAAATTAATCATGATAATTTAATCCTACTCCCCCCCCCCCCCTAAATTTCGAAAATATAGGTAGGGATATATCCAATTTTATAATTATCATATTTAACCATATAAATTGATAATTACCAAAAATAAGAATACCCTATCAATTTAATAAATTAGTGACTTGGGGAGGAAGGTAAGGATTTCAATCCTTACCATATTTTCGAAATCTTGAGGGGCAAGAAGCCCCCTCCAAAATCGAAACTTATAGGTCAAGGTAAAGGGTTTCAACCCTTTCCTAAATTTCGAAACTTAGGGCTTAAGCAGCCTTAATTTTAAAAACCCTAGTCCAAAAGATTTTACTTGCCATACACCCTAATTGATCAATTCAACTATTGCAATCAATTCAATAGAAAACAAGCCAAGGCTCTTATACAGCTAATGGTTTTATGAAAAACAAATAAAATCATATGTGTGCATGCAACCCAAATTATTGATCTATGTTTTCTCTAATTGAACTTACAACATTGAAAATCAAATAAGAAACCCTAGGATACCTAATATATTTTCAAAATTATGCTAATTAGGTTTAGGAGAAACATATGTTGATTGTTATTGACAAATAACAAAGATCCTTGTGTTATTGAAGCCTTGAGAGCAAGCACCACAAATATCGTGTCTCTAGTGGTTCACACCCAACACCAGCAAGAGGATGAAGGTGGAGAGAGGAAAGGGGATCTTAGAATTTTGGCTATCTCTTTAAAGGAATGAGTTGCCGAAAGCCCTAGGGGTCATGTTCATTTTATAGTAGAACAAGTATGCCATAGATAACCTTAATCTGAATATAATAATAGTATTTCAAATTTGGTAATTATCTAGCTCCATATTAATCCACATGGGATATGATCGAAACCCTAGAATATCCTTGTTGAAACCGTCCATGCCTTCCCTTGGAAGGTTATGGATCCTTTTGTTTAACTATTGAATAATTGCACTTTAGACCCTAAACTTTTAATTAATTCTTTTAGTCACAAAATTAATTCCAATTAATTTCGGATTAAATATTAATTAAATATTACTATTTTTAATTAATATATTATTCTCATAATATATTATCAAATTATTTATTTCAATTTATTAATCAAATAAAAATCAACATCTCTCTCCAAAAGTCATCATATCCAGTTGCTAGTTCGGATGGCAACCCAAAAGGACTATGCTACTATCAATTCAAGTATATAACAATTATTGTTATGGGCTTAGACACCTAATCCAATATATATATATATATATATATATATATATATATATATATATATATATATATATCTTCTAACCATACACAACCTTTATTCTCGTGGGAATCATCTATGTACATCCCCAAATGGATCATCACCTCTTTCCCTTCAGGGACATAATCTCATTCTTGAAGGAATCATACTCTTATTCCCATGGGAATCATATTCTTATTCTAACTTTTTTATGTGAATCATCACATAACTCATGCCCTATATACAATCCATTAATTTATCTTATCAAGAGATATTTTTCTACTCATCTACTACTTAACCCTTTAAGTGCTTTTCTATTTCTTCTTTTCATAACTCTTAGTTATTATACACAATACGATTTTCATCTACACATTCTTACATACTACTTTATATGATTATAATGCATATAATCATATTTTATCTTCTCTTAGGTATTTAACAAATGCCCTTATCTTCTAGTTATACATTATGTTGGTATACTTACATCCTTTGGTACATGATTCTACACATATACCTCATACATAATCTAAATATATATACATGCTCTATTACAAGATTTAGAATGTATTTTCGTAATCTATCATCATCTAGAAACATGAGGTAATTCACTTAGTTCCTCAAGATTTTCATACATACACACAAATATACAAATATATAAACATAATCTTGAGAGAGATAGAGAGAGGGGGAATGATAGAACTTAACTAGTTAGTGAGGAGTAGCTACACTCGAAACACACCCTTTCGTCATATTTTCACTCATTAGAATAGTGACCGGGTCTTCTGCATCTGTAGCAGGTCACATCTCTTTTACATTGTCCATCATGCTTCTTTTTGAATTTATTACAACAGTCTGCTCCATTATTACCCCCAGACCTCTTGTCGTTGGGGTCAGACCTTAATGTTTTTGTTGGATTTTCTATGCATCAAATACACTTCAACTAGGTAGTGGAAAAAATCAAACTATGATATACGTAAGTGTGCATGAATCCTAGGATCTATGGCTTCATAGTAATTATAGCTACACTATGAAAACATAAAAACATAAAGAAGAAAAACATACCTCTTATGTATCCCTTGATCTCTATGATGAAGATCTTGTCCTCCACGAAGTTGCTTGGATGAGAGGACCCAAACCAGAATCCCTCTAATTATATCGCACCCAATGACACCAAATAGTGGAATGAAATAACTATGATAATGGTCAATTTCACAAACCCTAAGAGGGTTAGAAATCATCCCTATGGGAAGAGAAATATGGGTTGGCAAAACTTCAAGCCAAGGTGCAAGGAAATGAAATCCCTAAGGCCTTATTTATAGCCTTGGATCCCTTCCTAGGTTTTGTACTCCTTCCTATGTGGGATGGAATGCCTAGAACGAAATTCACTCATTTTTCCATGTGGGATGGAGTGATTTTTATACAACCCTAATTCCATAAGGATTCTTGAATATGCCTGATCAACCAACTATTGATTAATTGAATATTCAACCCTTTAATTAATTAAACTGTTAATTAATTCCTGAAATATATTTCGAATTAGTTTCACGTTAATTATTAACCATAATAATTTATAACTAATTTTTCCTTTAATTATTCTAATCAATTTTGGTATTCATGGCAATCCAAAAGGACCCTGTTACTATTAGAAATATTACCAATAGTTAATGACCTTGACACTATTTCCAACAATCTCCCACTTGGACAAGTAATCAACTATATGAGGACCAATACTTCTTCAATAATCAACAAAGAGTTATCCATCCAATGCAACTACCAAACTCTTGATCTAATCAAGATCATCCTATAGATAAATGATAAACTATTCCTTTGTTCTATGACATCTGTATGAATTCAAGACATGGATAATGGTCAATCTCAGGAATTCAAGATTGTGTTTCCCGATAAAGATTTGTAACGACTGCATCTAACTACCATTGTATAACAAAACCAGTGAGAAAAACTCCACATGTATCTAGGTTTGAAGAATAGAAGATATTATCGTCTTAGAATTACTCATGAATGTATCCGTGAAGTAATCTTTAACCGCGGGTTGGTTCAATGGTTAAATCTCTATTAAGTACTCATGAGTGTTAGCAAAATCTTTGTGTTATGTCCAATCACTTTGGAAAATCCACCAATACTCATGATAGTCTTGAATCACTACTTACTTCCAAGAGTATGACCGCCTGTGGACATTTTGAGTAAATTAATACTCGGGAAGTAGGTTCTAAACATGAAAAAGGAGAACACAGTGATAAGTTAATTTAAATGACAAATCTTCATCATATATTAAGATCTCCACTTAACAATCGCCAAATCGAATTAACACTTATACTGCTTAAGTTCTCAAGCTTAAAACAGACTAAACTAAGAGTGTTTAAGCCAATTCATTAACAAATATAATGCCTTTAGAATTTGTGTGACTGTCAGACTTGATCAATGACATTGGCTTAGGAGATGGATCGACAAGATTATCTTCTGATATGAATTATTGGCTATGATGTCTTTACTTCCAAACAACTATCAAATGTAATGGTATTTACTAAGTATGTATCATGTGAGCTTGTGTGACTTAGGATCCATACTCGAGGTAAGTTCACCCTTATAGAAACAAGAGCCTCTGAAAGGACCATCAATGATTGAATTTCGTCAAAGTTGTCACTATAGAACCTCACTTACTCACATAGTCTTCTTTGCAATTTAACCAACTACAATGTACTCTAAGTTTGTTGTTAAATCTATTATGGTGTATTACC
Organism: Lactuca serriola; assembly: GCF_051521515.1. Classification (NCBI taxonomy): domain Eukaryota; kingdom Viridiplantae; phylum Streptophyta; class Magnoliopsida; order Asterales; family Asteraceae; genus Lactuca; species Lactuca serriola. The sequence goes on from NC_136415.1 coordinate 133,373,572, forward strand.
TGGTACTCTTCTAATCTAATAGATCACCATTCAGTAAAAGCATGAATTTCGACTATGAACATAATCGTCTTTATCAATATGGAACGTAGAATCAATGTAAACTTTACAATGATATTTTATATATGGTCAAGATCCTTTCCTCTGCCTCCTAGGACACTTAAGAATTTTCTTGATATTGATTCATTGATTCTTTCCAACTTGATCTAATCAAACTTGTCATGTTAAAAGCATATGAGTCATTGGATCTAGTACATCTCATGGAATATAAGATCGATCCCATAGCAGAAGCATGTGGTACATGACTCATAACCTTTAGTTCAATAGTAGAACTAGTACATTAGCATCGCTCAATGGCATGGCATATTCATTTAGCCTAAACTCCTTTTTTAGTTATACATGTCGATTTTCCTCAATATTCCATTTACTTTGGTTTAATACAACGAATCTCTTAGATCTATCTCCATAAATCATTATATTATGTACATGTGTTGTATCTCCCATGTGTAGCATAGCGAAACGATTCCCATACCAAACCAAGCTTTTACACTTTCTAAGTTAAAACATAGTTTCCTATAAATCGTACATTGTCAATGTACAACACAAGGGTGACTATAGTGCTCCTACTAGCACTAACATATATATATATATATATATATATATATATATATATATATATATATATGGATCATCTATGTTTCTTGAAATTCAAACTCCTTGACCATTCTCATTGTAACAAAGATTCCAATTACTTCCACTAGCTTTTACATATGTATGGTTTATAATTATTTCTATAAATTCAAAATCCTTGAAATTTGTCATTGAAACAAAGATCCTACATGTGAGATGCTTATTTCGGTCCATAAATGAACTTATCAAGCTTGCACATACTTCACAACCTATCATGGGTTGATTATGTTTTTGTTCCTATCTATGCTTGTCTCCTCTTGAAGATCCACTTACACCTAATGGTTAAGGCCAAGTGATTGATCTTCTAAGTTTCAACATACATGGATTGAATCTCGCTATCCATGTCCACTTTCCATGTTGTGGCGTTTAGGGCCTACCAAAGATTCTGATAGCCGGTATACTCCGATTTCTATCTACTAGTCACTCACATACCTCAATAATATAAAATCTTATATAACTATGTGTATGATGTCCTTTATCAAATCCATAAGGAAAAAGTGGAAATATGTTAGTTTCCATAATAGCTCTTTCAATCCCGAATTCAGTCTTAGGTCCAACTTTAGGTTCTTTGTTGGTTGACTTTTGAATCTTATCAAGATCAATATGGCTCCCACTAGCCCCTTTTTTATATCAACTCCATCTCTTGAAAGATTGCCCTTCGATTAACATACACTTTGTTCATAGAAGGTTTGTTAAATAAATATCCAAAATGCTTAATGGGTTCTCCAACAATATAACACATCTCTATTCTAAGTTCTGGATTGTCAAGTGCTTCACGACGAGCGTAAGCCTCATAATCGTAGACTTCAATATGTGCAAACAAGGATTAAATCCCACTTCATATCTCACAAAGTGTTTTAAGAACTTTCTCATTTGTTACAAGACCAAAGTACTTCTCGTAACACTATTCATAATTCAATCAATGAGTTGTTAGTAAGAAGAGTGCAACTCATCGAGTACAAAATCAATGAATGATTTGTTTCTCTATCCAACTAACTCCTAATGGTAGTGTTCTGGGTGGAGATAGCTTATGAAACTCTTTCACAATTACTTGGTTGATCACTAAGTTTTGGACTGAGATGCTTACTATCCTATCTCAACTTTATTGCCAATTTGATTATTAGCTTCGCTTTTTGAGAGTTCTGAACAACTAAAAGGTTCTAAACTCACATCCATATGAAGTTGGTCTTACCATGTATCAAGGTTAATCTGAATGGTCGATTAGTGCAAAATAATTCCAAAAGATATCCACATCATCTAGTGATGTATTCATCATCTATCTTGATAAAACAAGATATGAATTTATCATAATACTTGTGGTTAAATGATATCCAAAATCCCATCCAATTGAATACTTGGTAACACACTTCTCATTTACGTATCCAACATTCGATTCCACAAATACATGTCACCCAAACCTTTTGGATGTATTTGAATAGTACGTATTGTGTTCAATCTAAGAGATCCATTAGGTAAACTAATTTTAAAAAATATTTACACCACAATAATACACCTTATCTAAAAATTCGAATCAACTTTGAACTATTGCTACTATACTAATTTCATAGATTTGATGACTTTCTTTTATCATATTAGAATGCTCTACATTTAAATAAGTCAGAATGATATCATGAAACGTTGTATAAACAATTTGAATTATAAGACCATAGACAAAACATTTGGTAAAAGATTTGTCTTTTGATCCAATGAATAGTAGCAAGGGCTTAACATTCATGATCAAATTACCTTTTGCATGTTTCAATCTTCTTACTTCATTTTAGTCACTACACATTCTTTCAAATCTGATTACTTAATCCATAGTAAAATACTCAAATGATTAAAAGTAATTTTCAATGGTATTATGAATTCATATATCTGACTGAACACCAAAAATGAGAGAAGTAGTTGTCTTTTGATCCTATGGATAGTAGCATGGGCTCGTAATCGATGATCAAATTATTTTCTCCATGTTTTAGTCTTTTCACTTTATATATATACATATATATATATATATATATATATATATATATATATATATATATATATATATATATATCAGGCATGTATACTTTCTTAGTCCTTTCTTGTTATGGAAACAAATTGCTATCAGAACATGCCTCAGAGTGAGCATTTTTGTCATTGGTATTTGGGGCTAGATTAGGTATAGAAATACTAATCGTTGTTTAACCCATCGGAAATTGGCTTTCTTCTTCTTGACACTTCTATTGGTGATAGTAAATATATGAGAGTGTTTTGAAGTTTGAGTTTCTATGACTGGCCTTGTTAGTTCCAGAAGAAACCTCAACATGCTATATAACTCCTTCATGGACATTCCAAGTTGTTCATATCAAAATTAGAGTGAACGGATCATATGAAAACGTTATCTAGTTGACAAATCATAGCCAACTCCTAAGTCGAGGAAATTCCATTTTACTTTAATATACCAATTTACAATGTATACTTGATAACTGTTATTTCTAATAATTTAGAATGCAATGTTTAGAGTAGCCCAAGAAGAGATTTATCAAAGGCATGATCTTTCCTTTCATTTATGAGAACTATTCCCAAGCTATGAATTTAGACAATAATGATCTTCCTCATATCTAATCCTTTCAAAGGTTTTATAGTAGTAGATTTTAGTGGATAAGGTTATAGACATCATTCAGTAATGATTCCCATTATAGTTTTCTTTACTTATCCTTTGAAAATAATCACCCTAAATAAAATTATTTAAGAAGGCTAGGATCCATATTTGGCACTATGATGTGTAAAGGGATACCGTAACCACACTATAAAGTTATTTAGGTAGGCAAATCCCTTTGCCGATTTCGATCACCATGAAAGTCCAAGATCTTTGATATTCATTAACTGTTAATGACATGTTAATATCGGACTATGTTCATCATGAATTCAATGACAGGGTCACTACGGATCACTAAATAGATGGTGAATCATCCATAAAAAAATCATGTGGTCCCAGGCTCAAGTTACGCTTGAGATTCTTGAGTTCCGCGTCATTCTTTACTTATACTCTCAAATTGACATGTTGGTTAACCACTCGAGCTCCATCAACAAGTTATAAAGAGAATGTGAAACTTTTATGGATAACATAAGATTCACTTTAAATAGATTGTGAATTAACCATGCTAAATCGCATGGTCTCAGGCTCAAGTTATGCTTGAGATTCGCGAGTTCCATATCATTTTCAACTATACTCTTGATTGATATGTCGGTTAACCACATGAGCTCCATCAACAAAATATAAAAAGAATGTGTAATTTTCATTGATAACTTAAAGCTCTCATTTTATTAATAAAATGGGATTTTGTTTTATACTTGTATTTAGAATACTTTTAGATTGACCATTATCACTATTAAACCCTTTCGGTAACTCCACTCTCTAAATGTCATAGGGCGGTGAGCGTGGTAAGCGTGAAGCATATTAAAAACAGACATCATTCGGCATCATAGAGACCTCCTTAAACCCCTACATCATAATGGGTGAGCGTATTCATGGTAAGACTGGCAACGTCAATATTTAAACACGCGAGAGCGCATGTTGTAACTTTCTTATATATATATATATATATATATATATATATATATATATATATATATATATATATATATATATATATATATATGGGTTAAATTTAAAACTCTTTAAATTTGGTTGTCTATTATTAATTCTAATGAATTGCAAGGACACAATGTATTAATTAAAAGATCATAAGGAGTTAATATTCAAATTTATAACCTCTATTATAAATAATATTAAATACTTAAACTCACTATTTAAATAATAAATAAATATTCAAATTCAAATAACCATATTTAAATAATAGTTATCAATTTTTCAAATTTAAAACATTTTAAATTTGGTATTTAGCCATATTTAACAGATCTTCAAATTTAAAAAATAAAAGGAAATGGGAAACCCTAATCCGGCAGCCTCACGTCGTGAGCTACGACTAAAAGTTTTCTCAATTATGAATTTTCAAAATTTTAATTCGTTCATTCAATTTTAAACAAGCATTTACAGAAATTATGGATTAAAGGTGCTAGTAATTATGAAGCAATGACTCTAATATCACTATTGGATTTTCTATGCATCAAATATACTTAAACTGGGTAACGGAAAAATCAAACTATGATATACCTAAGTGTACATGCACTCTAGGACCTATGGCTTCATACTAATTACTGTTACCCAATGAAAACATAAAAACATAAAGAAGAAAAACAAACCAAAATCCCTCTAATGGTATCACACCCAATAACACCAAATAGTGAAATAAAATAACTATGAGAAGGGTCAATTTCACAAACCCAAAGAGGGTTAGAAATCGTCCATATGGGAGGAAGAAGAAGGGTTGGCGAAACTTCAAGCCAAGGTGCAAGGAAGAATGAAATCCCTAAGGCCTTATTTATAGTCTTGGATCCTTTCCTAGGTTTTTTACTCCTTCCCATTTGGGATGGAATGCCTAGAACAAAATTCACTCCTTTTCCAATATGGTATGGAGTGATTTCTATCCATCCCTAAGTCCATAAAGATTTTGAAATCCAACCCATAACTCCGATTGGATCTTCTTTTCCATTAAAATATGATAGCTTGCAAGTCATGAAGTCCTAATACTTGCAGCCCCCTCTGGGTTCATCATTTCTTCAGATCTCTGAATCTTTTGGACGAGGGAGTGGTCCTTGATGACTTTCTGAGTCATCGTACATTTCCTGAACCGTTGTTGGATGAGAGGGAACCGTTCCATTGTTGACTATCTCAATGAGTATATGTCCGTTGACCACCGCTACTCCACCCCTAGCGTTAGCTACTCCTTGGGTTAGGAGCTCCATAAACTCACGCTTAAGTTGTTCTAGCATGTTCTTCATCATCAATCGAACTTCATCCATCGAGAGTTGAGCAGCTTCTGCTCTGGTTTTATGATGTGTCGGGCCTCCATCATTATTGACGAATCTCTCACTCCTTGTGATCGGCATGTTGTTCTATATACCAAAGCAGACATTCAATGTACCGAGACATTAATATTAAGATAAGGAAGGTTTTATTTATTGTTTCGACACATAACCTCCTTATCACTCCAAAAAGTTATATGACGGTTCTAATACCGTAATTAAACATTTAGAAATCTGAGCATATAAAATTTCCTCATTTTAGGTCGGCAACAGACCTTAAATCTAATCAAGTAATAGCAATTTAGGCAACCTACAACATTCTACGAATCATTTAGCACATAACAGCAAACTAGGCATCTTTTCCTAAAGTAAGCTAGTGTTTGTGTGAAATCCTAGGCATACAACCTAAAATATCTTAGAAAAACATCTCATGATCATTGCTTAGAATTCTAAGTTTAAGTCTAGAAGTCCTCTAAATTCCTAGTTCGCTTAAACTAATGCTCTGATACCAACTGTGACATCCCTAAATTTATGGCCATTTTAATACTTTTTATTTATGCTTATTCAAAAATAGAGTATTTTATTAGTGCGGAAACTTGTCCCAAAAATATTATTTTGATGTGAGGTAACACTAATATCGAACATTTCTTAATAAGTGCTCCACATTAATATCTTTCAAATATTGGGATGCCACAACTGATACAAAATATAAGCATAAAAAGGACTTATAGTGGTATTCTAGCAGCCTACTAACTCCTTTAATATCTCATCCCAATAATGACTTATAATTATAATCGTAATTTATATGGAAACAGAGTAAGTGTAGCTCACTTACAGAGTACTAATGATGAGAAGTGAGATCTAAGCGAGCAGAATACTGACTTGAGACCTCCTACTCAGATGAGTACTCATGGTGTCGTAAAGCTTTGTCGGCTACCAAAAAACTAAGGAAAAGATTTTTGAAAGAGGATGTAAGAGGGAGATCTTCTAGAGAAGGGGTGTAGGGGCAATGAGCAAGAATCTTGTACCAAATGGGAGGTATTTATAAGATTTTTGAAAAGCATGTCACGCCCGGTGACGTGGCGCCATAGATATGTTGACACATGTCCTATAACAAGTGTGATTGTGCGGTTACTTCTAGAACCCCGTTGCGCGTCGCACAGATAGGTGTTGTTTTTCAAATTTTCAAAAGTTTTTAACTTCTTCATACGAACTCCATTTTTAATATTCTTTATTTCCCCGGAAAGCCCTTGATAGGATCTACAACTTTCATTTAGACTCTGTCAGCTAATACTGACTTTGTTTTTTTACATAGGCTTAGATTGTTAAAGCCTGTTTAAAATGCATAACTCGCTCATTCGGCATCCATTTTTGATAGAATTTATATCGTTGGACGCCTATTAACGAGATATTCAATTCTTGTTTAGATTGTTTTGGCTAAAAATCGACGGATCTAAAATTCAATTCATGAGGTGTATACTCCTATGTTGAGCATTAGAAAAATCATAACTTCCTCTCACAAGTCAGATTTAGACGTTCTCTATATGCACGCTTTTAGGTTAACGACTAATACAACTTTCATTTAGATCACTTAGGCTAAAAATTAATTTATCAAAAATTTACTTTTTACGATACGTAGAGTCGTGCCGATTTAATCGTGAAAATTCGAAGAAGCGTAACTTCTTCATACGAATTCGAATTTTAGTGTTCTTTATATGTACGGAACCCTTGTCACATACACTATAACTTTGGTTAAGGTTACATATCCTAAATAACCATCTGTCAAAAAGTCATTCTTAACATTTAATATGTCTTGATTAACTAGCCCAAATCTGCGGATGTTACAGTACGAGACCCAAAAGATAATGACATTTCAAAATAAATCCACCTTTACACTAATGTGATCAATTAAGATTTATATATACGAAAGCCCAAATAAAATTTCTCTATATGATATTATTATAATGAACAAAGACTTCGAAATGCTCCTTCTGTGATTTTCCAAACACTTTCTTATACATACAAAATTTCTGTTTTTTTTCTTTTCAATAATATGATGGACCCAGTTACCATTTTTTATGGATACGCCATGAAACATAAGTCAAGAAATTTAACCTCACAAGACAAGTGTAGAGCAACTGTTTGGAAAACTCATTGCATTTCTCAACAGTTTCAGTTTTGATTCCCTTCTATCTGTAATCTCACACACTTATCAATTAATTGAGGATCCAACATAAATAACAATCATGTTAGTCATATAATGAATAAAATTTAACTTTCTATTGCACCAAGAAATAGCTAATACATAGATGAAATATGAGATGACAAAGTGAGATTAATAAAACTAAACAAATTCATCACATATGACAAAGAAAGATAGAAAGACTACCCCAAAATCGATCATTTCATGATGCAGACCAACATAAACAATCAATCATGAAATAGCATCTTCAAACAAAAAAACAACTCAATGTGTAGAGAATGCATCGAGTAACAGCACCAAACACTTACCTTCTCAATTGTGATGACATATCCCTTAAGAACTTATTATGATTCTTATTCATGTTGGATTACTTCTTCTTGTTTGTCCAGAATGATTTTTCTTGTTGGCATCTTTTAAAAGTTACACAAGAAAAAGGATGACTTTGGTAAAAATAAAAAAATATTGAAATTGTGAAATTACATGAATGCCCCTACGCGAGAGTCATTGGCTTCACTGATTTGGATCATTACCATTGTCATTGCAATGAGAGCACCTTGGAGAATTTCCCTGTTCAGTAACATGCAAACAGGAAAAATAAAGATTGTATACATGCATAATGAAGACAGTCTAATGGTTGTAAAACACATATTTAATGAGAATGAAAAAAAATATGACATATACAGTCAAATAGAGTCATAGAAACGTGGGTTTTAAAAAAGGATTCACCTTAATTGATTAAAGCGTTTTAAAATTTTTATGAGAAATGGAGGTGGTGGATAGGAGAAATAAATCTCAATGAGAATCAAAATTTATTGAATTACTAAAATGAAAAAAAAAAATAAAAAAAAATGATCAATATGATGAACAACGGGGAAGGGGTCACTTGTTCGTTGCCAAAATCAAACTGACTATGATGTGTTTGGAACTTACTCTTTCTAAGCAGATAAAACAAATACGGGGATACAAAATAATGGGTATGCGTGCCCAGCAGAAGTTGAAATTATTAAAGATAGAAATCAAACATTGTTAAAGAAAAGTATATTGAAGGAGGAAGAGGTGAATTTACCTTTTCTTGTATATTGGAGATGTTTATATTCTATATTCCATCTTTTGTCTCTTTTACGATCGATCAAATTGAGACTTAGAAACCCTTAATGTTCTTCAAATTTACTATATGTGGCACTCTTGCATAGCTTTGGTGGTGGGTGATTCAATTCATATATGAGGCGGTGGATTTTACTATCTATCTCGATGTAGAAGAGAAGAAAGACAAGTTGTCGCCATTTTGTGGTACCTCAAGTCTAAAAATGAGGAAGCGGTGTAATGGGGAAACGTGGAAGTCACACCAACTTGAACAAAAGTCCAAACACCTTCTTGGGGATGAGAAAAAACATATATTACAGTAAGTAGAAAGGGAGAAGAGGCGGAAGGAATAAGGTTGAGAGAGAGAGAGAGAGAGAGAGAGAGAGAGAGAGAGAGAGAGATAGGGGCTTACCTAAAATCGTCGAGAAGAAGGGTTTGTGCATCACTGGAATATAGACGAAGATAAAGCGTGTTATGTGGCTGCTTATTAGGGTTTTTTCATGTGTAGGATGTACTTGGAGGTTTTCTTGCAGAGAAAGCATGAGTAGTGTTGGATAAACATAGAAGCATTGGAGGCGCTGAAGGTGGGTGAAGTCGAAGGTCCTAGGGCTTCCTTCTTGCTAATTCGAAGTGGCGAGAGTTTTAATTTTTGGGATCGAACAGTAGGGGGTTTAATTTTGGGGGATTTCATTTCCCCTAGCTATTAAAACACGTGTTTTGTTAAAAAAAATTATAAACAGATACACTTACATGACACAGATTTTATGATAGGCGCCCTCTGTATTTTTTTCTGACACTAATTTTAGGGCACGTATAAATGTGTGTCCTCTATCCTTTAAATTTTGGAAAAATAACATTATTTTTAGGACACACAAAAAATGCATATCATAAATGTGTGTGTGTCATTCTTCACGTGTCATTAAATGGTTGTTTTCTAGGAATTTGTTCCTGTTTTCCCCTACAACTGAATGGAGCGAACACATCTGGCAAGCTTTCACCATCACATTCAGGTTGGTTAAACCATTGATTAAATCTTGATTTTTATTTTTCTACATAAATATTTATATATAAAACTAAAAATTTGATATCCACAAGTTCAAACATTAAAAATGCACATGACAATAAATTATAGATCAATCTAAGTTTTGGACAGAAGACTTCATTTCCTTCCTTTTCTCTTCTTATGAGTTACCTGAGTAAATAGTTTTTGTATTTAGTGCATTAGATAAAAGAAAAAGCTTGAATCAGTTAACATTCTTTTAGATTAATAATGTAAAATATTATTTATTTATTTATTTATAGGGTAAACAACTGGCAGAGTTATCAAATGAGGATCCCAGTTTGTTGTACAAGAGACAACACATTACAACAACAAAAAGCCATCTTCAAAGGTACAAAGGATCAGATATCGCGTTATATCCAACAATTTGGATCAATGTGATTGTGTGACAAAGGTACAAGAACACTATTATTATTTTTCTCATTATTATTTAAATTAATAATAAAACTTGTATAATTTGATTTTATATGGTGTTTTATAGGCTTTTGAGTCACATATTGTTTGGCTAAACTGCACCCAACCATGCTTCTCGAAATCTCCTTCGGGTGAGAAAAGGCGTTATGGATTCGTTCGTGACCTGGAAGGATGGTATTAGTTTTAGCAAACACATACAAACCCGTGGCAACAGACATAATTTTTTAGTAGTTAAAATTAAATCAAAGATGATTTCTAAAGAAAATTTCAGGTATCTTATCTTCTAAAAAATAATGACAATTTTTTTACTCTTAAGTCCAATTTTAAATTTAATTTAATTAAAAATATTATGAAATGGCTACTAGCATAGTGATATTAGGTGTTGTCCTTCCTTGTTGAGATCGAGAATTTAAGTCTCGTCGTGGATATAAGTGAAATTAAGTAGTATAAAAGTAAATTAGATTTGTCGTTTAATTTTTTTTAAATAATATTTTTTATTCATATTAATACAACTAAAACGTTGAACCTTCTTGGCCTAAAAATCAGTTGTTTCACATTAGGCTAGAGGAGCGGTAACAATCCTAACACATTGTCACGTCATTTTTTGAGTGTCATGTCATATTTCTCTCTTACCACCTAATTCTTAGTATTTGGAAGGAAGTGACCATACTCCTAGCATTCTTTTTTTTTTTTCATTTTTCAAATTTAATTTAATTATATTATTTTAATATAAAAACAATTAATATTAAATACATTTTATTTTTTTTACTCCGCAAACAGTTAATATCAAAATAAATTATATTTTTAAAACACTTAATATTTAAATAAAAAAGGTTACATTAATTTTAAACAAAAAATACGATTAAAAAATTAAAACATGATTTACTCCCTAAGACATGACTTAATACTAGACAGAAAATTTAAATTAAAACTGCATCTAATACATAAAAATATTACGGCTTATCCCAATTGTATTCTTTCACAAGATCCTTCTTTGCATTGTTGAAAATCTGATGATCCTCCTTGGACAAGTTGTCTCAGGGGGTTAAGAAAAGTTTAAGTGCATGGTTCCTTTCTTTTATCCTTCCCAATTCCAAAAATTGCTCAAGCTTAGCGTCCAACCCTTTGATGTCGCTCCTTATCTCCTCCACTTCACTCGATGAACTTTGTGCTCCTTTCAGCTTTCTTTTTGCTCTGCCTTGTCCCATAGGACAAGCTGGAAATTCATATGGATCATTGCTGTTGAGGTCAAGTGTGCATAAGAAGATTGGTTGTGAGTTGACTCGGAAGTTTAGCTACATTTGGAAGTGTCAGCATAATCATCATTACTTTTAAGATTAAGCCATTTCGGTTTGCCCTTCACAACTCCCCAAAATTCCTCATTGCCAAAAGGATTTCTGACTTTCGCCTTGTAAATCTGAAGAACTTTTTCTAACACATCCACCTCGTTTGTACCGCTTTGGGGCTTGCAGATCGTGTTCATGTAGACACTGTTGAACTCCATTGAGGCTTTGTTGCTAGTCCTCCATTTTGAGTAAAGCTGATCAGGATTGCGGTACTGCTTTTTCATTATGTGACAAAAATTATGACAACCTCTAGCTTTGAAGGTTGTCAAATCTTGGTAGACGCTCATCGTCGGATCTAACGATACATCTAGTCATGCTTGTGTTAGTTCCCTCTCTTCATCATCCATCCACCCTTTGCATTGAGCCTTCCCTTTGCTTGGAGCCTTCCCTTTTCTTCTATTTTTTCATGTTGGTTTGACTTCGGGCTCTTGAAATGACTCTTCAACGGGCTCTTCAACTTTATCAGAGGAATCGATTGACTTGACGAGTAGGCGGTGTGGTTGGCATTGAAAATTACTTTCGGGTTGAGGTTGTGAAAAGAATTGAGTTTCTTGAACCGTCTCAAACGGATCAAGATCAAAATTTAGATGAGGTATTGGTTGGTATTGGTTCTAGCAAAAGTGCATGGGTTGAGAAGTGTATAGATCGAATTGATACATTTGTGGAGCCATAGTGTAACATCCCAAAAATTAAGACTAAAATCTTTCAATTTTTGAATCAATAAAACCATTATCCAAAACAATATCGTAAAACCATGGTGAATCAAAGTGTATCAATAACATCCAAGTACATCAAAGTAATATAAAAAGCGAACGATGTGGTGTGTGCACTGCAATCATCCGGGGCTCTTCCCCTTTAAACCAGAAGTACCTGAAACATAAACTGAAAACCGTAAGCACAAAGCTTAGCGAGTTCCCCAAAATACCACATACCATACATATCAAACATATAATGGGCCCCGCCCGGAATTGAGCCCCGCTCGGAATAGATTGGTTAGTCATCAGTCCCCTTCTGGCATCCGACCCCACCCGGTATACATACAACATATAAACACATGCATAAAAATCACAAAGATAAATAGCATACAATATAATCATCAGACTCCACTCAGCATTGGGCCCCGCCTGGTATGCATATAAACACATAACACATGCAAGAGTCATGCAGACAACTAGCATCCTAAACATAATAAACTATAGGCCAACATTGGTGCCTTCGACCCGCTAAACACGGTGAGGAAACTCACCTCAAGCTACATAATCACTCAAATGAATTCTCAGTCAGATGGTCCGGAAAATCCCCGCGTTAACATCATCAAATAAATATCCAATTAATAATTAGCTCTGAGAGAGAGATCCATAATCAAGGATATAATCAAGAATCTAGGTTACTTGTCCAATATCTAGGGTAAAAGACCATTTTACCCTTTTTCTTGCTTGGCTTGTAACTAAGGCCCAACCCATTTACTCAAAAGGCCCAAATTCCTTAAATGGCATTCCAAGACCCAATATGGACCAACTTCCTAATTAGGCCCAAAAACTATCATGGACCTAATCCCCAAAAAGCCCACGGTCTATCCATGGCCCATAGTCAGAACTCTAATGGCCCAATAAGGCTCAAACCCTAAAAGCCCAAAATATGGGCCAAACCTGAGGAAGTCAACCCAAAAGTCAAACATCTGAGTGTTCTGGGCGTACTTAGGCTTACGTTTAGTGTACTCCTTCCGGGGCTAGTACGCTCAACGTACGAGCTGAGTACGCCCCGCATACTCGGCATACAAACAACCAAACTCATTAAGCACTTATTCGGTTAAGACAACATGCCAAACTCTCAAATATGATTCTAGAAGGTGACTTAACACATAAAGTTGGCAACTTTACACCCATTCATGACTTAATAAGGCTTAAAACTCAAAAAGAAGCTTAATAAGAATATTAACACTTGCACGGACCCATATCTCTCATAAAGATAACATTTTTATGGACAAGAGACCTCAATGGAGCTAAGATCTAACATCTATGGCTTCTGGAGTAGACCATAAACTAAACTTTAGCTAAAAAGACCCAAAAATGCATAAATAACACCCTAAGTTGGATCTAGCGCATAGAATCATCAAGATGGAAGCTTTTTACCTCAAATGACATGCTAAGATGAATATGACTCTGGATCCACAAGCTCAAGCTACTCTCCCAAGCAACCTCCCAAGTCTTCTTCTTCTTCTTCTTTCACTAAAACACCACCAAATCACACATTCAAGCTCAAAACTCACAAAAGGCACTTAGGGTTTCGATAATAAGGGTTGGAGTGTGACATCTCCATTTTCACGGCCAGAAAAGACCGATTTTGTTTATGCTTTATAAAAATCAGAGTACTTCTTTTAATAAAATCTTGCGGAATTTGTTCCCAGAAAAACATGATAAATACGTTATTAAGACATTTTCGAAGAAACGTATTTATTTCATTTTAAAACGTTTGGGATGTCATCGTTAATATAGAAACATAAGCATAAATAGAACTTACATTTATTTACACTAGTGATCTACATCTCTTTAAATCTCTTAGTGTAATGTGACTTCATATCAACACCTGTGATATAAATAAACTGAGTGGGTCAGGTTGGGAAACCTGGTGAGTACATAGGGTTTTCAACCCACAATAATATAATTATTATTTTTAAACATCAAAAAATCAACCCAATTACTCATTCCCGTTATCCTCACATTACATCCCTAAAACATCTAACACAAGGGACCTAATCTAAAGACTATCATTGGGATGGACACTACTGCTAAGGGGATTCCTTGGCAATGAAAGTCCTAAAGGAAACCATATGGGGGATGGAGTATACCTGGTGAGCACATAGTTCACACAGTTCGAATAAATACCTACAGGTTGCGAGCCTGATAGTGTTCCACTGGACTGTCTAGAATAGTCCGTGGTTGTCATCTATACTCCGCTAGATGACTGGATCATCAATAACATCTACAACGAGGCCTCTCATTATTTTATTTGGTCACACAGCAACTATTACATCTACCCATGTTTTACCCAACACATTTTGTAGATATAAAATACATATACAGTTGAAATCATTGAAAACATGTATAAAACGTTCATCCAACATAGATAGCAAGTATACAGATAATATACGCAGACAGCACGTAATTTATATAAAATACTTCATATCTATGTGTAAGCTGAAAGTAACTATGCACTCACCTGAAAGGTGATGACTCAGCACTCGGACAGCGCTTCGATACTCTCAAAACAATTTCCTTCGATAAAACCTAGTACCAATACCACTAGGGTTTAGTCTAACGATAACCGCGACAAATTAATTAGTCTGACTATTATTAAGCGTTAATAACACTCAATATAACTTGTAATAATAGCCCAAATAATTATTTTAAGGACCTAATAACATTCCTATAAATATTTGAAAGCTATATAAAAAATTGCGTAAGCGTAGCACACTTACAGCGAATTTTATCGAAAACCGGAACTTAATTGGAGCAGCATTTCGAAACCGAAAGGCTCTTTTTCTCGGGACTCCGGGAGCCTCGGGGCTTCCCTCGGGAGCTAGGGATTTTATCTAGGACTTAGGGGTGGTTTGGGAGCTAGAGAGAGAAAGTATTTTAGAGAGAGAAGGAGAATGGTGTGTAAAATGAAGGCTGCTCTCGTAGCTATTTATAGGCTGCTGGCTTCGGATTTACGTTGGGCGTACCGAGGGTACGCTGGGCGTACTCCTCGGATAAGATTGCCAACCTCGGTCCAGCTGTCTTGCACTCATCTCGGAAGGATCAGATCGAAGTTACGCGGGGCGTAACTTCTTCGTACACGGGGCGTAATATCGAGGGTGACGCATCAAGATCCGAAGCGAAGCCTTGGTCAGCAAGCAATGGCTGCGATTTGGCCACGTCATCTCAGTTTGCAATTTTCCTTCTCGACTTCTAAAAATCATAACTTTCGCATACGAGCTCCGTTTGCGACGTTCTTTATATCCACGCGAAGGTGGGAACGTACTCTACAACTTTCGTTTAGACTCTGCCGGCTAATTTTGGCTCAATTTTAAATTTTATATTATTAACAGGTCGGGACAAGATTGGTCCGTTAAATCCTCATAACTTCTTCATCCGATGTCCGTTTTCGCCCATCTTTTTCTCGTTACGCTACTCTTAATGAGATCTTCGATTCTCGTTTAGGTTGTGTCAGCCAAAAACCGCTCGATCTAACATTCGAATTTCGGGTTGTACACTGCTAATCCGAAACTTCGAAAAATCATAACTTCTTCATACGAAGTCAGATTTGGGCGTTCTTTTTATCGATGTTCTTAGTTTAACGTATTCTACAACTTTTGTTTATATCGCTAAGGCTAAATCTCGCTCTATCGTAAATTCACTATTTATGCTTCCCGGTGTCGTGCCGGTTCCGACGCGAAACTTCGACGGGTCATAACTTCTTCGTTATAACTCGGATTTCGGCGTTCTTTATATGTACGGAAACCTTGTGACATATTCTACAACTTGGTTAAGATTATTTATTCTAAATAATCTTTTGTCGAAAAGTCGTTTTCGACCCCTATTGCCTCTAAATTAACTAGCCCGGATTTGCGGGTGTTACAATTATCTCCCCCTTAGGATGATTACGTCCCGGAATCATCAAGGAAATAGGGTCGTATAATGACTCCATGTGTCATCTCTTCATCCTAGGTAATAATTATAACTTCTACATTCCTTCAAGTCTATCTCTTAAACTCATTGACTGTAAGAGTACTCGATCGTGCACCTGCTCTCTACCTCAGGCTAGACTCCCAATTATGACCTTCAAGTCATAATCTCGTTCCTTACTGGATACGAACTTGAGATGAGTTCTTTTATTACTACTATGGATCGATGTGTCATATTCTAATGACCTATCATCGTACGTTGCAACACTTAGACTTAGGTCTCTTAGAGTTAAATTCTAAAACATACTATGCCTTCCTTCATGTTCTAATGTGATGTAATCACACTTTAACATTAGGCATTTATAGCTATCAACTTCTTTAACAACGAGCGCGATATTTATATTGATCGCTTTGATTTCAATCGTTTGGTTTAAGTCGGACGCTACATCGATCTTGATTTTCTAAACCACATAGCATACTTAGCATAGTCGGACTCAATTAGATATGATCACTAGGGTTGGAATATCAACAATCTTCTTAGTCATTACCGAAACGATGGTAACAACACACTTGAATAAAACGAAATCAATTACTAGTTTCTTGGTAACCTTGTGACTTTCCCTGATCCAAGTGTGAGTCTTGTGCTTCCGGTAGTATAGGCCTCTACTACCATTCACACCTACTCATACTCGTCCCAAGTATTGTCCCGCAGTTTCCCAAGTCACCATGCAGCAAATCACACACTCATTCAACACATCAGATAACAAAACGAAGGTTTTATTTTATTACTTGAAACGATTACATGGGTGTTCAAGTTCACCCTAGATTATGCCTCTAATAGGCTACATCATATGACGCTATCTATATGGCTTCTTCATAACTCGATCACTATATAACCATCCTTACTCCTGATTCCTTGCATCGTCAGCTGCTTCGTCAAGGATCATTTGAAATGCTCTTACCTTTGGTTTTGGCGGCACATTTGGCTTCGTAGCCCCTTCTCTCTTTGGGCAATCTTGCTTGAAGTGCCCTTCCTCGTTACATTCATAACACACCCTTTTGTTGAATTTACACTCATTGGCATAATGCCCATGCTTCCCACACTTGAAACAAGTCACCTCCTCACCGCATTTTCCAGAGTGTTTCTTTTTGCACTTCTCGCACCATCTTTCTTCACTCCTCCTCTAAACTTCCTGGTACTGGTCTTGCTTCTCTCATCGGGCTTCGCAGACCCCTCAAACTTCCTCTTTTCGCCAACCTCGGTCTTGTTGGCGGCTCTTCCCTTGATCATCTCCTCAACCGACTTGGCAGCCCAGATAGCTGCCTCCAAAGTAGGTGCCTGACGCACTGGCACCGCATACTCCCATGGAAGTCCCTTTGCGTACTTGTCAACTTTTGTCAGCTCGTCTGGGACAAGGCGCAAGGAAAACTCCATTTTGTCCGTGAAGTTGTTGGTGTATTCATCGATGGACATGCTTCCTTTCTTCAAAGTTAGGAATTGGTTCTCTAGCTCGAGCAGGTTTTGGGCTGAGCAGTACCTACGTTTGAATTGCACCAGAAATTCTGCCCATGTCAGTTGTAGGGGCTCATTGGGGCTTAGAGTCTTCCCCAAGGTGTTCCACCAACGTACAGCGCCTCCTCGAAACTGACGCACTGCAAATGTGGTCTGTTGTTTTCCCTTGCAACCGCACGTCATGAAAGCTACTTCCATCTCCGAGATCCAATCCATGACCCCGATCGGATCCTCCTTTCTAGTGAAAGTCGATGGCTTGCAAATCAGAAAATCCTTGTACATGCATCCATTCCTCTCGACTTCATCATCTTGGTGGTTTTGTCGAACTATTGGTGGGTTGACTTGACCAACAGTCCCATTGTAGTTTCCTTCCTTAGTATTCCCTTCGTTCAACTCGGGCTGTTCGACCTGAATGGTCGCTTCCTCTCGATTTTGCTGGAGCACACACCTGGTTTCCTCCATTTGACGATCCAACATTGCCTGGATCACCGCTTGCACTCCGGCCAACGTTATTGGCTCAGCAGCGGCTACCACAACCGGTATTTGCTCAATCACTGGGGATTGATCTCGGTTCCCATTTGCATTCGCGTTTCCACTACGGGTCCTTACCATCTTGATCTATACACGGAATAAGGTGAATCTAGATCTTTACTTAGGATTGACGGTTAAATCATCCTTATCACCCCGAAACGTTTATATGCTAGTTCTAATATCGTAGTTAAACGCTTAGAATCCTAAACACATAAGGTTTCCAGATCCGGTCGGCAACATACCATAGATCCGAACAAATAACAGCATATCAGGCACAAGTATTTAGCACATAAAAGCATTTTAGGCATAATTCCTAAAATAAGCTAGTGCTCACACCTCACAATCATCGCTTAGCATTCTAAGTTTAAGTCTAGAAATAAATCCATATTCGTAGTTCGCTTAAACTAATGCTCTGATACCAACAGTGACATCCCCATTTTCACGGCCAGAAAAGACCGATTTTGTTTATGCTTTATAAAAATCAGAGTACTTCTTTTAATAAAATCTTGCAGAATTTGTTCCCAGAAAAACATGATAAATACGTTATTAAGACATTTTCGAAGAAACGTATTTATTTCATTTTAAAACGTTTGGGATGTCATCATTAATACAGAAACATAAGCATAAACAGAACTTACATTTATTTACACTAGTGATCTACATCTCTTTAAACCTCTCAGTGTAATGTGACTTCATATCAACACCTATGATATGAATAAACTGAGTGGGTCAGGTTGGGAAACCTGGTGAGTACATAGGGTTTTCAACCCACAATAATATAATTAATATTTTTAAACATCAAACAATCAACCCAATTACCCATTCCCGTTATCCTCACATTACGTCCCTAAAACATCTAACACAAGGGACCTAGTCTAAGGACTATCATTGGGATGGACACTAATGCTAAGGGGATTCCTTGGCAATGAAAGTCCTAAAGGCAACCATATGGGGGATGGAGTATACCTAGTGAGCACATAGTTCACACAATTCGAATAAACACACAGTTCGAATAAACACACAGTTCGAATAAACACCTACAGGTTGCGAGCCTGCTAATGTTCCATTGGACTGTCTAGAGTAGTCTGTGGTTGTCATCTATACTCCGCTAAATGACTGGATCATCAATAACATCTAAAACGAGGCCTCTCATTATTTTATTTGGTCACACAGCAACTATTACATCTACCAATGTTTTATCCAACACATTTTGTAGATATAAAATACGTATACAGTTTAAATCATTGAAAAAATGTATAAAACGTTCATCCAACATAGATAGCAAGTATACAGATAATATACGCACACAACACGTAATTTATATAAAATACTTCATATCTATGTGTAAGCTGAAAGTAACTATGCACTCACCTGAAAGGTGATGACTCAGCACTCGGACAACGCTTCGATACTCTCAAAACAATTTCTTTTGATAAAACTTAGTACCAATACCACTAGGGTTTAGTCTAACGATAACCGCGACAAATTAATTAGTCTGACTATTATTAAGCGTTAATAACACTCAATATAACTTGTAATAATAGCCCAAATAACTATTTTAAGGACCTAATAACATTCCTATAATTATTTGAAAGCTATATAAAAAATTGCGTAAGCGTAGCACACTTACAGCGAATTTTATCGAAAACTGGAACTTAATTGGAGCAGTGTTTCGAAACCGAAAGGCTCTTTTTCTCGGGACTCCGGGAGCCTCGAGGCTTCCCTCGAGAGCTAGGGATTTTATCTAGGGCTTAGGGGTGGTTTGGGAGCTAGAGAGAGAAAGCATTTTAGAGAGAGAAGGAGAATGGTGTGTAAAATGAAGGCTGCCCTCGCATCTATTTATAGGCTGCTAGCTTCGAATTTACGCTGGGCGTACTCCTCGGATAAGATTGCCAACCTCGGTCCAGCTGTCTTGCACTCATCTCGGAAGGATCAGACCGATGTTACGCAGGGCATAACTTCTTCGTACGCGGGGCGTAATAGCGAGGGTGACGCGTCAAGATCCGAAGCGAAGCCTTGGTCAGCAAGCAATGGCTGAGATTTGGCCACGTCATCTCAGTTCGTAATTTTCCTTCTCGACTTCTAAAAATCATAACTTTCACATACGAGCTCCGTTTTCGACGTTCTTTATATCTACGCGAAGTTGGGAACGTACTCTACAACTTTTGTTTAGACTCCGTCGGCTAATTTTGGCTCGATTTTAAATTTTATATTATTAACAGGCCGGGACAGGATTGGTCCATTAAATCCTCATAACTTCTTCATCCGACGTCCGTTTTCGCCCATCTTTTTCTCGTTACGCTACTCTTAATGAGATCTTTGATTCTCGTTTAGGTCGTGTCGGCCAAAAACCGCTCGATCTAACATTCGAATTTCGGGTTGTACACTGCTAATCCGAAACTTCGAAAAATCATAACTTCTTCATACGAAGTCAGATTTGGGCGTTCTTTTTATCGATGTTCTTAGTTTAACTTATTCTACAACTTTTGTTTAGATCGCTAAGGCTAAATCTGGCTCTATCGTAAATTCACTATTTATGCTTCCCGGTGTCGTGCCGGTTCCGACGCGAAACTTCGACGGGTCATAACTTCTTCGTTATAACTCGGATTTCGGCGTTTTTTATATGTACGGAAACCTTGTGACATATTCTACAACTTGGTTAAGATTATTTATTCTAAATAATCTTTTGTCGAAAAGTCGTTTTCGACCCCTATTGCCTCTAAATTGACTAGCCCGGATTTGCGGGCGTTACATGGAGGCTGATCAATAAAATGTCAAAGGTGTTATAAGTTGTTTAAATAGGGCTCTAACCCTAAAAATCAGGGTTTGCCTTTGCCTTGCGTATGCTGTGCGTACTCACACGTACGCCCAACCTATGTGGGTGCATGCGTGATCTAGAAGCGGGCTAGTATGCTAAGCGTACTCATAGTGTACTCCCCGCGTACTAGCTAGGGACTATAATGAGATGATTTTTTCATTGAGGGGCTAAAGGAAACATACCAAATTCTCGAGTGTTACACATAGAGGGAAAGTATACACTAGCGAGTGAGTGAATAGGTTGATCAAATGAAAGTCGATAACATTGTTGTGATGGAAGGTTTGTTGATTGAGTGTTTGGAGGTGGAAGGTTTAGTGATGGAACGTTTGAACATTTTTTTTGTTGTGTCTTTGGGTTTTTTTTGGGTGAGATGAAGAGATTTTTCTTTGGTGAATTGAGAGAGTATGTGAGGGAGATATTGAGATTTTGTGTCTGGTTTGATTTATAGTAGTTGAATTGTAGTTGAATATTTTTAATTTTAATAATTAAAAATGTATTTTTTTAATTAAATTGTGAGAAGTTCCTAAAAAATTAATTTGGCAAATTAAGTTTCAGCATTCAAATCAGTCAACCATTTTAGCAATTCGGTCAAATACACTTGGACCAATCACAAACCCCTTTTCCTTTCTCTCTCCTCGCACCAAACAGGTAATGACTTGGGCTTAGCTAGCCCCCTAGCGAGCGCTAAAGGGTGGTGTTCTCTTCTTCTTAGCCAACGTAGCGGGTACCTAGCGACTATCCACTCTATTTAGTCTTACCACGCTTATTTAATACACTACAAGAAACTAACTTCTTTTTAATCTTGGGAACATGTGTTATATCAAAAGTTAAGATATTTTTCATAACTAAATTACAAAATTATAGAACCACAACCAACAATTAGAGCCCTCAGATTGTCTCCAATATATAATTTCAATTATATTGTTTCCCATATATAATATCAATTCGTCTTTTCAAACTTCATAAGTCTTAAACCAACGACGATCTTTACAAATATGACAG
The DNA here is from genome assembly GCF_051521515.1 of Lactuca serriola. Lineage (NCBI taxonomy): Eukaryota > Viridiplantae > Streptophyta > Magnoliopsida > Asterales > Asteraceae > Lactuca > Lactuca serriola. The sequence continues at coordinate 133,395,806 of NC_136415.1, forward strand.
GTTGCCCGGGAGTCAATCCATCATGCATGATGATCATCATACGGATAAAATTGCCTCGAGTATTCGGTTTATATGAAATTAATAAAAACTGGACCATAACTAAAATATCAACCCTAATTCTTGGTGTTAAATGAGATCTGATTAAAGATAATCCCAAAAAACAATATCCCCACTTGAGGCCAAATCATATATACAAAAACATATAATACCTTCTTGTTTTATGATCTCTAAAAAATGAACGAAAAAGCTTTCTTATGCAAAACCAAAATCATATATTATAATCAAACTAGGCGAATATCCGCACGTTGCGCAGAAACACCTATATAGTTGAAGTCTTTACAAATATATGTTTTTTTAAATATAGCAATAACGTTGTTGTTAAATTTGGTATAATAATTCACATACTAAATTAATAAAATATATTGATTATTTTGAATTATATGATAATATATACAACTATTATAACTGTATAATCTTAATCGCTTGATTGACTTTTATCTGCGAGTTACACATAAATAAAATTAAATATAATATATTGTTTAATGTTATTTATAGTTGTTGTTATTGTTAATTAATTTTTTAAAATTTATTTGTTTAATGTTTTAATTTCTATCATTATAATTATTTAAAACATCAAAAACATTATTTTTGTGTTTAAAGGTAACAATATAATCATTTATATAGAGTTAGTTTTAACAATTGTTATTGTAATTTATTTTAAGCTACATATTTGAAAACTTTTAACGATTATAAAAATATCTTTATAAAATGTTTTTGCTAAATTGATATTACAATTTAGTTTTTTACATTTATCACTACAATTTATCACTTTTAACTATTTACAAAATATTTTTTCGTTTTTTAAGTGGAATTGAAATTTATATTTAAGCTGACATTGTAATGTTATATTTATATTAAAAATTTAAGTATTTTGTCCAAACTGTTCAAAAGTTGTAGCTTTAAACTGATAATGGTTTACATACAACAACATATTAAATCTAATAAATTAAGTATAATATGTGAAAAGTTAAAAACATAACTTTATAAATAGATGTAAATATATTATTTTAAAATTGAGATTTAGTATATTTATGATTACACTTTAGATTTGACGTTTGTTTAACTTTATTAACCAACTTATAATCATTATTATAAAGACACTACAATTAATCACTTTTAACTATTTACAAAACATTCTTTGCGTTGATTAAGTTAAAGAAACTTTATTTATAAGTTGACCCTATAATGTTTTATTCAAATTAACAATTTTAAATATTTTACACAAATTGTTCCAAAATTGTATCTTTAAAATGATAATGGTTTATATCCAACAATATATTTAAACAAATAAATTGAGTATAATATGTTAAAAGTTAACAAAACATAACTTTATAAGTAGAAGTAAAGCTATTATTTTAATATTGAAATTTAGTTTATATATGATTACACTTTAAGTTTGATACTTATTTAACCTTATTAACCAACTTATAATCATTATTAGAAAGACACTACAATTTATCACGTTTAATTGTTTACAATATTGTTTGGGTTGTTTGGGTTGTTTAATTTGAACTAAAGTTTATATTTAAGTTGATCATGTAATGTTATATTTTAATTAACAATTTAAGTATTTTATACAAATTGTTCAAAAGTTCTAGCTTTAAAATGATAATGGTTTACATACAACAACATATTAGACCTAATAAATTAAGTATAATATATTAAAAGTTACAAACATAACTTCATATGTAGAAGAAAATATATTCTTTTAATATTGAAATTTAGTTTATATATGATTACACTTTAGGTTTTATATTTATTTAACCTTATTACCCAACTTATAATTATTATTAGAAAGAAATTGAAAAGTCATTGAAGTTTCACATGAATGTGGTGAAAGGAAAAAAATATATGGGAGTTTCAAATGAACGTGATGAAAGGAAAAATATTTCTATTATAATATAGTAGTAGACGAATGGTCACGCGTTGCGCAGAAACACCAATATAGTTGAAGTCTTTACAAATATATATATTTTTAAATATAACAATAAAGTTGTTAAATTTTATATAATAATTTGTATACTAAATTGACATAATATATTGATTATTTTGAATTCTATGACAATATATACATCTATTATAACTGCATAATCTCAATCGTTTGAATGACTTCTACCCGCGAGTTACACATGAAAAAACTAAATATAATATATGTTTTAATGTTATTTATAGTTGTTGTTATTGTTAATTAATTTTTAAAATTTTTTTTGCTTAGGGTTTTAATTTCTATCATTGTAATTATTTAAAACACTAAACATTGTTTTCTGATTTTAAGGGTAACAATATAATCATTTATATAGAGTTATTTTTAACTATTGTTATTGTAAGTTATATTAAGCTACTTATTTGAAAACTTTTAACGATTATAAAAATATCATTAGGAAATATTTTAGTTAAATTGTGATGACAATTTAGTTTTTGATTTTTATCACTACAATTTATCACTTTTAACTATTTAAAAAATATCCTTTGGTTTTTTAAGTGGAACTGAAATTTATATTTAAGTTGATACTGTAATGTTACATTTAAATTATGAATTTAAGTATTTTGTCTAAACTGTTCAAAATTTGTAGCTTTAAACTGATAATGATTTACATACAACAACATTTTAAATCTAATAAATTAAGTATAATATGTTAAAAGATAAAGACGTAACTTTATAAGTAGAAGTAACATATTATTTTAAAATTGAAATCTAGTTTATTTATGAGTACACTTTAGGTTTGATATTTATTTAACTTTATTAACCAACTTATAATCATTATTAGAAATACATTATAATTTATCATTTTTAACTATTTACAAAGTATTCTTTGGGTAGTTTAAGTTCAACTAAAATTTATATTTAATTTGATCATGTAATGTTATATTTAAATTAATAATTTAAGTATTTTATACATATTATTCCAAAATTGTAGCTTTAAAATGATAATGGTTTACATCCAACAATATATTAAAACTAATAAATTAAGAATAATATGCTAAAAGTTTAAAAACATAACTTTATAAGTAGAAAAAAAAAGATATTATTTTAATATTGAAATTTAGTTTATTTAGGTTTGACATTTATTTAACCTTATTAAACAATTTATAATTATTATTAGAAAAAAATTGAAAAGTAATGGAAGTTTCAAATGAATGTGGTGAAAGGAAAAATGCATAGGAGTTTCAAATGAATATGGCAAAAGGACTTCCTTTATAAGTATACTAGGCGAATGCCCGCGCGTTGCGCAGAAGCACTGAAATCTTTACAAATATATGTTTTTTAAATATAACAATAATGTTATTGTTAAATTTGATAAAATAATTCGTATACTAAATTGATATAATATATTGATTATTTTGAATTATATGACAATATATACATCTATTAAAACTACATAATCTCAATCTTTTGAATGACCTCTACCCGTGGGTTACTCATGAATAAAATTAAATATAATATATGGTTTAATGTTATTTATAGTTGTTGTTATTTTTAATTTATTTTTTAAAATTTATTTCCTAAGAGTTTTAATTTCTATCATTATAATTATTTAAAACATCAAACATTGTTTTTGGATTTTAAAGGTAACAATATAATCATTTTTATAGAATAATTTTTAACTATTGTTATTATAAGTTATTTTTAAGCTAATTATTTGAAAACTTTTAACGATTATACAAATATTTTTAGAAAATATTTTAGTTAAATTGAGATTATAATTTAGTTTTTGCATTTAGCACTACAATTTATCGCTTTTAACTGTTCACAAAATGCTCATTGGGTTTTTAAGTGGAACTAAAATTTATATTTAACTTGACACTATAATGTTATATTTATATTAACAATTTAAGTATTTTTGAACAAATTATTCAAAAGTTGTAGCTTTAAATTGATAATGGTTTACGTACAACAACATATTAAATCTAATAAATTAAATATAATATGTTAGAAGTTAAAAACATAACTTTATAAGTAGAAGTAAATCTATTATTTTAATATTGAAATTTAGTTTATTATGATTATACTTTATGTTTGATATTTATTTAAACTTAATAACCAATTTATAATCATTATTAGAAAGACACTACATTTTGTTACTTTTAATTATTTACAAAATATTCTTTAGGCTGTTTTAGTTGAACTAAAATTTATATTTAAGTTGATCATGTAAGGTTATATTTAAAATAACAATTTAAATATTTTATAAAAATTGTTCAAAAGTTGCAGCTTTAAAATTATAATGGTTTACATACAACAACATATTTGACTTAATAAATTAAGTATAATACGTTAAAAGTTAAAAACATAACTTTATAAGTTGAAGAAAATATATTCTTTTAATATTGAAATATAATTTATATATGATTACACTTTATGTTTTATATTTATTTAACCTTATTAACCAACTTATAATCATTATTAGAAAGAAATTGAAAAGTCATGACAGTTTCAAATGAATGTGGTGAAAGGAAAAATGAATGAGAGTTTCAAAATATATTATTACACTTTATGTTTTAGATTTATTTAACCTTATTAACCAACTTATAAATATTATTAGAAAGAAATTGAAAAGTCATGGGAGTTTCAAATGAATGTGGTGAAAGGAAAATGAATGGGAGTTTCAAATGAATGTGATGAAAGGAGAAATGTTTCCTTTATATGTATACTAGGCGAATGCCTGTGCATTGCGTAGTAACACCTATTTATTTGAAGTCTTTACAAATATATGTTTTTTTAAATATAACAATAAAGTTGTTGTTATATTTTATATAATAATTTGTATACTAAATTGACATAATATATTGATTATTTTGAATTCTATGATAATATATACATCTATTATAACTGCATAATCTCAATCGTTTGAATGACTTCTACCCGCGAGTTACAAATGAAAAAATTAAATATAATATATATTTTATATAATAATTTGTATACTAAACATTGTTTTCTTATTTTAAGGGTAACAATATAATCATTTATATAGAGTTATTTTTAACTGTTGTTATTGTAAGTTATTTTAAGCTACTTATTTGAAACCTTTTAACGATTATAAAAATATCATTAGGAAATATTTTAGTTAAATTGTGATTACAATTTAGTTTTTGAATTTATCACTACAATTTATCACGTTTAACTATTTACAAAATATTCTTTGGTTTTTTAAGTGGAACTAAAATTTATATTTAAGTTGATACTGTAATGTTATATTTAAATTATGAATTTAAGTATTTTTTCCTAACTGTTCAAAATTTGTAGCTTTAAACTGATAATGATTTACATACAATAACATTTTAAATCTAATAAATTAAGTATAATATGTTAAAAGATAAAGACGTAACTTTATAAGTAGAAGTAACATATTATTTTAAAATTGAAATCTAGTTTATTTATGATTACCCTTTAGGTTTGATATTTATTTAACTTTATTAACCAACTTATAATCATTATTAGAAATACATTATAATTTATCATTTTTAACTATTTACAAAGTATTCTTTGGGTTGTTTAAGTTCAACTAAAATTTATATTTAATTTGATCATGTAATGTTATATTTAAATTAATAATTTAAGTATTTTATACATATTATTCAAAAGTTGTAGCTTTAAAATGATAATGGTCTACATCCAACAATATATTAAAACTAATAAATTAAAAATAATATGTTAAAAGTTTAAAAACATAACTTTATAAGTAGAAAAAAAAGATATTATTTTAATATTGAAGTTTAGTTTATTTAGGTTTGACATTTATTTAACCTTATTAACCAATTTATAATTATTATTAGAAAAAAATTGAAAAGTTATGGAAGTTTCAAATGAATGTGGTGAAAGGAAAAATGCATAGGAGTTTCAAATGAATATGGCAAAAGGACTTCCTTTATAAGTATACTAGGCGAATGCCCGCACGTTGCGCAGAAGCACTGAAATCTTTACAAATATATGTTTTTTAAATATAACAATAATGTTGTTGTTAAATTTGATAAAATAATTCATATACTAAATTGATATAATATATTGATTATTTTGATTTATATGACAATAGATACATCTATTAAAACTACATAATCTCAATCTTTTGAATGACCTCTACATGTGGGTTACTCATGAATGAAATTAAATATAATATATTGTTTAATGTTATTTATAGTTGTTATTATTTTTAATTTATTTTTTAAAATTTATTTCCTAAGTGTTTTAATTTCTATCATTATAATTATTTAAAACATCAAAAATTGTTTTTGGATTTTAAAGGTAACAATATAATAATTTATATAGAATAATTTTTAACTATTGTTATTATAAGTTATTTTTAAGCTAATTATTTGAAACCTTTTAACGATTACAAAAATATTTTTAGAAAATATTTTAGTTAAATTGAGATTATAATTTAGTTTTTGCATTTAGCACTACAATTTATCACTTTTAACTGTTCACAAAATGCTCATTGGGTTTTTAAGTGGAACTGAAATTTATATTTAACTTGACACTATAATGTTATATTTAAATTAACAATTTAAGTATTTTGTACAAATTGTTTAAAAGTTGTAGCTTTAAATTGATAATAGTTTACGTACAACAACATATTAAATCTAATAAATTAAATATAATATGTTAGAAGTTAAAAACATAACTTTATAAGTAGAAGTAAATCTATTATTTTAATATTGAAATTTAATATATTATGATTACACTTTATGTTTGATATTTATTTAACCTTATTAACCAATTTATAAACATTATTAGAAAGACACTACAATTTGTTACTTTTAACTATTTACAAAATATTCTTTAGGCTGTTTTAGTTGAACTAAAATTTATATTTAAGTTGATCATGTAAGGTTATATTTAAAATAACAATTTAAGTATTTTATACAAATTGTTCAAAAGTTGCAGCTTTAAAATTATAATGGTTTACATACAACAACATATTTTACTTAATAAATTAAGTATAATACGTTAAAAGTTAAAAACTTAACTTTATAAGTTGAAGAAAATATATTCTTTTAATATTGAAATTTAATTTATATATGATTACACTTTATGTTTTATATTGATTTAACTTTATTAACCAACTTATAATCATTATTATAAAGAAATTGAAAAGTCATGACAGTTTCAAATGAATGTGGTGAAAGGAAAAATGAATGAGAGTTTCAAAATATATGATTACACTTTATGTTTTAGATTTATTTAACTTTATTAACCAACTTATAATCATTATTTGAAAGAAATCGAAAAGTCATGGGAGTTTCAAATGAATGTGGTGAAAGGAAAATGAATAGGAGTTTCAAATGAATGTGATGAAAGGAGAAATGTTTCCTTTATAAGTATACTAGGTGAATGCCCGCGCGTTGCACAGTAACACCTATTTATTTGAAGTCTTTACAAATATATGTTTTTTATTTAAATATAACAATAACGCTGTTGTTAAATTTGATACAATAATTCATAAAATAAATAGATTTAATATATTGATTATTTTGAATTATAAGATAATATATACATCTATTATAACTGTATAATCTCGATCATTTGAATGACTTCTACCTGCGAGTTACATATGAATAAAATTAAATATAATATATGGTTTAATGTTATTTATATTTTTTGTTATTGTTAATTAATTTTTTAAAATTTATTTGCTTAATGTTTTAATTCTTGTCATTATAATCATTTAAATATCAAACATTGTTTTTTGATTTTAAAGGTAACAATATAATCATTTATATAGAGTTATTTTTAATAATTATTATTTTAAGTTATTTTAAGCTACTTATTTGAAAATTTTTAAAGATTATATATAAAAATACTTTAGAAAATATTTTAGTTAAATTGATATTACAATTTAGTTTTGCATTTATCACTACAGTTTATCGCTTTTAACTATTTATAAAATATTCTTTGGTTTTTTAAGTAGAATTGAAATTTATATTTAAGTTGGCACTGTAATGTTATATTTAAATTAACAATTTAAATATTTTGTCCAAACTGTTCAAAAGTTGTAGCTTTAAGCTGATAATGGTTTACATACAACAACATTTTAAATTTAATAAATTAATTATAATATATTAAAAGTAAAAGATATAACTTAATAAGTAGATGTAAAGATATTATTTTAAAATTGAAATTTAGTTTGTTTATGATTACACTTTAGGTTTGATATTTATTTAACCTTATTAACCAACTTATAATTATTATCAGAAATACACTACAATTTATCACTTTTAACTATTTACAAAATAGTTTTTGGCGAAAATTTATATTTAAGTTGACCATATAATGTTATACTTAAATTAATAATTTATGTATTTTATACAAATTGTTCCAAATTTGTATCTTTAAAATGATAATGGTTTACATCCAACAATATATTAAAACGAATAAACTAAGTTAAGTATGTTAAAAGTTAACGAACATAACTTTATAAGTAGAAGTAAATATATTATTTTAATATTAAAATTTAGGTTATATATGATTACACTTTATGTTGGATATTTATCTAACCTTATTAAACAACTTATAATTATTATTAAAAAGAAATTGAAAAGTCATGAGAGTTTAAAATGAATGTGGTGAAAGGAAATATATATGGGAGCTTCAAATGAACGTAGTGAAAGGAAATACTTCCTTTATAAGTATATGCTAGGCGAATGCCCGCACGTTGCGCAGAAACACCTATATAGTTGAAATCTTTACAAATATATGTTTTTTCAAATATAACAATAATGTTGTTGTTAAATTTGATATAATATTTTGTATATTAAATTGATTTAATATATTGATTATTTTGAATTATATGATAATATATACATCTATTATAACTGTATAATCTCAACCGTTTGAATGACTTCTACTCGCGAATTACTCATAAATAAAATTAAATATAATATATGGCTTAATGTTATTTATAGTTTTTGTTATTGTTGATTAATTTTTAAAATTTTATTTTCTTAACGTTTTAATTGCTATCATTATAATTATTTAAAACATTAGACATTGTTTTTTGATTTTAAAGGTAACAATATAATCATTTATGTAGAGTTATTAATAACTATTGTTATTATAAATTATTTTAAGCTACTTATTTGAAAACTTTTAACGATTATATAAATATTTTGAGCAAATATTTTTGTTAAATTGATATTATAATTTAGTTTTTTCATTTAGCACTACAAGTTATCACTTTTAACTATTCAAAAAATATTCATTGGGATTTTTAAATGGAACTGAAATTTATATTTAAGTTGACACTGTAATGTTATATTTAAATTAATAGTTTAAGCATTTATTCCAAACTGTTCCAAAGTTGTTGCTTTAAATTGATAATGGTTTACATACAACAACATATTAAATCTTATAAATTAAGTATAATATGTTAAAAGTTAGAGACATAAATTTATATGTAGAAGTAAATATATTATTTTAATATTGAAATTTAGTTTATTTGTGATTACACTTTAGCTTTGCTATTTATTTAACCTTGTTAACCAAATTATAATCATTATTAGAAAGACACTACAATTTATCACTTTAACTATTTACAAAATATTATTTAGGTTGTTTAAGTTAAACTAAAATTTATATTTAAGTTGTTTCTGTAATGTTATATTTATGTTTATAATTTAAATATTTTATACAAATCGTTCAAAAGTTGTAGCTTTAAAATGATAATGGTTTACATCCAACAATATATTAAAACTAATAAATTAAGTATAATATGTAAAAATTTAAAAAAATATAACTTTATAAGCGAAAGTAAAGATATTCTTTTGATATTGAAATTTAGTTTATATATGATTACACGTTAGGTTTGATATTTATTTAATCTTATTAACCAACTTATAATCATTATTAGAAAGAAATTGAAAAGTCATGGGAGTTTCAAATGAATGTGGTGAAAGGAAAAATTCATGGGAGTTTCAAATGAATGTGGTGAAAGAAAAAATGTTTCCTTTATAATATAGTATGATATGATATGACTAGACGAATCCTCGCGCGTTATGCGGCGCAAGTTAAAAATAGATTGTTAAATATTGAAAAATATTTGTTTAAAATGGTTATTTATTGACATTAACTTTGAGATAGTATTTTTACACTAAATTATATATAATCTTAACTATTTTGAACAATATTATTCACTCACATCAACCCACCTTCCTCATTAATATAATTAAATATAATTATCTATTTAGTATTATTTATAAAAACTATTATGATTGATTAATTAAAATTTTTTATTTATGCGAGTACTTTATAATTTCAGTAATGATGATCATTTAATTTATTTGTAGCTAATGTTACATAATTTTTAATTTGATGTTATTATCATTTAAAATTGTTGTTCATTAACTTAAACCACTTATTATTATTATTAATTTAAAGAATACTTTTATGAAACACTAAATATTATTACTCTAATAGGAAACATATACTAAATAATAAAGTGATAAGATTGACAATTTATATTTCAAAAGAGACTTTCATGGATAATATAAAATATCCATGATTTTTCTAATTTACCATTTATTATTATTATTATTATTATTATTATTATTATTATTATTATTATTATTATTATTATTATTATTATTAAGTGAAAGAAAACTTAAAAAAAAACACTTACTATTATAATTAAAATGTTAAACATATACTAAAATATAAAGTGATAAGATACACAATTTGCATTTTAAAAGAAACTTACATGGATAATATGGATTATATGACATATCCTTGATTTTTAATTAATTATTTCTTTGATGCAACACAAATATAAAAACATATATACAATATCTAATTAAATACTATTTATATCACATTCATCACATATGATCGATAATATGAATTTAATCTAATTTACATTTAAATTTCAACCACAACATACAATGACTGTCTTAAAAGAATACTTAAACCAAGAAACACACACACACACACACACATATATATATATATATATATATATATATATATATATATATATTGATTAGTATATAACAAATATACAAATTAAAAACTTTAACATAATAAATGGCTCGAAAATGGTCCAAAGCCCTCAAACCAACACAAAAACCTTTAAACTTGTTTTCTTTGTGAATTTTGTATATGATTTGTATTTGTGTTTCTACTCAGAGAGATTGGTATTTTTATAGTAGACAATCCATTAATTGCTTATTAAACATATTATATAAGTTATAAAACCTTTGAATAGTTAATAATTATTAAGAGACTTTTGAGTGGTATTCATTTAAACATGAAGTTTAAAATGAATATGGTTTGAGTAAAAATATAAGTTGAATAGTCTTGGGAGTTTCAAATGCATGAAGTTTAAGGAAAAAAGTTAGTTTTATAAGATACTAGACGAATTCCCGCGTGTTGCGCGTCGAAGATAAAAATATATTGTTAAAATATTGAAAAATATATGTTTAAAATGGTTATGTTATTGACATTAACTTTGAGATAATATTTTTACACTAATTTATATATATATATATATATATATATATATATATATATATAATCTCAATTATTTTGAACAATAATATTAATTGACATCAACCTAAATTCCTCAGACTCAAATATAATTATTTATTTAGTATTATTTTTTAAAATTATTATTATTGATTAATTATATTTTTACTTATGCGATCATTTTCTAATTTCAATAATGATGTTCATTAAAATACAATTTATTTATAGCTAAATGTAATTTATAATTTGATGTTATTATCATTTAAAATTGTTATTCATTAATTTTAAACAACTGATTATTAATAACAAGTTAAAGAATACTTTTAAGAAACACTTAATATTATTATTAAAATGTGAAACATACACTAAATAATAAAGTGATAAGATAGACAATTTGCATTTCAAAAGAGACTTGCATGGATAATATGACATATCCATGTAATTTGATTTTATTATTTATAATTATTGCTTATTAATTTTAAAACCACTTGTTATTATTAATAAGTGAAAGAAACTTTTAAAAAGTATTTAATATTATAATTAAAATGTTAAACATATATACTAAAATATAAAGTGATAAGATAGACAATTTGTGTTTAAAAAAATGCTTACATGGATAATATGGATAATATGACATATTCATGATTTTTAATTAATTATTGTTTTGAAGCAACATGAACATACAAACATGTATACAATAGTTAATTAAATATTTTATATATCACATACCATAACATATGATCGATAACATGAATCTAATCTAATTTACATTAAAATTTCAACCACAACATACAATGACATTCTTAAAAGAATACTTAAATCAAGAAAATACAAAAAAGAATTAGCATATAAAAAACTTACAAATTAAAAATTTCTACATAATAACATGACTCGAAAAATTGTTCAAAGCCCTCAAACCAACACAAAAAACTTTAAAATTGTTTTCATTGTGAATTTTGTATGTGATTTGTATTTATGTGTCTACTCAAAAAGATTGACCTTTTAATAGTAGAGTATCCATTAATTGTTTATTAAATATATCATATAAGTTATACAACCTTTCAATTGTTAATCATTATTAAGAGACTTTTGAGTGGTATTCATTAAAATAGGAGGTTTCAAATGCACGAGGTTCAAGGAAAAATGCTAACTTTATAAATATGTATGATATATATATATATATATATATATATATATATATATATATATATATATATATATATATATATATATATATATATATATATATATACTAGATGAATTCCCCCACTTTGCGCGGTGAAGATTAAAAATATATTGTTAAAATATTAAAAAATATATGTTTAAAATGATTATGTTATTGACATTAACCCACATTCCTCATTAATAGAATTAAATATAATTATCTATTTTGTATTATTTTTAACAATTATTTTTAATGATTAATTATATTTTTACTTATGCGATCATTTTCTAATTTCAATAATGATGCTCATTAAAAATACAATTTATTTATAGCTAAATATTATTTATAATTTGATGTTATTATCATTTAAAATTGTTATTCATTAATTTTAAACCACTTATTATTAATAATAAGTTAAAGAAAACTTTTAAAAACACTTAATATTATTATTAAAATGTGAAACATATACTAAATAATAAAGTGATAAGATAGACAAGTTGCATTTCAAAAGAAACTTGCATGGATAATATGACATATCAATGTAATTTGATTTTATTATTTATAATTATTGTTTATTAATTTTAAAACCACTTGTTATTATTAATAAGTGAAAGAAAGTTTTAAAAAACATTTATTATTATAGTTAGAATGTTAAACGTATACTAAAATATAAAGTGATAAGACAGACAATTGACATTTAAAAAAAAACTTACATAGATCATATGGATCATAAGACATATCCATGATTTTTAATTAAATATTGTTTTGAAGCAACATGAACATAAAAACATGTATACAATAGTTAATTAATAATTATATATATCACCTTCCATAACATATGATCAATAACATGAATCTAATCTAATTTTCATTAAAATTTCAACCACAACATACAATAATATTCTTAAAAGAATACTTAAATCGAGAAAATATAAAAAAGAATTAGTATATAACAAACTTACGAATTAAAAATTTCAACATAATAACATGACTCGAAAAATTGTTCAAAGCCCTCAAACCAACACAAAAAACTTTAAACTTGTTTTTTCTTTGTGAATTTTATATGTGATTTGTATTTGTATGTCTACTAAAAAAGATTGACATTTTTATAGTAGAGTATCCATTAATTGTTTATTAAATATATTATATAAGTTATAAAACCTTTGAATTGTTAATTATTATTAAGAGACTTTTGAGTGGTATTCATTAAAATAAAAGATTTCAAATGCATGAGGTGTTTGCAAATTTTTATGGGGGTTTCAAATACATGAGCTTTAAAGAAAATGCTAGCTTTATAAATATGTATGATATAGATATAGATATAAATATAGATAGATAGATAGATAGATAATGATGACATAGATGATTTTAGTTAAAACTTAACAAAAAAAAAAAAAAAAAAACCATAATCCATTGGGAAAAAGACCGTCAATTAGATTTTGGTGGGAAAACCATATGTTACGAATAAAAAGCACTGCCCCTTGGAACGACACTAGAGTGTTGCCCGAGACCTCCATATTTTAGTGTATAAACCATCTTATACAAGCATGATTGCATGAACACTCCAAACTTGTAATATAGTTAAAACTAAACTTGACTTGTCTTAAATTAATCCTGATCATGTTGAGTAGCGAAATCACTAACAATATCTGTTTTTAATAATCTAATTTTTTTAATCTAGAAAACACATAAATAGATATATTGTAACCACTTCAATCATTTCGTACCAGAATATATTCAAAAAAAAAATTAAAAAAAAGGAAAAACAAACTATACCTAAAACGAGTGACATTAAATTAAAATAATTCAAAGTACATCGATGTATATCACCTAAATAATTTATTTAAAAACATAACTTATATATCAATAATGTAGTTTTATTGCAACTTTTTATATATATTAAAAGTGTATTTGAAAAAGAAAAAGTTTTGTCCACAGATCAATCAAAACGTAACCGGACCAATCCGTTTGAGCGTTTACTTTTAAAACCCGTAGAGGGGACAAGTCGTAGCTTAAAAGACGAAAACACAATACCCAACAAAGTGGAGTAAGCGCACACAAAAGAAAATGTATAAAGTATCAAACGGTGTTCCCTAGAATAGGGGCTTGTTTGTCCTTTTCAAGTAAAAAAATCTATGACCACAAGTTTAGGGTTTGTTCTAGAATAATATCTTTCAAGTTTCACAGTGATACCCCTACCCTCCTTTAATGTCCCAAAATGGTGTAACCCACACGTGTCCGCCCATACCCCTTAATTATGGGATCACCCATTTATAGATGTTCCTGTCAAATTACTGTTTTTAATGACACCTGGCATGCCACCACATCACCATTATCGACTCCTTGCACATGCTCTCTCTTTTCTTTTTATTGTCCATTTATGTCTTTTGTTTCTTTCATCAATATACTTATTTAGGATTTTAAATAATTAATTTTCTGTAACTGAAAACTAATATGTTCTTAATCTACATCTTGATATTATATAAGACTTGAAACCTTAATATTAATATTAAGAAGAAAGGAAACACACCATACCGTTAGATCAAAAGAGCTTTTGGTAATATAGTTAAATTATATGAAAAAGTTAAAACACTTCAATTTTTTTATTAGTGTCACATCCTTAGGATGTAAGAGTAGAGTTTTTCATGTAAAAACGACATTGTGAGAAACCAGGATTAATATGCTCCATTCAGCCATTCTCCAAGCCTGATAGATATTAAGCGAATCCTTTCATCTGTAGGGTCAAAAGCACGATTTATCAGTTTTTAATTTGACGATTTTGTAAGAATGTTGTATTTTTTTTATTTCATAATTTCAATACTTAATAGACGATTAGGTGTTTACTATTTAATGACTCATTCATTGTTTCTATGTACGTTGCATTAAAAATTCAATATATAAACTTTAGGTGTACAGATTTAATTAATATTATTACTCATCTGACGTTAATAATAGTAAGATTAAATAAACTTTTATGATGAATTGAATAACAGAAGGTTGACGATGACTACATATACATTTGTTAAACATTTATATTACAGCACAAAATGATTTTTGCTAAACATGCAAATGAACGTATTGTTTATTCTTATGGTAGATCGTATTTTAAAGTAGAAATAATGAAATATGTAATTTAAAGCATGTATGATCTTGTGGAGTACTTAAATACCGTAGTGATCAGGAAAAGTATATGGCAAGTGGCAACCCATGTTACCTATATTAAAAAGTTTGCATCATCGTTACACGTAGCCTAATTGAAAACAAGAATTAAGAACAATAGACATCAATATATTATTTTATTTTTTTAGTCGGTATCTTGGTTAGTAACTTAACACATAAATTACTTTTCCTATACGCTATATGCATTAAGAGAATGGTTGTAATAATACTTCTTTGAACAGAAATAGGTTAAATCATATTATTATCTTAATTATAGTTAAAAGTTATAATAAAATGGTAATTCGTACAATCTAACAGGCCCATATCAATCCGACCCACGTCAATCCGTCTTACGGCTCGCATTATAGATAATCTTAGAACATTTAGCGATATTTAAATGTGTCAATGTTTGAACGAAAGCCATACTCACTACATTTCTAACTTAGGAACACCATGATTTTGAATTTTAAATGTCCTTGTAATTGAGTTTGAAAAAAAATGTTTATTATTTATTAGCAAATAAAAAAAATAGATCATGTTTTCTCGTCAATATTTAAAAACTTAAAATTAAATCTATTAAAATATTGTTGATTATAGCCGTTTTCTATGATTATGAAGTATTGCAAATTGATGTGAAAATTGTTTTCCTTAATGCAAAACTCATGGAGGATGTGTATATGGCACAACCACAAGGTTTTGTACATTCTAAATACCCGAATAGAGTGCGTAAGCTTGAGATAACCATCTATAGACTCAAACAATCATCTCGTAATCGGAATCTTTGATTTCATAAAAAGGTCAAAGAGTTTAGATTTGCTAGAATCAAAGATGAGTCTTGTGTATATGTAAAAACTAGTGGGAGTGTTGTAGCCTTCCTAGTATTGCAAGTTGATGACGTACTACTTGTAGAAAATGATATTTCAATGTTGTAAAGTGTGAAGACTTAGCTTGGAAATGTTTCACTACGAAGGACCTAGGAAATGCAACAATTATACTTGGTATAAGTATCTATATAGATAGATCAAAACGTCTAATATGACTTAACCAAAGTACATACTTTGATAAGATCTTGAAGAGGTTCAAGATGAAAGATTACATGAATGGGTTTTTAAATCTACCCATGCCACATGACATTACATTGAGTAAAGATCAATGTCCGAGTACTAGTGAAGAATTTGACATAATGAGTCAAGGTTCATATGCTTCTGCTATAGGATCGCTCATGTATGACATGATATGTACTCAACCTGATATCTCGTATGCTTTTAGCATGGTTACAGTTAGGATGAGTGTTCTTGATTGAAGAATGAGCAGTGACTTGGAAGATCTCCAAGCAAAAAATAATGACATACTTCGCGTGCAAGTGCGAGTATAACATCCTTATTTCCTCACGAGGTAGTTTATATGTGTTTATTCTAAGTATGAAATCAAGGAATTTTCCTTTTAAAGAAACTCCTTTAATTTTTGACTTTTAATCATCTTTGACGATTAAAATGAGTTTTATAAAATGTAGACGTTTTAAGATCATTTCAAGGAATGAACCAACTGGTGATCCTTTCTTGTGATATTTGGAAGTATTTTAACCCATGTTGATGTCTTAGATTCATTTGAATTATTTTGGAGTGTTATTCGAAGTTGGTTGGCTAAATGAGAAATAAAGCCCAAGATCCTATTTGTTCCATTTTTATGATTTTAATATCTTGTGTTGATTCTAGATCACTCATTTTGTCCCTTTTGGCATCCTGGATTCACCTTAGACCATTTCAGAGTATTTTGAGCTTAGAATGTTAAGTTTACCCATAGAAGGGTATTTTGGTTATTTAATGCCTTGTAATGATACTAGTCAATTGATTGGGAAATTTTGGAGCTGGAAGTGTCATAGTTCGAGCTTAGAAGATCGTTGTTGATTGGAAGCTTGGGAATTAAGATGATTACACTTACCTTGGAACACTTGTCCTCAAAATTAGTATTCTAAATGTGTTTTCCCTTTTGTGTAATGTTATACATATGTATATTATTTGAAAATATATGTTTCATATTCTCATTATGATAGTTTATTATTCAGGAATGTGCTTTTAAATTAAGGTCATGCTTTGAGAAATTGATTTATTTATAGGGGTTAAACTTATCTTTAGTAATATGGGAACAATTGCCTTTTTGGTTTTTCTTGTGAAATATTGGGAATACACATACCTTATTGTTGAATTTTGTGTCTTGGAAACTGTTTAACACATACTTGATTGCTAGTTTCCCTAGTGGGATTATTTGTGCATTCATGAAATATTATTTTCATAAATGATTTTAAGAGATATAAAGCTAAAAATCCTTATTTTGAGAAAATAGTTTTTTGGTATCCTACTTATTGCATACATCCATATCATGCTTGGATGCGGGTGACTTTTTTGGTTCTGGGTACCCAAGTGGACAGTTGTTGTTGCTTGTTGTTTGTTATGAGTAGATGTTAAGATAATCCTCATGTTCACGAGTAGAGGATCGCTACCCCTCGTGTGTCCTAGGTTAGATGTCCACTAGCGTTTGGTTTGTTGTGGGTGTAAAGGTGACTCGGAAATTTCGTATGTCGTGCGTTCTTCACACCTGATGTAACACCCTGTTTTGGGTCATTCCATAATTCGGAACCGTGACCCGTTAATCAAGTATCATAAGGGTTAAGGCCCTGGGAAAGAGAGTTTTAGGCCCATTTGGATGGTGGATAATGTAGGTTATAGGTACTGAGTGTTCGGTTTGCGTTTTAAAGCCCAAGGGTATAGCGGTAAAATGATAGTTCGGGGCTTTTATGAATTTTGGATCTAAGCTCGGGAACTTTTAAGGAAAAAGAGAGTTGATAGAATTGTATAGCTTCTCATTACCTTTCCGTGGATATAAAGAACGTTGAAAACGAACATAGAACAAAGAAGTTATGGCCTTTTGAAGATTGGTGGTTCTAGACCCTAGCTAAGTATATTGGGTGTACGTTATGAGTACACCGAGAGTACTGGCTCGACATCCACATCACAAAGGCTTCAATGTACAAGGGGAATATGTATAGTTACGTGAAGCGTATGACCAGCAGGAGAAAACCCTAAATTTTAGGGTTTGTGCCCTATTTAAACACCTTAAGTTACCTTTGGGGTTTCTTGTGCCCTAGTCCCTATTTGAGTGTTTGTGATCCTTGTTGTGATTTTAGAGGTGTTTTTGGATCCTTTGAAGGAATAGAGGCTTGGTGGTGAAGCTTTGGTGGACTTGGAGCTTGAAGATCAAGAATCCTCATCAACTTTGAAAATTATTTGAGATATAAAGATCCTAACTTGGTGATTCCTTATGATAAGATCTAGCTTAGGGCTTGTTTTATGCTTTTTTGTTCGTTTAAGCCATGCTTGAGTATATGCGCTACTCTACAAGATAAAAATGATAGATCTTGGCATTTTTTAGGTCCCTTGTTCATAAAAATGCAATCTTGATGAATTATTATGGCCCATGCACGAGTTAGAGTTACTCTTATTGTTCCTTTTAAGCTTTGGTCCCCATTAAGTCACAAAAGAACATAAAGTTGCAAACTTTACGTGTTAAGACACCATTTGGGATCAAATCTAAGATTTTGGCTAAATGGTTTAGTCGATTAAGTGCTTAATGGAAGGTGTTGATTGCCCGCGGAGTACGTTCGGTGCAACCAGCTTGTATGATGCACGTACTAGCCCCAAAGGGAGTACGCTGGGTATAAGTTTGAGTACATTGGGCGTACTTAATAGTTAGAATTTTTTGACTTTCGTGTTTTGGGCCATATATGGAATTTTAGGGTTTGGGCCTTGTTGGGCCAATAGTCTTTTAACCTTTGGGCTATTGTTTGACAATAGGCCTTCTTGGATTGGACCCATAATGGGCTTTGGGTGCCATTTAGGATTTTAGGCTATATTAGGCTTTAGAGGTAATGGGATGGGCTTTGGTTGTTGGGTCAAGTGAGGAAAGGGTAAAATGGTCTTTTACCTTGGGAATTGTACAATTAAATGAGATTCATGGTCTTGGTTCATGACCCAACTTATTAATTGAGTTTATTTGATTGGTTAGCACATGGATTTTCCGGATTAGCGGTCCGAGCATTTATCTGAGACATTCACCAGCCTGAGGTGAGTTTGCTCACTATATTGTAGGACACTAGGATATGTTATGTGCTTGTAGTCTTTGTGACTCCGAATGTATGTGTTATATGCATGTGTTCCTGTTTGCTATATATATATATATATATATATATATATATATATATATATATATATATATATATATATATATATATGTGTGTGTGTGTGTGTGTGTGGGGGGGGGGGTGGGTGGGGGGTGAAATAGACTCAGTATGGGTTGGGCCGATGCATGAGTTGCACTAGAATCAGGGGTGAAATAGACTCGGTGGAGCCTTTTGC
This sequence comes from Lactuca serriola, assembly GCF_051521515.1. NCBI lineage: Eukaryota > Viridiplantae > Streptophyta > Magnoliopsida > Asterales > Asteraceae > Lactuca > Lactuca serriola. The sequence continues at coordinate 133,416,057 of NC_136415.1, forward strand.
TGGTAGATATGTATGGTATGCGGTATTTTAGGGAACCCACTAAGCTTCGTACATATGGTTTTCAGTTTACGTTTCAGGTACTTCTAGATCAAAGGGGAAGAGCTCGGGAATCTCATGGCACACACCACATTGTTCCACATTTTATTTGATTTTGATGTATTTGGATGATTTTGACATATTTCTATTTCACTATGGTTTTATAATAAAGTTTTGGATGATAGTTTTATTAATACAAAAATCAAAAATTTTAGTATTAAATTTTGGGACGTTACAAGTTGGTATCAAATCCTTGGTTTGAGGGATTCAGGCATACTCTTGGGTGTGTTGAACTCAAACCGAGGATTTGGTAAATTTTTCACAAAAGGAAACATTTTGCACAAAGAGTTTTCTAATAAAAGAAATGGGTGTGGGGCATGCAATCGACCAAGCTCAAGTAAGTTTTCCCTAAATACCAATACATGTTTATGTTATGCTTTGATTTGTGAATATGTGAATGGCATGATAGATATAGCCAAGGATATGCTCAAGAATTGCATGATAGAATGCTAGGAGAGATACCTTTGTATGCCTATTGTATAAGCTTGTTAGAATTGCATGCTAGTGCTGGTCAGTCAGTGATAGGATGACATGTTTAGGTTATGCTTGTTCCGATTACTCGATGCTCGAATACAACTTTCTTTGTGCTTTTAGGAGTTCCCATTAACCTCAGTTGACTAGTAAGCGAATATGTTAAGTTACATATTATTGAGACTAAATAATTTGAGAAGGTTAGGTTTTAACTCTATTGTGCAGCTCTTGTCCGAGTCCAACTGTTGTAGTGTGAGACATTTCATTAGAAGAATTATCTGGTGTCAGTGATACATAATTGTATTCGTGAGCTAGTTAGAAGGTGTTAGAGGGGAGTTCCTTCTGCAGTTGATGGTGGGGAGTGGTGTGGTGGTTGCCCTAGGAAAACCTAGGAAGAGATTTTGTGTTGGGAGCAATGTCTTGTTGAGGATTGTATGCATAAATTAGGGAGTAACATGAAGGATTCAGGATAATTCTTGAGGAAAGTATGGATAGGTATGGAAGGTAGTATTGGGCCCATACTACTGAAAGCACAGGATCCATACTCGACTTGAGGAGAGGCACAAGAAATCTAAGAATCCGGTAGAGGGGTGATGTGCACAACTTTTAAGAAGTGACTATAGTGTGATGGATTGATGATAACATTTTTGTATATGGGATGAAAATTTGGTCTTAATGTATAGGATGCCAATGTATAGACGGGGAATAGAGTATTCTGTGATAGGTACAGACGACACCACATTTCGTGACTGGATCACCACGAAGGTTTCACAAATTTTACTAGAGGAGTTGCCCGGTATCATTGGTCGGATCACTGACATGATGATTGTTAAATTGGAGGAGCGAACCACAATCTTGAACGATACAAGAGAAATTATTGAGGCTACTAGAGAAGGAAATCTTGATGTGGAGGCACGACCACGAAAGAGAAGGCATGCACACAATTCAGAACAATTGGAGGAAGGCGGAGGGTTCGATGCAGCTGACGAGGGTACTAGAAATCAGAAGAACTATGAGATATGTGGCAAGTGTGGGGGAACTCACGGGTTTGCTTATCACAAGTTCAGGTGTTTCAAGCATGGAGAAAGAGGGCATATGCACTGAGATTCCAAGACAGATCATATATGTTTTCATTGCTGCCAGTCGGGTCATTTCAGGTCCAGCTATCCTGCATGGGTAGTAGAGGGGGTGCAGGCCCCAAAACCCATCGTCCCACAAGAGGTCAAGATTGAAGCACAAGAGATCATTGGTATGTATGTTGGGTCTCATCTTTGTAATGATATTTATGTCTAGAATCAATATGTTCCTATCCAGTGTTATATCGATGGACCATAAATCTTTTGTATGATAGAACTGGTAGAACCATATTGGAATTTCTATGATTTTTTCAGGATGGGGTTCAGTCTTGGGTGCTTTATATTTCATAGGATATGGATCACTCTTGCTATGTTTGAAGTTGTGACATTGGGAAGCTTCCAATAACCCCTTATAAGGTTCAGGGATCCTCTATGATTGAATAGGTCATCATTTAAAGAATTTTCATATGCCATTTTGAATACTATGGGATGTGTTTAGAAGAGGCGTGATTATTTCGCATGGGAGACTAGTTATCGATCAGATCTTTAGTGTTATAAGCGAGAGGAAAGCCACAAGGTAGGAATGTCAGGTCTAAATGCAGGAGGTGTAGGGGTTTTCATGGTTTCGAGGTCATTAAGAATTGGTTTGGTCATGGGTGTAAAACCATTAGTTTTCAAGTTCACATCTTAAGAGCGAGGTCAGTTGCAGGTTACATGGGAAGGGCTCTAAGCTCAAGTAAGTGGTTGAATGGATTGGGTGCTTGTTCGATATTGAGATACTTTTCCTCATCAGTCGATCAGTCGCCAAGGACTTGTAGTAGATTCAGTGAGAAGCACCTTAGGATTTTAAAATTCATTATGGTATCGGGAATGATTATCCAGTATAGGAATGTAAAATTTCTAGGCTTGGCCAGTCAAGGAAAGCTACCCGTTGTAAAGCTCAGGCTGCCGAATACTACCCTTAGTATGGATTATTTTAGTCATTGGGATTGGCAACAGAAATCAAATGGTATCGTTTGGCGAACTTTGAGTACATTGATCCTTCGGCAAGTGAGATGTTGAATTGATGACCTGTCCGTTCCGGTTAAGGGTTATAGTTCTATGCCCCAAAAATTTCTAACTTCCATTCTTCATTTCTTATCAATAATAGACTCGTTTTGCTATCTTGTAGTACAATTTAGGGTCTATTGGAGCGTTCTAAACGTGTTATAATCAAGGTTGGAGTGTGGAAATAGGTTAACTCAAAGTGTAGGATTCAAAAAGAGGCCAAACACTCCAACACATGGAGTGTGCAGCCACACACATGTGTTTGCGGCCTCACACCCTTCCCAACCGCACACTCCACCTATATATACCACACTTAGTCATTTTTGAACATTTCCTTCACTTCTTCAAGCATAGAACACGAAATCCTCTCAAGTATCATCCATTCTCCTTGAAGATCTTCATAAAAGGTACCAAGAACACCAAGAAAACCATGTTTCTGGCAGCACACACGCTTCTGGCAGCACACCTGGCCGCACACATGGCCGCACACATGTGCTGGCAGCACACTAGGCCGCACACCTGGCCGCACACACACATATAGTGTGTATTTTGGCCATACACCCTCTTGTATTGCCTTATAAACCCTCATACAATCATATATGATTGTAACACTTCATTATAAGTGTTTACTAGTCCCTACGGTGGTCCCAAAATCATTATTCGTTCATAACACTAATTATATTCATATATGTGTCAATATATGCTAAATAGGATTCGCGTGTGTACTCAAGTCACCACTTGATACTTAGCAACTGATCCAAAATTTTCATCAGAACCACTCACTACAGGTGAGTTCATACCCCTTAATTAATGTTTTAAACTGCTTTTAAATGTTTTATGGGGGGGGGGGGGGATACAAGTAGAATCATGCTAGTTATTATATCAATCACATGTGATTAATAAGTAGAATTATGCTAGTTATTACATCAATCACATGTGATTAATACGCAGCATTCAAATGATTTACTACACATTAACCGTTTTACCAAACAGGTTCCTCAAATGATTTTCTTAAATGTTTTATATGTTTAAAAATCCTTATTAAACTATTCATTACACACTGTATGACCCTTTTCAAACTATTTTACTCCGATCCGTTTTACTCCAAATTATTACCAAATCGTTTTACTTCAAACTGGTTTCACTTCAAACTGTTTTATCGATTGACATCAAGTCGATCTTCTCTTAAGATAATAATTATGTTCAAAGGTTTTACAAAACTTATTTATGCTTTTATATTATAAATTGCATGCCTCTATATGTATAGTTATATAAGAAATGTTTAAAAGACTTAGGAAGGCTATCCACCCTATTTCCTTTTCGCGCTTGAGATGTGGTCTGGTGGGATATCGGGTACTCGTCCAAAGGTCGTTTAAATATTAGTTATATAACATATGTACATATATAGTCATAAAGGCCCTTCCAGTTCATCCCATGCCTTTGGGTAGCAAGGGTATACATCCATGTCCATACGTACCAGTTATATTACTAGTAAATTACCATTGGAGTGGTTTAGGAAGATACTAGAACTATTACTAGAACAAGATATCATACAATGAGTCAATACTTTCTAGAACATTACAGTACATTACTATACTTGCTAGATAGAGAGAGAACACACATTACAACTAGCACACGTAGAACATTACAATACACTACTATACAATTACATGATCACACTTACATAAGTACAAATTACATGATCACACTTACATAAGTACAATTACATGATCACACTTACATGAGTACAATTACATGATCACACTTACATGAGTACACTTACATATACATAGAACAAATGTCACTAGGTGCTATAGCATGGACCCAGTTCAGGATCTAACTATACTGATGAATCACAATGCAATTGTGATAGTTATATCGAGTATACATGATCATAGTAATGTGGATGCTCACGGCTTGCAGATATGCAGGGGTCGTGGGTAGGTCCCAAAATCCCTTTGATAGGGGAGCGTACAGCCTGGGATCTAGACATCACATTATACCTTATCCCTCAAATAAGGCAGCTGAGTACCGATGTAGTTATTTATTACAAATGCTACAGTACTTACAAGATTACCTTAGACTTAAGGTAATTGGTACGGTTGTAGTTCAACACTACCCCATAGTACTATTTCGTTTTCCCATTTACATTCACTTCGTGCACATTCACACGACGCACGGTAATGTAGAAACTATATTTTTGGTTAATGATAGTCATACCTGGGAAAATACATACTCTTACAAGAGACACACACACAGACACTAGATGCCTTGGTAGAAGGCTACATCCAGAGCAGTTAGGTCTTGGTAGAAGACTACATTAAGAACAGTTAAGTCTTGGTAGAAGACTCCTTTTGTTACTAATAGGAATCATAGGGATTTCTAGGACTTTTCAAACGTTTACAGTTGTTTTACAAACATTTTCATACATACAGTTCATTTACATTTTCAATACTTACAATTCGTATACATACAAATATTTACATTTCAAATACCTACAAGTATTTACATACAAATTAAGACACTAAAATACTTATGATCTCACCAGCCTTAAAGCTGATACTCGCTTTCAAAATTACTTGTATCCTCAGGTCATCATAGACAGGTACTGATGCAAGGATTAGGGAAGATGGAGCTCGTTGAAGACTCATCTTTCATTTTGATTTATGCTTTAGTGTTTATCAAAATTTGACAGAACACACTTGTATAATAATTATATTATTAATGCAATGGATGATGTTGTTGCTTGTTTACTACTTTACATTGTTGTGATACTGTACATGACGTCCTCCGCCCCAGAACGTTTCCGTCGTTCTTGGTTTTGGGGTGTGACATCAAGTTTGCATCCTTTTGGTCCTTTTTTGGGTTGATGAGAGAGTGAAGTCATTTAAGGTCTTGTTATTCCTGATATGGGTTTGTTTTGGTCCCATTGAGCATAAAGGTGCAAGCTTTATGAGATTTATGGTGTCATACATGCATTAAGTCAATTATTAAGTCCCTTTTTAAGCTTGAGAGCTTCTTTTAGGCATGCATAAACGTAAAGTTGGCAACTTTACGTGGTTTTCTAGCTGAAGGAAGTCAGATCTATGTTTTGGGGTTGTGTCTTCAAGGATCAAGTGCTTATTGGTTAAACCCTTGGTTAATCAAGCTTTGTGGGTTGGGTTTTTGGACCTTTTGGTAGTCCTATTGTTAAAGATGGAAACTTTACCCTTATAAGTCTCATTTTAGTCTAGTTCTAAGCTTTGGAGCTCTTGGAATCGAAGATGGTAGCTTATGGTATTAAGCTGTGGAATCTCGGGCAAACACAATGTGTTTGAAAGCCAACACGGCGTGTTGGCTGGGGATTTCCCGATTATCTGGACGAGGGAGGAACACGGCATGTCCAAGGGGCAACACGGCATGTTTGGTTAACATGGGTTGTTGACTTTGAATTTAACCAGAAGTTTGACCAGGGTTGACCATGGGTTAATTTGGGCCTTGGGTGTTTATTTGGAATTGGACCTTGGATTTGGGGCCAAGTTATGAAAACGATAAAAAGGTATTTTAGCCTGGTTTGGACACTTAGTATGGGCCGGATCCGGATATTAATGGATGTTTAACTTGTTTTTAGCATGGGAATTCTAGCGGATCAGAAGCCAGAGATTCTTTTTGTGAAATTTGGCAGTGCAAGGTGAGTTTTCTCACTATTTTTAGCACGTCGAAGGCACCAATGCAAGCCCATGGTTTTGTGTTAGGATGCTAGGTGTTTGTTCGACTCTTACACATGGTATATGATGTTGTGCTTACCGGGCAAGGCCTGATGGTAGGCGGGGCCTGATGAGGATATCATATGTTAGTTGTTAGTATGTGTCTTTATGAATATCGGGTGAGGCCCGATGTCGGGCGGGGCTCGATGACCGTATGGTATGCTATAGTCTTTGTGATTATTGCATGTGCTAGCATGATTTTATGTTTATATGGTTATGTGTGTACCGGGCAGGGCTCGATGCGGGGCGAGGCCCGATGACTGGAACATATGCTAATGTTTATGATCATTTTATGTGTTAGCATGATTATGTGATATATTGTATGTGTTTAGTGGGCGACGCCTGAGAGGGACTTGAGACTGGGCGAGGCCCGATGGAGGGTGGGGGCCTAGTATGTGATTTATGTATGTGTGGTATGAGGTATCTTGGGGAACCCACTAAGCCTTGTGCTTACGGTTTTTAGTTTACCTTTCACATACTTCAATTTTCAAATGGAAGAGCTTGGGATGGTTAAAGGGCACATACCACATGTTTCCACATTCTGTGATTTACTCTGATTTGGTGATGTTTTACTAAATCTTGATAACCATAGTTTTATGGAAATGATATGTATTAACGATTTATTTATTTAAAAACGAAATTTTATGTCATTATTTTTAGGACACTACAAGTTGGTATCACAGCCTTGGTTTGAGGGATTCAGACACACTCTCGGGTCTGTGTGAACTCAAACTGAGGATTTGGGGAAAGTTTTTAGAAATTTAAAGAAAAATTATTTAAGACGGAATGACAAGTTTTCTAACACATGAAACGGTGTGGTGCTTGCAATCGACCGAGATCAAGTAAGTCTTCCCAAAATACTCATACATGTTATATGTTATGCTTTGATTTATGAATCTGTGAATCACGTGCTAGTTAGGGCTAAGGACCTGCTCATTTTTTCATACTAGAATGCTAAGAGAGATGCCTTTGTATGCCTATTCTATGAGCTTGTAAACTTGCATACTAGTTCTGATTAGCCAGAGATAGTTTGGCCTATATTGTGATGTCTGGTAGCTTAGGAAGCATGGGATGCTGGTTTGCGTATGATTTGGTCGTGTAGGCAATTAATAACGGTACTGGGAGCTCCTAGTAGGAGTTTTAGTGTATGGGATTAGAGTTCTACTACTTGAATGCTACTTGCTTTGTGCTTTGTGGAAATCTTAGGTGATGGGAGTTAATTTCTAAGTGAATATGTCAAGTCATGTGTGACAAGGGTTTAATAATCTCAGAGTGATGGATTTGATCCTATTGTGCAACTCTTATCTGAGTCCAACCGTTGTAGGGATGAGTCTGTTACTCGAAGGATTATATAAGCTTTGTTGCCTATGATTGTATTTGTGAGGTGGGTGGCTGGCATTATGAGGAGTTCTTCAACAACTGATGGAAGGGTGAGGTTAGGAACCTAGGAAAGCCTAGGGATTGCTTCGGTGGGTCTTGTTGCACTGCGTAGCGAGTGGTTGATGTATGGAATTTAGAAGGCGACTTAGAGGATTCTTGAGGAAAGTATCGATAGTTGTGGAAGGTAGTATTGGGCCCGTACTACTAAAAGCACTTGATCCATACTCGAATCGGGGAAAGTCTTGGAGAATCTAGGGAGCTTGTGAGATGAGGATTCTTGGGTATGATCTGATCGTTCACATGTGGTTTTCGGTATGGTGTTGAGCACTTAGGAAGGGGGTTCAGGTTCTGGTTCCGGATAAGGTGCAGGTACTGATCCGATCAGTACGTGGAGGCGGGATTTCATCTCATTGGAGATTACTCGCGAAATTTTGGATTGGACCTTGATGATCTTCGGTTCAGTCAAGGAAGGAAGGAAGGAATTTTGGAACTCTTGGATGGTCATCTCGGGGCCTTTCAGACCGAGATTGTATTAGGGCAGTTGGGGGGAGGGGGGCTCGTCTAGATCCTAAAGCTTGTGGATCTCTAGAATCCTTCAGGAAGAATGATCATATTGATTGCTCTTGTCATTTAGGATTGGAGGTGAGTTTTGCACAATGTCCTCAGGACGGTCGGGGTAACTCAGGAGGAGGACGTCAGGATTCCTTCAGATGCTTTTGTGGGTATGCCATCTTCTGTTTTCTTCGGGGATGATATCGGGAATTTACATTGTGTTTGATCTTGCTCAGATTGAGTAAGTTATATCTCGGGTTGGTCCTCTACTATGTTCTGGGTTATCAAGGATTGTTATATACCATTCTACATGCCGAGACTCTTCAATGAATCTTTAGAGGGTCGTATACTATGGAGTGGGTTTCAACGTGTTTAGTTGTTGATCTGGGTCTTTGTCAGGATCAATTCAGGGGTATTGCTTGGAGGATCTTTGGTCAGGGTTAGCGGATTAGTTCTCCACTGAAGTCATGGTTCAGTGGTTTTATCATATATTCTGGTATGATCAGCAGTTGTCTATGGAAGAACCTTTGGGTTCAATCACTACCATTGTTAGGATAGGAGAGGTGTTAGGAAGATGGTGATGTCAATTGCATGAGTTGTTGGCCATTGGAAATTTCATGGGAGGTGATTTGGATTATTAGACTGGTTAAGGTCTCAAGAATATTCTTCTAGTTTTCTGGAGTTCATCAATCGTTGAGATTGGCTAGTAATAGAATGCTAGTTGTGGTAAGCGTCGACCATAGGCAGTTCATGCTATATGAGGTTGGATGGGTTGGGAATCCATCTGACTTATGGCATGAAAGAGCTTCATCGAATCCAATTGGCAGAGAATCGATTAGAATTTCTATGAGTTGGATGGAGTGTGGAACTAGGGCAAGTTTCGCATCCTGGTTAGGAAGAGAAATGACTCGAGTGGTTGTTTACATTGAGGTGGTGTAAGTGATAGTTTGGGAGACTTCCAAAAACTGGTTGGCATTTTCTTGTTAGGCATAGCAGGTTTGTGGATGGATCTACGTCGAGGGTTGTGATGGTTTGGGTGTGGTAAGGCCATGGGTGGTAACCATGGTTGGTTTGAAGTGCTGTAAGACTGCGATAGGATTATAACATTCACCAGTTCGAGGTAGACTATCTTTGGAGGTGGTCACGAGTGTAAAAAGGGAATTGGTTCGTGCCTTAGGCATGCCGGTCGGGATGGTTGAGGAGTATTTATCTGTTTTAGGTTGAGGACCATTGAGGTCCGAGGCGGAGTCGGGCATGTATAACACTAGGCAGGTGGGACCCGTGGGCGAGGCAGCTTTGTGGTATAGTTACGTGGGACATGTGGGCAAGGCCCTTATGATTATGGAAATACAGGTGGGACCTGGTAGAGACCGTTGGGTCAAGGTATTGGATCTTGGGTTTCAGGTTTGAGCATGTAGTCAGTAAGTGGTGCAGAGGGATGTTAGGGTTGGTAGCATTGTCATTCGGACTCTTAGGAACCTGGTGGCTGGACCAGGTGCGACACTAGTAGTCTCAGAGATGGGTTGGGAATCTCTATACCCCAGATTAGTGAGGGATTGTTGTGAATCAGAAAGTTTCGGGTGAAATGCAAATGTAAATCCTTTGATCTCGGGTTATAAGTTGGGTACTAAGATGGTTCTGGTGGGTTTTAGCCATAAGAACATCCTATGTGCTCATGCAAACCCTAATGCTTGGATCTAGGTTTCTCTATTGTACATGCAATTCATCCAAGACTATAAACCCTAGATCTAGTATATGATAATCAATATAACATCTGAATTAGGGTTTAGATTATACCTTGATTGTTATGTAGCAATAACAATCTCAAATCCTTCTTGTAATGACTTTAGAAAGCTTAGAGTCACAAATATCACTCCTCTAATGGTTCACAAACACCAAGAGCAAGAGGATGAAGAGGAGAAGAGAAGGAGGCTGCCCAAAACGTGTGAAAACCCTAAGGAACATTTCCACTACGTTTTTGAGCCATAAGGGTCCTTTAAATAGAGAGGCTATTAGGGTTATCTAACAAGGAAACCCTAATTTGGATGCTTAAGCCCTAAGCAACCCATGAACTCCTTCCTTAAAGGCCTAGGACGATTTCTAATGGGTTTCCCCCATAGAATTCGTCCACTCATTTAATATGGAGTCCATTAGCTCAATATTAAACTATCATACAATTGACAGTTCTAGTCCCTTAAGTTTAATTAATGTCTTTTAGTCACAAACTTAATTCTTATTAATTCTTGACTAATATTAATTAAACAATATGATTTCTCCTTTAATATATTATTCTCATAATATATTAATAATTCATATTTAATCCTTTCTCTCCATGATTCATCCTATCAAGTTGCTTTGGTGAAGGCAACTCAAAAGGACCATGCACCATCGGGTCAAGTACATACCAAAATAGTTATGGACTTAGACACTAATCCAACAGTCTCCCACTTGGATAAGTCTAATAACTATTATGCGTATGACTTCAGATCCTGATCTGCAATTGTAGCTTTCTAAAGCCGCTGTCAACTCTGATCTTATCATATACGCGTGTCCTTTAGATAAGGGATCATATATTCCTCCATTCTAGATATCGTATAGATATGAGACATGAACTTAATCATTCTCTCTATACTATTTCCCGATTTCCGATTTATGACGACTGACAACAGACTACAATTGAACACATCAATTTAGTCCCGGCTTGGCCAAGCGCTTAGGTGCGATCACTAAATCATCGAGGGGCCCAAAGATATCGCTTTTATCCTACTTTGGATAAAAGGAACGGATAAACTTTGACTCAATGCTCGCTTCCACTCACTTACCGAATCACACACAACAATATGTTTTATAACACCAAGTTACTGGTGCGTTTTCATATTATCAATGTGTAACCGATCCGCAAGATACAACTCACACATCTCGGTTTCAAGAATATAAGATGTTATCGTCTTACCAATCACTCGTGATATAATTCATGAAGTGATCCAAGTGAGCGTGGGTTTAATCCAATGCTCAAATCATATTAATAAGCACTCATGAACGTTGCAACAAACATTTGCTTATGTCTAATACTCTTTAGACAATCTACACACCAATTCACGACAGTCTTCATTCATATCTACTTCCAACATATGAACGACTGTGGCCCGTTCGAATAATTTGACTGTTCTTAACCAATTAAATTATTCAGGAAGTCAAAACATGCAAAGTGAAACACAAGAATAATACTAATCCCATATGGCCTCAAACCTTTGAGTATAAATAAAACACCTTTTGTTTATCACCATATTGATTACTCATTATTTGTTGTTTCGGGTAATCAACTTCTTACTTGAATTATTACTACACTTGTCCCATGCTCCTAGCATGCACACAATGTTTACCTATGGTTCTTACCTTGTGAAATAGATCAAATGAACACATTTCCAATCATACTCATTTCACAACTCCTAATCCTTTTCACAAGTGAAAGAATGTCAAATTCTTGCTACTTATAGAATATGTTAGATTCTAACATTTAATGCAATGATCCCTTTTGTAATGTCATAGCACAAAAGTCACAATGACTATTGCCAATGAATTACAAAGTCCTATATTGGAGATTGTTACAAGACAATTCCATAGATATGATGTCTCTCACTCAAAGTACATTCCTTCGAACATCCTTTTGCATAAAATTTCTAATCTAGACAAAGACTTTCAATATCCAACTCCCAATATGGAAACATTTCCATATTTTCCATATGACAACTCATTCTTAATAGAATCTTATCTATTCATAACAATGTCGATATGGTCCATCCAATATCATACCTCCAACTTCTCACAAGCAACCAATCATCATCGAGCTTTGGATCGTCCTTTGATAGTTGTTTAATTATCTTAGTCAAAACCGATTCTTGTCCCTTTCCCTCTAAATGCGCTAGACATTTGGAAAATTTTAGAATGGTCAAATATTATAGCATTTGCAATCGATCCTATACCCGAAGCGTATGGGACACGATGCATAATGTCTTACATGAAGACTTAATACTTTATCAATCTTCTGCCATAATATTTTATGTGCTACGTTCTAATAATTCGAATTATGAAGAGGAATGCCATAATCATAATCGAAATTTAAGAACACGCTATGTATCCTTGACTAAATTTATTAACATTCCACAAGCTAAGCCTTTAGATTTGAAATGAAGCATAATATTCTCTCCCTTAATTATAGAAAAACAACTATTCAACCCTTACAACTTTGCAAAGTATGACTCTTGTTTTCTATAATTAATATTGCTAACTTGAAATACTTGCCTTAATAATCATATAATCATAACATTTATGCTCCCACTATCATGATGATTATTATAAACATAACATTTATGCTCCCACTAGCTTCGACATGTATTCAGAAACAGCTTAACTTTCAGAAAAACAATACCTATTGAATTTCTTAAGTTCATATTTCTAATACTTAATGCTTTGATAATCCTTTATCTAAGCTTATACACCTTTGCCTTAGATAGCTCATATGTGTGTCTAAAACAATTCAGACTAATTGCCAAATCTCACAATTCGAATCATGGAAAGGGATACCATAACCATAATCGAATTCGAGAATCCAGTTTTCACAATCACTTTCTTCTCAAAATCTTTCTTAGTGAAAGCATTTCCTCACATTCATTTTCATGAAGAAGGAAATCTTATGACACTTAGATTTAACGGTGTATGTGTTCCTATCCATGTGAATTTGTTAAAACCAAAGTTTATGACAAATTCAAACTCATGTGGACCGAATCTTCTCAATCTTGATTTCTTGCCTTATGGTAACACGGCTGCCCACCATGTCTTCCAAGTAGTTAAGCAGTTCACCCTTTCCTATCAATGTACTTTTCATTGATCAAGGTCCTTGCCTTTTATGCATTCAAATGAGAACTCATAGGACTCACATGCATAATTAACTCAATTGGAACGGCACAGAAACAATATAGTGTCAACACGACAGGTTGTAAACCTCAAGTTGTGCGCTAGTGATGATAAGGTTTATTCTTGATTAGTTATTAAACTTTTCAAGACCATTAAGACTCCCACTGACTCCTTGACATATAAGATTCTCTTGTCAATAAACATTTCTCGACAAACAAATATTCAAGAGTTAGTGTAGCTTTTATCAAGACAAAAACACTTCACAAAATTGGTCCTAGTTGGTCTTTGTCTTATCCAAGACATCACAACTTTCCAATTTCAAATGTGCGAGAATAAAACTTTTTCAATTCCACATTTGATGAATGTTATAAACCTTCTTAAGACTTATCACTCAATGTCACAATCTTAACTCTAAGACTTGTTTTGGAATGAAGTATGATTGACTTCTTGATTTAACCATTTCTTTAATTCTTAATTCCTCTTCTCAGACATACAATTGTATTAAGATTTACTTAGAGAATCAATTGAGATATGGTTCTTAGTCATTAAGACATATCATAAAGCATAAAAGGTACTCTCCCTTCTTCTTAGAATAGAGAAACTTTTATCTTCCTTCCAACTTGATTCTTCTTATTCGTTATGCTATTGATTTAAACTCTTTCAATCAATTCAGAATTACACTTAATCTTATAAGTATAATCATATTTACTAAACCTTAAGTAAATCATGACGAATATCTTTGTTACTCTTGTGGTGGACTTGATCAACACACAACTTTGTGTACTCGATCTCCTAGTCCTTCACTTGACACTTTGTCAATGAATTAGTCTAATTTCCAAATATGAAATTTCTCATTCATCGTGCAACCAAGTTGCATGATTCCAAGTTTCTGTCTAATTGAAACTTGGGCAATAAGAAATTCTCCCTATTTGGTAAATTCTTGACATTTCCATAAATAACATAATTAAGAATCACATCCATTCGTTGTAGAAATATGCAAACATCAATTTTTCATAACGATTTCATTTCAAGGAAATAAATAAATAAATAAATGAGTCAAATCAAAATTTATTTTATTCATAAAAGCAGTGGAAAAACATTTGTCCTTACAATGCAAAATCAACTGAAAACTATGTAGTCAAAAGAAAAATTCCTAACAACTCTATCATAACTTTCTAAGCTCAAAATCTAATCTTCAAGTCCATGCGATCGAGATCCATTTCTTTGTGATTAGATTCATCTTGCTCTTCCATCAAGCTTCCTTTCTTTTCACTGATCCTGCAAAACATTTAAATGTAATCTCATCACATCATGTATTAAGAATCAACGAATAGGAACTTAATGAAGTTAGATAGTAGATTTTACCTAAAGCACAACCATACTCTTTGACTCTCCCATCCTCTGGACTCTTCAGGCTCTTAGGGCAGACTTGTATCCAACGCCCTTTCACTTGGCAGCAAACACAGGTCGGTTCTCCTAGAACGTCCTCTGAAGCATGGTTGGTTGACTTTCCCAACAAATATGCTCCTTTGCTTTGCCAAATCATTTCTGATTCAGCAGCAATGAGCATGTAAGTTAGGTCAATGAGGTTTTCGTCATGATCCATCATATAATACTTTCTTTTGAACTCATTATATGATTCAAGGAGTGACTGCAGAACCCAGTTCACAGCCAACTTATCAGGGAATGACGCACCCAACATTATCAACCTATCGATGTGTGATTTCATTCCTAGAACGTGGGCACACACGGGTTTACCATCTTCATGTTTCATTTCCAATAGGGATTTAGTGACATTGAACCTTTCAATTCTTCGATCTTGTGGGTTAAGGAGAACAATTGGAGGAGGTGGAGGAAGTGAAGCATGATTTCTTGTTCCTCGATTGAATCGTGGAATATCATCTTCACGTGGAATGCTTGTTCCACGGGATTTGGGAAGACCATAGTTGTCGTACTTTGACATCTACAAAACGGGAGAAAATAAATTCAAGTTAGTTGATTGATTGAGTCCTTAATAAATCACCCAAATGAGATATTAAGGCTAGGACCCAACACAATACGCTACAACCTAGAAAAGGGATGTCGTAATCTAGTTGCAGAATATTTGAAGGTAAGTGAATGACGATTCACTAATTTCCACCATTGAAAACGAAAAATAAATTTAAGTTTTTAAATCTATGAAAAAACTCCTAGATACTTTGAGATTCATTGAACTTTTCAATGGCATGTTTAAATCTCGATATGCCCCCTCTAGTTTGTGACTGGGATGCCGAGGATCACAAAGCGGGTGTGAATAACCATGCAAACTTACATGGTGCCCCCACATGTTACAGTCACCTATTCGATGTGCCGGTAAACCACACACGCTCCACCAAACTATGACAAACATTGAGTCACCCTTTGCTATCTTTGCTTAGAACCATTTAGTGTGCCGGTAAACCACACACGCTCCAGTAACGTCTTCGCAAGGGCACAAAGTGTAATTTCATGGAATTGCATCAATTCACTTTTGCCTAAAGTAACTAATATTGGGAATTTGTAAAATATTTAGTTACTTTTGTACTTCATTATACTTATAATGGAAGGCTATGTCCTATCCTAACCGTTTGGCTAACGACCCTCCACTAGTCAAGAGTGCGGTGGGTAAGAGTGGATACCCATTCAATCGCCATTTTATAGGCAATTTCCTTAAACACCCCTTATAGACCAGCTTCGTGAATGAGGCCTACTGACGGTAAGACTGACTTTTACCCATACATATATATAATGTTAGACTTTTAATGTTATATATAGTATAGGGTGTATTTTATAGTTTTTAAAATACTAGGTGGTCAAATTTAACAATTATACTTTTAATTCAATTAAATTGTAAACCAAAACTTTTATGGATTTATTAAATCTCTTTTAATTATACACCTTAATTAATTAATAAAACCATAAGGGTGTGATATGAACTTTTGAAAACAATACTAGGGTTTTAAAATTTAACATTCCTAAATTAAACCTTTAATCAACTTTTAAATTCCAAAACTTGAGGGCAAGTTTTGAAACATTTCAAAACATTAGGGTTTCAACTATTTAAATTTCAAAACAAAACTTTTGAGTTCAAATTTAAACTATAAAACCTAAAGGGGAAAATTGAAACTTTTCATAACACAAGGATCAAATAACAAATAATATAAATCAAACAATTAATTTTATCATTATCTATATTTGACCTAATTTCAATTTCTTGCAAAATAAGTAACCCAATTAATACAAATAATCAAACTTTAATCATATAAGGAAGTTATTATCTAATCAATTGGTAATTATCTTTTGTTTAATCAAGGATATACTCAAAAATATGTATAAAATCAGATTTTAATGACCTAAAACAGATAAGGCAAGTATCCATGAGTAAAACAACAAGAAATTCTGAAATCCCCTCTTTCTGACGCTCGAACTCGCCGAGTACCCCTATGGACTCGCCGAGTAGGGGCCTACTCGCCGAGTTCATCAGGCAGATGGGCTAAAAATCGATTTTGCAACTTGAACAAACATACAAGGCATCAATATAATAGAAACCAATCAAGGCTCTCATACCACTGATGGGTTTTAGCCATAAGAACATCCTATGTGCTCATGCAAACCCTAATGCTTGGATCTAGGTTTCTCTATTGTACATGCAATTAATCCAAGACTATAAATCCTAGATCTAGTATATGATAATCAATATAACATCTGAATTAGGGTTTAGATCATACCTTGATTGTTATGTAGCAATAACAATCTCAAATCCTTCTTGTAATGACTTTAGAAAGCTTAGAGTCACAAATGTCACTCCTCTAATGGTTCACAAACACCAAAAGCAAGAGGATGAAGAGGAGAAGAGAAGGAGGCTGCCCAAAACGTGTGAAAACCCTAAGGAACATGTCCACTACGTTTTTGAGCCATAAGGGTCCTTTAAATAGAGAGGCTATTAGGGTTATCTAACAAGGAAACCCTAATTTGGATGCTTAAGCCCTAAGCAACCCATGGACTCCTTCCTTAAAGGCCTAGGACGATTTCTAATGGGTTTCCCCATAGAATTCGTCCACTCCTTTAATATGGAGTCCATTAGCTCAATATTAAACTATCATACAATTGACAGTTCTAGTCCCTTAAGTTTAATTAATGTCTTTTAGTCACAAACTTAATTCTTATTAATTCTTGACTAATATTAATTAAACAATATGATTTCTCCTTTAATATATTATTCTCATAATATATTAATAAATCATATTTAATCCTTTCTCTCTATAATTCATCCTATCAAGTTTCTTTGGTGAAGGCAACCGAAAAGGACCATGCACCATCGGGTCAAGTAGATACCAAAATAGTTATGGACTTAGACACTAATCCAACATTCTTGGTAGGAATTTACATTGGGAATTGTGGATGTTTATGTGCAAGGCCTTCTCTTCTATAGGATATGAGTCAAGGAATATGAATGGAAGGGTTCAGGGTTAAGAGATGGTTTCAATTTTGTTGGCAGATCTGGATCTTGTGCTGGGTTGGTTCTATCTGTGTGGGGGTTGGGCAAGCATGGAATTTTGGATTTTCCGATGGATTTAATTATATGATTGGTCATGGATTTCTTCAAATGGACTAGACCAGGGTGGATCAGTTCGTAAGGCTGTGGGAAGACCACAACATGCATGGAACCAGGAAGTGGTAGGTCGTTGGGGGCCGGGTGTGATATAAGACTACAGTTGGTCTTGTAGCATTCACTTTTAGCATTGGTTTTGGTGGCGTTAGGTTTGTCGGTCTTTTATGATCGGTTGGAACCATATGTGGCAAGATAGCTTGGGTAATTACTGCCAAATGAGGCTTTCATTCTGGGGCGACTCTATGTGTCTTTTGACTTGGCAACTGGGTGGGAATCCGGTGTTTCGGTTAGTGGCAGACAAGTTGGGACCAGGGAGCTCTCGGCAGCTTTTGGAAAGCAGTTAAGGGGCATCGAGGGAAGCCAAGGCAGTGTTAGTGTTTTGGGACTCGTATGTGGATTCATTTGTCATTTGAAGGATTATCTGACTCTTCTGTCAAGTATAAGTGTTCTGCATCGGTATACGTTTAGTGAATTTGTTCCATATGGAAGCATCAAGAAAATTAAGGGTTTGAAGCTTTTTGTTTGGTCTGGAATTTAATGAGGTTTTGGCATGGTAGCAAATCAGGATGGGCGGTCTTCCGGCGAGTCAGACCAATTTGAGACTTCAAAATCTGGGTTTCAAGTAAGGTAGAAATGGTTTTCTGCAAGGGTTTAAGGATTCATTCATCAAGTTTGGAGGGTTGTGCTAAGCTTGGTTTCGGTAGCCGTGGGAAGATCGTAGTATTATTGAAATTGTGGATGTGTTGTTCACGTAGTTTGGCGTGCCTTGGGACGGTACGGAATGATTTCAAGTACGAAATCTAATTTAAGCGAGGGAGAGTTGTAACACTCGGAATCTTAACGAGAAATTGCAAGGAATGAATCCCATTTTGAGGATTGGACACGGCGTGTTGGAGGAACCAAGACGACGTGTCTTGTTGAGGAAAAGAGTGGTTCTCATTAAGGTCAACATGGGGTGTTGGTGTCTACACGACGTATTGGAAGTTCTTATGCCTCTTTTTGGTGTTCTTGAGCTAGTAAGAAGTTCTTGATGCTCATTGTTGGTCTTTGTGAATGAATAGGAGATCTTGAAGTTGCTTTATTTGGGGAAAAGGCCTTAGATCCATAATCATCATCTTGAGAGGAAGCTTTCTAAGGTATCAAGTTTGCATCTTGTCTTATATATGTTTAGATCTCTTCTTTTGTGCTTTATTATACCTTTTTCTGTTGGATAAGGTGTCTAAGTCCATAACTATTTATGGTATGTACTTGACCCGACCCGGCATGGTCCATTTGGGTTGCATGGCATCATGCATTTGGATAGACTAAATGAGAAAAATAACACTTGTAGTTTATTAATATATTATAAGTTCTAATATATTAATAGTATTATTTAATCAGTATTGGTCAAGAATTAATTTGGAATTAATAAATGATCAAAAGATGACTAATTAAATATATGGGTTAATTATGTAAATCATCCATAACTTGTATAGTGGGCTAAAAGGATCCATGGATTATCAAGTTGGGTTAAACTCATAGGATGCTCCATGGGAGTTATAAACCCATGGGTCATGGAAATGAAAAGTCATGTCGCATTAGGGTTTACATGGTGTAACCCTAGATGAGACACACTATATAAGCTACATGTTCTCTACCAAAATCGGTCACACTAAGTTACAAGAGGGCTAGGCCAATTTTTAGAGCGTTATACATTCTCTCAAAGTCATTCCAAAGCATTTGGTGTTGTGTGAAGCATTTGAGGCATCACACTTGGGGTGCTAGGCTCTCAAGGTTTCCAAGGAATCAAATCAACTACAAGGCATGAAATTCTAGCCATCATTTAGATTACAAGTTCCCCATGTATGCTAGATAGGTTTATGAACCTTGGAAATCATATTTTTCATGTATTTTAGACAAAAATAGATCCAAGGTTTTCTAGGGCTGCATGTACACTTAGGGGTGTTAGAATGCTCAAAACCCATCTGTGGTATCAGAGTCAGGTTTGTTTGTGAATACTTGATGCAAAATAGTGTTGAAAATCGAACGTTTTGCTGTCTGCACAGGGGACTCGACGAGTCCATGGGGAGGAATCGACGAGTCCAAGTGAAAATGCAACCAACTCGGCGAGTCAGTTCGTGTACTCGACGAGTTGGCCATGCAGAATGCAGAAATTCGATTTGTGATGCTGGAAATCGACTAGAAACATTACCCTAAACTGTTTTGGTGTTATAAAACTTATTTTAGATGGTGTAATGGTAGTTCTAATCCATATACAATGGCTGATATCAAAATTCCATGATTATATGTGTTCATATGTTCTTGAAATTTTGATATGAATGTTCATGTTCTTATGAGTTCTTGATACATCATAGGAATTACTCGTTTAATGATTAATTCATGATCTTTATGTGTTTTAATGGAGTCCATAACTTGTCCTCAAGTTATGGATAACCAAAAGTCTCTTTGTGTTAAAAGCCATTACAAGAACACATAAGTTATAAAATAAAGAGTCTTCATTTTAATAACTCATAAGTTATGAATGTGAAAGGTTTTGTAAAGTTACAAAACTTGCCCTCAAGTTTTGGAACATGTAAAGTCAATTAATAAACTTTAGTTCCAAACCTTAGATTTTTAAAAGTTAAAAATCAACCCTTATACTTTATAATATTATAAGTTAATAATATATATATATATATATATATATATATATATATATATATATATATATGTATGTATGTATAAGAGCAAGTCGTCTTACCGTTAGTAGGCCTCATTCATGAAGCCAGTCTATAAGGGGGGTATAAGGTTGCTTCCTATAAAATGGCAGCTTAATGGGTGTCCACTCTCACCCATCGCTTCCTTGATCGGTGGAGGGTCGTTAGCCGAACGGGTAGGACAAGGACATATAAATTCTCATTAAAAAGTATGATGAATATTATAAAGTAACTAAATGTTTTATTAAATTCCCAATCTTAGTTACTTTTGGAAAATGTGAATAAGGTGCTAATCCATGAAATTACACTTTACACTTTGATTAATTCGTTAGTGGAGTGTGTGTGGTTAACCGGCACACTAACCTGGACTTAACAAGGTAGATAAAGGGTGACTTAAAGTTTATCATAGTATCGGTGGAGCGCGTGTGGTTAACCGGCACATCGATTGAGTGATAAACATTAAGGGACCAAGTGATTTGCATGGTTACTTCACACCTCGTTTTGTGATCCTCGGTATCCCAGTCACAAAACTTGGAGGGCACACTCGAGATTGAAACATGCCTTTGAAAAGTTCATTGAATCTCAAAAGAATCTAGGAATTTCCTAGAACCAATTAAAAAAACCTAATAGTTTATATTTTGTTTTTTGGTGGAAATTGGTGAATCGTCATTCACCTACCTTTCAAATATGTTATAGCTTAGATTACAACATACCTCTTCGAAGTTATAATATATTGTGATTGGATCCTAGCCTTAATATTATATTTGGGTGTTTTATTAAGGACTATCTTTATATCTAAACTAAACTTGTTCTCTTCTTTTCAGATGTCTTCCAACAACACTGCTTCTGGCTCAAACCCTACCGGCTCCTTTTCCCTCGTGAACCTATGTGGAGCATGGAAAGATAAACTTGATCATGGGGAATAGGAAAGCTTCACCTGTCACCAAGATTGGAGTTTATTCTTTGTTGCTAAGTAGTGGGTTTATTTTAGATTTGAATAAATGTTGTTATTCGCCTGAAATGGCAAGAAATATTATTTCCTTTCATGCTTTATACAAACAAGGGTTTACCTTTTCTTTTGATAATGAAAATGGTGGAATAAATGCTTTCTTTAATAATGTTCTTTATTTTAAAGCATTACCTTGTGATGGTGTGTATGAAGCTGTATCTGTTGTAGATAATCTAGGAAATAATGTGATGTGTATTGATTCTTCGAGTAATAATAACTTAGATAAAGCATCATTATGGCATTGTCGTCTTGGACATGTGAGCAAGAAACACATAGGACAACTCCAAAAGGATGGAGTCTGGGAGTCATTTGACCTAAATTCAGATAATAGTTGTGAATCATGCTTACTTGGAAAAATGACAAAGTTACCCTTCACTGGTTCTTGTGAAAGGGGTGAAGGTTTGTTGGATCTCGTACACACGAATGTGTGTGGACCCTTCAAAACAGCCACAAGGGATGTTAATCGTTATTATTTGACTTTTACTGATGATTATAGTAGATATGGATATGTATATTTAATCAAGAATAAGTCAAAGACTTTCGAGAGGTTTAAAGAGTTTAAATAGGAAGTTGAGAATCAATTGGGCAGGAACATTAAGATGCTTCGATTCGATCGTGGTGGTGAGTATCTTAGTACAGAGTTCCTCGACTATCTCAAGGAATGTGGGATTATCTCACAATTTACACCTCCCAGGACACCACAGTTGAATGGTGTGGCTGAGAGGCGTAATCGAACCTTGTTGGATATGGTTCGTTCCATGATGAGTCGAGCTTTGCTACCAATCTCATTTTGGGGGTATGCCTTAGAGACTGCCGCCCATATCCTTAATTTGGCCCCTACAAAGAAAGTTGCCAAAACTCCTCATGAGATGTAGACTGGTAAAGTTCCCAAACTAGACCACATCAAGATTTGGGGTTGCGAGGCTTTCGTGATACGCGAGACTCATGATAAGCTCGAACCTCGAAGCGAGAGGTGTATTTTCATCGGCTACCCATAGAAATCCTTTGGTTACCTCTTCTATAGACCTAGTGACAATGTGGTCTTTGTAGCAAGGAGGGATGTCTTGAGAGAGAGAGAGAGAGAGAGAGAGAGAGAGAGAGAGAGAGTTCATAAGCCAAGGAAACAGTGGGAGGAAAATTAACCTTGAAGAAATTTAAGAGTCAAGTGGTGAAGGAACTTCAAACCCTAGCACTCAACATGAGGAGGAAATTCCTGTTGAGCCAATTGACAAGTCTGAACCTCTGAGGCAATCCACAAGGGTTAGGAATGCACATGAGCATTATTATGGTTTCCATATTACTACGGAAGGTGAGACACTTATCAATGATGAGACATTGGTAAGTACAAATGAACCTAACAGTTATGCGGAAGCCATGGCAGGCCCCGAGTGTACCAAATGGAAAGAGGCAATGGACAACAAGATACAATCCATGTATGACAATCTGGTTTGGAACTTGGTTGACAATGTACCAGGTCGTTAGACAGTTGGGTGCAAGTGGATCTTCAAGAAGAAGACCTACATGGATGGTAATATACACATATAAGGCGCGACTGGTTGCAAAGGGCTTTTCTCAAACTCCGGTAGTTGACTATGATGAGACCTTTTCACCAGTTGCAAAGATTAAATCCATTAGGGTTCTGTTAGCCATAGCTGCATTTCATGATTATGAAATATGGCAAATGGATGTCAAAACCGCCTTCCTTAATGGAAGTTTGGTTGAAGATGTTTACATGAGTCAGCTAGAGGGTTTTGTCAGTACATAATACCCTAATAGAGTATGTAAGCTCGAGAAATCCATTTATGGATTAAAACGGGCACCTCGGAGATGGAATCTTTGCTTTGATGGGAAAGTTAAAGAATTTGGCTTTTCGAGGAGTGAAGATGAATCTTGTGTCTATGACAAGGCTAGAGGGAGTATAGTCAGCCTTTTGGTTTTGTATGTGGATGACATACTACTCATAGGAAATGACATCCCAACCCTGCAGGAAGTGAAGTCCTGGCTTGGGAAGTGTTTTTCTATGAAAGACCTAGGAGAGGCTGCCTATATTCTAGGGATAAGGATTATGAGAGACCGGAGTAAAAGACTAATTGGACTTAGTCAGAGTACTTACTTGGAGAAGGTGTTGAAGAGATTCAGCATGCAGTACTCCAAGAAAGGAGAGTTACCAATCCAAAGTAATGCCAGACTGAGTAAAACTCAGAGCTTGAGTACTGAGTCCGAGATAGCAGAAATGAGTCGAGTACCTTATGCTTCTGCATTAGGTTCGATCATGTACGCTATGACCTGCACTCAACCGGATGTAGCCTTTGCTTTGAGCATGGTTAGTAGATATCAGGGGAACCCTGGCAAGGCACATTGGACTGCATTAAATAATATCCTTAAGTACCTGCGGAGGACTAAGGATTGGGTCCTTACCCTCGGTGGGAGTGATGACTTGAGAGTTGTAGGGTATAGTGATGCTAGCTTTCAGACTGATAGGGATAATTTCCGCTCTCAGTGAGGCTGGGTCTTTACCTTAAACGGAGGAGAAATTTCTTGGAAGAGATCCAAGCAAGAGACAGTGGTTGATTCAACTTGCGAATCAGTGTATATAGCAGCAAGCGAGGCAGCAAAGGAGGCGATATGGATGAAGAACTTCATTGGAGACCTTGGAGTTGTACCAGCTATAAAGGAGCCAATGGAAATTTTCTGTGATAGTGAAAGTGTCGTTGCCTTAGCTAAGGAACCAAGGGATCATCAGAGATCCAGACACATCGACAGAAAATACCATTTCATCAGACATCGAATAGAAGAAGGACTCCTCGTGGTAAAGAGAGTATCATCGGATGAGAACCTAGAAAATCCCCTCACGAAGGGATTGAGTAGGGTTAAGCATCTCCAGCATGCTCGGAGCATAAGGCTGAAGGATGATATTAGTTTTAGTAGTTAGAAAAATTGAAATTTGTAAAGTTTAATTGACATTTGATGGTGAATAAAAGTTGTGTTTATTTACGAGTAAAGTGTAGCTATCTTTTGTCAATCGTTTACTATATTTCTTTTGCATGTTTTGACTTCCAGAATAATTATGTTTGGTATATCATATTATTCAAACCTCCACAGTGTTGGGTCAAAATATGGTTTATACTTTACTTTTGTAGGCAAATGTATTTTTCTGTAATATTTTTGGAGTTTACGATCATGTTTACGGTTGACTTTACGGCCGTAAACACCTTACGGCCGTAAACCCATTTACGGCCCATGTTATCCGGCCCATGTTCTCCAACTATAAATATAGGTGTTAGGGTGAGGAGTAGTGATTGATGAACCCTAGAGAGTGTACGGCCAGAGAGACAAAAGAACTATTGTGTGTTAGTGTGTGTGTGAATCTCTTGTATCCGGATCATCATTCTATTCATTAATGCATTGAGATTCATCATCTACTTCTTCTTCTTCTCTTCTACTTTATCTGACATCATCCGTTTGATTGGGATTCTACACCATCAAACGGATCTGACTGATACACGGGCAAATTTAGTGACTTACAATTGGTATCAGAGCCAAGTTGTATCAGTCAATTTTGTCAGATTTGGAGCATTATTTGATTTTATTTTCAAAATATTCTTGCGTTTTTGGATAGATCTCTGAAAAATAAGGGGGGTTTGTTCTTCGTGTTTTACATAAAAAAGGGTTTTTGATCGAGTTTTGGAGCAAAAAAGGGCAAAAATCGGTGTTTTTGGTCGTAATCAGCGAGGGGGTTGCGGCCAACAGCTAGGGTTTCCGAAGTGTTTGCGGTGCGAGGCCTCGCACGTTTACGGTCCGAGCTTGCGGCCTCGGAGTTCACGGTCCGAGATTATGGGCCTCGCGGTTTCCGGTTCGCAACAGATCCTGGCATCGCGCGTCGCACCTCGGCCTCGCAACCAGCTTCACATTTAAAAAATAGGACGCGACTTTGGAGGTGCTGGGGATCGAGCCCGCAACCTCCAACTCCCAAAGATAGCGCCTTACCATCTCAACTGCCAAGCTTCATGTTTCACTCCTCCAAAATTTAAAACATAACCCGTCTTTTCCGCTTCAAGTTTCGCATTTTTGACACTTTTAACCCCAAAACTCAATTCCTTTTAATTTTAAATTTCTTTTTCATCCAAAAAAAATAATAATAATAATAATAAAATTAAAAATAATAATAATAAATAAATTAAATTAAAATTAATAAATAAAATTATATTTTAATTTTTGACTTTTTTTTTAACTTTTGACCTTAAATTTTGACTTTGACTTCCAAGTTTGACCTTTGACTTTAAACTTTGACTTTTTCGTTTAATTTTTAAAATTTTAAATTTAGTTTTTTGGTTTGACTTTTGAGTTTAACCTTTTAAATTTGACTTTTAAGGTTGACTTTTGAGGTTTATAATCAAAGGGTTTGACTTTTAAGTTTGATTTTGGCTTCTAGTTGTGCTTTTTAATTAATTTTAAGGTCTACAAGGGAGTTGAAAACATGAAAGAGAGTCGTCAGGATATGTTAAGACAAAATTTCAACATGTTCGATTATCTCCCTGGAGAAACCCTGGAAGCTCAGTTGCAGCGATTTACCACACTCACTACTGAGATGAATATAGCTGAGATCTTTTTGACCACATCTGAGATAAACAAAAAGCTGTTGAATGCACTTCCGAAATCGTGGGATATGGACGTGGCTGACATGAAGAAGACAAAAGATCTCAATCGTCTTAGTCTGGCTGATATAATTAAAGAACTTAACGCTTTGAATTGTCGAAAAACAATGAGTTCAGCAAACCTTCCGGTCAATGAAGTGTCGTATTCTCATTCATGTGAAGTTTCATGTTCTCAATCATGTGAAGATACGATTAAATTTCTTCGGGAACAAATTGATTTATTAAAAAGGGAAGCTGAGGACTTGAGATATAAAGGATGTCAACTCAGGAAAGGACAGAAACCCCTGAAGGCTGAATTAGAAGCAAAAACCAAGGACTTTAGGAAACTTCAGGAAGAGTATAACAACAAGTGTGAAAATTATGATTATATTAAGAGACAAATTGCTGTTGTAACTGAAGAACTTGACGCTTTAAAAATTAAGTGTGGAAAAACAGATGTCAGTTTCAAAAATTATACTGCGTCAAGTCAGACAGTCGAGTCCTTATATGAAACCCAATTAAAATTCAAAGAAAATCAAAACAAGGGTATAGGGTATGATAGTGTACCTCCTCTGTATAATCATAACTACACATCCATCCCTATGACACAGGACGAAACTGACAGGGAGCCACATCTTCAATATGGAAAACGAATGGGAGTTGTGTCACGAGGAGTTATTAATATTGAAGATACTAATGTTGCTACTTCTTGTGCAGGCAAAGTAACAGAGGATGAGAACAAGGAGAAAACCATTGAGCAAACCAACATCTCCTTGAAATCTGAATCTGTTGCTTCGAACTCAGCTGTTTCTAATCAACCTGTTGTTGAGAAATACAGGCCACCAATTCCAACGCAACAGAGTTCTTGTGGCAAGTGTGCATGTGGGAACAACAAGAGACAAGGCAAAGATACGCCACCAGGGGCAGGAAGAGATAGCTTCACATTGAAGAAAAAGACTTGTTTTCACTATGGAACACCTGGACACATTGCCAGAAAATGTCCTAATCGCGCATATGTTGCCTACTATGCACAAGGCTGGCAGAACGCGCCAAGAGGGAGATTTTTCAAAAGAAACCCCGCAAAGTCACGTTCAGAAAATGCCGACTGGAATGCCATGAAGGCCAAGAATTCAACTCCCAAGGTCAAGCATCCGAATCCCAAGGGAAAGAAGGAAATGTCGACCCAGAAGTCTAGTCCAAGAGATGCTCCTGTGAAGCCAAGACTGATTATGTTAAAGTCATCTCGGCAGTTGGATTCAAGTTCCAAATCAAGTGCCGAGGCGCCCATCGGATCGAAAAAGAAATGGGTTAAACCTAACTACCAATGGGTACCAAAGGCTCAATCTCCTAATGATTATAATATTTTTACATCTTCTGTTTGTGATAAACAGGACATGTCATGGGAGAAAGTATTGTGTGTTGATGACAAAGGTCGACCCAGTTTAATAATGGATTGGGTTCCAAAGACCAACTGATCCCGCTCTGCGTCAGAGCAGCTATGGAGGCATATCATCAGACTTCGGTTTGTTCGTAGTGACTGCTCCTGGCATATGATAGGGGACATCTCTTAAATATACAACACTCATAACTTTGTTCGAGAGTTTGTGTCCTTTGCGGGAAAGGAAAGAAGGGAAGAAAAGAAGGGATCACATGGGGTTAGTGCTTAATGATATGAAAAAATTTCGGATCTGTTCTGAGATTATGCGTGCTGTTCTCAGACCTTCTGAATGCAAATTCAATCGGTGAATTACGGTTTGCGTTTTCTTCTCTATACTCCTGAGTTTTTCTTAAGCTGATTCGCTTTAAAGACTATTTTTTGTTTTAGCATAGTTTAAATTTGCGCATTTACTTTCGTTTCTCTCCTATGCACAAATTTAGGGGGAGAAATAAAAACAAATAAAAAAATTAGAAAATTTTAAAAAAATTCCAAAAACATTAGAAAATAAAAAAATATGTTGGTTATGAAAAGTGATTGCGGGAGATGCTTTGGGAAGTGATATTATCAAGTGATAACAGGCAATCTGAGTCTACGTAACGTACCCAAAGTTGAAGGGTCTATGCTCTGGTTTGATGCGTCGGTAGGCACGAAAATTTTTAAATGGACTTGACTAGGGAGAGTTGAACTTAGGAAATTTATAGACTTGACAAATCTTGACCTAGTTAGATACGTTTAGCCTGACAATACGACACTCGGATAGGTTGAGTAGGGAGATATATAGGGGAATCTACTCGTCACATTAAATAACCCGTATCTAGAATTGTGGATTCACTTTTCCTCGATGTGCGGATTCTGTCCTTGATTCCGGTTGGATGGGGCGACTGGTAAATTCCGATAAATTAGGTCTGTAGAATATCATTTTCTTTCTTTCCATCTGTTAGTCATATGTTGTCTCCTTTGCGTGACTTCCAATCCGACCTGGTACACAACATATGCAACTCTATTTCTCTGCATGTTATATATATGAAATTCCTCTTATCTGTTAGCCATATGCTGTCTCATTTGTGTGACTTCTAATCCGACCTGGTACACAGCATATGCAACCTTCTACTTCTCAACCCCTCTGAAACAATAAGTAATAGAATTCTGAATCTATCCTCTCTCTGAATGGTTGTCTGCTCACCCGGTGTAAGGAGTACTTTGGAAGTTCTTGATGGCTGGGGAATATCAGGAAGTGGGAAACACGTTCTAGTACACTTAAAATTGAACACATACAGATTATCTGTAGATCTCGCTGCTCAATTTAGGTGGACCACAATATCCTTGGTCGTCGTCATATGAATGGACCTTAAGATATAGTATCTAAGAAATTAGGATCAGATACAAATTTTAGGTTTTTAAGTTCATCATGTCTTGTAACAAATAGTATGTCCTAAATCTGTCACAAATTTTTCATGTTTAACTGGACCACAATACCGACGATCGACCAGGCAAAGATGTGAATATGGAAGGTACCGACAAGTGGATAAAGGTTGTCTAAAAACTTTGATCCCAAATCACTCTTAAAGTTAGCTATTACTTTGGTTTTTGTTAAGTTTGTTCATAGTGTTCTTCTAATTTAAATATTACGGGAGAAATAAATAAATAAATAAAATCTGAAAATTAAAAAAAAATAGTGTTATTTCTGTTTTATTTCTTGTTCAAAAAAATCAAAAATCCAAAATATTTTTGCTTCTGTTTTAATTTGTGTGCTAAGTTTTCTTTTAGTTTTGTTTTGTCTTGAAAAGTGATTTCAGGTATAGATGAGACTCATGGAGTTTGTGTTGAAGATTTCTGAGCCAAAGCCTCGTCCGTGAGCATCGAAGAATTTGCATTCGGAGGAGCAAGAAATGAAGATTATTCTTTCAAACATTCAATCCTTCAACCCCAGAAGCAAGGTGAAGCTGCAATTGAAGATTATGTGACGGATTGCATTGAAGCCTCCTCAATCAGTCTGCTGCTATCTTTGTACCTGCTGAAGTGATCCAGAAGATTTGTTCTCTCTGATGTTCTCTCTGAAGATTCTCAAGCTGAAAGCGCTATCTGTCAAGAATCCGTATGTCAAGCCTTCTCACCTAACGTGCGTTCAATGCCAAATTCTGAAGAAAAGCCCAACTGCTCAAGATGAAGTCATTCATTGAAGATTCATCAAGTTCATCTTGAAGTTGTGAAGAATTTGAAGATTAATGCTGAAGCCAAGTTCCCAATGAAGATTATCAAGAAAGTCAGCTACCTTTTAGGGGGAGCTTGTTAGGTCAATTAAGAAAAGAAAGTTATAAACCAAGGGGGAGATTGTTGGGTCAAAATATGGTTTATACTTTACTTTTCTAGGTAAATGTATTTTTCTGTAAAATTTTTGGAGTTTACGATCATGTTTACGGTTGAGTTTACGGCCGTAAACCCATTTACGGCCCATGTTATCCGGCCCATGTTCTCCAAGTATAAATATAGGTGTTAGGGTGAGGAGTAGTGATTGATGAACCCTAGAGAGTGTACGGCCAGAGAGACAGAAGAACTATTATGTGTTAGTGTGTGTGTGAATCTCTTGTATCCAGATCATCATTCTATTCATTAATACATTGAGATTCATCATCTACTTCTTCTTATTCTCTTCTACTTTATCTGACATCATCCGTTTGATTAGGATTCCGCACCATCAAATGGATCTGACTGATACATGGGCAAATTTAAGGACTTACACACAGTCGGTCATATGTTGGAAGTAGGTATGAATCAAGACTGTCATGAGTGGTTGCAGAGGTCTAAGTTGTTGGATATGGCTATAACACTCATGAGTGCTCATAAGTTCTGAACATTGGACTCAACCCACGCTCACTGGTATCACTCAATGGAATTTATCTCGAGTGATCGTGAGACAGTAATATCATATAAGTCTTAAAACCTAGAGATATGACTTGTTTCCTATGAGTTGGTTATGCATTGATCGTACAAAACCGCATTGGTAACTCGATGTTATAAAACGTACTTTTGTGTGTGATTCAACAAGTAGTAGAATAAGCATATGAGTCGAAGTTTATCTGTTCCTTCTTGGATTAGAAGCGATATTTGGGCCCCTCGATGATTTTGTTTTTGACCTATGTACCGGGCCTGGTCAGACTCGAATTGATGTGTTCAATCTAGTTCTATGTCAAACAAATCGGAAATCGGTAAACAAACTACTGGACAATAAGTAAGACATTGTTCCATGTATTTGTCCAGCTGATATCTAGAACAGAGGATTATATGATCACTTATCTTAAGTGGCGCATCATCATCTTCTCAGTTTCGTGAGACCTTGAAAGAGCTATGATTGATGATCGGTTCCTAAAGTCATACTTACGAATATAGTTATTAGACTTATCCAAGTGGGAGACTGTTGGATAAGGTGTCTAAGTCCATAACTATTTCTAGTATGTACTTGACCCAACCCGACATGGTCCATTTGGGCTGCATGGCATCATGCATTTGGATAGACTAAATGAGAGAAATAACACTTGTGGTTTATTAATATATTATAAGTTCTAATATATTAATAGTATTATTTAATCAATATTGGTCAAGAATTAATTTGGAATTAATTAAGTGATCAAAAGATAACTAATTAAATATATGGGTTGATTATGTAAATCATCCATAACTTGTATAGTGGGTTAAAAGGCTCCATGGATTATCAAGTTGGGTTAAACTCATAGGATGCTCCATGGATGCTCCATGGATGCTCCATGTGAGTTATAAACCCATGGGTCATGGAAATGAAAAGTCATGTCACATTAGGGTTTACATGGTGTAACCCTAGATGAGACACACTATATAAGCTACATGTTCTCTACCAAAATCGGTTACACTAAGTTACAAGAGGGCTTGGCCGATTTTTAGAGTGTTACACATTCTCTCAAAGTCATTCTAAAGCATTTGGTGTTGTGTGAAGCATTTGAGGCATCACACTTGGGGTGCTAGGCTCTCAAGGTTTCCAAGGAATCAAATAAACTACAAGGTATGTAATTCTAGCCATCTGTTAGATTAAAAATTCCCCATGTATGCTAGATAGGTTTATGAACCTTGGAAATCATATTTTGCATGTCTTTTAGACAAACATATACTACCTCCGTCCCATATTTATTGTCCACTTTTGACTTCTGAACTCTTTATTCTTCAACTTTGACCTTAAATATTTCTGTTTTTGATACATAATATTTGATGCAAAATATATGAATTGATTGTATTTTAAATGTATTTTCATTGTTATAAGTTTTATAAAGTAATATATAACACAAATAAAAATATTTAAGGTCAAAGTTGACGAATAAAGACTTTAAAAGTCAAAAGTGGACAATAATTATGGGACGGAGGGAGTATCCAAGGTTTTCTAGAGTTTCATGTACACTTAGGGGTGTTAGAATGCTCAAAACCCATCATTTTCCCTATTAGGTTTATGAGAAAGTGAAGTCGTTTAAGGGCTTGTTATTCCGGATATGGGTTTGTTTTGGTCCCTTTTAGCATAAAGGTGCAAGCTTTATGAGATTTATGATGTCATGCATGCATTAAGTCAATTATTAAGTCCCTTTTATGCTTGAGAGCTTCTTTTAGGCATGCACAAATGTAAATTTGGCAACTTTACGTGGTTTTCCACCAAAAGAAGTTAGATATATGTTTTTGGGTTGTGTCTTCAAGGAGCAAGTGTTTATTGATTAATCCCTTGTTTAATGAAGCTTTGTGGGTTGGGTTTTTGGACATTTTGGTTGTCCTTATGGGTAAAGATGGAAACTTTACCATTCTAAGTCTCATTTTGATCTAGATGTGAGCTTTGGAGCTCTTAGAATCGAAGATGGTAGCTTATGGTATTAAGCTGTGGAATCTTGGGCAAACACGATCTGTTTGAAAGCCAACATGGCATGTTGGCTGGAGATTTCCCGATTATCTGCATGAGGGAGGAACACGACGTTTCCAAGGGACAACATGATGTGTTTGGTCAACATGGGATGTTGACTTTGAATTTAACCAGAAGTTTGACCAGGGTTGACCATGGGTTATTTGGGGACTTGGGTGTTTATTTGGAATTGGACTTTTGGATTGTTGAAATGGACCTTGGCTTTGGGGCCAAGTTATGAAAAGGGTAAAAAAGTCTTTTACCCTAGTTTGGACACTTATTATGAGTCAGATCCGATTATTGATGGATGTTTAACTTGTTTGTTAGCGCGAGGATTCTAGCGGATCAGCATCCAGAGATTCTTTCTGTGAGATTCGGCAGTGCAAGGTGAGTTTCCTCACTATGTTTAGCGGGTCGAAGGAACCAATGCCAGCCAGTGGTTATATGTTAGGATGCTAGATGTTTGTTCGACTCTTGCACGTGGTATATGATGATGTGCTTACCAAGCAAGGCCCGATGCCAGGTAGGGTCAGTTGAGGGTATCGTATGTTAGTTATCAGTATGTGTCTTTATGAATACCGAGTGAGGCCTGATGCAAGGCGGGGCCCGATGAGTGTATGTTATGCTATAGTCTTTGTGATTATTGCATGTGCTAGTATGATTTTATGTTTATATGGTTATATGGTTATGTATGTACCGGGCGAGGTTCGATGTCGAGCTAGGACCGATGACTGGAACATGTGCTAGTTTTTATGATCATTTTATGTGTTAGCATGATTATGTGATATATTGTATGTGTATAGTGGACGAGGCCCAGTGACAGGCAAGGCGTGAGAATAACAGATTCGTAATCCGAGCGAGGCTCGTTATCGGGTGGGCCCTAAGGCCGAGTGGGACTCGAGACTGGGCGAGGCCCGATGGAGGGTGGGGGCCCAGTATGTGATTTATGTATGTGTGGTGTGAGGTATCTTGGGTAACTCACTTAGCCTTGCTTTTACTATTTTTAGTTTACCTTTCACGTACTTTGGTTTTCAAATGGAAGAGTTCGGGATGGTTGCAGGGCACACAGCACAAGTTTCTGCATTCTGTGATTTACTCTGATTTGATGATGTTTTACTAAATATTTATAACCATGGTTTTATGGAAATGATATGTAACAATTTATTAATTTAAAAATGAAATTTTGTGACATTATTTTTGGTATGCTACATGTTGAGCTCATTAGATGTCGAGAATTGTTCATCTGGTTTTGAATTCTGTATATTCGCTAAGGTCGAATAGTAATGAAATGCTAGTTCTTGTAAGCCCTGGTTGTTAATAGTTGGAATTATTATGGGATGGATTGGTTTTGAATTGTGTATATTCGCTAAGG
Source organism: Lactuca serriola (assembly GCF_051521515.1). NCBI lineage: Eukaryota > Viridiplantae > Streptophyta > Magnoliopsida > Asterales > Asteraceae > Lactuca > Lactuca serriola. The sequence continues at coordinate 133,450,024 of NC_136415.1, forward strand.
TCTAAGGATGAACAAGAATGGATATTCAGGTTTCTTTGCACATCAGTAGTGACGCATGGTAGATATGTGGATGGTCCCAGGTTGAGAGTTGTATTAGAGTCTCTCTCTCCATGGTCGGTATGGTAGATGGACAGTAAAACCATGGGTTGGGCCCATGGCGGTATGGAAGTGTTGTAAGACTATGAGGCAACCGTAGCATTCACAAGTTTGCTAAACTGATGTGGGAATGTTATAAGACTATGGGGTAGCCATAGCATACATAAGGATGATAGGCAGTCACGGAAGTGTTGTAAGTCTGTGATGGGATCGTAGCGTTCACAAAAAAGAGGTAGGCCACTGTGGGAGTGGTCGTTGAACTGAGGAATGATCAGTGCATGCCCGGGTCGAGGCACACAGTATTGCCAGAAGATTACTTTTAGTTGGCATGAGGATCGTTGGAACCAAGGCGGGGCTACGCAGATACATCACTGAATTGGATGAGAACCGTATGGTTATGATAATACGTGTGAGACCCGATGGGGATTAGTTGGGGTGAGAAGAAAGGAAGTTGGAAGCTGGAAGATAAGGAATTTGAATGAAGACTATTAAATGAAAAAAATTGCATTCAACACATCGTTGTGACTTCCCCACAATGTGGTGTTTCGACCTTTCCCGATTGACTTTGAAGACTTGCCGAATACGGGATAACAATGAAGACCACGTCGTGGTGATCTATTTTTCAGGAATCTATAAATTTGAGCCTTTATTATCCAAATTGGGAACTTTTTCTTGGAGCTATTGATGCTTTTTGAAGGCCAAGGATCTGAATTGAAGCTTGGAAGTGAAGAAATCCACCATAATAGAAAGTAAATTGAAGCTAAACGAAAGCCTCTCAACAACCTTGGTTAAAATCATTTTTTTTCTTGCTTTAGTTTAATATTTGCTTTAGTTAATTGTTAGTTTAGCTTAGTTAATTAAGTTTCTAGTCTTGCAAAACTAGAGAAAACCATTTTTCTAAATTTATTAACAATTTAATTAGATAGTACATAAGAATTAGTTGAATATCCTGCTCCCTGTGTTCGATACGTGACTTTTGTGTTATACTATTTACAATAAGGTACACTGACTTAGGTAGAAATTTTGGTACGTAAATAGGATAAAACTAGTGTATAATTAATTTTCACATCAATAGTATAGAACCAAAAGGATGTTTTCAGCTCAGATTGCAGTACGGGGCCTAATAGTTATATTTTAGGGTGATCCTACCTATGTGGATGTCGGGAAAAGTTTTGGGGGTTTTAGAGATATAGAAATAAGGTGTTGGATCGATAGTTAAAGGATGAATAATTTTTTCATTATTATGAGTGTGAATTTTGACAAGGTTGGGGTTCGATGGTAGCCTTGGAGGGCCTCTAAGGGTAAGATATAGACTTTCTAGTGATTCGGGGAAAATCAAGAGTTACTGGTCGGAGTGTATTGAAGGTTTGTATTAGATTTGATACACTTCAAGTATGAATAAGAAATGTAAAACTAATCTAAGAAACATAATCAACAGAAAGTAAACAACACAGAAGTTCTCCAAATTGTTCCTTTGACCAAGAAAAGAGGTTTTGTCTTTACCAAGAAGATGGGTTTGTCACAAAGACGATTGACATAAAGCCATGATCACAACATTAGGGTTTACTCTAATGTTGTATATATACTTATATATACATGTATATCCCTTGATTAAAGGGATTGCATCTAATATATACAAAAGACCAGATCCTTATCACAAAGATTATGGATCTGATATCTATTGTATATTTCTCTATAATAACTGCCTAATATAAAAAAAATTACTATCAGATAACTATACTAAGTGTTGACTCTATTGAACTTGACATGCTGGTGTTGTTGGATTGTAGACACTAACGTTGATAGACCGGCATGTAATGTGTTTGACTTATCAGATCGTAAGGTGTGACCTTAAAATATCCCCATATCTAATGATGTCATAACTAAATGTCTTCTGATATATAAGCGGAATGATGAAGTCTTTTGGTTTGTAATCCCCTTGAAAATAATAATGAAATCTTGATCTTTGCAGTTCTAACAAATGCTCCCCCTAATAAGGTGAATGACTCATCAAAAATTTATGAAGGCTTGAGCTGAGCTGAGAATGTTGACATCATCTTGACTCGATTCCCCATTAGAATATGGTTTTCTGTAGTTCTAGTAGCGAGAATTTTGACATCATCTTGACTCATCAGATCATAAGGTGTAACCTTACAATCTCCCCCTATCTGATGATGCCAAAACTAAACGTCTTCTGATATATATATAAGAGGAATGCTGAAGGCTTTTGGTTTGTGCCCCCTGAAAATAATAATGAAATCTTGATTCTTTTAGTTCTAACAAATACTCCCCCTAAGAATGTGAATGACTCATCAAACACTTGTGAAAGCTTGAGCTGAGTTGAGAACGTTGACATCTTGACTTGACCCCACCCCCTAGAATATGATTTTCTATAGTTATAGTATCGAGATTTTAAGTTTTACCAAGATTCTCTCCCCCTTTTGATATCAGCATCTAACTTCGAGCAGAATAGAATATCAACTTGTAGTCTAGTAAGATTGTGATGTCTCCTGATAGAATGTGCTTAAAAGACCATTCATTGACATAATATTTTGAGACCTCATCAGTGTGTAGTGTCATACGCTGAATCATAAGTCTCTCTTATTAAAAGAGAAATGGCAAGAGTGGATAGGTGTGTGTAACATATCATGAACAATGATATACTCAATGTTTAAGCAGAACAAGAGACTTGATGCATATGAAAAGCATGCTTCTAGGGACAGGTTCAGGTAAAGATGATTAATTTTAATATACACCCAACCTTTCTATCAATGATTTTTTTATTTGGACCAAGCATTCTTACTTTGAGAGTTTAGACAGTGCTAGACAATCATTGTGAGAGAGTGACTCAATGTTCTCAACAGATGGTTTCGCTGATGAAAGACCTAGAGAGATTTAGTCACATATAGAAGCATGCTTCTAGGGACAAGGAATTGTCAAACGTTGCATACTAGGCTTATAATTGCCACTATCGGATTCCTTTACAAAATGGTACAAAAGAATAGACAATATAAGAATACAAACAAAAGAACTAGTCAAACAATAAAATAGTTTTAACAGAGAAAAATATGCATCTTTTTCACGAAGGTGATAAAGACTTAATCCATCAAATCTTTGGAATAAAATTGGTCATTAATGCACTTCCATTTTCCAAGATATCTACCATCGAATTGTAGCTATAAAAGAAAGCACAAGATAAGCTCATCAGTGAACATCTAGAGATGTGGCTACTTATCAATGACATGTTTCAAATGCCTTCCAAGGTTTATGTTCATCAGGTGCAAGAGAAGAGCAAGAAACCGTCTTTGTAACCTATAAGTTAATTGACTTGAATCCATAAAACCATTGTGTCTTCAAAATCAACATGAAGGCGTTTGAGGTTTTATTATATTATGAGTCAGTAGATGAAGCTAAAACTTACTGCTTTGATGGTTGCTCTTTGCATCCATAACAGCGAGTGAAGGAGAAAGAGGGTATCCTCAAGAGGAAAAGGACACGATGCCACTCTTTTTCTCAATACCAAGAGCATTGAGATCCTTTAAGAGAGCTTCAGTCCTTACAAATAAATTGCAGATAAATCTTAGATAGGTTTGAAAGAAAATACATGTAAATACTAAATGTAAGATTTTGCATTCATAATAAAAGAAGCACATGTTTGTTTTTTGAGTTTTTTCATAAGACTAGAAAGAAGTTAATCAACGATTAAACCATAAAAAGCATGCCAAGATCTGCAATTAATTTGTTCAAACTTTTTTCATCCAATTCCTTGGTGAAGATGTCAGTCAGCTGATCTATGGATGGAATATTGAACAATTCCACTTTTCCCTTTTGAACTATGTCCCTGATGAAATGATGATGAATATAGATGTACTTGGTCTTGGAATCTTGCACTGGATTTTGTATCATCTGAATGGCACTGGTGTCGTCACAACTAATGGGTGTCTTCGAGAAGTTAAGACCATAATCCAAGAGTTGGTTCTGAATCCATAGAATCTGAGCAAAACATCTTCCAGCGGCAACATATTCAGTCTCAACGGTAGAACAAGCCACTGATGTATGCTTTCTGTTGGACCAACTTACCAATCTATATCCAAGAATTTGAGCTCCTCCTGAATTGCTTTTACAACCAATACCACCCCCACCATGATTGGAGTCAGTGTATCCCATGAGCTTGAACTCAAAGTCACGTGGATAACCCAAGATTGGGTGTAAGTTTTAAGTACCGTAAAATCCTTTTGACAGTGTGAAGATGATATTCCTTTGGAATGGCTTGATAGCGAGCACACAATATGGTCGCAAACATAATGTCATGGCGACTGGATGTAAGATAGAGTAGAGAGCCTATCATTCCTCGAAACAAAGTTGCATTCACATCAGTGGCACTTGGATCAGTACCAATAGACATCGATGAAGACATCAGAGTTTTTGTCGGTTTGCAATTAGAGAAACCATACTTTTTCAAAGTATCGGCAATGTATTTAGCTTGAAAAAAAATACTATCAGTTAGTTATTTGACCTGCAAGCCTAAAAAGAAATTTTGTTCACGCATCATGCTCATCTCGAATTTCTTGGCCATGACCTCGGTGAATTCTCTACTTAACTTTTCACTAGTGGATCCGAAAATGATATCATCGACATACACTTGAGCGAGAGTGATATGAGATACTTATTGTTTTACGAACAGGGTGTTATCGATCTTTCCTCGTTTATATCCACTTGAGAGAAGATAGCTTGCCAACGTGTCATACTATGCCCCAAGAGCCTGTTTTTAAGCCATATACAACTTTATCAAGAGGAAACTCATAATCTGGAAATTCTTCATTCTCAAACATTCGAGGTTCTTTTAGAAAGACTTTTTCTTGAAGATCTCCATGTAGAAAGGCAGTCTTGTGAGAACAAGGACGATCTTATGCGTAGGGAAAAGGTTTGAAAACTTAAACCTTGAGTTAATGCTTAAGATCAATGTCTACGTACTTGGGAATGTTCTAGTCAAAACTGGAAAGACCAGTCAGGTCTGAGTTAATGCAATCAAAGTATTCAAGATATTAATGAAGAGTGAAGATAATGATCAAGGTAAAGATAATAAATGAAGAACAAGAAGAATGTTTGGGAAAGTAAGTGCAATAAATTGGAATATTGCTAGATATGTTTGAAATGATATGTCGCGATTTAACATTGAAAGCTCCTATAAATAGGAGAACATATTACATTGTACTAACCACTTAACAAACATAGGACTGGATAAAAGAGTTATATCTGACACTCTGAATATCCGTGTTTGACAAAAGAGATTGAGTCCTATGACAAGTTAAATCAAGATAAAAGACAAATACAATAAATGCACATGGACAAAACATTGATTCAGACAAGTAAACATTATGGACATAACATCCATTCCGGAATGCCTTCATATGGTTCAGAACATAAACATCAATATTCTCTTCCTGATATCTTCACTTCTGGAGCAAGGCTTCAAGTCCGGACACCAACTTATTCATTTCGGAATTCTGACTGACTTTGGATCTTGAAAGGTGATTAAGATTGCTAAAGGTTCACTTTCAGGTTCTAACAATTTCCCCCTAAGTGAACTTTGCAATCATTTCAGATTAATTTGGCTCTTCTTTGATGAAGGTGTAGGCTCTGAACAACCAATCCATGAATTCAACATACCACTGCAACTGACTTACACACTTTGCCTTGACATGTTCGGGAGCTTCGGACCTGGATGCTCGACTGATAAACTTCTTGAGGGATCCTGCAGAACTAGGTATTTGTCAATGACTCTGAAAAAGTCCTTTTTGTTTGTCTTCTTTATCTTGTACAAAAACCCTTGAACCGGATCATCAATAGGTTCTTCAGCCAGCAGTTCGGCTTCTAGAAGCACATAATCAATCTTGGCAACAAAGTCTTCAGTTCTAAACAAGTGAGCTAGCTCATAGTCGCATCGAAAAAATTTCGTGACATAGTCATCGAGAAAGCTTAAGGTTGCATGGTAAGCAGCCACATTGATATCTTTTTTTCGGAGACTCTAGAGATGAGCAACAATGGTCAAAATATCGTTTGGATTGATTGCAGGAAAGTCAGCATTAGTAATGGTTCGATATGCTGGCTTGTTCTAGATGATGTGATATCGGAATAATCCACAGTTGAGTTCATATTTCACCAAGATCTTCCTTCCAAACCCAGCGATCTTTGTTATCCTTTTCCTTCTCCACACTTCCTTTTGAGGTTGTGCGTTCTTGGCGTAGAATGTTTTCAATCTTTCTCGCTCTATCCGGATGATCATCTCCAGATCGTCATTTGGGTGGAGGGGAGCATGTGACATCCCCAAAATCAATGCCAGAAAAGACCGGTTTCATTCTTGATTTTAAAATAATTTCAGAGAAAATCCATTGATTTAAAAAGAGTTGCAGAATTTGTCCCCAAAACATTACATGATAATATATGATTCATCAAAGCATTTCTTAAAGAAATGTATTTTCATTATATATCAAAACTCGGGATGTCATGTTCCGATAAAGACACAAAAGCATAAACAATATAACATAGACCTTACATAGTTATATACAACTACTGGTCTATAAAAAAACATCTTCACAAGTTCCCCAACTTATGCTCTAGCGCCACTACCTGTAATACAAAGAAACTGAGTGGGTCAGGCATCGGAGCCTGGTGAGCATATATGGTTTTCAACCCACAATAAATAATTATATTTAATTTCACTAACCAACAATAACGCGATCACCCATTCCCGTTATCCTGACTTTACGTCCCTATGACAAAAACTATTACAAGGGACCTACTCTAGGATTTTCATCGGGACGGAGACTACTGTAGAGGGGTTTCGTCAACAATTAATGTCTTAAGGCAACCATGAGGGGGATAGAATACAGCGAATGAACACCCAAGTTCACCAACACCTACAGGTTATGAGCCTGCCAGCATTCCACAGAACTGTCTAGAAAAGTCTGTGGTCGTCATTCATATTCTGCTGAATGAGTAGATCACAAACACATCGAGGCCTCTTATCATTTTATTTCATCACACAACAACTGTCTACCGATGTTCTACCCAACGTATTAGTAGATAAAAATATATACATTTATATACAGCTTAAAACTTATACAAATCATTCATTCAATAATTATTTCAAATAAGAAAATAATATACAAACACATAACACGTATTTTGTAGAGAATACTTCGTATCTATGTGTTAGAAGAAAAGGAATATACATTCACTTGATCAGAAGACGATCGGACATCACTACGGCTTTATGAGTAGTATTTCTTCAGTGAAACCGGGAGATCTTCACAAAAACCTGGCTTATCGCGGGCAGAGTTTTGGCTCGGAAACTTTACTTATTGGGATCTTCGGGGCTTCGGGACTTGCTTCGGGTCTCGGGAATGATACCAGGGCTTAAGAAGTATAATTTTCACATAGATTTATGAAATAAGGGTGAGGGAGAAGAGATTTGGCAACCACAAACGGCTGCCCTTTTTGATCTATATATAGGGTGAAGTATGTCGCGAACGCAATGAGTTACCCAAAGGAACGCAGGGCGTTCCCTTCGAACGCGATGCATAGGAGCGGGGTTCCGATCTTATCCCTTATTTGTTGAGTCAGCATCGACGTGGCCAATCCGGAGCCAAGCACTGAACGCTGGGCGTTCCCCAATTGAACACGGGGCGTTCCCACTTTGGGATGCGTGCCTCGAACTTCAGAAATTCATAACTTTCGCATATGATCTCCATTTTCGACGTTCTTTATATCCATGCGTAGGTGAGATTATGCTCTACAACTTTCATTTAGACTCCATCAGTAAATTTTCATTTTATTTTTATTACATTATTTTTAGTAGGCCGGGACAGGAAAACTCCGTTAAAAATTCATAACTTCTACATCTGACGTCTGTTTTTGTCTGTCTTTCTTCCGTTGCACTACTATCGATGAGATCTTCAATTCTCGTTTAGATTGTTTCGGCTAACAATTGCTCGATCTAAATTTTGAGTTTCGGGGTGCATACTGCTAAGTCGAAACTTAGAAAAATCATAACTTCCTCATACGAAGTTAGAGTTAGACGTTCTTTTTATGGACGCTCTCGGTTTAATGTATTCTATGACTTTCATTTAGATCACTAAGGCCAAATACTGATCTATCGTAAATTCACTATTTACAACGCGCAGTGTCGTGCCGGTTCTATCGCGAAACTTCGACAGGTCATAACTTCTTCGTTATAACTCAGATTTCAGAATTCTTTATACATACGGAATCCTTGTCACGACCACAACGTCTTCATGTATCAATATCGGTTTTATCTAACATTTTATTTTTACGCTTATTTTTATTCTTAATTCAATTAGGCCACACAACTAAGCATAAAACACATAATACTCAAATAATACATTCTTATTATTTCAAAATGAGTTACAAAGGTTAACCTAAACTATTACATCATCATTAATGCCTAGCCTAGAAACACGGGTGTTAAAGAGCAAACTTAATGTAAAATTTATTGTATGGAGAGAGAGGAAGATCAAGCTGTTCCAAATCAGTTGTTGGAACATCATAATACATGAAAGGTACTATGTATGAATCATGAAGAATTCCTTCACGACATACAATAGATATACCGCACATCGGATTAGGATTTTCTTTGAGAGCTTCGATCCGGATGCTATCCTCTAAGGCTTTGTTGATTTCCTCCTGAGACCATCCAAATTTTTGCTTTGGTTGAGGTCCGGAGTGTAGATCTTGATGTTCTTCCGTGATGGGCTTCTTGAATTTGTCTTTACTAAGAACTAAGATGACATGCATGATGGTCTCATCAATAGTGAACTTTGGAGGAGAGGATTGAAGAGGTTCTTCCGAAATGTCGTCTGGAGTCTGTAGGGGAAAACCTTCGTCAATCGGAGCAATTTTTGGGGCCGGAATCAGTGGCAGCATCGATGGAGTGGCCCGGAAGGCATCAACCGTTAACTTTGTTTTAGCTTTGGCCATTTGGATACTTCTTTGAAGTACATCCGACAAATTGGATGGCCATGAAACTGCAGACCAGATTCTCTGCTCTTCCTCCGTAAGCAGCTTTGGAGGAAATTTTTTGGAGCTGGGATTCCGATGACCGTATTGGTGACATACTCAACCTTCTCTTCATCACTTCCATCATCATCATTATCATCAAGTACGAAAAGAACTTGGACTTCATCATGGGAATTTTCATCTTCAACTTAGAGTGTAAACTCCGAGGTAGGTTTCCATATTTTTCTTGGGCCTTCTCCCCCTCTTGCGTCGGTAACCCGCAGAACCGGTGCAAGTAAGAGTGTATCCTTCATATCAGATAACTTTCGAACACCTTTTGGAAGTTGGTGTAGAGTTGAAAGGTGAGAGCATCGTAGGCTTCAGCAGTGGGAGCTTAGGATTTGAGATGCTCGAAGAAGGCGCCAAGAACAGAAAGCATCTCCTCGAATTTGTGATTCGAAACATCGACAACGTTCCAACAGGCTCTCCGTAGCTTGTGAAGGACTTGCTGCATGATGAGGTTCATCTCATCCTTCTTCCGGATCTCCTTTTCCAGGCGTTGGATTTGTTTCTCATGACAAATATGTTTTTGCTTTATAAGTTCATTGGAAGCATTCAACATATCGTCATGGACCTTCAACATCTTTGTGATCATGTCAAGGTAGTGATCGACACTTTCTTCACACTTCTTTTCAACTTCCTCGACGATATGCTTGAGCCGTAAGGAGATGAGTTGATCTAGCTGGGCTTCATGTTCAGTGATAGTAGGTCCGGAATTATTGGCTTCGGACAGAGATTTAAGGATGTCATTGAGCTTCAAATCTAGTCCGGAGACTTTCTCATCAAGCTTGGATTTAAGCCCCGCTACGGAGGTTTCAATAGAGTTGACCTTCTTCATGGTGTCTAACACATTGGTTTGGATTTCAAGGAGAGCAAACGGGTCAATGTAGTATCCTGTGAAGGATCTGGTGTCAAAATTGGAGTGTTGAGGCTTGTGCTTGTATGATACAGGATTGAGTGGAGTAACTGAAGGACCGGGCTTGTGGGTGGCTGTATCATCATGAAGTTTCTGAGTGGATTCAAATTCATTGTCAAGAGTGGAGGAGGAGGATCCGAAAACAAATGCAGACTTGGATGAAGATGGCTTTGAGAGAAAACTAACAGAAGAAAGCACATTTGTATCAGCAGCATTTGCACCATCTTCAGTCAGTAGCACTTCTTCAGAATGTTCATCATCCGAAGTGGAATGAATTGAAGCGTGGGGTGGAGTCTTGGGATTTTCTCCGGAGGTGAACTCAAGATCAACTACTTCGTCTGATGGAGCAACATAGGTTAGATTGCTCTGGATGGCTTTCTTCTTCATTGCGATCAACGTGGACTCCACTTGTGATCAAGTAAGCTCCGGATGCCGAGAATTAGCACTATCACATAATCTTCCCACAGTGGATCATTAGCACCTGGTCGTACTGTACCCTTACCGGGTATCAGACCGGTTGGGGCATCTGAGGTTGGAGGGACTGCTCCAGCCTCGGAGTTTTTGGGGTCCGGAACAGGGGTTTCGGAGTGTGTGTGTAGAAGAAGATGGGATAGAAAATATGACCCGTGAGTTTGTTCCAGGGAGCAAGGAACTTTGTTCAACAACGACATCACCTTTTTGAGAAGGTGAGGGTGGATTATGTGCAGACTCCCCGTGAGTGTGTACATGTGTTTTTGAAACACCGAGGGGTACCTCGGATGAGTGGGTTGGTGGGGCATTTGGAAGGCCAGAGTAAACCTGAACATCATGAGCTCCTTCCTGTTGAGAGGAAGATCTGACTTTGGATCTCTTTTTAGGCTTTGACTTGGTAGGAGAAGTCTTCCTTTTGGCAGACTTTTAGATTTTTCCTCCGGACATAGAGGGATTGGCCTCTTCCGGATTGGGCTCAACAGAGACAGGGGCAGGTTGTGTTGGGTCAAACACAACCAAGCTCTTTAGGTGATGTTTCAGGTGAATTGAACCGGAAGGAACTAGGGCCAACATGTGGTCTGGAAGGCATCTAACAGGACTAAAGGATGATTGGTACGAAATTCTACAATGCTTAACAGTTTTAAAGGTTTGATATACCTCTTTCAAAATGGCCATATCGTAATAGGTTCAGATCTCTCCTTGCAGAGTTGTTGGATTGTCAGGGCACAAAACCTAGGGCTTGAGATTTCATTGCTCTTCCTTTTGATTGCGAACTTTCGAAAATCCTGCCATAATACTTTCGAAAGATCGACTGCGTTGCTGTGTCCGGAGTAGATGTTGTATACCACACACAACCAGTCCTTGCTCAGGGTGTCCATAACACCATGCTTTCCGGACAACCCTCGAATGATGAAATGCATCAACACCGTCCAAAGACCTGGAACTGTTGACTTCTTGAAGTCCTTGGCTTTGTAGTCTTGATTGTACCCAATGTGATTTAAGAATTGTTGGAATTCTTCAATGGTTGGTTCCTGAACCTTGAATCCTTCATGATTTTCATCGATGTCGATAGTCCTGAGGAATGTGGATTTGTGGATGGCACAATTCTATCACCTGTGATCGTCGTATCGAGAATGCCATTGTCAATCTTGATTCTTCTAAAGGGTGTGTGCAACAAATTGAGTGGTAGAGGAGGTTATGGGATTTTGTTGAGTGGGATGGATATGGGATGATAAGTAATGAACCCCGATCATCACTCTAATGGGTTCATTAAAATCCATGGGATTCATCGAGAAAAGTTGGGTTGTGTCTCTAAGAAATGGCTCAGATGAGTGTGAGGATGAAGATTCTTTGGAAGATTTCTTCTTGGTGACAGATTTCTTTGGTGTTGAAGCAGTTGCAGCAAGCTTTTGGGAAGAACACGATGAACATAGAGGATTTGGAATTTTTTGAGAGTTTGAGCGTGTAAAGAGATGAATTAGGGTTTTGAGGTGTTTATATAGGTGAGTGAAACGGGTCTGGTCAGGAATAGTAATGATGAGGATCCGAAGCAAAAATGGGTTGCATTTAATGTTTATCCGTTTTAGGGAGTGAGTTGACATGGGATAGGAAAGGTTAGGATGGACGAGAGCTTAAAATGGAAACCCTAGACGACGATGTGATGGTTGCTTTTGGAACGTGAAATTGTGGTGCGGACTACGGATATCATGGTGATTTGAAGAACCGGAGGGTAATGAGGTGTATTCTGGATCATGGTGATTTGAAGATAAGGTCCAGAATGTGAACAATCCAGAGTGAAACTTTGAGGGTCCGAAGCCGAGAAACATTTGATTTCCGGAGTAGAATATGTTAAAACAATTCTGGAGAAAACAATTTTCAAGGATCCCGGAGAATATTTTGTGACATCATTCCGAACTCAAAACTTTGAAGAAGTAAGTTCCGGAAAAAGGAAAAGTTTGGAGTAAAAAATTTTAAAAATTCCGAAATGGTTATTTTGATGTTCCGAAGTGCATTTGAAAGAATTTCCGGAACAAGATTTGAAAATTTTTCGGAGTGAGATTTAAGCAAATTCTGAAGTATGGAATACAATACCTTTCCGGATTTGAATTTCGGGATGACCTTATGAAGTAAATTCTGAGGAGAAAATTTGATCAATGTGACTATGTGGACTACGGATATCAAATGATAAGATGAACTGTACAACTTAGAACTCAAGTGGTGGTTAGACATAAAGACAATTAAAATGATCCTATGTATTCTGAGAGATAATAGTTCCGAGATAAAAGGATTTTGAGTTCGGAGCCAATTTTCTAACTGATGTTACCATCAAAGAGAACAAGTCTCTTAAAAGAACTGAGGATCAGGCATCATCATACCCATCTTGTTCAGAAAACCATTAAATTTAGTTTCGTCTAATGCCTTAGTAAAGACATCAACAACTTCATCGTCAGCTGGAACAAAAATAAGTTCAATGTTACCATTTAAAACATGATCTTTTACGAAATGGTACCGTATGTCAATGTGCTTCGTCATGGAGTGTTGAATTAGATTGTGCGAGATCACAATGGCACTTTGGGAATCACAATAGATAGGAATACATTGAAAATGCTAACCATAATCCAAGAGTTGAGATTTCATCCATAGAACTTGAGAGGTACAGCTGGCAACAACAATGTATTATGCTTTGGCTGTAGAGAGTGCAATGCAATTCTGCTTCTTGGACGACCAACTGACTAATCGACCACCTAAAAATTGACAGCCACCTGATGTGCTTTTCCTATCAAATTGTAGACCACCATAGTTTGTATCTGAATATGCTTGAAGTAGGAAGCTCTCATTTGCTGGGTACCAGATTCTGAGATTCTTTGTACCTTTAAGGTATTGTAAAATTTTCTTAACAGACAAAAGATGAGACATCTTTGGGTTGACTTGAAATTTGGTACACAAACATGTAGAAAACATGATGTCCGTACGACTTGTTGTGAGATAGAGCAGGGATCCAATCAGTCCTCTATACTTCTTTTCATCAACTGCTACACCTGAAGGGTCGGCAAAGATCTTGTGTCCGAAACCCATTGGTACCTTGGTTAAGGAATAGGTGTCCATTGAGTACTTTTTGAGGAGTTCTAAAATGTACTTCTCTTGGTGAATAAAGATTCCTCTGTTAGTCTATTTGACTTGGAGACAAAGAAAGAAGCTCAATTCCCAATTCATGCTCATTTGAAACCTACTAACCATTAACTTAGCAAAGTCAGCAACCATTAAAGAATCGGTGGATCCGAAAATGATGTCGTCAACATAAATTTGTACCAGCATGAGATGATTTCCATTTGACCTTCGAAACATAGTGAGATCTAGAATTCCTCTTTAAAAACCTGAACGCTTGAGATACCATTGAGGGTCTTGTACCATACGCGAAGAGCTTGCTTAAGCCCATAGACAGCTTTCCGGAGTTTGTAGCAGTAGTTCGGATATGAAAGATTAACGAAACCGGGAGGTTGTTGAAGATATACTTCAGTATCAAGTTCACCATTTAGAAAAGCACTTTTGACATCCATCTGGTAAACCTTGAAGCCTTTGTGAGCAGCATAATCACGAAAGATTCTGATAGCTTCAAGACGTGCAACATGAAAAAAGGTCTCATCATAATCAAGGCCTTCAATATGTGTAAATACTTTAGCCATTAATCTTGCTTTGTTTCGAATGATAAATCCTGCATCATCTAACTTGTCATGAAACACCCATCTAGTACCGAAAATGGATGGTTCTGAGGGAGAGGGACGAGAGACCAAACTTCATTTCTATCAAATTTTGCCAATTCTTCTTGCATGGTTGTAATCCAATCAGCATGTTGAAGTGCTTCTTTGATGGATTTGGGTTCAACCATTGATATAAATGCCGAAAAATGACATCCATTTTGAATACTTGTAGCAGAACGCGTTTGTACACCAATGTTTGGATTTCCGATCACTTGGTTCGGAGGATGATACTTGGTCCAAACATGTAACCTTGGAAGTTATTGTGCAATATCAACAATGGGGTTAGATTGCTCCCCCTGGATGGTCTAAACCTTTGGATGATGATCCCCCTGAACTTCTGAACAGGATAGGTTGACATCATCTTTAGGTGGGAATTCAAAGAAGTTTTCATCATCACCGTTGTTGATAGGATTGGAATCATCGAAATCAGCAAATGGATCTTGAAATCCATCCACATTTGATTCAAGGGAAGAGTGACCATTCTCCCCCTCAACCTGAGAAGGTTGAAATGGTTTGGAATCAAATGGTGGAAGACTTGGTGTTAGACCAGACATGTTTTGACAGACCTGAGATTCAAACATGGTGGATCTTGTTCGAGATTCCAAATCAAGAGCCGTTTCTGAGGGTCCGAACAAGGTCTCAAAGTCAACTTCAAGGATTGTTTGCTAGGTCGGGCATCCTGGCGCTGGAGCATCGGATTCCATAATGTGAGTTGTAACATGGGTTGGACCAGAATTTCGAACGAATTTTTCATCAAAGGTAGCATCAAAGCTTTCTTCCAGAACACGAGTTCTCCGATTAAGAACTATGTAAGCCTTTGATTTAGAAGAGTATCCAAGGAAGATGGCTTCTTCAGCTTTAGGTTGAAACTTGGTAAGCTGATCACGATTGTTCTTGATGAAGCATCGACATCCAAAGACGTGGGGAAAAGAGATTCTAGGCTTTCGACCATTCATGGCTTCATATGGTGTCATGTTGAGACGCCGATTGATGATGATTCTATTATGAGTAAAACATGTCGTAGAGACAGCTTCATCCCAAAGCTAGAGTGGAATATTTGCAAAATTAAGCATACATCGAGCAGCTTCAACAAGTGTTCCGTTGCGTCTTTCGATAACATCGTTCTGCTGTGGAGTGTAAGGAGCAGAGAAGTTGTGATCAATTCCTTTCTTAGTGAGGAATTTCTCAATGGTTCCATTAGTGAATTCCGAGCCATTATCACTTCGGATTCTTCTAACCGAAAGCTTGATGAGGACTTTTATTTCTTTGATGAAATTGATAAGTTCAGTGGCTGTTTTGGACTTTAGCCTAAGGAAGATGGCCCAACTGAACCTTGTAAAGTCATCAACAATCACAAGTATGTACTTCTTATGATGAAGACTCTCTACAGTTAAGGGTCGACATAAATCAATGTGAAGAAGTTCCAATGGTTCTGAGATTAATTTTTCAACGATGACAGGATGACCCTTCTTCGACTGCTTACCGCACTCACATGCAGCACATAAGTGATCATTTTCAAACTTCAGGAACGGTAGTCCTCTCACCATTTCACCAGACATAAGATCATTCATGTAGCAAAATTTTAGATGAGCAAGTCTTTGGTGCCATAACCAGCTGACATCAGGAACAGCTTTTGACAGAAGGCATAGTTGAGGTTTGCCAATGATCATGTTAATGTTGAGCGGGTACATGTTCTTGTTGCGGTTTGACTTAATCAAGCATTCTTTTCTATCTTCAGTCATTACGTAGCTATGTTTCTTGCAAAATTCAACACGTCGATTTGAGTCTATAAGTTGAGCTACAATAATCAGATTGTGCTTCAGATCTGCTACGTAGGCTACATTTGAAATCGAGAAGTTTCCATTGGTGACGATTCCATAACCATGAATTTGAGAGTTGGAATTGTTGTCATACGTCATGTAACCAGCATTTAGAGAAAGTTTGAGATCTCACAGAAATTCGTTCTGCCCAGTCATGAGCACGGAGCAAGCACTATCAATATAACATATTGTCTCTTGCTCCGAAGCACAAAGTCCCTGTAAAATTAGTGAGATGTGGAGTTTTTAGGCTCCAAGTTAGGTTTTGGGACAAAGGCACGGGTCTTAGGTTTTGGCAGTGACTTTTGAGCAACAGATGGTTTGGAAGCATTGTTCCTAGATTCCTTAGGAAACAAGAAAAAGGTCATGGTCCTTTCATCTATCCAGTAGTCATACTCAATGATATGAGTGTTTGGAACAACATTCTTCGAACATTGAACTTCCTGAGTATTAATGACTACCATATCTTTCGGATGTATCACATCTTTGGGTGTTTTGATTTTCCAAACAAGGTATTGTTTTGAAGATTTTGGAAAAATTGTTTTCTTAACACTTTTAGCTTTGATTGATGGCACATTTTGTTTTGTAGATTGAGGTTTAAAAATTGTAGCATCAGCTTTGGCAACGAAAACAGATGAAGCAGTCCGAGATGAATTGTTCTGGACAGATTTGGTGCTCACATTGGACTTTTTTGGGATGGGACTGACCACTTTCTTTTGTTCTACATGACTGGGAGGATTGGAAGGCCTTTTAAGAATCTTAGTGGGCGTTAAGGATGTTTTACTTAGGGTTGAAGAATGACAATTTCAAGATACACTCTTTTTGGAGTTCTCTAGGAATCTGGAATTTTGTCTCGACTGAACTTCCTTTTTGAGAGCATTTTTGGCTTCTTGTTTAGGACTAATGACATCTTTTCAGTTCAAGGAGGGTTTCTTTCTTTGGTCAGATGTTGACTTGGAGGTTTGACTATTTGAAAGATTGCCAAACTTGGGATTGATGGGTACCAAGGTTGTTTTGGAGATTACCAAAGAGTTTGATTCACAAGAATCAGAGGAAACATGAATTGTAGTTTCACTGTTATCATATAAGGGTGCCCACACAAGCTCAGAAGTAACCGGTTCAATTGTCACTGGAGAAATTTCCTCAACAACACAGTTGTTACGAGGATTGTGTTTTGGAACATGATCTACACAATTTGAAACATTATGGTGGAATTCTGTGGACCAATTCAGTTCCAGGTTTGTCAGAGGTAGAACTAGCATGGAATCAAGACACCTGACAACTATGAGCTTAAACTCAGGAATCAAAGATGCAAACTATTCGGAAGTCTCAGGAAGGGGTGATAAAGGAGAAACAAGAGTATCCGAATGTTTACAGTTCGGAACATCTCCCATAAAAGTTAGGTTTTCTAACTCCTTCAAGGGACTAACTGTTGGTTTTGGAAATTCACTTCCGAGACTAGGAGCTTTAGACCAAGGATGACGAAAGTTATGTGGCATCCTTTGATTTGCTTCAAGCAAGTAAATAGAATTATGCAAACCATCAATTTTGGCATTAAGACGTTTGTTATCCAAAATCAAAACATTTCTTTTTGAATAAGTGATTTCACATTTGTCTTTGAGAATGATACATTCATCTTATGACATTACAAGTTCATGCTCCAAAGATTCTATTTTTAATTTCTTATCCTCGAAATGTAACCTAAGACGACTCAATTCATAGTCCTTCTTCTCACTGGCTTCTATGGAAGACTCATAGGCTCTAAAAATGGTGTTCATATATGTTTGGATCTAGGTCAAGTAAGATTCACAAAGAGTCATATCAAAATTATTATCAGTAATCATAGATGTTACCCGCTGAACGATGCTTCAACCTGGTGGATCGTTGGTGGCCATGTAGTAGTAGTTTGGTTCAGCAACATTTTCTTCATCTTCATCTTTTGACCCTGAAGACCAATAGCCTTCATCAAACTCAATGGTTTTCCTCGACATTAACCACATGTTTCTTCTAGTAATCATATCATCATCATATCCGGATGACCAATATCCTTCCACATCTCTAGACACAGTTGTGACAAATGCCTTCTCACTTTCAGCCAATTCTTGTGCTTTTGGGCATAATAAGCAGAATCCTTGATTTTTGGTTTTGCGGAATATCACCCAGACAATCTTTTGCAAAATGATTTGCATGTCCACACTTATGACAAACAATTTTGGATTTGTCTATTTTCAGAATTTGTTGAGGTTCCGGAGTGGAATTGGGTTTAGAGATGTTTGGTTTGTAGGCTGGTGGGTTTTCCGAAGTGGTTTGTTGTTGTGGAGCATAGTATGCTTGAGGATTGTTTTGATGACGAGCATGAAAGTGATTGTGATAAGGTTTATGAGAGGGATTAAATGGACGTTTGTATTTCTTGGAGAGTAGTGCGAACTCCTGCTGAAAACGTAGTTCAAATTCCATGGCTTCGGAATCGAGAGCATCATCAATAGAATAACTTTAAGTGGATAGAATAGGTAAGGAGGGCTGAACAACGAATTTAAAAGAACTGACAGTTGGAACAACGGGTTTAAGAGAGTCTGAGATAGATGGGTTAGGAACCGATGGTTCAAAAGAACCGACATGAGTAAGGGAACCTCCGGAGAGTTCTCTTAATGTCTGAGAAATGTTCGATTCATGACCTTGCAATTCATCAAATAGTTGATAAAGATTCAACTTCATCAGAGATCCATCGCTTTGAAGATAGGAATTCATGTTTCCCTATCCTTTACCAAGGTTATTTATGAACTTGATACTGTACTCCAAAGGAGTTCGGACAATCCCATGACCAGTCATATTGTTGACTACAATTCGGTATCAGTTGGAGGCTGAGGCACCTAATTCACCAGGAGTTGTTGTAAAGGTGTCAAACTCGTTTACAACAGATGTCAGACACTTTTATTTCATATTTTCAGAACCTTCGATCAAGTCTTTAAGAGTGTCCCTAATCTCTTTGGCAGATTTACACAGCTTGATGCATTCAAAAAGAGATGGTGGAACACCAAACACCATTTCTGAGGATGCCACTTGATCAACATGTAGCTTTTCAAGATCGTCAGCAGTGAGAGGAGCTGGGTGTTGTTCATCTTGGCCCGTGAGTTGAGTAGCAACATCTATAACTGTTGTTCTAAGTGGAACATGAGGACCTTCTTTGAAAGATCTCCAAATAGCTTCTCCTTTCTCCTTAGCAAGTAAAAAATCTTTCCATTCCGACTTTCCAATAATCATATTCTTCAACAACTAGTAGTGGGGCATGAGTAGGGCAACCCACACTATTTGCTATTTGTATTGAATACATTTGTTGACGATTAGAAGCAGCCATTGAAGTTAAGATATCTTTAAGCAAAAGTGGTATATAAAAGAACTTTTATCCTGAACACAAAAATGGTTGAAATACCAAGGTAATTTCAAACCAACTATAATCCGGTCTTATGGATTGAAAGGACAACCACTCAAGCTCTGATACCAATTATGAGAACAAGGACGATCTGATGTGCAGCGACAAGGTTTCAAAACTCAAACATTGAGTTAATGCTTAAGATCAATGTCTGCTTACTAGGGAATGTTCTAGTCAAGACTGGAAAGACCAGTCAAGTCTGAGTTAATGCAATCAACAAAGTATTCAAGATATTAATGAAGAGTGAAGATGGTGATCAAGGTAAAGATAATAAATGAAGAACAAGAAGAATGTTTGAGAGAGTAAGTGAAGTAAACTGGAATATTGCTAGATATATTTGAAATCATCCGTCGTTGATTTAACATTGAAAGTTCCTATAAATAGAAGAACATATTACATTGTACTAACCACTTAAAAAACATAGGACTAGATAAAAGTGTTACATCTGACGCTTTTAATATCCGTCTTTGACAAAAGAGACTGAGTCCCATGACAAGTTAAATCAAGATAAAAGAAAAATACAATAAATACATATGGACAAAACATTGATTTAGACAAGTAAACATTCCGGACATAACATCCATTCTGGAATGCCTTCATATGGTTCGGAACATAAACATCAATCTTCTCTTCCTGATATCTTCCTTTCCGGAGCAAGGCTTCAAGTCCGTACACCAACTTATTCATTTCGGAATTCTGACTAACTTCGAATTTTCAAAGGTGACTGAGATTGCTAGAGGTTCACTTTCAGGTTCTAACAAGTCTTGACAGCAATTTGGTAGACTATAAAGTTTTTAAAAGAAGCAAAAGCCAGAGATAGACAAATTGCTTCAAGTCTTGCAACTAGAGCAAATGTGTCATCATAGTCTAACCCTACAAGCTGACAGAACCCTTGACATACAAGCCTAGCTTTGTTTCTTATGAAGATTCCATCTTCATCCATTTTGTTCCTGAAAACCTAGTGAGTGCAAATGACAATCTTTCCTTGAGGTTTAGGAACAAGATTCCACACACGAAGATGTTCGAATTCATTAAGCTCATCCTACATGGCCTTAATCCAGTCACCTTCTTTCAAGGCATCAACAATAATCTTTGGTTCGATCATTGAAACGAAATTTACAAACATGAAAAAGTTGTTACTGAATCTGCTGCGAGTGAGAATTCTAGAATTTATATATCCAATGATATGAGATTCAGGATGATCTCGAAGGATTCTAGGATTAGAAATTTCATTTTTATTGCTATGGGCAGAAACTTCCTGATTTGATAAATCATCTTCTCCGTAAAAAAAACAGGTTAATCTTCAGAGATAGGCTGAGAACTGATTAATTGATCAACATTGGGAACAATGGGATCAACATCATTTGATAAGAGCTCAGGAACGGGGTCTGATAGACTATAAGAAAGTTCATTCAGAATAGACGAGGGGTGATCAACTCGATCATGAATGAATGAGTCCTCATCAAAAGTGACAAGAATTGTTTCTTCAATAATTTGCCTTGAAATATTAAATACTCTGTAAGCTTTGGATATATTGGAGTATCCTAGAAACACTCCCTCATAAGCTTTAGACTCAAACTTTCAACATTGATCTCTTTGATTCAAGATGTAACAAACACATCCAAACACATGAAAATAAGAAATGGATGGTTTTCTTCCTTTCAATAGCTCATAAGCAGTTTCCTCATGAAGTTTGACAATAATAGACCGGTTTTGGTATGATATGTTGTATTGACGACTTCAACCCAAAATGAAAATGAAAGACCAGCTTCAACAACCATAGTTCTTCCAGCTTCAATGAGAGTTTTGTTTCTTCTTTCCGCAATACCATTTTGTTGGTGAGTTATAATTGTCGAAAAGTTCTGAGAGATTCCTGAGACAGAGCAAAAATCTTCCAGAGAAGAGTTACTGAATTCAGTTCCATGATCACTACGTAATTGCTTTACTTTGTGATCATAGAGGACTTCCCTTTGCTTAATGAGAGCAATGATTTCATCAGCGGCAAGAGACTTTTTTCTTTAAAAGACTACCCGCGTAAACCTCGAATATTCATCTACGATGACAAGAGTATATTTCTTCCCTACTCTTGACTTAATTGGAACTGGTCCAAAAAGGTCCATATGAAGGAGATGAAGAGGTTTGATGATTGAATAACAAGACTTTAGTTTGAATGAAGACTTGGTTTTCTTTCATTTTTCACACGTTGAGCACACTTTATCCTTGACAAATTGCATCTTAGGAATTCCTCTCACAAGTTGATACCCTACAATCCTTGAGATGTTCTTGAAATTCAGATGCGAAAACCTTTTGTGCCATAACCAATTTAGATGATACTGAGCATGAGAGAAGAAGCAACGACAATGAGACTTGTCAGCAGAAAACATATCCAGAACATAGATGTCGTTTTGTCGATTTGCAGTAAGGATAGTGATGCTCTTTTGATCAATAAATTTTCCTTCTTTCTTGTTAAAGAGAACTTCATAGCCAACATCACACAGGTGAATGATAGAGATGAGATTATACTGAAGACCTTTCACACAATAGACATTCTTGAAAATGACATAATTGCACTTAATGGTTCCATAATCCCTTTGTAGTTCCCATCCGATTATAGCCATATGTAACTGATGGACCATCCTTCTTTATGAAATCTTCTAGGAAAGATTTGAATCTTGTCATATGTCTTGAACAACCGCTCTCTAAATACCAAATATGCTCTTTACCCTGAAACTAAGATGTACAGTAAGTATAAAAAAATATACACTGACTTATTTGCAAAGGTTCACTAAGAAAAGATGTTATAACAATAATTAGGTAGACA
This sequence comes from Lactuca serriola, assembly GCF_051521515.1. NCBI lineage: Eukaryota > Viridiplantae > Streptophyta > Magnoliopsida > Asterales > Asteraceae > Lactuca > Lactuca serriola. The sequence goes on from NC_136415.1 coordinate 133,472,411, forward strand.
ATTCGATAAGTTTCCCTTTTTGATCTACTTATCATTTCAAATCATGATATTATCAGCATGAACAGTGTTCTTTTCAAAAAAGCACTCGGTGACTTTGTGAGAGGCATCACCACATCGATAACAAACTTTAATTCCCAAATTCTTTCATTTAACATTAGATTTTGAATTCTTTTATGAATCTGAAGATTTAAGAGTTCTTAATTTTTCTTTAGAAGAATGAGTTTTATCAATGGTATGCCTATATACAACCTTGTCATGAGACTAATGATCCTTGGAAGAGTTATCAGGGGTAGAAGGATTTGAATGATCTTCAGGCTTAGAATTGCTAATTGAGCACAAAGGAAACATGCTTAGAATTCTGCTTACAGATAGAACTTCACCATTACATATAGGAAGCATTATCAAAGTCTTAATGGAGGGAAGAACATACTCACGATGTGAAGGTTGGAGAGAAGGATCAAGAGCAGACAATTTAATAACATATTTAGTAATGCCGTTAGAATTAGTAAAACAGTTAGTATTGATTAGGGTTTGATTTATAAAGTGAGAACTCATAAATCTACTTTCAAAGTCTTCTTTTAAGTAGTCAGCTTTATAAAAGGTTTGTTTAGTTTCGACTTTGGTTAAATATACAACACCTTCTATATCACCTCCAAGAATTTTCTTACACTGATTTGGAATCTAAGCATTAATGATTCTTGTGACATTAAAGTGAGAGGATGCCAGAAATTCAAAATAAGTTGAGTGTGATTAGCATTATCAACAACCATTTTTTGAATGTGAAGAAAATTATTGGTAAGCGAGATACAAGTGTTTTCCTTTTTTAAAATAGAAAGAGGTTTTTCTATAGAGAAGAGTTTTTCTTTGAGAATCTTTAGCTCAAGACAGAGATAAAATGTTTTCTTTATTTGAGATCAATAAATTGAAATGTAAGAGATCGATCATGTCATTTTTTTCGATATTATCATGAAAAGAAAGATTAACATGATTTTTTACCTAATATGCTAATGCATCATCCCATTCTGACTTGAGGTTATCAACAGTGTGAGGAGAATCAATGTTAAGGATCCCAACACTATCATGTGAAGTGTCAGCGTGATATTCAATGGTCTGAGCCATGAGACACTCAACTTCATCGTCTGAAGAGTTTTCCTTTTCAAAGCAGATGATAGAATGAACATCATCTCTTGAGAAGTTGAGCAGTTTTGGACAGAGCGATAGACAGAAAAAGGAAGTGAGTTTCCAATAGCAATTTTGGCTTTTAAATCGAGATTCAGCATCCTTTTCTGCAACATCCTGACTCCCATGTATATATTTAAATTGTTTGATATTTATATTGATAGGGCAACTCGACGATTTGGAGGTTGCAACTCGTCGAGTGGAGACTAAGATTGGCCGCGTGACTTTAGAACCAACTCGACGAGTTGGTGGACTCAAATCGACGAGTTGGAGCTGAGTATGAAAACCCTAAATTCTCAGGTTTGCACCCTATTTAAAGGACCTTAAGTCCTACCCCGCCTCCCTCATCGCCTTATCACCCAAAGACAAACTCTAATCGAGTTGCCTTCCATTTTGAGAGTGTGAAAGGCTAAGTGTGTGTTTTGGTGCATTCCTTGAAGAGTGAAGAGCTTGGAACAAGGAGCCTATAAATTCGACATACATTCAGTTGTAGCAGCCGTTTGAAGGTAAAAAGCCATTACCTTGATCACTTGTTTTTTATATCTCTCCATTAGAGAGTTTATGGCCATTTATAGCTTCTTCTTGAGTCATTATTGGTTTTGAGCATGTATGGAAACTAACACTTCAGATATGGATAATACTAGGCATTTTAGGCCTAAGGACTCAAGCTTTATCAAGCCTTGGCTAATCTTCGTGCCTTAAAACCCTTGTTGAGCCTTGTTTTGGCAATTTTAGCCCCCAAATGCCATGCCTGGACATAAAGCTTGCTGCTTTACGTGGTATCTCATACCTAGAAGGCTAGATCTAGATTTTGGGGCCTTAGTTTCATTAAAAAGCATCTGAATGAGAGAAAAGGCTGAAGGAACTCGACGAGTTGATTAACCAACTTGACGAGTTGGTTAGGGTTTTCCTCGATATTTAGGACACTATTCAAACTCGACAAGTTGGTGAGAAAACGTGGCGAGTTGACTCGAATTTTCCCGATTTTCTGAGAATAGAAGGAACTCGACGAGTTGAGTCAACAAGGATTGTTGACTTGAGTGTTGACTTTCGTTGACTTTTTAGGGTTTGGTCAAGTTGTGGGCTTTGGAGACCATGGAGGGGTAAAATGGTCTCTCACCCTTTCTAAGATTTAGTAGAGGATTTAGCTTAACATCCTTGGAGTTGTTAATATAAATTGTTAATTAGAGATGATTGTGATATATGTAGGCGGAGTCTAGACCGACAGTTTGAGTGCGATACATACTTGATTTAATTACGAGGTGAGTCTTCTCACTATACTTACATGAGTGGTAATTATTTTGCGACCGGAGGGTCTTATTTGTGTTACTGACCGGAGGGTCTCATGTGCTTATACTAAGATATGTGATAGTAGGCATTATGTCTTTGTGATTTATGTTGTATATTATTTTGTGCATTTATTGAGATAGGAACAGAGGGTCCAAACTGAGTCGTGAGACTGGAGGGTCTTCACTGAGAAACAAGACTGGAGGGTCCAACCCGAGCCGTGAGACCGCAGGGTCTTCACTAAGACACATGACCGGAGGGTCTGTATTGAGATATAGCCATGAGAGGCTAATTATCTGTGTGTGATATCTTTTGGGAACTCACTAAGGTTCGTGCTTACATTTTTGTGTGATATTTTTTTCAGGTACATCTCAGGATCGCGGGAAGGCGTCGGCATGATTGTACACACTAGCTGGTTGATTTGTGTTTTGGGGATTCTAGGATATTTTACAAAAAATTTTCATGTCATGTGTTTGAAACATTTATAAATCGAGTATGAGAGATCTTAAATTGTGTTTTGTGTGGAATTAAAAATGAAAATTTTATTTGAAAATTTAGTGTGTTACAAGTTAGTATCAGAGCCTTAGTTTGAGGGATTTTAATGTACCCTCGGATATGTCTGGACTCAAACAGAGGATTTGAAGAAATTTTTCTAGAAAGAATTGATTTCCTAAACGAGCAAAAGATTTTAAGAGGAAACGAGATGAAGCAGTGTGTACAATCAGCCAGAGCCCGAACAGTGATTTCCCAAAATACCCTTACTTGTTTATATTATGAGACGAGACAATTATGAGATATTAGAGCTACATGCTAGATCGTATGCTAGGTATTTCAGGAATTTAGAGCTAGAGTTTCCTGATTCATGATGCCTTAGCCTAGGAGGATGCTATTGATTGACATTATCTGCTACTTGCTCTCTATGTGTGCTTAGTAGGGGTACATGGCAGGAAATCTTTGAGAGATAATTTTGAGTCAAAGAGTAATCAAGGAGGGATACCTAGATTTTCTTTTGAGGAATCTACTGAGAGAGTAGTTTGATATCCTTGAGGTATAGATTCCTTGTGAATTAGGATCCTAGGATGAGGACTTGGGACAACTACGAGTTGGTGTGGAAGGTAGTATTAGGCCCGTACTACTGAAAGCACCGGAACTGTACGCGACCCAAGTACTAACCTTAGGATACTAAGCAGCATGTAGGGGTGGGTAATTGTGTGTTCGCGTTAGATAGTACTTTATGATTTATGTGTTCGTGTTTCAGAGAGACTATGGTGATTACCCGCAGCAACCCCCCCCCTAGGGGGGAGTACCAGTGACAAGGAGATCCGCAGGATCATTACTGAAGGGGTGACCTCAGCTATCAGAGACGCCATTACAGAGATGTTCGGGTCTATTAAGACCATGATGATTGACACTTTTGACGAGCATTATGCTGCTGTCACAGAGGCTGCCACTCCCGCACCTACGAGGCCACAGGGAGTGATTCGTTGTTGCTTCGAGAGTTCAACAACACGATTTCTGCTATGACATGGATTTCTAATATCGAGAGATGTTTCTATACTTGTTCATGCCCTGATGAACTGAAGGTCCGATTTGCACTGAACCAGCTTCGCTTGGGAGCGAAGGACTGGTGGTGGTTTTTGACGATGGTTTACTCTCCTACAGACCATGCAGCAGTGACTTGGGAGAGGTTCGCCCAGTTATTTCGAGATGAGTATGTTCCCCAGGTGGAGAGGGAATGATTGGCCCAAGAGTTTTTGTCTCTTAAGCAGAAGACCGAAAAAATGACAGAGATTATGGGGATGTTTCATGAGAGGGCATTCTTCTGCCCTGAGAACGTGTCTACGGAGCAGGCACATGTGAGCCGATACTTGAGCATTTAGAGGCGAGATATTTGGGAGTTCGTGGCGAACTCATGATATCGGACATTGTCTTAGCTACAGACTAATGCCAGGAGGAGGGAGATTAAGTTGTAGATTCACACTAGAGAGGAGGGAGAGTCTCAGGGTAGAGACAGGAGACCAGTGTTGTCGCAGCCGACGGCCAAGCGGGCTAAGCCCGCTGATATGAGAGTAGGAGGACAGAAGAACCACACTTATGGCAAGTGCGGCAAGAGTCATGAGGGATCTTGCTGAGCAGGGATTTGCAACAAATGCAACAAGGAGGGGTATATGGCGAAGGATTTCCCCAAGGGATTTTTAGTTTGCTTTCATTGCAATCAGATTGGCCACCAAAAGGCCAAATATCCTCAGCTCACTCAAGGATCAGCCCAAGCTTCTGCTCCTGTTGCTTTGTCCGTTACTGATGGTCAGCTGGGGAAGTTCTAGGCTCCAATAGCTTGTGAGAGAGCCTTCCAGCTGACTGCGGAGGAGGTCCATGCAGCACCTGACATTGTTGCTGGTACGTATCCCCTTATTCATGTTATTTTGAGATTTGTTTATGCTTATAATGTGTTTCATATAGGTACTTTTCTTGTGAATTTTGTGCATGCCTTGGTGTTATTGACTCGGGTGCGAGTCAATCCTTCGTGTCTTTATCTGTTAGTCGCCGCATTTGTGTTAGACGCAAGGCTTTGAGTTGACCGTTAAGGGTCTTTATAGCCGATGAGCATGTGGTTTTTCCACTGATGTATTTCGGGGATGTGTTTTAGAGATTTTTCGGTGTTAGGTTTCTAATAGATCTAGTGCCGATAGCGATGTGAGATGTTTGTGTCATAGTAGGCATGGATTGGTTGAGCCAGTTTGGAGTCGAGATTGACATCGAGCGTCAGATGGTGACAATACAAGACCCTAGTGGGGGGTACTTACTATCTATATCGAGGGAACTAGATCGGGATCAACTTTCTGTTCTGCCGCCAGGGCAAGGCAAAGTCTAGAGCAGGGATGCATGGGCTTTTAAGCATATGTAATGGATACGCAGGTTGTCACTGAAAGACCGATTTATGTTTACGATGTTCCAGTAGTATGTGAGTTCCCCAGATGTTTTCCCCAAGGAATTGTTGGGAGTGCCTCCTGAGAGACAGGTGGAGTTCTGGATCGATCTGATTCCGGGGGCGGTGCCTATTGCCAAGGCACCATATCGCCTTGCACCGCCCGAGATGCAGGAGTTATCCTTGCAGCTCCAAGAGCAGTTTGGGAAGGGTTTCATTAGACCGAGTAGCTCGCCGTCAGTAGCGCCGATCTGTTTTTTCAAGAAAAAAGATAGTTCACACTGGATGTGCATCCACTACTGGGAGTTGAACAAGTTGCCGGTCAAGAAGCATTTGTTCGGTTTTGAGCACTATAACACTCCTATGGTGCACATGCAACCCTAGATGATTTGGATCTAATTTTTCTTTAACTATACATGCAATTTCAATTTTCCAAAGCATACATCCTAACTAGCATACAATTGAGGATATATAACATAAAAACAAAGTTAGATGAATACCTCTTAGTTTAGCTTGTAGTTCTTAGCCTTTGAAAGCTTTAGCACCTCAAGTGTGATGCCTCTAATGTCTCAAAAACACCAAATGCAAGAGGAGGCTTATGTGAAAGAGGCTAGATAGCACAAAATCGGTTATGGCTCTTCTTAGAATGCATTGCACCGATTTTAGGGGTTAAGGGGTTGCTTTTATAGTGTGGCAAAGACTAGGGTTTTATCCATGCAAACCCTAATTCACCATGACCCTTCATATTTATTAGGCCTTATGGGTTAAACCTTTGTGAACTATCATATAGGTTTCGCCCATCCCTAATCAACCATGGATCATTAGCCTATACTATAAGTATCACTGAATTACTTAATCAGTCCCCATAAATTTAATCAGTCTCTTTTGATCACTAAATTAATTACAAATTAATTCTAGATCAATACTAATTATATAATATAATTTCTCAAATAATATATTATACTTATAATATATTAATAACTCACTAATAACCTCTTTCTCAAAAGCCCATCCTATCAAATTGCTCTGGTGAAGGCATCCCAAAAGGACCATGCTACTATCGGGTCAAGTACATACCAATTATAGTTATGGGCCTAAACACCTAATCCAATACCATAATCCACTACCGAGGATCGGCGATTTGTCTGATCAGTTGTAGGGAGCATCTTACTTTTCCATGATTTATTTGAGATCTGGGTATCATCAGATGAGGGTCTACGAGGAGGATATCTAGATGACGGCCTTTCGGACTCGTTATGGGCATTACGAGTTTGTGGTGATGCCTTTCGGGCTCACCAATGTACCACCAGCGTTCATAGACCTCATGAACCGGGTATGTAGGCCCATGTTGGATCGGTCAGTGATCGTGTTAATCGATGATATTTTGGTGTACTCGAGGTCTAGGGAACAACACGAGGAGCATCTTTGGGAGATTCTTAGGGTGTTGAGGATGGAGAGGCTTTATGCCTAATTCTCCAAGTGTGATTTCTGGTTAAGAGAGGTCCAGTTTTTGGGACACCTCGTTAACCAGAATTGGATTTTGGTCGAACCGGCCTAGATTGATGCAGTTATTCAGTGGGAGGTGTCGAGGTCCCCATCCGAGATTAGGAGTTTTCTGGGTTTTGTAGGCTACAATCGGAGTTTTATCATAGATTTATCCAAGATTGTTATTCCTCTCACCAAATTGACCAGGAAGGGTGTTATCTTTACTTAGGGGCCTGAGCAACAGGCATCATTCGAGACTCTTCACCAAAGATTGTGCGAAGCTCCAGTGTTAGCCCTTCCTAAGGGAGTAGAGGACTTCATAGTCTACTGTGATGCATCCATATCAGGAATGGGTGACGTGTGGATGCAGAGAGGGCACGTGATAGCATATGTGTAGAGGCAGTTGAAGCCTCATGAGACGAGATATCTCACCCATGATTTGGAGCTGGGGGTAGTGGTATTCGCCCTCAAGATTTGGTGCCATTATCTTTATGGTGTCCGATGTACCATATCCACGGGCCATAAGAGCTTGACACACCTTATGGATCAACCCAACCTGAATATGAGATACAGGAGATTGTTGGATGTAGTGAAAGACTATAACTATGAGATTTTGTATCATCCTGGCACGGCTAATGTGGTAGCCGATGCCCTGAGTCGTAGAGCAGTGAGTGCTCCGATTCGAGACATGGGTATGAGGATAACGGTGATGACTCTAGTCTTAGATACCATCCGAGAGGCCCTAGCGGTGGCCATGAGACTAGAGAACCGTACAAGAGAGCGGGTGATCGGGCAGATTTTTGAGTTTGAGAACGATAGTCAGGGGCTTATGACCATCCATGGACGGATATGGGTGGAGCCCGACGTATTTTAATGGAGGAGGCCCATAGGTCGAGAGAATTGTAAGGTGGAGAGAATTGTAACGCCTGTGTTTCCGGGCTTGCCATTTTTAGCAATGTAATAGTCTAGGTTAACCTTTGTAACCCGTTTTGAAATAATAAGATTGTATTATTTGAGTATTGTGTGTTTTGTGCTTAATTGCTTAATTATGTGGTGTGATTAATTAAGAATAAAAATAAGCGTCAAAATTTAAGTGTAAAATAAACTTAATATCTTTGAATAATGTTGTAGTAGTTGAAACGAGGTTTCCGAATATATATATATATATATATATATATATATATATATATATATATATATATATATATATATATATATATATATATATATATAGAACGCCCAAATCTGACTTCGTATGAGGAAGTTATGATTTATCGAAGTTTCGGCTTAGCGGTGAGCAGCCTGTTTTACTCGATTTGAGATCGAGGGGCTTTTAGCCGAAACAATCTAAATGAGAATCGAAGATCTCATTGTTGGTATCGAAGCGATGAAAAGTTAGGCGAGAACGGACGTCAAACGAAGAAGTTATGAATTTATAACGAAGTATTTCTATCGCAGCCTATTAAAAATAAATAATAAAAATAAATTCGAAATTAGCCGACGGAGTCTAAACGAAAGTTGTAGAGCGTAGTCTCACCTTCGCGTGGATATAAAGAACGTCGAAAACGGAGTTCGTATGAAGAAGATATGAATTTCCGAAGTTTATTTAATATTTTGTATTTATTTTTAATCTTTTAATCCGGCATTATCCGAAGACGAGTCACCGGTCCGATGCGACGTACGCCCCGCGTACGCGAATACGCCCCGCGTACTCCGAAGAGTGTCGACATTTCGGATGACGCATGCAGTGACGATTTCGGAAGCAGTACGTGCTGCGTACTGCAGTACGCCCCGCGTACTCCGAGGCTCCAGCCTCCTATAAATAGGAACCAAAGGCAGCCGAGTCTTTTGCCAATTTCCTCTCTTCTCTCTCACGTTTTGCATCGTTTTGCGTGCCAGAAATATCCCGAAGCCCCGGTATTATTCTCGAGCCCCGAGGCAAGTCCCGAGATCCCGAAGATCCCAAGAAGTGCGGTTCCCGAGCCGAAGTTCTGCCCGCGAGAAGTTCGATTTTGAAGAGATCTTCCAGATTTGCTGAGGATTACTACTTCTGCAAGTCGTAGTGCTGTCTGATCATCTTCTGATCAAGTGAGTGTATACTACCTTTCATAAACACGATAATAATACAAGTTTGGTTCGAGTGTATTAAGTATATTGTTGTTTATAAGTGTGAGTGTGTGGTTACCTTCTTCCAAATACAATAATATGAAGTATTTTAAATAAAATACGTGCTATGTGTATATATGTGGTTGTGTTATGTGTGAATGTGTATTCTCTCTCTTCTATCTCATAGATATGATTTATTCTCTATGAGATATGTGCTATGTGTGTGTGTGCCTCATCTGTTATGTGGATTATGTGTTGATTAAAGCATGCTATATAGGTTTTCAAAATTATGTATAAAAAATGTATATTTTATCTACTAATATGTTGGGTAGAACATGGGTAGATAGTTGGTGTGTAATAAACAGATGAGAGGCCTCGTTGTTGTTTGATTTAGTCATCTAGCGGAGTTTAGATGACGACCACTGGCTATTCTAGACAGTCTTGTGGAAACATTAACAGGTTTACCACCTGTAGGTGTTAATGAACTCGGGTGTTCATTCGTTGTACTCCATCCCCTTCATGGTTGCCTTATTTGACTTATATTGCTGAGGTACCCCCGAAGCATGTGTTGTCACCCCGATGAAATATTCTTAGACTAGGTCCCTTGTGTTAGTTGTTTTAGGGACATAAAGTGAGAATAACGGGAATGGATAATTGGGTTATTGTTGGTTGGTGGAAATTAAATATGATTATTTATTGTGGGTTGAAAACCCTATATGCTCACCAGGCTCCCAAGCCTGACCCACTCAGTTTTAATTGTATTACAGGAAGTGGCGCGAGGGCATGAGATGGATGAACCATCAGTTGTTTTGATTGCAAGTCTGTATATGTTTATATTTGTTGAATGACTTGTAATGTATTCGTTTATGCTTATTGGTCTGTATCGGAACATGACACCCCGAGTTTTGATTATAATGAAAATACATTTCTTTTATGAAATGCTTTGGTAAACATTGTTTTATCATGTTTTGTTTTAGGAACAAATTCCGCAACTCTTTCAAATCAAAAGGATTTACTCTGAAAATATTTTAAAAGCATAAATGAAAATCGGTCTTTTCTGGCCGAGATTTTGTGGATGTCACAGTTGGTATCAGAGCATTAGTTTAAGCGAACTAGGAATTTGTAGGATTTCTAGACTTAAACTTATAATGCTAAGTGAAGTTTTGAGATGTGTGTCTGTTGTGTTTTAGACACGAGCACTGGTTTATTTTAGGAAAGTTGCCTAAAATGCTTTATGTGCTAAATGTTATATGTTGCCATATATGATATTATTTGTTCGGATCTATGGTCTGTTGCCGACCGGATCTAGAAACCTTATGTGTGTAGGATTCTAAGCGTACTTCTACGGTATTAGAACTAGCATGTAAACGTTTCGGTGTGATAAGGAAGATTTGAATATCTACCATGATTGAGGATCTAATTTCACCTTATTTGGTGTGTAGATCAAAATGGTGAGGACCAGAAGTGGAGTTGGAAATGCTGACGAAAACAGGAATCAACCACCAGTGATTGAACAAGTACCTGTCGTAGCAGCAGCACCTGAGCCAATAACCATGGCTGGTGTGCAAATGATGATTCAGACGATGTTGGATCGTCAGATGGATGAAACTAGACGGTTGCTTCAACAGAATCGTGAAAAATTGTCAATTCGTGTAGAGGAGCCTGAATTAAATGAAGGGCACTCGGAAGGTGGAAACTTTAGTGGGTTTATTGGTCAAGCCAACCCACCGATAGTTAGGCAAGATAACCATGATGGAAGGAATGATGGAATGGGATGCAAGTACAAGGACTTTCTAACTTGCAAACCATCGACCTTCAATGGAAAGGAGGATCCGATTGGGGTTATGGATTAGATCTCCAAAATGGAGTTAGCCTTTATGACATGTGGCTGCAGAGGCAAGTTGCAGACTATCTATGTCGTGCGACAATTCCAAGGTGGAGCCGTTCGTTGGTGGAACACTCTAGGGAAGACGTTGAGCCCTAATGAGCCACTGCAATTGTCATGGGCAGAGTTCTTGGTGCAGTTCAAGCGCAAGTTCTGCTCGGCTCAAAATTTGTTGGAGTTGGAGAACAAGTTCCTGACATTGACGAAAGGCAGCATGTCAGTTGATGAATACACCAATAGCGTCACCGATAAGATGGAGTTTGCCTTGCGTATCGTCCCAGACGAGTTGACAAAGGTGGACCGGTATGCAAAGGGACTCCCATGGGAGTACGAGGTGCCAGTACGTCAGGCACTTACTCTAGAGGCAGCTATCTGGGCTGCCAAGTCTGTTGAGAACATGATTAAGGGAAGAACCACCGTCAAGGTTGAGGTTGGTGAGAAAAGAAAGTTTGAGGGAACATCTGGTTCCGGTAAAAGAAGCAAATTTTCGAAATCTGATTCGAAAAAGGTTGGAGGAAAAGGAGGCGAAGCGAAGTGGTGTGATAAGTGTAAGAAAAAGCACTTTGGGAAATGTAGCGAGGATGTGACCTGCTACAAGTGTGGGAAGGTGGGACATTTTGCCAATGAATGTCCGAACAACAAAAGGATGTGTTTTGGTTGTAATGAAGAGGGGCATATTTTGAAAGACTGTCCGAAGAAGAAGGAGGCAGCTAGGCCCAACATTCCACCAAAGCCAAAGGCGAGAGCCTTCCAGGTGACACTTGAGGCTGCTAAAGATGAAGCTGATGTCGCTTCAGGTACCTTTCTCGTAAATGAATTACCTGCTCAAATTTTGTTTGATTCTGGAGCCAACTACTCCTTTATTTCGCATGAGTTTGGTAGAAAGCTAGCTTTGCCTATTGATAGACTAGATAATGCTTTATTAGTCGAAGCAGCTAGTGGCAAGATTGTACCTGTTAGCCATCGTATGAAAGACATCTTAATCGACCTTAATGGGAATAAGTTTCACGAGGAATTATTGCCTATCGAGCTTAATGGTTTCGACATCGTTTTGGGAATGGATTGGCTTAGCGCCAATGATGCCGAAATTTTATGCAAGAAGAAGATAGTTAAAGTAAACCCGCCTGGGAAAGATTCGTTTATGGTGTATGGGGACAAACGCAGAGTGAATTCTGGAATCATTTCTCTAATGAAAGCCAGAAAGTGTTTGACCAAGGGATGTACATCATATTTAGCATTCGTGATTGATGCTAAGAAAGAAAAGAAGGTGATGCAGAGCATTCCAGTGGTGTGTGATTATCCGGAAGTATTTCCCGAAGATCTTCCTGGATTACCACCTGATAGACAAGTAGAGTTCAGAATAGACTTGTTACCAGGGACCACGCCAATAGCAAAAGCACCTTATCGATTAGCACCGACAGAGATGAAGGAGCTGATGATGCAACTTCAGGAGTTATTGGACAAAGGTTTCATTAGACCTAGTTCATCGCCCTGGGGAGCTCCGGTGTTATTTGTGAAGAAGAAAGATGGAAGTATGAGAATGTGCATCGATTACAGAGAGCTGAACAAGGAAACAATAAAGAATAGATATCCATTGCCGAGGATTGATGACCTATTTGATCAATTTCAAGGTTCGAGCTATTTCTCGAAGATCGATCTAAGGTCAGGATATCATCAGCTGAAAGTAAGAGAGCAAGATATCGAGAAGACTGCATTCAGAACTAGATATGGACACTACGAGTTCTTGGTTATGTCGTTTGGACTAACCAATGCTCTGGCAGCATTCATGGATTTGATGAATAGGTTTTGTAATCCTTTCCTTGATAAATCCGTGATAGTGTTCATAGACGACATTTTGATTTACTCGAAAAGCCAGGAGGATCATGGCAGACACTTGCGAGAAGTGTTAGAAGTTTTGAAGCATGAGAAGCTGTATGCAAAGTTCTCCAAATGTGATTTTTGGATTCGTGAAGTCCAATTCTTGGGTCGCGTGGTCAACCAAGAGGGGATAATGGTTGATCCAGCGAAGATCGAAGCTGTGATGAAGTGGGAACAACCGAAAAGTCCCACGGAGGTTCGAAGCTTTTTAGGATTAGCCGGATATTACCGAAGGTTTATCCAAGGCTTTTATTCGATTGCTACTCCATTGACAGCTTTAACCCACAAAAGAGCTACTTATGCTTGGAGTGATAAGCATAAAGAAGCATTCGAGAAGTTAAAGAAGAAGCTATGCGAGGCACCGATACTTTCTCTACCCGATGGAGTTGAAGACTTCGCTGTTTATAGCGATGCGTCTAGGGTTGGATTGGGTTGTGTTTTGACCCAAAGAGAAAAGGTGATAGCATATGCGTCTCGACAGCTGAAAGAGCATGAAAAGAATTACCCGACTCATGATTTGGAGTTGGCAGCGGTAGTTTTCGCTCTGAAAATATGGAGGCATTACCTCTATGGCACGAAGTGCAAACTTTTTACTGATCATAAGAGTCTCCAATATCTCTTTAATCAGAAAGAATTGAATATGAGGCAACGACGCTGGCTAGAATTACTTAAAGACTACGACTGTGAGATACTTTACCACCCCGGTAAAGCTAATGTTGTTGCTGATGCTCTCAGTCGGAAGGTCAATCTTGAAAGGAAAAGGCCAAGAGCGTTGAGAATTGAAGTTGTCTCGACCATTGTGGAAAGTATAAAGAAAGCTCAAGAGGAAGCTTCTGAAAAGAATGACCGAAAGGAGGAACGTTTGGGCAAAATGTTGGTGTTTGGTACAAACGGTCATGGACTGAAGGTATTCCAAGATCGTATTTGGGTACCTAAGTCAGGAGGAATTAGGGATCTTCTGATGGAAGAAGCTCACAAAACCATGTACTCAATTCATCTGGGTAGCACTAAAATGTATAGGGACCTGAAACCCTACTACTAGTGGCCGACGATGAAGCTTGATGTTGCAAAGTATGTGGCTGAGTGTGTGACTGGTGCGAGAGTAAAGACACAACATCAGAAACCTTACGGGAGTTTAGAACCATTGCCTGTGCCTATGGGTAAGTGGGAAGACATTGCTATGGACTTTGTCACTAAACTGCCCAGAACAAAGAATGGTCACGCCATGATTTGGGTGGTCGTTGATCGATTCACTAAGAGTGCGCATTTCATAGCAGCCAAGGAGAAATGGTCTATGGAAAAGCTTGCAAATTCTTACGTGAAGGAAATTGTGAGGCTTCACGGTGTTCCGTTAACGATTGTATCGGATCGTGATAGCCGTTTCACCTCAAGGTTTTGGAAAAGTCTACAAGAGGAAATGGGTACCAAGTTATGTTTAAGCACAGCTTACCATCCGCAGACTGATGGTCAGAGTGAAAGAACAATAGAAACGCTTGAAGATATGCTGAGAGCATGTACCTTGGAATTCCTAGGTAATTGGGATGAACATTTACCTTTGGTAGAATTTTCCTATAATAATAGTTTTCACACGAGCATTAAGATGGCACCTTATCAAGCTTTGTATGGACAGAAGTGTCGTACGCCGTCTTGTTGGCTTGAGGCTGGGGAAAAGCAGTTTATGGGACCAGAGATGGTTCATCAAACTGCTGAAAAGTTGAAAATAATTAGGGAAAGAATGTTAGCAGCTCAAGATCGTCAAAAGAGCTATGCTGACAAGAAGCGAAGACCGATGACTTTTGAGATTGGAGATCCGGTTTTGCTTAAAGTCTCGCCGTGGAAGGGACTTATAAGATTTGGTAAAAGGGGAAAGTTGAGTCCAGGGTTTATTGGACCGTTTAAAGTTCTTCAGAGGATTGGGAACCAAGCTTACAAGCTCAAATTACCCGAAGAACTGAATGGAATTCACAACACTTTTCATGTGTGTTATTTGAGGAAGTTCACTGGAGAAGTTCCCGACATAATTCCAATTTCTGAATTGAGAATTAATGAGAACAAAAGGTTGATTGAAGAACCAGAGGCAATTGTTGACCGAAAGACTAAGAAGTTGCGACGCAAAATGGTTGGGTTAGTACTTGTCCGATGGAAACACACGAATGGGCCGAATCTCACCTGGGAGACGGAGAGTGACATGTTGAGTCGCTATCCGCATTCGTTTGTTGATGTGTGATTCCGGGGACGGAATCACTCTAAGGTGGAGAGAATTGTAATGCCTGTGTTTCCGGGCTTGCCATTTTTAGCAATGTAATAGTCTAGGTTAACCTTTGTAACCCGTTTTGAAATAATAAGATTGTATTATTTGAGTATTGTGTGTTTTGTGCTTAATTGCTTAATTATGTGGTGTGATTAATTAAGAATAAAAATAAGCGTCAAAATTTAAGTGTAAAATAAACTTAATATCTTTGAATAATGTTGTAGTAGTTGAAACGAGATTTCCGAATATATATAGAACGCCCAAATCTGACTTCGTATGAGGAAGTTATGATTTATCGAAGTTTCGGCTTAGCGGTGAGCAGCCTGTTTTACTCGATTTGAGATCGAGGGGGTTTTAGCCGAAACAATCTAAATGAGAATCGAAGATCTCATTGTTGGTATCGAAGCGATGAAAAGTTAGGCGAGAACGGACGTCAACCGAAGAAGTTATGAATTTATAACGAAGTTTTTCTGTCGCGGCCTATTAAAAATAAATAATAAAAATAAATTCGAAATTAGCCGACAGAGTCTAAACGAAAGTTGTAGAGCGTAGTCTCACCTTCGCGTGGATATAAAGAACTTCGAAAACGGAGTTCGTATGAAGAAGATGTGAATTTCCGAAGTTTATTTAATATTTTGTATTTATTTTTAATCTTTTAATCCGGCATTATCCGAAGACGAGTCACCGGTCCGATCCGACGTACGCCCCGCGTACTCCGAAGAGTGTCGACATTTCGGATGACGCATGCAGTGACGATTTCGGAAGCAGTACGCGCTGCGTACTGCAGTACGCCCCGCGTACTCCGAGGCTCCAGCCTCCTATAAATAGGAACCGAAGGCAGCCGAGTCTTTTGCCGATTTCCTCTCTTCTCTCTTCCGTTTTGCATCGTTTTGCGTTCAAGAAATATCCCGAAGCCCCGGTATTATTCTCGATCCCCGAGGCAAGTCCTGAGATCCCAAAGATCCCGAGAAGTGCGGTTCCCGAGCCGAAGCTCTGCCCGCGAGAAGTTCGATTTTGAAGAGATCTTCCAGATCTGCTAAGGATTACTACTTCTGCAAGTTGTAGTGCTGTCCGATCATCTTCTGATCAAGTGAGTGTATACTACCTTTCATAAACACGATAATAATACAAGTTTGGTTCGAGTGTATTAAGTATATTGTTGTTTATAAGTGCGAGTGTGTGGTTACCTTCTTCCAAATACAATAATATGAAGTATTTTAAATAAAATATGTGCTATGTGTATATATTTGGTTGTGTTATGTGTGAATGTGTATTCGCTCTCTTCTATCTCATAGATATGATTTATTCTCTATGAGATATGTGCTATGTGTGTGTGTGCCTCATCTGTTATGTGGATTATGTGTTGATTAAAGCATGCTATACGGGTTTTCAAAACTATGTATAAAAAATGTATATTTTATCTACTAATATGTTGGGTTGAACATGGGTAGATAGTTGGTGTGCAATAAACAGATGAGAGGCTTTGTTGTTGTTTGATTTAGTCATCTAGCGGAGTTTAGATGACGACCACTGGCTATTCTAGACAGTCTTGTGGAAACATTAGCAGGTTCGCCACCTGTAGGTGTTAATGAACTCGGGTGTTCATTCGCTGTACTCCATCCCCCTCATGGTTGCCTTATTTGACTTATATTGCTGAGGTACCCCCGAAGCATGTGTTGTCGCCCCGATGAAATATTCTTAGACTAGGTCCCTTGTGTTAGTTGTTTTAGGGACATAAAGTGAGAATAACGGGAATGGGTAATTGGGTTATTGTTGGTTGGTGGAAATTAAATATGATTATTTATTGTGGGTTGAAAACCCTATATGCTCACCAGACTCCCAAGCCTGACCCACTCAGTTTTAATTGTATTACAGGAAGTGGCGCGAGGGCATGAGATGGATGAACCATCAGTTGTTTTGATTGCAAGTCTGTATATGTTTATATTTGTTGAATGACTTGTAATGTATTCGTTTATGCTTATTGGTCTGTATCGGAACATGACACCCCGAGTTTTGATTATAATGAAAATACATTTCTTTTATGAAATGCTTTGGTAAACATTGTTTTATCATGTTTTGTTTTGGGAACAAATTCCGCAACTCTTTCAAATCAAAAGGATTTACTCTGAAAATATTTTAAAAGCATAAATGAAAATCGGTCTTTTCTGGCCGAGATTTTGGGGATGTCACAAATTAAAAATGAAAATTTTATTTGAGAATTTAGAGGGTTACATTTTATGTTCCTTGTTATAACTGGGAACATATTTCCTTTTCAGCTTATTGCCATACGTACCATTACTCGATGATTGATGCGCAGCAACTAAATGACCTTTGTTGACGACGTCAAGCATATCAAAATCCATGAATTCTAGAACTTTCATGGCCTTTGATTTCCAATAAGAGAAGTTGTATTGGTCAAATGGAGGAATCTTGTTACTAATAGATGAATTAGGAACGAAAGAGGTCAACATGATTAATTGAGTGTATCAGAAACCCGATTTGATACCAATTGAAGTTTTGCATTAGATGGATAGACTTCAAGTATGAATAAGAAACATAAAACTAATCTAAGTAAAATAATCCAACAGAAAGTAAATGACACATAATTTCTCCAAATTGTTCCTTTCACCAAGAAAAGAGGTTTTGTCTTCACGAAGAAGACAGATTTGTCACAAAGACGATTGACACAAAGCCACGGTCCCAGCATTAGGGTATGACCTAATGTTGTATATATACTAATCTATACATGTATATACCATGATTAAAAGTATTTCCTCTAATCTATACTAAAGATCATATCCTAATCATAAAGATTACGAATCTAATATATGTTCTATATTTATCTATAATAAGTGCCTAATATACAAAAGATCACAATCGGATAACTATACTAAGTGGTGATGTTGTTGAACTTGAGATGCTTGCGTTGTTGACTTGTAGACACTGACGCTAATAAATCTGCATGGAATGTGTTTGACTCAACATATCATAAGGTGTGACCTTACACATTTGGGTTCCAGGAGGATAGTGAGGATGTGATTTCGAGGACGAAATCTAATTTAAGTGGGGAGAGTTGTAACACCCTATTTCGGGTCATTCCATAATTTGGGACCATGACCCGAGGATCAAGTATCATAAGGATTTGGGCCCTGGAAAGGAGATGTTTAGGCCCATTTGAATGGTGAATAATTTAGGTTATAGGTCTTGAGTGTTCAATTCGCTTTTTGAAGCCCAAGGGTATAACGGTAAAGTGATAGTTTGGTCCTTTTATGAATTTTAAATCTAATCTCGAGAAGTTTTAAGGAAAAAGAGAGTTGATAGAATTATAGAGCTTCTCATTACCTTTCCGTGGATATAAAGAACGTCAAAATCTGACTTAGAATGACGAAGTCATGGCCTTCGGAATATTAGTGGTTGTAAACCCTAGTTGAGTATGTTCGACGTACGCTATGAGTACGCGAGGTGGACTGGCTCAACATCCGGATCACAAAGGCTTCAATGTACGCGGGTTGTACATATAGTTATGTGGGGCGCATGGCTTGCAGGGGCAAACCCTACATTTTAGGGTTTGTGCCCTATTTAAACACCTTAAGTTGTCTTTTGGGTTTCTTATGACCGTCCTCCATCTCTTAAAACCCAAAAAACGAAACCATATTCCATATTTGAGTGTTTGTGATCCTTGTTGTGATTTTGTAGGTGTTTTTGGATCCTTTGAAGGAAGGTGGTTTGGTGGTGAAGCTTTGGTGTGCTTGGAGCTTGAAGATCCAGAATCCTCATCTGCTTTGCAAGTTTTTTGAGGTATAAAGATCCTAACTTGATTATTCTTTAGAATAAGATCTATCTTAAGGAGTTTTTTATGCTTTTTATGGTCCTTTAAGCCATGCTTGAGAGTATGAGCTACTCCAGAAGATAAACTGTTAGATCTTGGCATTTTTTGAGGTCCCTTGGTCATAAAAATGAAATCTTGATGAATCATTATGGACCATGCATGAGTTAGAGTTACTCTTATGGTTACTTTTGAGTTTTGGGCCCCATTAAGTCATAAAAGAATGTAAATTTGTCAACTTTACGTGTTAGGACATCATTTGGGATCAAATATGAGAGTTTGGCTTAGTGGCTTAATCAATTAAGTGCTTAATGGAAGGGGTTGGATGCCTGTAGAGTACCTTGGGCGTACCCAGCTCGTACACTGCAAGTATTGGCCCTAGAGAGAGTACTCGGGGCGTAAGTTTGAGTACGTCGGGCATACTCAACAATTTGACTTTTTTTTGGCTTTTGTATTTTAGGCCATATTTTGACTTTTAAGGTTTGGGCCTTGTTAGGCCAATAGTCTTTTGACCTTTGGGATATTGTTTGGCATTGGGCCTTCTTGGATTAGGCAATAATGGGCTTTGGGTGCCATTTAGGATTTTGGGCTATATTAGGCTTTGGTGCTAATGGGATGGGCTTTAGTTGTTGGGCAAAGTGAGGAAAGGGTAAAATTGTATTTTACCTTGGGAATTGGACAATTGAATGAGATTCATGGTTTTGGTTCATGACCCAACTTATTAATTTGGTTTATCTGATTGGTGTGCACAAGGATTTTCCAAATCAACAGTCCGAGCATTTATCTGAGACATTCAGCAGCCTAAGATGAGTTTACTCACTATATTGTAGGATACTAGGATATGTTATGTGTTTGTAGTCTCTGTGACTCCTACTGTATGTGTTATATTGCTATATGTAAGTTGGGTGAAATAGACTCGGAGGTGAAATAAAACCGGTACGGATTGGGCCGACATATGTGTTGAAATAGACTCGGGGGTGAAATAGACCCCGAGGTGAAATAGACCTGATACGGCTTAGGCCAACACATAACATGAAATAGACTCAGGGGTAAAATAGACCCATGGGTGAAATTGACCTAGGGGTGAAATTGACCAGACACAACCTTAAGCTGGCAGATATGTATGGTATGTGGTATTTTAAGGAACTCACTAAACTTCGTGCTTACGGTTTTCGATTTACATTTCAGGTACTTCTTGATCTAAGAGGAAGAGCACGAGATGATCGCATCGCACACACCATAGAGTTCCACATTTTGTTTGATTCTGATGTGTTTGGGTGATTTTAACATACTCTGATTTCACTATGGTTTTATAATAACATTTTTTATGATAGCTTTATTAATATAAAACTCAAAATTTTTAGTCTTAACTTTTGGGACGGTACACCCGATCATCATTATTTTGTTGTCGGATGTGAGTGCAAAATTTGGCTGCATGTCATGAGTTCTTCACATCCGATGATTTTTGTGAGCTGGACTTTGAGATTGACATGGGATGGGATAGTTGCATGCATTACATTATCCATTTGAATTGTTTGTCTTGAAAACACACACACACACACACACACACACATATATATATATATATATACATACATATATATATATATATATATATATATATATATATATGTATACTTGTTTATTGATCGAATTATTATATCTGGGTGTTTTGTAACTCATATGAGTATTATTTGGATCTATAGGATCTTGTTTAGATTTTGATCATTGAGAAGCGTTTACTTGAGGTATATTTACCTTGTATTGTTTATTAAATTGTGACGTTATTTGAGATTTGACATAAATGACAATATACTTTGACAAATATAATATTTTACCTCAAGTGACTTTTGGTGTTGATTTTGTTGATTTATATGGTACGGGTTTGTACATTGGTGTATGAACCACCATGTTCATTCATACATCGTCCATAATGTCTAACCCTGGGATCGTGTTCACTCGGCTCTCTGTAGCCTAAACAACTTGTTGATAAATGGTTGCAGGTTAGTAGATATTATCATAAGTTTAGGAGACTTCTGAGCTTTGGGTATTTAGAAGACATTTGGTTTGTAACATTCTCTTAAACCGTTGTTTTGATAACTGTTGTAGCACTTTCACATGAATTGGTTTATTAAACCACTAATTATTTTGGAAAACTTTAATTGGGTCCGTTATCTGCATTTGAACTCTGTAAAATATATTGAATTCAACTTTAGAAATTGTTTTTCCGCAAACGAAAACTTTGAATTTATTTTGAAAGATTTTATTAAACACTAATTCAAATAGGCTCATGCGAGGAGTGTTACATTCAATAATAATACAATTGCTTTGGCTTTAAGAAACTAGGAGCATATAAATATGGAGCTAGGGATCAAACCCTCGATACTCCTCGCCCTGCTAAAATTTGGCTTCCCTTTCCTCTCCTAAAAGTGGATGGAAATAAAACCTCTTAGGGTTTACAGTTTTGATTTCATCTCCCCTCTCCTAGGGTTTTATTGATTTGCTTTTTTGGTGTTTTTGGATGTGATACCATTAGAGAGAGAGAGAGAGAGAGTCAACATTGAATCCTTGACATCCAAGTAAAAGGGGCAAGAACTTGATCTCAACCAAGGAGATATTTAGGTGCAAAATAAGTATGTAATTTTCTTACTCATCTTGTAGTTAATATAATAGAATGAACACATAGGAAAATTATAGTATGATTTTGTTTTTTATAAAAATGTGTTAGTATTCTTAAAACCAAATAAAAATATCTTGTTTAGATTTGTAAGGATTTCCACACGACCCATGTAGCTGGTCTTGATGCCTATATGGTGTAACTTTTACTTTTTACCCATTTAGTTGCTCCTAATGCTTCCAAACTTTTGAAAAGATTGTTTTAAATACTTTTGATACATATTAAAATTTTGTGACTTATATAATAACATTTTTCTGTCATCATATGTTCCCGAATTAATGTCTAAGTTTCTTAATCATCGAAAGAGCTCAAGTGATACTCATATAGACATCAAAGCATCTTAATTATGTGATGTGCTATTTGTAGATTCTAGATTTACCCAGAGTGATTGTAATCGCTTACTTATTATTATCATAACTCCTAATAATCCTAATAAATCTACAGTTAATCCACTTTGATTGAATTCAAAGCTTAAAATTGTTGATTATAGAGTTTGAATATCTCAAAACTTGACTTAGTCTTTTTTACTTCAAAAAACTTGCAAACTCATCTTATCAATCCTTCTGTGAAACAAATCGTCAACATCCAAAATTTAAGTTGTTCTAATGCTTTAGTTCATAACAATTTTACAAGTTTTGATGAGTCAGAACTGGAATTGAATCATAATATTGAAACAAGTTAAACTTAATAATTATGTCCATGAGATCACATGACATATGATTTGAACCATGAATGGAGTTACAAATCTTCATCGATCACGAAACTCCATAACAAGAAAACACGAGGTGATATCATGGATTATAGGAATCTAGATGCTAGAAACATTACTATAATCTAATAATAAAAACATAATGAAACACAAATTCATATTTGAATGAGTGAGTCAATATCTTCTAAACCTATTAGTGCACTCCTAACTTCAAATCTCTAGATAATTTCCTATATACAACTCTATATCATCTCAATCTTCATGAAATTGTCACTTGCATTTCCTATTTCTCTCTGGATTAACGATCTGTTGTAATTGAGTAGGGAATAAGAGTTTCTAGCTTCTTATTACAATTACTTAACACTTATAACCCTTATAGTTCTAATTCTTTCATTTTGACCACCATGCCACAAGAACTTCAATGAAAGTTCTAAGTTTGATACTTTATCCCCATAACTAATTTTTCCTTGACAAAATGGCTATCGACACATTATAAGATATTTTAAGTTTGTCCAAGTTTGATACATTTGCTCTATAAGTCTTTTTCCTTAACAAAATGATGAATGAAACATTTCAAGTTACTTTAAGTTTGATACTTTAGCCCATTAACTCATTTAATTATTATTTTATTTATTTTTATTCTTTATTTAGCTATTCAATATTTTTTTTAAAAATTCCCTAAATATGGGATGTTATATTGGTGCATTCCTAGGACATAAGGCTGTTCATTATTTGGATAAAACCGAATTGTCCAATTTGACAATTTGGATTGGACTTTTTGGTTTGGATATTCGGATTTTTGGATTGGTTTTCAACAAAACCGAATTATTATTTTGGATTTCGGATTGTTTTTGGTTTATAAAATAAGAACCGAATAGTCCAAAAAAACCAAATAAATATTTATTATTTATTTATTTATAATATATATCTGTAGTTATTTATTAATTTTGTAATTTATTTTTTCAAATAGGCTCAAAACATTTCACCCGATAAAAAAAACATTAATATGCATTTTCTCTCAAAAGTTTTATATCTATAAAATATTTAACTATAATATATCTTCTTAGTAGTTGTTTATAAATTTCAAATCACAACTAAATAATTTGTTTTCGTTTCTTGTGTAAAGTTTGATAATGTTATAATTATATGTCGTTTTAAAATGATTTGGTTTTTGAAAACCGAATTATAAAAACCAATCCAACCGAATTATAATCGGATCGGATCGGATCGGATTTGAATTTAGTTTGGAATATTCGGATCCATGTTTTGAAAACTGAAATCAATTTGGATTCACTTGATTGGATCGGATCAAACCGATCCATCCAAACGAACAACCCTACTAGGACATGCATCGCTTTGCTACGAAAAAGAAACCATTCCCAAGAGCCATTTAGCATTTTGTTGCAACTGAAATAAGTGAATGACATGAAAACTAATTATAATAGATAAACATGGATAATAGAAATTGCATATTGTCAACAAATATAAATGAGTTGCTCCCTAGTAATAATGGAGGCAACATTCAAAATATGTTGATCCCTGATCATGGATAAAAGTATCGAAAGCTCAGAAATAAATGAAGAAGGAACAATTTTGAGGTGGAAAAATATGGGGAAGAAAGCTATTATGAATGTAAAAAAGAAGGCAAAATGATCTTTTCAAAAATTCATTGAGGCAATCATAACCTCCTTTATGATTATTAAGATAGTACCATGCCATGGTTTCTATATCGGTGACAAAACAAAAAGCACGTTGTTGTTCAAAGAAAAATCATCACCGTTACCTATATGGAATAAGTTTGGTATATGTACCTTCGAAAAAAACAATTAAGTCCACTTGACTGGGGGCATAATAGTGTACCATCCTATTAGACTCTCATTTCAGCATGAGAAAAAGCACTCTAAAAGCATGCCTAACAGTTGTATAACACAACTAAGTATGGAACTCGACAAAGGCGCGATAATTACCCGCCACATAGGATGCTCGTGACTCTGCCACCAGTTCGAGCCCCCCAACTCCATTATAGATAAACATCTTGAAAAGAAGACAATACCATGTATGGATAAACCATACTCTGACTCTTCACCAACAATATAAATACCACATCCATAAGAGGTATTAATAAGAAAAAAATTACTCTTATCTCCTCTATATCACTCTTATATGATCTCTTGAGTACAGACCCCTAACTCTGGTGACATATCTTAATCCTAAGACACTGCCCCATATTACAATTGACCATAGCCTTTCTTTGTGATCAACATGTCTCGGATCGAATAGCTCAAGGAAAAAAAATACAACAAGCTCTCAATCCTTTTTTTCCATAAGCCTCTCCCTTCAAGGTTTAGTTGCATCATTAGCGAGAGAGGAGAAAAATACAACAATCTCTCAATCCTTTATACGTCAGCTTAATTTTTAGATTTTTTTTAGTTTGTCGTGTTTGACAATCCAAAAAGAATAATTTATTAGTTATATTTTTGAAAACCTATTCAGACTAGTTTCCTACATTTTATTGGGAATTTTGTTTTCTAAAAAAAATAGTTAAAATATACAATTTATTAATTATAAAATCCAATCTTCAACATGTTTATTTATGCTATTTTTATATATTTTAATTAGTTTATCAGTTAGTTTTACGAAACAATATTTTTTTCTTATTCAACATCTACATTTTAATTTGTCAATTAACTAATATTCGTCTTTTTAGCGAATCCAAAAAAAATGACTTAAAAACCATAAAACAAAAAATATACTCTAAGTCAAACAAAGAAACATAAATAACTAAGAAAGAAAATGCTAACCCTTTTACTAGTGTAATTATTTAATTACAGAAAGTCAATTAAGAAAAATATATATATATATATATTATTTATGTTATAATTTTAAAACAAGAAAGTGTTGTATTCGATAATTTAAATATGTTGTGGTTATAATTTTTATTTTATTTTTTAGCATTTTAGCCATCCAATTTATTTAGCATTTTAACCAATAGCTAGCCACAAAGTCGCTTTGCATTTGTTTTCGACTTATAACAAGCCAAAAGAAATAAGGTGATTATTTAAAACCGTCCAAACATAAAAAAATCACAATATACCTATTGTGGTTTATAAATCAAACTGAACTGTATCTAAACCTCAAACGGTATCAAATGAAAAACCTACACCGTATAATTTTAACAAGTTAAAAACAAATCTATGTAATTTACATACAACTTTAACCAAAAACTACCGAACACTATCAGGTTCACCTCTATTTCATAGCGTTAGAAAAGTATGAAATTAAAAAAAAAAAAAAAAAAAAGTTGTCCAGTTATATTTAAAGAGAGATATGACATTAGATATATAATTGACATATTTCATGAGAATGGGGGAGAAAATCCTTGTAAAAAGTCGACGATGTCCCTGTCCTCATTGCGTATCTAACGCTCCACCGCCCTTGGAACTACTCTATAGGCGTCGATTAAATTTATAGCTGCAATTATGAACTCTCTACCACTTCCACGTCATCTAATTTTATCAACCTCCACTCCTGATCTTCCACGTGCCTTTACCTATACACGTGGAATTCATCTTACACCAGTTTCACCTTATTCCCCCCCTCTCTCTCTCTCATCAATTTAACTGCTGTGGAAATGAAAAAGGTTGTAGTAATGTGTCGATCGTATGCTTTGATATACTTTATATGTCAAACAGTCCATATCAACTTTAATATATAAAAAGTATTATTAATAATTTCTAGTTGTTGTTAGATAATGGATAATCTATATTATAAAACGTACAAAAGTAATACGATAGATATCTTAATCCGTAATTTAGGTAACTATAGATAAATAATTTATCAATTTATATAGTGATAATCATATGCTCTATAATTTTTTCATTGATATATGTTTTATTTAATTTGATTGAAATCTATAAGGTTTTGATAAACTAATATGTTAAGGTTGGTGGGTGTGGTACTCGGCTTGTACTTGGTGAACTAGGCGAACACCAGGTCGAGGCTTCAGCATGTCAAGCTCGGCCCGGCAACTTGGCGAGGGTTAACCGATGAGAGAGATTTTTTTTAACCTATTTATTACTTAAACTTCTTTTTCAAAAATTACCTTCTTTCCAAAAAATACTCAATTTGAAACCATTTTTTTTTTAATTTCAAATTTTAAACTCTTAATCTTCAACTATAAATACCTTTATCTTTATTCACTCTTATCTCATTCAAATCTCCTTAATTCTATAGGATAATGACTTGAAAATGTAATATATTATTTGATTTGTATACATTTAGTCACTGACTTATTTTTTTGTCCACATTTATCTCTTCAACTTGTTAAACTGTACACATTTAGTCCTTATGACCGGTTACTCCAAGTTAGCCGGTAAAAATGACTTAATAGGGTAATATATTCTCACTTTGTACACATTTAGTCCTTAATATTTTTATACACATTTAGTCCTTAATATTTTTTTGTTGCAAAATAAGTCATTTTTGTTTTTGTACTCATTCAGTATTTATAAATGATTTATTTAGGTTTTTCTCATGACATCCTACGTGAGATAGCCATATGGTGGTGAGATAGGTTGAAGTGATCATGTTATATGTTGTAGGTCAAGATACTTGGTGCGGATCGGTTGTAAGTCGTAGGGATGGAGGCTCAGGAATAGCAGTTGGGTTAAGGCGGCATGCCGACAAACCCTGAGTATTCCAGTCTGATGACTGATTGGACTTGTTGCATGTTAGCATTCCAATCTGATGATTGATTAGGCCAAGGTATTACAGTCTGATTAGTGTGGGCCCATTACGCATGATAATATGTTTGTTGTATCGGGTATTTTGGGGGAAACTCACTAAACTTTATGCTTACCCAGTTATTTATGTTTTCAGGTTCTATCATTAATCGTGGGAAGAAGAAGACATGACTATATACACTCGCCAATAATATTGAGGATTTCGAGTTTCTTATATTACTCTGATTTTCGATAAATGTATTTTGGAATAAACGTTTTTTCTTAATAATGGATATAATTAGGGACTTTTGTCTTATTTAAAAATAAAATTTTTTTGTTGTGTAAATGAGACGTTACACATAAAACATCAACAATCTCACACACTTTATCAATGATTGTCCCACATTCATAAGTACTGAATGAGTACAAAAACAAAAATAACTTATTTTGAAACAAAAAATATTAAGAAATAAATGTGTACAAAAATATTAAGGACTAAATGTGTACAAAATGAGAAATATATTACCTTATTAAGTCCTTTTTCCCGGCTAACCTGGAGTAACCAGTCATAAGGACTGAATGTGTACAGTTTAACAAGTTGAAGGGGTAATGTGGACAAAAAAAAAATTCAGTGACCAAATATGTACAAATCGAAAAATATATTACCCTTTTAAGTCATTATCCCTAATTCTATTATCTTAACTTTCTTATTTTTCTATTCTTTTCTAGACATCATCACAAAAAATGGTTATTGTTTGGTCAACTGAAGATGTGATCTTACCCGTTCGTTCGTGGATTGATGTAGCAGAAGATCCACACCACAGTGACTACCCTTCAACTACTTTTTGGAGTAGAGTCGCCGACATATACAATCGCCAAGCCCTTCAACCACGAAGAAAATATCTACTCTACGCCAAATGGAGAAACACACATGCACTCACAACTTGGTTTATCATTGTGTTTATAGGGTGATGCATGATGCCGAAAATGGTGAAAATGAAAATATTTTGCTACAGAATGCTCTTGAGGCTTACCGTGTTGAAAGTGACAAAGATTTCAAGCTTGTTGAGTTTTGGCAAATTATGAGGCAAATCCCCAAATGGTGTCAAATTTGAAGCATTTGTCTTCTAATTTTTAGTGGGTTGTGTGTTTGAATTTCTAGTGTGATGTTTCTATATTTCTAGTGTTCTTGTGATATTTTTAATTTCTATGTTTTTTTTTTAATTTCTAGTGTGATGTTTTTTTAACTTCTATGTTTTTTAATGGAATTTAAGTTTTTTTTAAATATGTTTCCAATATTTATTTTCTAAATTAAAATATATATTTAGCATGACAAATGTGACAACTCACGCCTAACAATTAACAAGTTTTGGCTAAAGTGTGGCAAAAATGGCGTGACGCCTACATGGACTGTGGCAAGTGTGGCACCACACCCACCGACCTAAGTGTTGCTTGGGCCGATGTTGTAAAATTCAGTACCATCTGATTTTTACAAAAATTAGATTGAATTGGTTATATTAAACTGGTTGAACTGTTAAAATGAATAAAAACACATAAAAATGAAACATTTTGCATAACAAATTTCGTCGATTTTTTTTCATATCCATTTAGATTTCTTTTAATAAAAACTCAGGGTAAATGTTATGAAGTTTTATGTGATGTATTTTTATTCTTCTAAAACTATATATTGGTTTAGTATTATATTTTATTTTTCCTTTTTGATGTATGTTTGTTGAAGTAAAACTTATTCTTACGTGTTTTTTTAAATATATTTGGATTTATCTATAGTTTTTATATATATTTTAAACGTTTGAACATGTGGACGTCAAATAGAAAAAACGTGTATAAAATAATTAGAAATCGGTTGATTTGGCAATCGAACTGGTTAAACCGGAAAAAGATTACAATATCAACTCAACAAAAAAAATCGACTTTTAAAACATTGGTTTAGACATAAATGAGATTAGAATCTCACTCGTATCTTTTTTTGGAACCGACAAATTTTATTAAAAGCAATCGTCTATAAAGGGTTTCAAATTACAAATCAATTTTTTAATTAAGAATATTACAGAAAATATAAAGGAGATTTGAGCCATTCCCCCCATATAAAATTTCCTTTTCCATAACGATGCTTAATCCAAACATGAACCATTAATCTAACTCCTTCAAACAACAATTTTGGGGAGGTGAATTTTGGGTTAAAGATTATCATTCCTTGCTCTCCATATACCCTATAGTGCACCAAAAATGATTGAATGCAATGTTTTCTTCCGTTTTGGACATTGCCCTGATGTGGCTGTGATGGTTAACAACTCCTTTACATTAGAACATTGATGAGGCGTGATACCACTTTTTGACACTTACTTTGTCTAAAAAGTAATATAGTTCTACTTCGAATTTTATAAACAACAGTTTATAGTGAATCCTATTGAAATGTGAAAACGAGCGTTATAGATGGAAATGAAAAGAAAAAAATATTCTTGAGTTTTATTCAAGGAGGACAAACTACAAAAGTGTCCATATGCTAAGCCGAAAATTAACACTTTGGTACAAAAGTTTTTAGACCAGCACCGCTAGTACAAAATAAGTTTTTTTTGTTGTGGTTTCCGCCCAACCTTTTTTGAAAATATATAAAATGATAGATTTTCCCTTGGTATTTTCTTTTTCTATTTTTTTTATTTACTTTAACACTTTTTGGAAACCACCCCTACCCATATCCTTACTCCCTCCCCTACCCCCCCCCCCCTTCTCTTTTCGTATATTTATCTCTCTCCCTTAATTACATCTCTGTCTATCTTCAGCTAGCATAACCTACGTTGGAAAGTACGAACACCACCACCGGAAAATGTGAACACCACCACCACGATAGGTCAACACCGCCGGTCTATACCACTACCACAAGTCAACACCATCAACCACCTATTGGAAAACCTCCGATTTGAAAAACCATCATTTTCCAACAAAGGAAAAAAGAAACCCTCGAAAACCTCCTTGAATGTTGTTTGTCTGAACTCCCCCTCGCCTGTGACAACCCGTTAATTTTAATCATGTAAAAGTCAAACTTGGGTCAACTAAAGTCAAACTTATTGTTTTGATCTATCTTATTAAGTAGAGTTATCTTATTAAGTTTAGATTTAAAATCTCTACGTTTTTAAACCTTTTATTAGAAGTGTTACAAAAATTGGAAGTGAATTGCTTAAATCCGAGAAGTCTCGCTAGGACCGAAAACCCTCGCATGGCTTAAAGACTTCGGACCGTAAACGCCTCACATCTGGAAATCATTTTCGGCCGAGAACCCTCAGACCGCAAACGAGAACCCTCAATCTTATCCTCTCGGTTCGCAAACCCATGCATGATTCACATCAGTTTTGACCCTATATGGAGGCCAAATCGAAAACACTTCCTCACTTCTACATCTTCTAACCGAAAACACTATATTTGCTCTCAAGATTCTTGAACCGAAAACCCACCATTCTCTCTCAACTATCATCCGAAAAAGCCTTAAATCTCCTTCGAATATTGCTAAGATCACCAAGTGTTCTTCATTTCATCAAGCTATCACCTTCCTTTTTGGTGATCTTTAACCGAAAATGCTTGGATCATCTTGGTTTCACCAAGAACACCAAGATCTTCATGTGGCCGAAAACCCAAGGCTGACCAAAAACGCCTTGCATCCTCACGAAATCACTTCTAACACTCTTATTTGTAAGTGAAACTTACAAATTAGGCTATTTCCTTAACATACTTGCAATACATTCACTAATTGTATACATATATATTATGTGAAATGCTTTTAGGACTCGTTTTTGTCACGAGATCTAACTTATGGAAAAACCTCCTATATCGAAACTTCAATCGAATCACTCACATAAGGTGAGTTCATACCCCTACAATTTACCTTTTTCAATGTTTTAAAAGGGGGGGGGGGGGGAATACAAGCAAAACACAATATAATTGTGTTAATACTTACATGTGAAAGCAAACAAACAAAAGAATTCTTATGCTTATAAATATTGTTAAAGCCATTTTCAAACACTTTTTAAACTATTTAGATTTCTATTTATAACAAAATCATATTCATTTGTATATTTATGTATGATTAGGGTTTAATGGACTTAGGACTATTGTTAATACCTTAACTCTTGTTCCTTGTTTGGTTGTGGGCTTAGGGTAGGATCACTAGTCCGACAGTCGGCTAAATCATAATTGTACATGCTAAATATATACATAAGTATTAAAACACATTGCAAAGACATACTTATCTTATTTGTATATGCTGAGCAAATGGCTCTTTTCTCCAAATCATTTACAGTTCAAACAAACATACTAGTAAACTATAATAGGTATAGTTTAGAGAATCAATTCATACTAAATTCTAGATAAGAGAAACATTACATGAATCAATCCATGCATACTATTACTTTTCATTACAAAGTACACTACTCATTTACAAGAACAAGAAACATATACATACTATACGTAAACAAGTTAACTAGAATGTGAAATACTACTTCATGGTACTTAGCAACATTCTTGCTAAGTCATGTTTTATAACCAGAGTCTCCTGGAGGGAGAGTGTGAATTTGTGTATAGATCTATACGGGACTGACAATCCCGCACCTTGGCTGTTAGCTACAGTTGGGACCGGCATGTCTACAAGTGACAAATGTCATATGTTTTTCGACACCCGAAGAACGTCATGCTTTATACTAGTCAATTAAGTATGGTTACAACCTCATTCACATTAAGCATTAACTAAACAATTCGATTTACAAGACAAACATTTCTTCAGTGGTTTTAGTTTAAACAAAACTACAAAAAGATATTATCTTCCATTCCATACATACAGTGATGTTCACACACGAACAAGGCATACTATTTTTCTAGTACAGATAGTTTACAACTATGGAAAACGTACATTTATACTATTTCAAGTACAAACATACATTCTATACTATTCCAAGAGAACAAAACATACAAACAGTTGGGTCTTGGGTAAAAGACTACTTTTCATTTAAAGTAGAAAATATAGGATTTTCTGGGAAGTATACTAACATTTTCATGAAACAAAGACAAACATTAGACACTAAATACTTATGAACTCACTAAATTAAATGTTGATACTCTCTTTTCAAAATAACTTGTATTCTCAGGGAACCAGTAGACAGGTACACTAGCACAGGTTTTGAGAAGACGGAGCCTGTTCAAGACTTGTCTTTTATTTTTGCTATACATTTTGGTGTCATACAACTATACAAAGAACACACATGCATTAACTACATTATTAATGCAATGGATGTTGTTGCTTGTTTTACTATTGTGCATTGTTATGATACTGTCTATGACGTCCTCCGCCCCCGAATGTTTTCGTCATCTCAGTTTTGGGGGCGTGACATCCCCCTTTTCAGCTACATCATCGTCGTCAGTTTTCAAATATATTTCAATTTAGAACGTCGCCGTGTAGCACCCAGTTCATGGTACGCACCACTTTATAATTTCAACTTTAATTCTCAAAGTTTAAAGCTTGCTCACGACGTGAGCACTAAGGTGTCACGTCGTGAGCCCATATGGACGAATCACACATGTTTTTTGATCCTCACAACGCGATCCCTTATGGATCACGACGTGGGAACTAAGGGATTTATTTCCATATTTAAAGGAAGTGAGGGCTAGGGTTAGCCCACGCTTAGCCTCCATCACCTCCTTACATTCCCCTTTGAAACCTTAGCACCCATATTTGATATTGAGCTCATTTGTGGTGATTCTAGCCCAGAAGAAGAAGAAGAAGAAAAAGAGCATCTAGTTCATCATTTATGCATTCAAGTCTCACTATCAATCAACTACACACCTTATGGACCTTTGTGAGTTTCCAAGTTTATTACTTTTTGAGTTTATAAGCTTAGATCAATGTTTCTATGTCTTATCTTTCATGTATAAGATGATATAGTGTTTGGAATCCATAAATTTGTCAACTTTATGGGTCTCCAGTGTCTCTTGGGTAATATTAGCGCTAGATTTGGAGTTGTTGGGTTTTGAGCAATCTAACACTTCCTAAGTGTGCATGCAACCCTAATAAACCTTGGATCTATGTTTTCTTCTAAAATACATGCAAATAATAACTTCCAAGGTTTCTTCCTAACTAGCATAGCATAAGGATTATGAATCATAAAAGTACTAGTAGAAATACATACCTTTTGATGATGGTTCATAACTTATGAGTTTTAATTAAGTGTTTAATACTTTTAATGAAGAGTCTCTTGGAAATCCATAACTTGAGGACAAGTTATGAAGTCCATAAAAGCATTTATTAGAAAAACTCTTCTAAAGTGTAACTTATGACTTCTTAAAAAAAACATTTAAAAGAAAAAAACTTTTGGAATTCCATAACTTGAGGACAAAATATGAATTCCATTAAAACACATTAAGATCAAGAATTAACTAACAAACAATTTGCAAATAATTCCTATGATCTAACAAAACTCATATGAACATGAACATCCACATCAACAATTTCAAGAATCATATGAACACATATAAACTTGAAATTTTGATTATAACTTTGAAATTGGTCCACCATCATCATTACCACATCAAAAACAGGTTTTATGAGTCCAAAACAGTTTAAGGTAATGATTCTAGACCAATTCCAACACCAAAACTCGAAGATATGCTGTCTGGGGTTCCAACTCGTCGAGTGCATGAACCAACTTGTCGAGTTAGATGAATTTTGTCTTGGACTCGTCGAGTCCCTTTCATGGACTCGGCGAGTCTGCTGTGCAGACAACACATAAACTTCGATTTTCAGCAATCTGCATCAAGTATTCAAGAAAACAAGCCTAGGCTCTGATACCACTGTTGGGTTTTGAGCAAATCTAACACTTCCTAAGTGTGCATGCAACCCTAATAAACCTTGGATCTATGTTTTCTTCTAAAATACATGCAAATAATAACTTCCAAGGTTTCTTCCTAACTAGCATAGCATAAGGATTATGAATCATAAAAGTACTAGTAGAAATGCATACCTTTTGATGATGGTTGATTGTTTGGAGTTTGAGAGCCAAGCACCAATAGTGTGAATGCCTCAAATGGAATCACAAATCACCACAAATACTTGGAAAACTTTGAAAGAGTGTATACACACATAGAAAATCGGCCACACACACAAAACCACACTAGTGGCTATTTCATGCAACATAAGCATGCTTATATAGTGTGCATGGTTAGGATGAAACCCTAATAACCCATGACCTTTCCTTTTCCAAGGATCCATGGGTTAAAAGCTCCATGGATCATCCATGGACTTCCATATAAGCCTAGCCTATTAACAAATGAGTGTTAGCCCACACCATATAAAACCAATAGCCCATAATCTAATTAGTCTTCCTTTTAATCTCTAAATTAATTCATAATTAATTTAAGACTAAGACTAATTAAATAACATAACTTCATATTAATATATTATAACTTATAATATATTAATAAACATATGTGTATAACTCTCATAAAATTATCCATAAATAGTTCGGGTGAAGTGCAACCCAAATGGACCATGCCGGGCCGGGTCAAGTATGTACCAAATAAGTTATGGACTTAGACACCTTATCCAACATGAGTATGGTTGAGTTTTAAGACTCTTGCATGAGCTTCTAAGGCTATTTCTTCCTTTTGTGCCATAGTTTGTGTTTGGGACATGCATGTCCAAAAAGCCATGATTTTTATGATGTCATGGAGTAGATAAAACATTGTAGAAGTGTTGGTTAGATATCTTAAAGGATTAAATCTGTATAGAGCATTCCTCACGTCGTGAACACTTAGGTGTCACGACATGTGAGTGATGATTCCCAATTATTTTGTCTCATTACCTCACGACATGACCAATAGATTGTTTCATTAGGTGTCTAAGCTCATAACTATAACTGGTATATACCTGAATTGATAGTAGCACGATCCTTTTGGGTTGCCTACAAACCTGACAATTGAATAGGATGACTGTTAGATAGAGAAGAATGATTTATTAATTTATTACTTGGTTAATAAAATAATTAGAAATCAAAATTAATGATTTACTAATGTATCATGGAAATAATATATTAATTAGAAATCATATTATTTAATTAATATTTAATCAGAAATTGATTTGGAATTAATTTTTGGATTAAAGGAATTAATTAAAACTACAGGGACTAAAGGTGGAAATGTTCAATAGTTATGCATTGGACAATCCTAGAACCTCCCTAAAGAGGTGGGGGGGGGGGGGGGAAGTGGGGGAAGGACAAAATCTAGAGCATATATAGGGTTTCCTTATGCTCTAAGGGTGCTTTGGATGCCTTAGGCTGAAATTTAAGGGATTAGGGTTATCTTGGATACACTTGCCTAATCCAATACCTTCCTAACACCCATATAAATCCCTTTTAGGGTAGAATTCCAGCCATGACTTCTTTCTAAGTGCCTTGGACGAAATTTAGGCTTCTCTTCTCTCTCTCCCTCTCCCTGTCTATATATATATATATATATATATATATATATATATATATATATATATATATATATATATATATATATATATATATATATATAGATTTTCTTGGTTGCTAGGTTCGTTTGTGAACCATTAGAGGCGCTTCACTTGTAGCGCTTGCTACCAAAGGTCTTTCAAGCAAGGATTCAAAATTGTTTACAATAAAATTCTTAAAGGTATGTAACATAACCCTTATTATATGATTTTTGATTATTATCTATAGATCTGGGGTTTGCAAATTGTTGTTCATATTATATCTTCATTTAAAGAAAACGTAGATCTTAATTAGGGTTGCATACACACATAAGATTGTATGTTATGCTCAAAACTCATCAATGGTATCATAGCCTAGGAGAAAACTGAATCGTCATTCTATTCTTCGAACACGTTGTGGTGTTATTCGAGTTGGTCCTCGAAAATGGCGTGTTGGTCCTCCAACACGGTGTGTTTGTGTGTCAGATCCTGATTTTAGATTTTCTTGTCTAACTTGATTTATTTGGTTAATAGTTTGTAATTATCTTTTATTAAATCTGCCATATCTGATTTTTGGTAATATTAGATAATTAAATAAGACCTAAATGTCATAAGATAAGTATGAATTGGATAATGTTGATTTTATTTGATTATAATTATCGTTATGGATATAATTAATAATTTAATTAATTATTTAATTAAAGGATAATTTATATATCCATAATTGGTTACTAAATAATTAATTTGATCATTAATTTGACTTAATAATTAATGTTAATTTTTAAGGTTGTTTGTGATTTAAATTAAAAGGTTTAATTTTTTAAATTTAAAATGCAAACCCTAAATTACATTCTTATGGATTTTGTTGATAATTTAATTAAATGATTAATTAAAGGATAATTAATAAATTCATATATGGTTTAAATTTAACTAAATTAAAAGTTTAATTTATTAAAAGATTAAACCATTGGAATTTTAAAATGTTTAAAATTCACCTTATACTATATATATAATTAAGAGTTTAATATATGTTATATGTATAAGAAAAGTCAGTCGAACCGCTAGTACACCTCATTTACGAAGCCATACTATAAGAGGAGTTTAAGGAAGCGACCTGTAAAATGACCGTCGTTTGGTATCCATTTTTACCCACCGCTCTTTTGTATGGTGGAGGTTCGTTAGCCTAATGGGTTCGGTAGGACGATCAATGTTAATTAAAAGTATAATGATAAAGTAACTAAACTATTTTCTAAAATCACATTCATA
Source organism: Lactuca serriola (assembly GCF_051521515.1). Taxonomy (NCBI): domain Eukaryota; kingdom Viridiplantae; phylum Streptophyta; class Magnoliopsida; order Asterales; family Asteraceae; genus Lactuca; species Lactuca serriola. The sequence goes on from NC_136415.1 coordinate 133,509,098, forward strand.
GTTACTTTAGGAAAAATGTGAATTTGATGCTAACCCATGAAATTGCACATTACACCTTATTAGTGGTTAGTGGAGCATGTGTGGTTAACCAACAAACTAATATGGGACTAATATTGTTGGAAATGGGTGTCTCGTAAATTATCATTGAATTAATGGAGTACGTGTGGTTAACCGAAACGTTAATCTCATATGATAAATGACATCGAGAGTGCCAAACTAATTTGCATGGTTATTCACATCTCATTTGTGATCTTCGGCATCCCGGTCACAAAGTGAGAGCATAATTGATATTAAACATGTCATTGGATAGTTCAATGAATCTCAAAAGATATAGGAGATTCATAAGATTGAAATTGGTAAATGCTTTACCTACCTAAAATAGATTCGAATTTGATTACTGCATCTCTCTTCAGAATTCGAATCGAAAATTTGGATCCTGACCTTAATTTAAATTTTTTGGGTTAATAATTAAGGATTAAAATGAACTAACTTGAATTATTTTTATCCTATTATACATGTCGAGTTCAGACAACAATGGTCTTCCTCGTCCTTCTGGAAATGCTTTTCCTTCTGAAGATGATCTTCCACATGTTGATTAAGGTGAAAGAATGTTCCCTTCTTCAAGCAATGGTGGATCTGGAAATCATGCTTCTCCAACTCTTCCTCCACCCCCTCCAATGAATCTTCCCAAGTCATGCCTTCTTCAAGTTGAAAAGTACGAAGTCATTTAAGCCCTGTTGGTATGTAAACATCAAGATGGAAAGTCTATATGTGTGTGCATCATTGGAATTATGTCCAATTGATCTGTTTACAAAGGAAGGGCCATAGAGAGACATAGTATTCATGTTTATAACTTGGCATGACTGATGTTTAATTCAAGTGTTTAGTTGATTAATCGAAACATTATACAATTAATAAAGTCTAATTAATATAGTGGTTAAATAATAAGTGTTTTATTTATATTCAATGGTTTTGAGACCATAGTTAATTAGGTTATTATTGTGTTTCCATTCCTATGTTTTACTTCCCGAATAATTGGATTATTCAAACATCCATAGTCGATCACACTTTTGGAAGTAAGTAGTGAATTAAGACTATCATGAACAGACTGTAGATTGTCTAAGGGGTTAAAAATAACAATGGTTTGTTGCAGTATTAATGAGTACTTTTGAAATGGGGAAGTATTGGATTAACCCATGCTCAAAGAATTACTTCATGGATTTTAACACGAGTAATTTTGAGACGATAATATCTTATATTCGTGAAAATGAGATATATGAGTTGTTGTTTACAAGTCAGTTGTGCATTGATAATATGTAAACGCATCAGTAACTTGATGTTATTAAACATATTGTTGTGCATGATTTGATGAGTAAATAGTACAAACATATAAGTCAAAGTTTATTCATACCTTTTTTCCCAAACATGAAAAACGATATTTGTGGGCCCTTCGATGATTTGATGATGACATATTAAGCGCTTGGCTAAGCCTGGACTGAATCGATGTGTTCAATTAGTAGTCTGATTTCAGTCGTCATAAATCAGAAATCGGGAAACAAAACTTGGACAATGAGGTTTATTATAATCCATGTCTCATGTTTATATGATATCTTGTGGAATGGAGGAGTATTTGATCACTTATCTAAGGACACGTTACTAACTAGGTCAGAGTTCGACAACGACTTTTGGTAGCTACAATTTGTTGATCAATTTGGTAGTTATACTGGTAGTTATAGTTATTAGACTTATCCAAGTAGGAGACTGTTGGATTAGGGGTCTAATCCCATAACTATAATTGGTATATACGTGAATTGATAGTAGCACAATCATTTTGGGTTGTCTTCAAACCTAACAATTGAATAGGATGATTGTTAGAGAGAGAAGAATGATTTATTAATTTATTACTTGGTTAATAAATTAATTAGAAATCAAAATAAATGATTTATTAATGTATTATGGAAATAATATATTAATTATAAATCATATTATTTAATTAATATTTAATCATAAATTGATTTGGAATTAATTTTGTGATTAAAGGAATTAATTAAAACTGTAGGGATTAAAGGTGGCAATGTTCGATAGTTGAGCATTGGGCAATTCTAAAACCTCCCTATAGAGGGGGAAGGGGACGAAATCTAGAGCATCTTTAGGGTTTCCTTGGGCTCTATGGGTGCTTTGGATACCTTAGGGAAGAAGTTAAAGGATTAAGGTTATCTTGGATACACTTGCCTAATCCAATACCTTCCTAACACCTATATAAATCCTCCTTAGGGTAGAATTTCGGCCATGACTTCTTTCTAAGTGCCTTGGATGAAATTCAGGCTCCTCCTCTCTCTCTCTCTATAGTTTTCCTTGATTGTTAGGTTTGTTTGTGAACCAGTAGAGGCGCGCCACTTGTGGCGTTTGCTACCAAAGGTCTTTCAAGCAAGGATTCAAGATTGTTTACAATAACAATCTTAAAGGTATGTAACATAACCCTTATTATATGATTTTCGATTATTATCTATAGATCTAGGGTTTGCAAATTGTTGTTCATATTGTATGTTCAATTAGAGAAAACATAGATCTTAATTAGGGTTGCATGCATACATAGGATTCTATGTTATGCTCAAAACCCATCATAGATGGCCACGAAGTGACGAATGGATGAATAGATTTTGAATAAGGATTTTAACCTTTGATCGTTGACAAAGTTTGACTTAGGACATTTTAGTGAATTTGAATAGTAGTTGAGGTTAGGTCCCTTTTTATTGTATATGTGAACGGTAGAGACGACATATAGAGTCGTGATCTATTCAGCTATTTTCATATTGTGATATGAGTTTTCCTCACTGTACTCGTGGGTTGAAGACACCAATGCAGACCCACTAAGCTGTGCTATGTATCCTGGTATATAGGATTTTGCTATGCTATAGTGAACTGTTAGATTGGTAGATCTGTATGATTACATGTTTGTTGGTTATACGTTTATCTGTTTTATATATCGACATAGTGTGCTTTGGGTTGAGGCTTTACTGCTATGTCGTAAACCAATAGACCGGGGTATTGCAGTCTGATGACTGATTGGGCTAGGGTATTGCAGTTCGATGGATTGATTGGACTCGTTGCATATTAACATTCCGGTCTGATGACTGATTGGGCCGAGACATTCCAGTCTGATGACTAACTAGGACGAGGTTAGTCCAGCCCGATGGCTGTAGACCCGAGGGTATTCCAGCCCGACGACTGATTGGACCCAACATGCATGATTATATATGTTATGCTGTGAGGGATATATTGTGGGAACTCACTAAGCTTGGTTTCAGGTACTTTAGAAGACATGGGCAAATGGTTGATCGTGCATATCATCCTAGATATTTACTTGACCTATGACTTTGGGATACTCTGATTTATATTTATTGATTTTGGAAACTATGTTTTGTATGACTTATGGTTTTTGATATGGTTTTAAAAATGAAAACTTTTATCATGATTTTTGGGATGTTACACACCATCACCATTCATATTCGTCGGTTATGTCATTGTCATCTCCATAAATCGAAAATGAAACCTTAGCATCATCGCCACCTCAAGATCGATCGATAGATCTACAAATCTAAAAACACAAAGTATTGAGTTAGAGTTTCTTATATAAGAAAGCGACAACGAAATGGGTGACACCGAGAAGTCAGAGCCGAATAATGCTAGGGTTCCATCGGAGATCTAGGGCCTTTCCGTATGCGTTGCTGGAGATCTATGGGTTTTTCGACGACGACGATGTTTCCGAAAAAGACCAGGGAGAAGGATTTCCAGATCAGAACTCCGACAAAATCAAAAATAGATGTTTCAACATCGGCGACCTGGAGAAAGGGAGAGACGATGTATAGAAAGAAAGACAACGTAGAGGAACAATGACGGTTGTGGCGGTGGTTTCCGACTGGTGGTGTTGGTTTCCAACAGACAATAATGGTTTTGATAGATGGTGGTAGTTTTCGGTAGGTGACAATGGTTTCCGACAGGTGGCGATGATTTTCGATGACACAATGGAGTGATATATATATATATATATATATATATATATATATATATATATATATATATATATATATATATATATATATATATATATATATATAGAGAGAGAGAGAGAGAGAGAGAGAGAGAGAGAGAGAGAGAGAGAGAGAGAGATATGAGTAGTATTAGGGGTAAACTTTTATTTTTATTTATTTGCTATGTTACCTTTTTAAATCAGAAAATTAGGAAAAAAAAATCATATCAATAAGGACAAATCTGTCATTATAAAAAGTTTTAAAAATTTATGAACTAAAACCGTAACAAAATAAAAGTTTTGGACTAATTATGCTATTCCAAAATATTTTAGACCAAAGTAATAATTTTTGATAAATTATATTTTTATAATTTTGTCCGGAAAAGAAAATAAGAAGATTGAGAGGAAACGGAAAAGAAAAAAAAACTTATTTTTTACAAAGAATTACAGAAGGAAGAGAAAGTAAAAGAGAGTAAGCTTCTATTTCATACTATCTCTTTGCCTCTTAAAATAAATAAAAACTGGATAACGGGGTATTAGCGTAACTTCTCGCTACAAAACAGTAGTGGGTTATAATTTACTAATTATTAACCATGGTTAAACAACCAACCTCACCCCACACACACCATAACCACTATCTCCCAGCGGTTTATATATGGAGAAGTGTGGAAAGTAGAAACCCACAAAACCTGCAAGAAGAAAAAAAACACACTTTCACCATAACCCACTCACAAACCACAGATCGAGAGGAAGAAGAAAATGGTCGGAGATGGAAACCAGCATGGTATGATGGTTCATGTACCTCCGTGGACGCTCATGGACGATTCTGTCGCCGGAGTTTCACCTTTTTCTCCTCGCAGCCCAAATGCAACCGTAAACAGCTTATCATCCATTGAAGACTACGCTTATTTCCTCCGTAACGACGCCGCGCTCCGACGCTATCTGGAAGAAGACCTGGATGGAGATGGATCTGGCTCCGGTTGTACGGATTTTGACATCACGTCGGAGGCTTACGCTTGTGATAGTTTTCGGATGTATGAGTTTAAGGTACGTAAGTGTGCTCGTGGCCGGTCGCATGACTGGACCGACTGTCCGTACGCTCATCCAGCGGAAAAAGCTCGCCGCCGAGATCCCCGGAGATACAGTTACTCCGGAACTGCGTGCCCTGAGTTCCGTAAAGGAAACTGTAAGAAAGGAGACGGTTGTGAGTTTGCTCACGGCGTTTTCGAGTGCTGGCTCCACCCAAGCCGTTACCGTACGCAACCGTGTAAGGACGGAATAAATTGCCGCAGACGTGTGTGTTTCTTTGCTCATACACCGGAGCAACTTCGTGTACTCAGTCCACATACTGATTCTCACGACGGTACGTCACTAAAAGGCTTTCCGCCGTTCTTCTCTTCGCCGTCGGAGACTTCCACACCCCCATCGGAGTCCCCACCGATGTCTCCGATGGACAGCTCTCTCAGCCGGTCACTAGGTTCGGTTTCAGTGAACGATATGTTATCATCTCTCCGGCGTTTGCAGCTTAACAACAAAACCCCATCTATGTCAACAGCATGGAGCCTACAAATGGGTATGACCCTTCCCTCCCCCCGGTCGGGTTTCTACAGCCTCCCATCAACTCCGACCCGACCTGTAACCCGACCCGGTCTAGGGTTTTCAGATATCTGGGAAGAAGGGTGTGTGGAGGAAGAACCTGCCATGGAAAGAGTGGAATCTGGTAGGGGTTTGAGGGTGAAGATGTTTGAGAAGTTGAGCAAGGAGAATCTGGTAGGGGTGGATCCGAACCCGGAAGAAGGTTCAAACCCGGATGTTGGATGGGTCTCGGAGCTTGTGAAGTGATGGTATCCAGATTCCAGAACTCCCCAACACCTTCAAAGTGTTCAAATTTAATGATGGATTAATTAATTAAGGGTATTTAATGAAAGGTAAATTAGTTGTAAACCATTTTGTTTACTTGTTTTCCCTTCTGATGTACATAGCTTAAAAGGAAGGGCGTGAAGTGTAAGTCTATTTTATGGGGGCTGGTATGGTGGACGAGTACAAGAAAGAGATGGGAGGAAATTAAAGGGTGGGATTTTTCTATTCGAAATGATTTTTATATATTTAGTGTGATAAATGTAATTTGTCACCTTGGTGAACTGTTACTGACCCTTTATTGGAGTATTATTGATATTGATGTGTACTTGTTCTTACTGTTTCTTTGATTGCACTTAAAGAACTTAAAACATGTCTGTATGTAGTAAGCATGCTAGCTTGTTTGATGCATGTATGTAATAATGATATGCATCCAAGGAAACATGAACTGAACATGTAATCATGTGTAATCTAATTATAGATCTTATTGGGCCACATAAAATAACGTCAATTAAATTTAACACGATATGATTGTGACTTGCCACATCGTAAAATTTCTCAAAATGCAAGTTCAAATCAAAAGCCTTTAAGCTATAAAAGTAGGGTGCTAATATATGTATCCATACCTTACCTAAATCTAAATCGTTATACAAGCATACACGGGGTACACAATTCAATCGGGAGTGCTTATAGAATTTTCTTAAAAGTATTGAAGTAAATTGCCTTCTAAAATAGTGATTTACAAAATGGAGCTAAATACATACAAAGACTGGTAAAGCAAAAGTAAAGAGAATCGCACAAATGGGTAATGGCTAAAATGGGATATGGTTTTAACATCATGACGACTACTGTTCGTAACTTTCTTGGGATCGATTGCGAAATATTATTTCCTTTTTCTTTAAGTAGGTTTATGTAATGGTTTATAAGTGTTATTTTCATGGTAAATTTTATTGTCCCCAAGCCTTCAAACAATTGAAGAAATAGTTCACAGTAATTTTTTTCGTATACTGGGGTTTTAGGAGACAATTTAAAATATTTATAGTAATTTCTTTGTATACGATTTGTATAGAAGGGTGGCAGGCAGTGCCATCGATGGCGAATAACATATATGACGACAAACTAACTACATACTACGTAGTGATATCGATGAAATATTTTACGATAATTTGTAACTGGTGATAGCCTATTAAAACTTTAGAAACATGTATACCTATTATAGGAGTAAAGAAATAAAAAAATAAGAAAGTGTTAAGTTGTGAAGACCGATTCATGTTTTGACCTCACAGCTTGTAATGCTTAAGTACACACTAAAATTTCATTTCTTTTTTAAAAATTTTATAATTTATCTTGGTGTATATTGATATTATGGAATACAAAAAGTTATCATAATGATCGTACTGATCTCAAGTACAGGATCGATCCATGTGTCATAATAATTAACCTGCAAAATAATAAGTCTCACGGCTTAATGAATAACAACAACAATAACATAATCACATAAATCACAAAAATGACATATATCACAATCAAGTAATTATCACAAATATGTAATTTATAAATTACAACTAGTGGTATTCTCATATACTCTTATCAACTCTAATAATAATCAGTTTTTTCCTCTCTCTCTCTCTCTCATAATCAATCTCTCACTCGAGATCAATCCTTCAATCATGATTTATCTCAAGCATAATCGGTCTCTTATTCAAGATCTCTCTCTCTCTCTCTCTATCATTGATCTATCTCTCTCAATGTTAATAAATCTCTCTATCAAAATTTATTTCTCTTAATTATATTCAGTATCTTAGTAATGATCTCTCTCTCTCTCTCTCTCTCTCTCTCTCTCTCTCTCTCTTAATCATAATCGATCTCTCAATCATGATCTATCTGTCAAACGTAAGCAATCTATCAATTATAATCTATCTATTAAAATGATTAATTCCTCACACGTGATCTCAATAAAATCTATCTCTCGAGAAGATATGTTTCTCAATACTAATCAAACTTTCAACAATAATCAATTATTTAGATCTCTATATGGTTTACATATTGTAAATCACATATATTAATGATATCATATTATCACAAATATAATACAAATAATTACTCAGAAATGATCTATCTTTCAATGTGATTTATCTCTCACTTATAAATTATCTTTCAATTAACAATCCATCTCTCAATTAAAGTCAATCTTTTAATCAAATATTAACCTCTCAGAATAATCAATCTTTCAAATATCCTTGATTACTCGATAATAATTAATCATATAACTCATATCATGTATATCACATATAACACATCAAATAGAAGTTAGAGTAGTGTTACTCACCTGGTTAGTCAGCAGATAATTTCTAGTCCGGTTTCAATCACTTGCTGCCTATTAGATTGTCACATAGTAACACCTCAATGAATCTCATACTCGACCTCGTATACGCCCTGTTTCGAGTCGTTTCTTAATTCGAGGTCGTGACCCAAAGATCAATTATCATAAGGCTTCGGGCTTTGTGGGAAGAGATGTTTAGACTCATTTGGATATGGGAAAGGTAAGTTATGTAATCCAAGAGTTATGTTTGTGCTTTGGAGCCCAATTGTATAATGGTAAAAGTAGTGGTTCAGACCTTTCATGAATTTAGGATTTAAGTTCGGAAAGTTTTAAGGAAAAGGAGAGTAGAGAGGAGTGTATGGCTTCTCATTACTTTGTTGAGCATATAAAGAACACCGAAAACAGAGTCGGGAAGAAGAAGTTATGGCCTGCAGAAGTTAGGTGAAATATGGGGTAGTGTAGTACGTTGGGCGTACATTGTGTACACTGGGCATATTGGGCTTAAGCGATCGCGGGTGTTTAACCTGGTACACCGAGCATATTAAGAGTACGCTGGGTGTACTACCACCAGGCTCAAACCCTAAAAATTAGGGTTTAGGCCCTATTTCAACATCTTAACTCATGGAAACCCTCCCCTTATTCAACCTCCACCCCCATGAACCTGTGATTTCGAAACCCTATCCCCTTTGAGAGCTTTCTTTCTTTATCTCGGCCGAGAGCTCCACAAACACACAAACATTTCACTTTCAAACTCACTCATAATTCCTCTCAAGCTTAAAGATAACTCTCACATTCCCTTGCCATTTTCGTGGCCTTAGTGTGTGATCCCAAGTGTTCTTCATCCAAAATCACCTACTTGGTAAGTTGTCATCATCTATAAGTCATTTTTTTCCATTTTTAAGCAAAGAACACTTCCTTACATGGTTCATTTCGTGTTCTAGCTTCCTAGGACCATCTAAGTTTGAAACTCCTTCCAAAGAAGCACACAAGGCCGAAAATCTTCTTCAAACTCTTCATCGAACCGAATCCAAACCCCAAAGTGAGTTCATACCCCTCTATTTTCGGTTTTATATGATTTTTGGGGGAGAGTACAAGTTGATATGTGCTAGATCTATGTATTTGTGCATGCTTATGTGTGTTTTCTTGATTTAAGTTGTGATTATATGATGAAATATTATAGATCTCGAAAACTCTAGCAAAAAAATTGTGATATTTGTAAACTAAAACACTTTACACAACTTACTATGAAGATAAATGTGTGAAACATGCGAAGATTCTTAAGAACTAAACAAATCTTGAAAAATGGGCCATTTTGGCACATAAACAAAAAGTTGAGGTTTTTAGTTTATTTTCGGTTTGTATAAGGGTCACAAGACTCATTTTTTTAAAAAATGGGTCTTTATGATAATTATGACTTTAAAGGGTCTAAAAGTAAAATTTTCACATAATGGGCCATATTATTGGCCATTATAGTTTTCTTGGGCCTAAAATGTAAAAATCTTGATTTTATGGGTAGAATTGTCATTTGATACAAATTTGAGCTAAAAATGTAAATTTGTGGAATTGGGGGCTGAAAATGACACATTAATAGAAATTAGGCCAAAAATGTTATTTTTATAAAATTGGGCTGAAATTGTCATTCTTATAAAAATGGGCTTAAAATGTAATTTTTGTAGAAAGTAACTGGCGACAGGTTAGTAAAGTTCTCCTGCTTGCAAATGGGTTGAAAACAACAAAATTTATATATTTGGGCCAAAAATGTTCATTTAGATATATTTGGGTCAAAAATGTTAAATTATATTTAATTGGGCCGAAATTGTCAATATTTATGAATTTTGGGCCAAAAATAAAATTTTAACCAAAATGGGCCACAAATGGTCATTATATTTGAATTAAGCCCATAAATTGAAGACTTTTAGTCTTAAGGGACCTAAAGTGTTAAATTTTCCAAAAATGTGACTAAAATGTATACTTTCGGTCTAGTGGGCCAAAAGTGTCACTATTACAAAAAGTAGACCTTTTATGTTATTTTGAGAAACCCTTAACCAAAAACAAACATCGTAATAACGAATGGACGAAATACATCGATAACAAGTTTATTGGGCCTAATACTCTCGTTACATGGCCAATGGACCTTAGGGATCCATTTAAGTGTATATTAGGCCTAATATTTTTCCATGACATGTTTATTGGGCTTTAGTGGCCCATTTACATGCCTATTGTGCCTGAATTACCCTTTTACATGTTTATTGGACCTTAGTGGTCCATTTACATGTTAATTGGGCTTGGACTGAAAATCACATGCTTAGCGGATCTTAACTATCCCTCTACATATTTACTGAACTTCATATATTCGTATACATATTTTTGGATTTGAAAACTTAAAACATACACGTAAACAATATACTCGGTGTAATACATTAATCGTGAATAAGTTGAGAATCTAGTGAAAATTGTCGGTTGACATCTTTGAGTGTATGATCGTAGCCTGTACTTATAACTAGAGGTTCATGGAGGGAGAGCGGGAGTTCGTGTATAGATCTATACGGAGTGACCCCCCATGCCTTAGTTGTTCGCTATAGCTAGATTAGGCCAGTCTAGGGCGACAAACCTTACCTGAATCAAAACCGGCACCTGAAAACGCCAAGACAAACGAATTAGTCATTATCAAGCATGGTTGTAACAGCTCACTTAGAGACTAACTTCATCAAAGCTTTCGGTATACTTATACAAATCTAGACGGTACTAAAAACATACATACATCGGTACTCGGTCATGGGATTTTATGATTACGATACTTTTATAAGCAGAAAATATTGGATTTTCTAGGATAAATACATTTATACATTACCTTCTACTTACAACGGAAAATACAGGATTTTTATATGGATTACATTTTTGTTTATCTAACATTCGAAAAGCAGTAAACATACATGCATTAATACTTTATTTTGACACATTACTTTAAACTGCTTTATAGAAAATATCGGAATTTTTGGTGTTTTACGAACCATACAAAACATTTCTATTAAACATGCTTATGAACTCACCAACATTATATATGTTGACGTTTTTAAAATACTGGTATTCTCAGGACATCGTTAAGCGGAAAGGTCAGCAGGGAATGTGGAATTTATTGTATTTTTGTTATCATTGTACATTGAACTTCTTTTTTGCATGTAACTTATGATATTATACTTGATGTAAACAATGCTGGTTGTATTTTGATATGTATGATGATGGTGTTGTCTTGTTTCAATTATATACATTGTGATGATATTACAAGATGAAGTCACGCATAAGCCCCCGAACGTTTCCGTCGTCTAGTTCGGGGGTGTGAAAGTATCAGAGCCTTGGTTTGAGGGATTTAGGAACACTCTCGGGTGTAACTGAACTTAAACCGAGGAATTGGTAATCTTTTGAAAGAAAATAAGTTTATAAAAATATTTTATAAAGAAAAATGGAGTGTGATGTGTGCAGTCAGCCGAGCTCAAGTTAGTGATTCCCAGAATACCCATATATGTTGATATGTCATATGATATGAATCCTGGCATGCTATGATGTTAGGGATACTTTCAGGAATTGTAAGATATATCGGCCTGATATGTGATGCCTTGTAGACTAGGAGAATTGGATGATATGCTAGTTTTGGAATCTATAGTGGTAGAAGTGATTTCTAAGTGTATGCTTTAAAAACTGTATACAATTCAGATCATATTTCATGTATTATGTGTAATTTGCATGTATAAGGCAACCGAAAGTTAGAATAGAAGTTCCTAGCATGGAAGTAGCAAGTGAGCTTGGGATGTCTTTTGTTTGTTTTGTGACTTGTAGTGTTACTACACAAATGCCGATTTTTGTGTGCTTTGTGGGATCCCTAGTGATGTGAGCTAAGTATTAAGTGAATACGTTAACTTGCATGCTACAAGGGTAAAATAATCTCGGAGCGATGGATTTGACCCTATTATGTAGCTCTTTTCTAAGTCCAACCATTGTAGGGTTGAGTCTTTTACTCGGAGGGTTATCTAAGCTTTGTTGCATGTGATTGTATTCATGAAGTAGTTAGTTGACATTAGTGGGAGTTCTTCAGCAGCTGGTGGCAGGGTGAGGTCGGGAACCTAAGAGAGCCTAGGAAGTTTAGTAGTGGGTTTGGTTGTATTGTTTAGCTGGTATTTGGAGTACCAGTCTGAGAAGGTGACTAGAGTATTCTAGATAGTTCTTGGGGAAAGTATGGATAGGTGTGGAAGATGTTGGATATATTGTCTAAGTCTGTAACTTTATTTGGTATGTACTTGACCCGACCCGACATGGTCCATTTGGGTTGCATGGCATTGCAATACTTGGATAGACTAAATGAGAGAATATGGCACTTATGATTATTAATATATTATAAGTTCTAATATATTAATAACAGTATTATTTAATTAGTATTTGATCAAGTATTAATCTAGTATTAATTTGGTGATCAAAGTGAGACTAATTAAATATATAGGGTTGATTATGACAATCATCAATTCTTTTATGGTGGATTAATGATCCATGGTTTATGGGTTTTGCATGTAACCACTTGGAGATCCATGGATAGTCCATGGGAGTTACAAACCCATGGGTCATGAGAAATGAAGAGTCATGACAATTATGGGTCTTCATAATGAAACCCTAATTGTGACATCACTATAAAAGGGACCCTTTGGCTAGCAAAATCGGCACCTAGTGTTACTAGAGAGGGCATAACCGATTTTGAGTGCAAGAAGTATTCTCTCAAGTTATTCCAAGTTTTGTGATGTTGTGTGAAGCATTTGAGGCACAACATTTGGGGTGCTAGGCTCACAAAGTCTTGAAGGAATCCAAGCAACATCAAGGTATGTATTTCTACTAGTTTTATATTTTATTTATTCCCCATGCCATGCTAGTTAGGAAATAACCTTGAAAAGAAATTTGCATGTATATAGAGAAAACATAAATTCAAGGTTATTAGGGTTTCATGTACACTTAGGAAGTGTTAGAATGTTCAAAACCCATCAGTGGTATCAAAGCCTAGGATTGTTTTCTGTATACTTGATGCAAAGCTGCTTGAAAATCGAAAATTCTGCTAACTGTCAACTGGACTCGCCGAGTTCATGGGGAGGACTCGCCGAGTCCATGAACAAATTCATCCTACTCGTCGAGTAGGATCATGCACTCGACGAGTAGGTGCGTGCTGGGCAGTCTTTTCGTGTTTTATTGCTGGAAATGGATTAAAATCATTATCCCAATTTGTTTTGGACTTGTAAAATCTGTTTTTCAAAATGATAATGATTATGTTAACCCATTTTACATGACTTTTATTAATTTTCAAATATTGTATATGTTTATATGATTTCTTGAAATTGCTTGACATGAATCTGTGTTCTTATGAGTTTTTAGAAGATCATAGGAATTATGTGTAACCTCCATGTATGTTTAATTCATGATCTTAATGACAATGATGATGTTCATAACTTGTCCTCAAGTTATGGATAACCAAAAGTCACTTCTTTAAATTGTGATTAAAGAACTAAAGAGGTTTCATAAAATGAAGAGTCTTCATTTTTATGAACCATTAAAACTCATAAGTTACAAATTGAAGAGACTTGGAATAGTTTCAATTCTTGCCCTCAAGTTTTGGATTTTGAAAAGTCTTACACTTTAATACTTTAATTCCAAATTAAACCTTAGATTTTTAAAAAGTTTAAAAATCAACACTTATACTATTATTATAATTTTATTATATAGATATATATAAGAATATGTCATTCTTACCGTTAGTAGGCCTCATTCACGAAGGCGGTCTATAAGGGGGGGTATAAGGTTGTTGCCTATAAAATGGTGACTTAATGGGTGTCCACTCTCACCCATCGCTTCCTTGATTGGAGGAGGGTCGTTAGCCGAACGGGTAGGATATGACTTTAAATTCTCATTAAAAGTATAATGAATTATAAAGTAACTATACATTATAAATTCCCAATCTTAGTTACTTTAGGAAAATATGAATTTGGTGCTAGCCCATAAAATTACACTTTGAACCTTACCAAGTCGTTAGTGGACCGTGCGTGGTTAACCGACACACTAACATGGACTAGTAAGAGTGGCAAAGGGTAACTTGACTTTATTATAGATCGGTGGAGCGTGTGTGGTTAACCGGCACATCGATTAGGTAATATTGTTAAGGGTACCAAGTCAATTTGTATGGTTATTCGCACCTTGTTTGTGATCCTCGGCATCCCAGTCACAAACTTAGGAGGGCACATTCGAGATTCAAACATGCCATTGAAAAGTTCAATGTATCTCAAAAGATCTAGGAGTTTCAAAACCAATAAAACCTAATAATAAAATATTTCGTTCTTATGGTGGAAATTGGTAAATCGTAATTTACCTACCTTCAAATATTTTATAGTGTGGATTACGACATCCCTCTTCCACCTATAAATAGTTTGTTGGATCCTAGCCTTAATATTTTATTTGGGTGACTTATTAAGGACTCTTAATCTAATGAAACTTATCTTCCTTTTATTCCAGATGTCTTCCAATACCGCTGCTGGCTCAAACCCGACAGGCTCCTTTTCCCTAATGAACTTGTGTGGTAAGGTCATCTTTGATGGATCCAACTTTAATGAGTGGATCAGAAACATCAGGATGATTACCCGCTATGAGAACAAAGAATATGTCCTTGACAGGGAGCTTAATGTTGTTAATGAAGCCACTGCTACTCCAGAAGAGCTTGCGGAGTTCATTGCACATGAAAAGGATGCTACCAAGGTGTCCTACATCATGATGGCCACAATGACTCCTGAACTCCAAAAATCTTATGAAGATTTCTACCCCTATGAGATGCACCTAGATCTGATGGAAAGGTACCATCAGAGCGCGCGTCAAGAGAGGTATGAAATCATTTCCTCCATGATAACCGCAAGGATGAAGGATGGTGAACCCATCACCGGTCACTTGCAAAAGATGCAGAGGTTCGTTGACCGGTTGCTAAAGCTCAATGTTGACTTCCCTGAGGAATTGGCGATTGACATCATTCTCCATTCCTTACCTCCAAGTTATGATCAGTTTCGTATGACTTATCATATGAACAAGGATGAAGTCACACTTAGCAAACTTCAAGGACTCTTAAGGACAACTGAAAATGGCCTTAAGGGTAAAGGGGTTGCTACTTCTACTCCTTTAACAGCCCCTGTTCTGGCTATTGGGCAGGGAAAGAGTAATAAGAGGAAAAGCCCTTCGAAGGGTACCAAGGGTAAGACTCTTGATGGTTCCTCTTCAAGTGGGACAAAGAAAGGTCCCATTACTCCTTCTTCAAACCCAAAGGAAGCACAATGCTTCTATTGCCAGGATAAAGGACACTTCAAGAGAAGCTGCGCCAAATATCTGCAAGATGTAAAGGATGGGAAGGTTAAACCCACCCATGCAGGTATTTACACAATATTGTCTAACAACTCATCTAATGCTAATTCTTGGGTGCTTGATACAGGGTGTGGTATTCACATTTGTACTGATTTGCAGGCACTAAGAAGAAGTAAGCAAGTGGAGCACGGGAAGATAAACTTAGTCATGGGCAACAGGAAAGCATCACCTGTTACCAAGATAGGAGTTTATTCTTTATTGCTTAATAATGGGTTAATGTTAGATTTGAATAAGTGTTGTTACTCGCCCGAAATGGCGAGGAATATTATTTCTTTTCATGGCTTGTACAAACAAGGTTTTACATTTTCATTTGATAAAAAAGATGGTGCTATTAATGTTTATTACAATGATGTATTTTACTTTAAAGCAATACCTAGTGATGGTGTACATGAAGCCGTGAATGTTGTAGACAATCTAGGAAATAATGTGTTGTATATTGATTCTTCTGATAGCTTGGATAAAGCATCCTTGTGGCATTGTCGTCTTCGACATGTTAAAAAGAAGCGCATAGGCCAACTCCAAAAGGTTGGAGTCTTGGAATCATTTGACCTCAAGTTAGATGATAGTTGCGAGTCTTGTTTACTTGGAAAAATGACAAAGTCACCCTTCACAGGTACTTGTGATAGGGGTGAAGGTTTGTTGGACCTTGTACACACGGATGTGTGTGGGCCCTTCAGAGTTGCTACAAGGGAAGCAAATCGTTATTATGTGACTTATATTGATGATTATAGTAGATATGGATATATTTACTTAATCAAGCATAAGTCAGAAACCTTTGAAAAGTTCAAAGAGTTTAAGCAGGAAGTTGAGAATCAATTGGGTAGGAACATCAAGATGCTCCGATCCGATTGGGGAGGAGAGTATCTTAGCATTGAGTTCCTTGACTATCTTAAGGATTGTTGGATTGTCTCACAATTGACACCTCCCAGGACACCACAGTTGAATGGTGTGGCTAAGAGGCGCAATCGAACCTTGTTGGACATGGTTCGTTCCATGATGAGTCGAGCTTCGTTACCAATCTCTTTCTGGGGGTATGCCTTAGAGACTGCCGCCCATATCCTTAATCTAGTCCCTACTAAAAAGGTTGCCATAACACCTCACGAGATGTGGACTGGGAAGTGACCAATTTGGACCACATCAAGATTTGGGGTTGTGAAGCTTTTGTGAGGTGTGAGACTCATGACGAGCTTGAACCCCGAAGTGAGAGGTGTATTTTCATCGGCTACCCACAGATATCCATTGGTTACCTCTTTTACAGACCCAGTGATAATGTGGTCTTTGTAGCAAGAAGAGGAGTCTTTCGTGAGAGAGAATTCATAAGCCAAGGGGACAGTGGGAGGCAAATTGACCTTGAAGAGCTTCAAGAGTCAAGTGGTGAAGGAACCTCTAATGCTGTCAGCCAACCTGAGGAGGAAACTCTTGTTGAGCCGATAGATGAGTCTGTACCTCCAAGACATTCCACTAGGGTGAGGAACACACCTGATTTTTATTATGGTTATCACATCACCACTGAAGGTGATACATTTATCAGTGATAGCACGCTGATAGATTTGGATGAACCTAATAATTATAAGGAAGCCATGGCAGGCCCTGAGTCTGCAAAATGGAAGGAGGCTATGGACAGCGAGATTCAGTCCATGTATGACAATCAAGTTTGGAACTTGGTTGACAATGTACCAGGTCGTAAGATAGTTGGGTGCAAATGGATCTTCAAGAAGAAGACCGACATGGATGGGAAAGTACACACTTATAAAGCACGACTGGTTGCGAAGGGCTTTACTCAAACTCCGGGAGTTGACTATGATGAGACCTTCTCACCAGTAGCTAAGATTAAGTCTATTAGAGTTTTATTAGCCATAGCTGAATTTCATGATTATGAAATATGGCAAATGGATGTCAAAACCGCTTTCCTTAATGGGAAGTTGGCTGAGGATGTTTACATGGCTCAGCCAGAGGGTTTTGTCGATCCAAAATACCCTAATAGAGTGTGTAAGCTTGAAAAATCCATTTATGGATTGAAACAAGTGTCTCGCAGGTGGAATCTTTTCTTTGATGAGAAAGTCAAAGAGTTTGGTTTTTCTAGGAGTGAGGATGAGTCTTGTGTGTATGTCAGGGCTAATGGGAGCATAGTTAGCTTCTTGGTGTTGTATGTGGATGACATACTTCTCATAGGGTACGACATCCCAACTTTGCAGGAGGTTAAGGCCTGGATTGGGAAGTGTTTTGCTATGAAGGACCTTGGGGAAGCTGCCTATATCCTAGGGATAAGGATATTGAGAGATAGGAGTAAGAGACTAATTGGACTTAGTCAAAGTACTTATGTGGATAAGGTACTGAAGAGGTTCAGTGTTCAAGATTCCAAGAAAGGAGAATTACCAATCCAGAGTAATGCCAAGCTAAGTAAGACTCAGAGTCCGAGCACAGAGGCTGAGATAGCTGAAATGAGTTAGATACCATATGCTTTCGCTGTGGGCTCGATCATGTATGCTATGACTTGTACTCGCCCTGATGTGGCCTTTGCTTTGAGCATGGTCAGTAGATATCAAGGGAACCCCGGCAAGGCACACTGGACAGCGGTAAAGAACATTCTCAAGTATTTGCGGAGGACTAAGGACTGGGTCCTTACCCTCGGAGGCAGTGATGACTTGAGAGTGGAAGGATATAGTGATGCTAGCTTTCAAACTGATAGGGATAATTTCCGCTCTCAGTCAGGCTGGGTCTTTATCCTAAATGGAGGAGCAATTACTTGGAAAAGTTCCAAGCAGGAGACAGTAGCTGATTCGACTTGTGAATCAGAGTACATAGCAGTAAGCGAGGCAACAAAAGAGGCGATATGGCTAAAGAACTTCATCGGAGACCTTGGAGTTGCACCAGCTATAAAGGAGCCAGTGGAAATTTTTTGTGACAGTGAAAGTGCAGTTGCTTTGGCTAAAGAACCAAGAGATCATGGGAGATCTAGGCACATTGACAGAAAATACCATTTCATCAGACATAGAGTAGAAGAAGGACTCCTCGTTGCAAAGAAGGTATCATCAGATGAGAACCCGGAAGATTCCCTCACGAAGGGACTGAGCAGGGTTAAGCATTTACAGCATGCGAGGCGCATTGTGCTGAAGGATGATATTAGTTTCAATAATTAGATTCCTAAAACTTGTAAAATGTAACTGACATTTGATGATAAATAAAAGTTGTTATTTATTTATGAGTAAGGTGTTACTATCTTGTGTTGATTGTTTACTATGTTTCAATTTTGCATGTTTTTACTTCCAGAATAATCATGTTATTATTTAAACCATCCACAGTCAGTCAAACTTTGGAAGTAAGTATTGATTCAAGACTGTCATGAATTTGGCTTATTTGATTTGTCTAAAGTGCTTTAGACAATGCAATGGTTGCTACAACATTCATGAGTACTCATAAGGGTTGAGTATTGGATTCAACCCACGCTCACTTGCATCACTTCATGGAATTTATCTCGAGTGATCGTGAGACGGTAATATCATATAAATCTTCAAACCTAGAGATATGAGTTGTTGACTATGAGTTGGTTATTCATTGATTGTACGAAAACGCATTGGTAACTCGATGTTATAAAACGTGCCTTTGTGAGTAATTCAACAAGTAGTTAGTACAAGCATATCAGTCGAAGTTTATCTGTTCCTTCTAGAAATAGAAGCGATATCTGGGCCCCTCGATGATTTGGTTTTGACCTATGTACCGGGCCCGGTCAGAACCTAATTGATGTGTTCAATTTAGTTATATGTCGAAACAAATCGGAGATCGAGAAACAAATGCTGGACAATAAGTAAGACCATGTTCCATGTGTTTGTCCGGCTGATATCATGAGAGCAGAGGATTATATGATCACTTATCTTAAATGGAGTATCATCATCATCTCAGTTCTGAGAGACTTTGAAAGAGCTACGATTGCTAGTCGCATTTTGAAGTCATATTTGCAAATATAGTTATTAGCCTTATCCAAGTGGGAGACTGTTGGATATAGTGTCTAAGTCCATAACTTTATTTGGTATGTACTTGACCCGACCCGGCATGGTCCATTTGGGTTGCGTGGCATTGCAATACTTGGATAGACTAAATGAGAGAATATGACACTTATGATTATTAATATATTATAAGTTCTAATATATTAATAATAGTATTATTTAATTAGTATTTGATCAAGTATTAATCTAGTATTAATTTGGTGATCAAAGTGAGACTAATTAAATATATAGGGTTGATTATGACAATCATCAATTCTTTTATGGTGGATTAATGATCCATGGTTTATGGGTTTTGGATGTAACCACTTGGAGCTCCATGGATAGTCCATGGGAGTTACAAACCCATGGGTCATGAGAAATGAAGAGTCATGACAATTATGGGTCTTCATAATGAAACCCTAATTGTGACATCACTATAAAAGGGACCCTTTGGCTAGCAAAATCGGCACCTAGTGTTACTAGTGAGGGCATAACCGATTTTGAGTGCAAGAAGTATTCTCTCAAGTTATTCCAAGTTTTGTGGTGTTGTGTGAAGCATTTGAGGCACAACATTTGGGGTGCTAGGCTCACAAAGTCTTGAAGGAATCCAAGAAACATCAAGGTATGTATTTCTACTAGTTTTATATTTTATTTATTCCCCATGCCATGCTAGTTTGGAAATAACTTTGAAAAGAAATTTGCATGTATATAGAGAAAACATAGATTCAAGGTTATTAGGGTTGCATGTAAACTTAGGAAGTGTTAGAATGTTCAAAACCCATCAGAAGGTAGTATTGGGCCCATACTACTGAAAGCATATGATCTATACTTGAATCGAAGAGAGTCACGAAGAACATAGGAAGCATGTAGGAAGAGGAATTCTGTGGGTATGTGTTGATTGTTTGTATGTTTGCTTTTCAGAATGGTGATGAGAAAACATGGAGGAGGTTCGGGCTCAGGTTCTAGTGTTTAGTCGATTGATGAGCAGATGCGGGAGTTCATCTCGTTGGAGATCACTCGTGATATTTTGGCACAGACTCCTGTGATCCTCAGTTTGGTCAAGGAGGGGATCATGGAGATTTTAGATGAGTTTTCAGGCATGTTCCTGTTGGATTAGTGTCTAAGCCCGTAACCATATTCGGTAAGTACTTGACCCGGTTGTGCATGGTGCTTTTGGGTTGCCTTCACCAAAGCAACTTGACTAGAGAAATAATAGAGAAAAGTGCTTATTAGGGTTTATTAATATATTATATGAATAATATATTAAAAGAGAAATCATATTTATTTAGTTAACATTGGTTGAGAGTTAATTAAGAATTAATTTTGTGATCAAAAGAAGTTAATTGTACTAGGGGGATTGAACTGTAATTATGTCATAGTTGCAAAGTAGGGCAAAGGATGCCCTATATGATAGGGTGGACGAACTCAAGGGGATAACGCCTTAGAATTCTTCCATGATAAGGTTTCTAGGGTTATCCTTTGGGCTTCTTGGTGGCTAAGCAATCAGATAAGGATAAGGACTGAAACCCTAATTCTTACACCTATATAAAGACCACTTGGCATAAGAAATTCAGGGACTTGATACCTAGGGTTCCTAGAGCCGAATTTCATACCTCCTCTCTCTCTATCTCTCTCTCTCTCTCTCTCTCTCTCTTGCCTCTCCATTTGCTCTTGGTGTTTGTGAGCTATTAGAGGTGATAGACTTGTGGTACTTGCTTTCAAAGACAAGAAGATTAAAGATACAAGTTGTTATTACAACATAACAACAAGAGGTATGTATTCCATTCTCCTTTATGGTTTTCTAAATTACCTAGGAGCATGTTAGGTTTATTTTGTGTTCATAATGTTGTATAAATAATAGTGAAAACATAGATCCGTATCTAGGGTTTCATGCACACATATGATTGTTTGTATAAAACCCATCAGTGGTATCAGAGCTGTTTGGTTTTGTCTTCAATTAGCTTTGTACAAATGTATGAATTTGACACATTAGGGTTTATAGCCCATAAAACCTAGAGGCATGATTTCCGAAATTAGGGTTCTTAAACCCAAGATTTCGAAATTTGATTGGGTTTCCCAAACCCTTTCCTTAGCCTCCAAGATTTCGAATTCTAGGGTTATCCAACCCTAGGGTTTCGAAATTTGTCTCCTTCCCAAGATAAGATCCCTAAATATTAGGGATTTGGATATTGCCATATCCTTTGATTATCTCTTTAATAGTTTAATTTGGTAATTAAAGATTTTGAATTATGCCATCCCATATTTTCGAATTTTAGGGGATTTAAGGGATTAGATTAAATTAATTGTTAATTTAATAGATAATGCTTAAAGATTTGATAATTCAAATAAATTGTTTAATTTTGGGATAATTATTAAATCAAAGTTTTAATATTTAAAATTTCAAATTAAAAAATTTTAATTTTCAGAAATTTTAAATTTTATTAAAACCCTAATGATTTGAAATGGTTCAAAACTTGCCCTCAAGTTTTGGAATTTAAATTTTAATTAATAGTTTAATTTTAAAATGTTAAATTCTAAAACCCTAATTTTGAAAAGTTCAATTTGCACCCTTATCGTTTTATTAAATTAATTAAGTGTATAATTAAAAGAAAGTTAATAAATCAATAGTGATATGGTTTATATTTAATTTAATTAAAAGTGTAATTTATTAAATTAGACCACATAGTATTTTAAAAGTGTAAAATGCACCCTTATACTATATATAATATAAAAAGTCTAATATTATATATGAATAACTTAAATGCTAGCCTTACAGTTAGTAGGCCTCGTTCACGAAGCCGATCTATAAGGGGGTATAAGGTTATGACCTATAAAATGGTTGTTTAATGGATGTCTACTCTCATCCACCGCTTCCTCGATTAGTGAAGGGTTGTTAGCCAAATGAGTAGGATAGGGCAAACCCTTTCCATTAAAAGTATAATGAATTACAAAGTAACTAAATTTTTACAAAATTCCCAATCTTAGTTACTTTAGGCAAAAGTGAATTTGATGCAATTCCATGAAATTATACTTTGTACCCTTGCTAAGACATTAGTGGAGCATGTGTGGTTAACCGGCACACTCAATGGGCTATAAGAAAAGGTGGCAAAGGGTGACTCAATGTTTTTCATAGATCGATGGAGCGTGTGTGGCTAACCGGCACGTTGATTAGGTGACTTTAACATTGGGGGCACCATGTATATTTGCATGGTTATTCACACCATGTTTTGTGATCCTTGGCATCCCATTCACAAAATGAGGGGCATATCGAGATTTAAACATGCCATTGAAACGTTCAAAGAATATCAAAAGATCTAGGAGTTTTTCGATACATTTAAAACTTAATCTCTATTTTCGTTTTTCATGGTGGAAAATTAGTGAATCGTCATTCACTTACCTTCAAATGTTCTGCAATTTGGGTTACGACATCCCTCTCTCAAGTTGTAGAGTATTGTGTTGGGTCCTAGCCTTAATATCTCATTTGAGTGTTTTATTAAGGACTCAATCAATCAAATAACTTGAATGTATCCCGTTTTGTAGATGTCAAAGTATGACAACTATGGTCTTCCCAAATCCCTTGGAACAAGATTTCCACATGAAGATGATATTCCACGATTCAATCGAGGAACAAAAGATCATGCTTCACTTCCTCCACCTCCTCCTATTATTCACCCTAACCTACAAGTTCAAAGGCTTGAAAAATTCAAGCTCACTCAAGCCCTTTTGGCAAGTAAACACGAAGAAGGAAAGTCAGTGTGTGCACACGTCTTAGAGATGAAGCTGCACATTGACAGGTTAAGAATGTTAAGAGTCATTGTCTGTGAGAAGTTGGTTGTTGACTGGGTTCTTCAATCGCTTCCCGACTCATATAGTGAGTTCGTAAGAGAGTACTATATGATAGACCACGACGTAACCCTTATCGATCTCACCTATTTGCTTGTTGCTTCTGAATCAACAATGATTTGGCGCACTGGAAAAAGCAAATTTGATTGGTAGATCTGCCTTCCAAACCTCCATGGACATAGGCAATGGCAAAGAAAGGCATGCCATGGTTGAAAAGTTTGACCATAAGAGAAAGGAAAAGTGTGAGGTAGTTCTATGTGTTGTTCCAAAGGAGTCAATTTGCTTTTATTGCCAAGAGAAGGGGCATTGGAGATGAAGCTGTCCTGTCTACCTGAGAGATCTAAGAGATGGGAGAGTCAAGACGTATGACTCTACTTAAGGTAAAATCCATTAACTTACTCTATAAGTTCCTATTTTTGATTCTTAATACATGATGTGATAAGATTACATTTGATGTTTTGTAGGATCGAAGAAAAAAGAGGAAGCTTAAAGGAAGAAGTGAGTTGAGTCTGATCGCGAAGAAATGGATTTCAATCGCATGATTCAATGATCGGATTTTTGGAGCTGCTACTTTTAGATTTATGATAGATTGCTTAGGAATATGTAATAGCGTAGTTTTAATTTGAATTGCATTGTATGGACAAGTTTTTCCGCACCTTTTTATAAATAAAATAAATTTTGGATTTCTCTTATTTATTTATTTCCTTGCAATGTCATGTATGAAAAATTGACGTTTGTGTATTTCTAGTTTAGCAATGTTGAAATGGATGTGATTCTTTGTTATATTATTTGTGGAAATGTCGAGAATTTACCAAATAAGGAAAGATTCTTGTCGACGAAGTTTCAATTGGACAGAAACTCAGAATCATACAACTTGTATTGTATGATGAATGAGAACATTCATATTTAGAAATTCTTTGACAAAGAGTCAAGTGAAGGACTAGGAGAACTGGTAAACAATGTTTTGCACTAGTTAAGTCCACCACAAAGAATATTAAGATTATTCATCATGATTTACTAAACGTTTAGTAAATATGGTTATGCTTACAAGATTAAGTGTAATTCTGAATCATTGAAAAGTTTCAATGTATGACAGAACGAATAAAAAGAATCAATTAGGCAGAAAGATAAAAAGTTTCTCCAATCTAAGAAGAAGGGAGAGTACTTTTGTATCGTATTTTATGATCATCTTGTTGATTGTAAAACCATATCACAATTAATCCTCTAAGTACATCTTAGAGCACTAGTATGGCTAAGAAGAGGAATCGAAAATTATTGAAATGGTTAAATCAAAAGGATGAGTCATACTTCGTTCCAAAATCAAGTCTTAGAGTCATACTCCAAGATTGTGACTTGAGAGACATAATCTTAAGTAGGAATGTTATTAAACTTGTACATTTTGGTAAGTTGTGATGTCTTGAATAAGACAAAGACCACCTAGTACCAAATTGCGTGTAGGTTTTGTCTTGATATAGACACACACTAACTCTTGGATATTTGTTTTGTCAAGAAATGTTTCTTGATAAGAGAATCTTATATGTCAAGAGGTCAGTGGGAGTCTAAGCGATCTTGAAAAGTTTCAAGAACTAATCAAGAGTAAACCTATTATTAAACACTAGCACACGACTTGAGGATTGTAGCCTATCGTGTTGACTTATTCTTGTTTCTGTGCCAATCCAATTGAGTTTATTATGCATATGAGTTCTACGAGTTCTCAATAGACTACATAGGTAAGCACCTTGTTCAATGAAAGTACATTGACTGACATAGGTGAGATGCTAAATAACTTGGAAGCAATGGTGGGACCCTTGATGGCAAGAAATTAAGAATGAACAAGTTCTGTCCGTAAGAGTTTTAATTTGTCACAAACATTATCTTATGATTATGCTTATGACAAATTTTCATGGATAGGAACACATGCACCATAGAATCTAAGTGTCATAAGGTTTCTCTCCTTCATGAAAAATGATTGTGAGGAAACGCTTTCACTAAGAGAGATGTTAAGGACTTAGTAATATAAGTTCTGAATTAGTTTAGACACACATGTGAGCTGTCTAAGGAAAGGTGTGTGAGTTTGAGAAACTTGGATAAAAGCTTATCAAAGCATATCGTATTAGAAACAATGAACTTTGGAAGTCAATAAGTATTGTTTTCTAGAAGTTTAGCTGGTTTTTGAATACGTGTCAAAGCTAGTGGGAGCATAAATGTTATGCTGGAATGGATACAATCATCATGTTAGTGGGAGCATGATTATTATTTTAAGTGTTGCAAGTTAGCAATATTAATTATAGAAAACAAATTTTTCACTTTGCAAAGTTGTAGGGGTTAAAAAGTTGTTTTGCTATAATTAAGGGAGAGAATGTTATACTTCGTTTCAAATCTGAAAGCTTAGATCGAGACATTTTAATCAAATTTAGTCAAGAATATATTAACTGCGTTCTCAAAAATTCGATTATGATTACGACATCACTCTTCATAGTTCGAATTGTGAAAACATGGCAAATAGAAATATTGTGGCAAATGGCTGATAAAGTATCATGCCTTTATGTAAGACATTATGAATCGTGTCCCATACGCTTCCGGTATAAGATCGATTGCATATGCTGTAATATTTGACCGTTCTAAAATTTTCCAAATGCCTCGGGGAATAAGAGGGAAAAAGGGACTAGAACCGGATTTGGCTAAAATAATTAAACAACTGTCAAGGACAATCTAAGGTTTGCCAAAGATTGGTCACTTGTGGACAGTTGGAAGTATAGTCATGAATGGACCATATTGACATTATTATGAATATATAAGATTCTATTTATAATGAATTGTCATATGGAAAATATGGAAATGTTTCCTTATTGGGAGTTGGACCTTATGAATTTATGTGTAGATTAGAAAATTTTATGCAAGAAGGATGTTCAAAGGAATGTACTTTGAATGTGAGACTTCACATCTATGGGATTGTCTTGTAATAATATCCATTAGAACAATTTGTAATTTCATTGGCCGAGTCTTGGTGACTTTTGTGCCGTGACATTACGAAAGGACTGTTGCATAAAATGTTAGAATCTAACATATTCTAGTAGTGACGAGAATTTGTATTCTTACACTAATGATTAGGATTAGGAATTGTGAAATGAGCATCATTGGAAATGTGTTCATCTGATTTATTTCACAAAGTAAGGACCATAGGTAAACATAGTGTGCATGCTTGGTGCATGGGACAACTGTTGTTATAATTCAAGTAAGAAGTTGATTACCTGAAACAACAAATAATGAGTAATCAATATGGTGATTAAATAAAAATGTTTTCTTTATACTCTAAGGTTTGAGGCCATATAGGATTAGTATTATTCTTGTGTTTCACTTTTCATGTTTTGACTTCTCGAATAATAAGATTATTCAAATCCTCCACAGTCGCTCATACTTTGGAAGTAGGTATGAATGAAGCCTGTCATGAATCCGTCTATAGATTGTCTAAAGTGTTTAGACATAGCACAAGTTTGCTGCAGAGTTCATGAGTGCTGCTATAAGATTAGAGTATTGGATTAAACACATGTTCACTTGGAACGCTTCATGGATTTTATCATGAGTGATTTGTGAGACGGTAATATCTTATATTCTTGAAACCGAGATGTGTGAGCTGTATATCGCGAGTCGGTTACACATTGATAATATGTAAATGCACCAGTAACTTGGTGTTATAAAATATATTGTTTTGTGTGATTTGATGAGTAGGTACAAGCGAGCATTCGGTTCAAAGTTTATCTGTTCCTTTCACCTAAAGTGGGATTAAAGCGATATCTATAGGCCCCTCGATGATTTAGTGATGACACCCTAAGCGCTTGGCCAAGCCGGGACTAAGTTAATGTGTTCAATTGTAGTCTGTTGTCAGTCTTCATAAATCGGAAATCAGGAAACAACACATAGACTGAGAGAATGATTAGAATCCATGTCTCAGTTCATATGATATCTAGAATGGAGGAATATATGATCCCTTATCTAAAGGACAGGTTGCTGATAAGATCAGAGTTCGACAACGTCTTTGAGTGCTACGATTACTAATCGGTTTGTACTTGCATTTTTGATTACTAGACTTATCCAAGTGGGAGACTGTTGGATTAGTATCTAAGCCCGTAACCATATTTGGTAAGTACTTGACCCGGTTGTGCATGGTCCTTTTGGGTTGCCTTCACCAAAGCAACTTGACTAGAGAAATAATAGAGAAAAGATGTTATTAGGGTTTATTAATATATTATATGAATAATATATTAAAAGATAAATCATATTTATTTAGTTAACATTGGTCGAGAGTTAATTAAGAATTAATTTTGTGATCAAAAGAAGTTAATCGCACTAGGGGGACTGAACTGTAATTATGTGATAGTTGCAAAGTAGGGTAAAGGATGCCCTATATGATAGGGTGGACGAATTCAAGGGGATAAGGCCTTAGAATTCGTACATGATAAGGTTTTTGGGGTTATCCTTTGGGCTGCTTGGTGGCTAAGTAATCAGATAAGGATAAGGACTGAAACCCTAATTCTTACACCTATATAAAGACCCCTTGGCATAAGAAATTCATGGACTTGATACCTAGGGTTCCTAGAGCCGAATTTCATACCTCCTCTCTCTCTCTCTCTCTTGCCTCTCCATTTGCTCTTGGTGTTTGTGAGCCATTAGAGGTGATAGACTTGTGGTACTTGCTTTCAAAGACAAGAAGATTCAAGATACAAGTTGTTATTACAACATAACAACAAGAAGTATGTATTCCATTCTCCTTTATGATTTTCGAAATTACCTAGGAGCATGTTAGGTTTCTTTTTTGTTCATAATGTTGTATAAATAATAGTGAAAACATAGATTCGTATCTAGGGTTGCATGCACACATAGGATTGTTTGTAGAAAACCCATCAGTTCCACACTTAGATTATGGCTATCATGGGAGCTCACACTCTTTCCTTCTACGAGTTTTGTTCTTGTGGAGCTCCCAAGTTCTTTGGGGAGAAGGACCCCAATGCTAGTAGGAGGTGGTTAGCGGGCATCATGAATGCTTTCCGGACGAGCTTTTACACCGAGGGGTCGAAGGTGAGATTTACATCTTGTCTTCTGAAAGACAGAGCTCGTGACTGTTAGGAGGAGGTGGATTTCGATTTCGGAGGCGAGGCCATTGAAATGATGACTTGGGATGAATTTGTAACCCATTTTAGGGCAGAGTTTGCACCAACTATTGTGGTGCAGCAGTTGGCGAGGGATTTTTAGGACCTTCGCTAGACGACTGAGATTGTGGTCACTTTATTAGACATCGGGTGGGAAAGGGACTCCTCGTAGTAAAGAGGGTATCGTCAGAGGATAACCCAACAGATCCCCTTACGAAGGGACTAAGTAGTGTTAAGCACTTGTAGCACGCTAGGAGCATTGGGCTGAAGGACGATATTAGTTTAGATTAGATAGCTTCGAAACGTGTAATAGATAAATTGTAATTAACATTTGATGATTAAATAAAGGAGTATTATTTTTGAGTAAGGTTACTGTCTTGTGTTAATTATTTACCTATTGTTTCAAATTTGCATGTGTTTGACTTCCTAAATAACAATATTATTCGAACAGTCCACAGTTGCTTATACTTTGGAAGTAGGTATGAAAGAAGATTGTCATGAATTGATTTGTAGACTGTTTAAAGTGTATTAGACATAGAAAAAGTTTGCTGGAAAGCTCATGACTGCTTATGAAATAAGATTTGAGCATTTAATTAAACCCATGCTTGCTGCTATCACTTCATGGAATTTATCACGAGTGATCGCTGGACGATAATATCATATGGTCTTTAAACCTAGATATATGATTTATTGTGTGCAAGTTGGTTATTCATTGATAATGCATAAACGCATCAGTAACATGATGTTATAAAACACATTGTTGTGCATGATTTGATGAGTAATAGTAAATACCTATAAGTCGAAGTTTATTTGTTCCTTTTATCCTAAGAGGGTAAAAGCGATATCTAGGCCCCTAGATGATTTGGTTTGACTTATGTATCGGGCCCGGTCAAGACTAAATTGATGTGTCTAATTAAGTTCTATGTCAAATAAATTAGAGATCGAGAAACAAACTACTGGAAAATAAGTATGACTATGTTCCATGTGATTGTCCGCACGATATCTAGAACATAGAACTGTATGATCCCTTATCTAAAGGACATGGTATTGATAAGATCATGAGTTTTGAGAACTATGATTGCAAATAAGATCCTGAATTCGTACATGCATTTATAGTTATCAGACTTATCCAAGTGGGATATTGTTGGATTAGTGTTTAAGTCCATAACTATATTTGGTATGTACTTCACCCGGTTGTAGCATGGTCCTTTTGGGTTTCCTTCACCAAAGCAGCTTGACTGGATGAATAATAGACAAAGATGTTATTATGGTTTATTAATATATTATAAGAATAATATATTAAAAGAGAAATTGTATTTATTTAATTAACATTAGTCATCAAGAATTAATTAAGAATTGATTTTGTGGTCCAAAAGAGGTTAATTGAATTAAGGGGACTGAACTTGTAATTATGTGATAGTTGCAAAGTTGGGTAAGGAAACCCTAGAGTATAGGGTGGACGAATTCTAAGGATCAGGTCTTAGGAATTCGTCCAAAGGAGGGGTTCTAGAATTATCTAATGGGCTGCTTGGTGGCTAAGTAACCAGGTAAGGATAAGGACTGAAACCCTAATTTCCACACCTATAAAAAGACCCCTTAGGCATGGGAATTCAGTGAACCCTTAACCCTAGAAGTCTTGGAGCCGATTTTTCCTTCTTCCCCTCTCTCTCTTGCTTCATCCAATTGCGTTTGGTGTTTGTGATTCATTACAGGCACAACATTTGGGGTGCTAAGGTTCTCAAAGCTTCAAGATCTACAATCAACAATCAAGGTATTCATCTAACTTGTTTATTTAATATTCAATTAGTTTTGTTATATGCTAGATTAGGGTTTACAAGCTTTGGATAAATTTGCATGTACAATAGAGAAACCTAGATCCAAAGCTTTAGGGTTTTGCTTGTGCACATAGGATGTTCTTTTGCTCAAAACCCATCAGTTGAGGGGGATCAACTTATAGTTGAAGCATGTGTTTAGGTAGAGTAAGGTCACACAATAGTTGAAGATGTCAATCAGACACTTGTTGAATATATACATCAAATCAATATCAAAGTTGAACATGATGCTCAAGCCGATGTGAATATCAATGATGATATACATGATACTCTTTCAGTTGCTGGAGAGTTTTCTGCTGCATAAGCAATTTTTTAAAGATGCAGATCTGGACTTTGATCCATCTTATCCTCCAATGGATAAGTGGACTCATGATCATCCAAAAGAACAAATTCTTGGTAATCCTAATTCTGGTGTGTAACAATAGTACAAGTTAGAGATTGAAATGAAATTCTTAATGTTCACTAAGAGTTGTGTATGTTCATTGTTTTTAATTCAAAATTTGAACAAAAGACAGTTAAGGTTTCATTGGAACATCCTAATTGGGTTGATACTATGCAAGCTAAACTTGCGGAGTTTGTTAGAAATAAGGTTTGGAGATTGATTCTTAAATCTGACAATGTTTCCTTGGTTGGATTAAAATGGGATTTTAAAAATAAAGTTAAAAAAGAAGGGAATGTTATTCGCAACAAAGCAAGACTTGTTGTTAAGGGTTATTGTCAGTAAGAGGATATTGATTATGATGAAACTTTTGTTCATGTAGGAACACGCGAAACTGTTAGATTTTTTTTTCTTATGTAGCTCATAAGAACTTCGATGTTTACCAAATGGATGTTAAATGTGCTTTTCTCAATGGTGTACTTGAAGAAACTGTCTATGTCGAAAAACCACCTGGATTTGTAAATGATAAGTTTCCTAATCATTCTTATATTCTCGATTTGGCTGTTGTGGTTTAAAACAAGCATCAAGGGGTTGGTATGCAACGTTAACCAATTTTTTTTGAAAATCTCTAAATTTAAGCAAGGATCAGTTGATCCCACATCATTTCGAAAGAAAGTAGGGGATCATCTTATGCTTGTTAAAATTTGTGTAGATGATATAATTTTTGGTTCTACTAACCCTGCTTTGTCGAAGGAATTTGAGGATTTGATGTGCAACCAGGTTGAGATGAGTATGATGGGCAAAATCAACTATTTATTGGGGTTGAATATTCGCCAAAGCAAAGAATACATATTTAACTGCAAGTCAACCTGATATTATGTTTTTTCGTATGTAATTGTTCCAGGTATCAAGAAAACCCAATGGAACCACATCTCACTACTACAAAGAATATCTTTCGATATCTACATCACACTCATACACATGGAATTTGGTATCATGTGAATATTGGCTTTTTCATTCAAGCCTCTTCTGATGCAGATTTGGGTAGTTGTCAACTTCATAGAAATAATACAACTGGTGATTGTCAGTTTCTTGATGAAAAACTTGTGAGTTGGCAGTCGAAAAAGCAAACAAGTGTTTCAATATCAACAATAGAGGTAAAGTATCTTGTAGTTGCTACATGCATTTCGTAAGTGATCTAGATTCATGACTATGCGATCAATATGAAGAACATACCGTTATTTTGGGGTTTCTTAGAGTGCCATTCACATGTGTCATAATCTAGTTAACCATTCCAAGACAAAACATATTTCAGTTTGATACCATTTAACCAAAGATCATGTTGAAGATGTCAATATCGAAGTTCATTTTTTCAATACCACATAACAACTCCCTGATATTTTTACCAAACTACTTGATGAAAATCTTTTCTAAGAATTTTAAATGGTTTGGGAATGATGGAAGCATGTTATGTACCAAATTCTACTTGATTTTTATGAATTTGATATTGAAGTTTCTATTTTTTTATTTCAAACTTCGATACTCATCAAATTTTAATAATGTTATTTGATTGTTTAGCGGTTATTGTTCACATTCAGTGGTTTGCAGAGCTTAGCATTCGCCATTTGAGCTGAATCATTAAGAGGTGTTGGCTTACTATCAAAGATTTTGTACAATTCTCATTTTAAATTCCAGAACACCAAAAAGATTAGGTTTGACCTTATGCCTTATATTGAAAATGAAAATTTTGGGTTTGAAAACTGAGACGTTACACTCTAATACCAACTTGAAACGTCCAAAATTTCAACAAGTTTCTTTTTAATATTTAATTAAAACAATTGTTTTCATAAAATTGAAATACTAATAGTTCAAAATCCCAAAATCATCCAAATTGAAAACCGTTCTATCAAAACATCATACGTAGTGTAAGTTTAAAACATAAAAACAGGATTTGTGTATGTGTCACGGTCTAGTTGGAGCCTTCCCACTCTCATAAGCACAACATCTAAACATTTAGTCCACAACTATAAGCACAAAGCTTAGTAAGTTCCCTAAAACACTATATATCACAATATACATACAATTCATACAAGTAATGGATAACGACCTCTTGTCATTTCACTAATATATACAAATCAGGGCTTAATACATGTCGTCATTACACTAATAACATGTGTATTTGGACGTACGGTCTCTTGTTGTTTCATCGGTAACATGACTCGATAAACTCATGGCCTCTTGACGTTTTCCATTAACTCATCATATAGATATATGAACAAATCACAAAACCATATATACAAACATACTAAGGACTATACTGGTCTACTCATATTACTCTACTCAAATAGCACACGTATCCTAGCATATAAGGATCCATATTGTCCACCTAGTATAACGATAATACCCACCTAAGCTGAAAACTGAAGAACAAAGCTACAAATACGAATCTCACATGAAACAATCTCACGAACCACCCAAACATCAGAAAGAGACTAGAACTCAGTCTACAAGTAAACCCTAAAGGTTTACCAAAAGTCAAACTTGGTCAAAATATCAAAAAAATGAACATCTTGGTCAAAAGACCAAAAAGTCAATGTCTTGGTGAAAAGAAACCTCACGTCCCATTTTGGGCGCCCCGCGTCTACTACATAACAAAATAGTTGGGATACAACTCAAATCAGATGCGCCCCATAGATATTCACAAGCGCGTTAGCGCCCTTCAAAAGACTCATCGCATCCAGGCGAAAATCCAATGGGTTTTTCAACTTAATCCATTAGGTTGTGGCTCAAATTTTCATATATGATTCTTAGTAATGTATTAATGGATAAAGTTTCAAACTTTATCCATTTAGATGCTCCAAGCAAGCAAGATTTAACACTTTAAGTCTCTAACATGACTAAATTGACCGTAACTCTTGCATGGCTTGATGGGAATGCATGAAACCTCATTTTTCCAAGTCTAAAAAGTCCAGAGAGTAATCCAAGGTGTTAAAAATTGTTGGAGTTCTCTCAACTTCAAGAACACAAGCAAAATAGACCAAAAAGTGCCAAAAAAAAAACTACATATAATAAGATTTAATGAACTAAAGAGCAAGATATGAACTTTATACTCACAATGGTCCAAAAATAGAGTGAGTTTGCTGGATCCACACTTGGAACCATCTTCCTTGCAACAAAGGAAACCTTATGGATCTTCGAGCTTCACTAACATGGAAGAAATAAGCTTATGAGTCGCTAAAATACTCAAGAACGAGATAGGGAGGGTATGGTTTCTCTCAAGGGTGCTCTAGAGGCTAAAAATAGGAAGACCTAGGGTTTTGTACCCTTTAAATAGGACCAAAACCCGAGAAAAGGCCAACAGCCAAAAGACCGGACGTGTCTCATCCAAAAAGGGCGCGATTTAGTTTTTCGGATTTCAGAAAAATTGCAATTTTTATTTCAAAACAAGATGCATACAAGGAACTCAG
Organism: Lactuca serriola; assembly: GCF_051521515.1. NCBI lineage: Eukaryota > Viridiplantae > Streptophyta > Magnoliopsida > Asterales > Asteraceae > Lactuca > Lactuca serriola. Next base: position 133,543,387 of record NC_136415.1, read on the forward strand.
ATGTTACATAAAATATATACTAAAGCAAAATAAATGAAAACTAAAATAACGACATTCTAAAACCTATCACTACTTATGAGATATGTGAAAGTTCAGGCTACAATGTGAGCTAAAAAAACTAGAGATAGTGGGTGTTGGTGCATGGAAATGCTCTACAAATTATGAGTGACAGTTAGGTTATTTTATTCCCTTTATTGTATTGTTTGGTTTCTCTCTCCCTATAAATGGAGAGAGATGGTCATGTATTATTAAGAAAGAGTGAACAAAATGTAGTTCCTAGTGTGAGAGAGTGTATGGTGGGATCTCTCCCACCAAGGGAGAGTTATGTCTCCCAACCCATGTTCTTCATGTAATATTTTATTTCTCTCTTTGTAGTAAATTATGAGATTACTCATCTTTTATGTTCTTTATATTTTGATGATCGTTAAATCTCAAAATGTTCTTATTCCACACCAAGCGATCGTCAAAATGGGCTACAACAATTGGTATCAAAGTCGTCCCTTGAAGGTTCAAGCGACTATTTCAAGGGAACGACTCCCAATCGGTTCTCTTATCTTGATGATTTTTTTGATTTTTGCAAGGATTTTCGGGTTCAAAACCGGATGTTCTTATAATGAGTTTTTCTATTTTTGAGTGTTGATTTAAGCTTTCAAGAATAAAAAAGTTGTTGTTCGTTCATTTTTTCTGCTGAAAATCAGGGTTTGCAAAGTTTTTTTTATGTTGCTGTTGAAGAAGAAGAAGAAAAATGATGGAGATGATTTTTGTTGTCTAAAAATATTTGAAGAATTTGATCCATGAATTTTATTTATGATCTGGAAATAGAAATAAAATCTTGGGCTTTTTATTGAAGAATGTGGAGAATATTTCTTTGAATATGATATCAACAATCTTCTTGTTCATCTCAAGAAGTATAATGTTCAAGCTCTTTTGTTCTTAAAGATTGCCGATAGATCTTTTTTTGGATATCATGGACGTAGTTAAATTGTTTGGAAAAAGAAATTTGTCCTCTTTACTCTTTTTAGAAAGAGTACTCCACCTTTTATTTTCCCTCCTAAAAAAAACCATGTGACTTGACTCATCCAATCAGCTTTTGTCCCCATAAATTGTCCGCACACTTAACTTTTTCCCTTTGACCCATGCATTGTCCCCTCAACTTTTACCTTTCTCTCTCCTACTTTTTGCCATATTTTACCCTTCTTAATACTCCATATCATTCCCATATGCTTTAGGAAAGATTTCCTTTGTTAACATGAAGATTTGGCCACTTCGGGTTAAGAAAATCATGAAAAATAGCCTTTTTCGTCGTCAGTTCTCTCATCCCTGGTGCCCAAAACCGAGGACCAAAATCTGACAAAGAAAAGCCTACCCGAGGAGCTAAAAGCCTCTCATACCCCGAGAGCCTCTCATAACTCGCAGACCTCTCATAGCCGAAGAGCCTCTCATACCCGGAGAGCCTTTCATGCCCGGAGAGCCTCTTATAACTCGCAGACCTGTCATACCCGGAGACCCTATCATACCCGGAGAGCCTCTCATAACCCGCAAACCTATCATACCTGGAGATCCTCTCATACCCGGAGACCTGCTTACCCGAAGACCCCCTTCCTTAGTACAAATCCTCGGTAGCCATCAACCCTCTCAACCCGTAGACTACCTTCTCATTCTTCCTTACCCCACTCAACCCGCAAACTACCTTCTCATTCTTCTGTACCCATCTCAACCCACAACCCTTCCTCTTCCCTCCTCGTGTTACCTCCTTCCCCCCAGCCTTCCTCCTCCTTACTCCTCCCATCTCATTTCAGTCCCCCACCCCCCTCGAAAATTAGCCCCTCTTAGCCTTATTTTTTTTAATTAACATCAATTTTTTTAACACCATTTTTTTTTCTTCAGCCAATTTTTTATTATTAGCCAATTCTTTTTTTTTTGTTGAAACCCAACCAATACCTTAGCCTTTTATTTTTTTATTAAAACCAGTTTATTTCTTAATTTTTTTTATTAAAACCAATAATTTTTTTTAATACCAATTTTTGCCACAACCCAACCTATGATAGTCACATTGGATTACTTCTTGCTGATTATATTGGAATAATTTTATTCTTTCCATGGGGATTACCCAATACCGTAGTCGAACATCATATTTTTCATTGCGAGGATTGTACCGCAGTTGCGTCTGATCAACAAAATTGTTTCGCAACCTTCGCTTTACATGATTTGTATGACTTGTCACTCTTGATCTTCGGTTGACGAACCATGTATTTTGAGCATGTGGACTTTATTTATTTTAGACCACTTCGGGAGTTCCGACGTCTCAATTTGGGTACATTGGTATTTATCAGCACATCATATATTTTTCACGCAAATTTATTATTTGTTACTTTGGTATTTGTTCAAGCAGTTTACAACGACAGAATCAGCCGACTACAGATGATCGGAGAGTATTTATTTTACTCTCATTCTCGTATTTTATCGAGACCCTTCATACAACTAGGGAAAGCATGCATAGCTCTTGGTATCCGACACTCTTCATCCAAATGATTTATTTATTTTTGATATATGGACATCTGTTATAAAAAATAAGAGAGGATATGTTATCATCCGAATATGATTTTATGATTGTTTGAGTTTAGTTTTTCAGATTTCAAAAAAAATTGCAACTTTTATTTCAAAACAAGATGCATACAAGGAACTCAGATGTTACATAAAAGATATACCAAATAAAAATAAATGAAAACTCAAATAATGACATTCTAAAACCTATCACTACTTATGAGATATTTGAAAGTTCAGGGTGCAATGTGAGCTCAAAAAAATCTAGAGATAGTGAGAATCCGAAGGATGAAGTTATAGATGTGAAAGAGACTGAGTCTCTTATTGTCCGGAGATCCACTAGAGAACGAAGAACTCCAGTAAGGTATTATCCTTCAACAAACTACTTGTTACTAACTCAGAATGGTAAACTTCAATTATGCCTTGAGAATGAAAGACTCAATATAGTAGAAGAAGACTATGGAAGATAAGTTGAGCTTGCTTAATGATACAAAGTGGATCTCCAAGAACTTCGAGTTAGAGAAGAGAATCTTCACTGAACTTGTGTCGGAGACTCTTGGTCACACACAATTGATATAATCAGTGTTTTAAAAACCGACTCGAACCGACCGGTTGAACCGGTCAAACCGGGAACCGGAGGTGAGGGCGGTTCGATTTGGACCGGTTTAATAATGATTTTCTGACCGGATTGAACCGGCCGGTTTTGGTAAAAAACCGATTCAACCAGCTTAATTGAACCGGAATGGACCGGGTTGAACCGGACATTCTTGGATTTTTATGTTTCTCTTGGGCTTCTTTGGTTGATTTTGACTTCTATAATGATTGTTTTTATATGTTGCATTCTATTTATATTTGTAATACTAAAAAGATGACAAGTTTTGTAAACAATGTATGTAGGATAATTAAAAACATATAAAAATATATAACCGGTTTGACTATCCGGTTAAACCGGAAAACGTCACCCGACCGGTTCAATTAAAAAACCGGTTTTTAAAACATTGGCTATAATATTAACCAAATGGTTGTTACACTAATCTCCTACAATACATCTTGTAAAATGTCATTACAAATATGCAAATGAATTTGTGAGGATGCTTTTAAGTCCTCCGTTTTCTTTCAACATCTTATCAAAACCCGATAAAGCTTGGAGTAAATCAAGTTGAATCAAAATATATTTCACCTTTAATTTCCAATATAGAAGCTTTGTATTTCTATCTAACAATTGGAATGTCAAACCTCATATCATACAAGTGACGAAACCCTAAATATTAAGATGTTAATCAAATCAATAAACCCATAAGAAAGCTCTATACCGCTTGATAATACAAATAACAAAGAAAAATACTTTTCCCGATTAGCAAAATTTACCAAAGATTTGTAAACCTATGTGAAAGCGTAAAATCAACCAATCCAATATTTAAAATGATTTAAAATGGCGGGATAACTTCACTAAACAAAGGGAATCATTAATATATAACATGAATCAACAATAAAAAGTAAAAATAAAAAATAAAAAACATTAGAGACAACATACAAAGAGGATTAACTTATAACGTTTAAGCCATACAAAGAAATATGAAAAATACGAGTATTACTATTTAGTGCTAAAGTTGAAATAAAATTGAGAGAAAAATAAAAAGTTTCGTTTCTAGGTATCAATGCGCATTTGATATTTTAATCTATCATTCATCATCGTTGAAAGAAACTAATGAAAAGTTCATTTGATCTTTTAATATAACTTTTTGTGATAGTTATGGCTAATAAAGATTCATTTTAAGTAATAATTGTCCATTTACCTTTGGGTAAAAATTATAATAAAGAGCTGATTTATTTATGAAAGGGATAGGTTTGTGATGTAAATCTAGCACTCCATTAACTTTAGCGTGGTGTGAATATGTGGGATTTGGTGGGATTAAGACATCCATTTTTATTTTTTCTTTTATGTTATATTTACACAAAAAATAATAGTTGTGTTCCATCACTTTCTCTTTTACAGATAGAGATCATAAACAGGAACAATTCGATTCATATTTAACAATCACAAACATAAAAGAAAGAGTTGTTATTAATCTGCAAGATTAGGCTATAAAGAGTAGTCACCATTTGAACATTCCAAATGTGTTAGTCATCTTATCGTTATATTGTTGGATTAACGTGTCTAAATTTATAACGAAATGACAAAAACCAAAAAGTCACAATATTTTCACAGGTAATTGAGAAAAACACTATTATTATTTTTTTGGTAAGCTTCGGCTATAAATGGGATGTAGAGTCATCACTCTAGCCTATTTAACAAATTTTATGGTTAGCTGTGTTATTTTTTTTTCTTTTTTGCAAAATCAGCCCTAAAATTAGGTTTAAAGTCTAAATGGTCCCTATAGTTTGCAAAAATTTATACCACACGGTATTTTAACTTTGTTTTTTGTTTTTTATATACTTTATTTTCCTTTATATATATATATATATATATATATATATATATATATATATATATATATATATATATATATTATTTTCGATTTTTATATACTACTTTATATTCATATATTTTATAATTTTCGTATTTTTTTTAGTTTTTTTGTATTTATTTTCGTATTATTTTTAATATTTTTGTAATTTTAGTTCTTTAATTTTCTCATTTTATTTTTCACGAATTCGATAACTTATTCTTGACATTTTTCAAAAAGTGTAAGATGTATTAACATATTAGAGTATATTACAATTTTTGTGTTTTGTTTTTCTTTTTTGTTTTCTTGACGTTTTTTATAAAAAGTTTCATATTTGTGAGTTATATTATAAACTTTTTAGTTTCTTTTCTATTTTCATGATTATAAATCGTAAATATCACACATTGAAAAATTAATTCTCAACAAACAACCTGTTTGATTATTTTTTAATTTTTCATTACATAAACATAATAGAAATAAAGAAAAAAAAGTATAAATAAAATAAGTTGGGCCTAAATTACGAATAAAAATATAACTTTTTTTACTTACTTGAATAAAAATAAAATACAAAAACCATAAGTTATTGTAACATCCCAAGTTTGTCATTTGTAGTCCATGGGAATGGATGGGGTAAAGTGTTGAAGTGCCTAAGGGCTAATTTGTAAAATTGGGACCAGGAGGAGTACGCCGCGCGTACATAAGGGTACGCTGGGCGTAATCCTGTGTATGCTGGGCGTACTCGTAAAAGATGAAAACCCTAATGTCCCGGTTTGAGAGTTATATAAGCATCCTTAAGGTTCATTTTCTCTCATCACTCTCAGCCTCCATCCTTTAGAAACGTCCCAAACCCTAGATCTTGTGTGAGAGTGTGAGTTGGTGGGTATTTTGAGCTCTTGGAAGTGAAGGCATTGCACCAAGAAGTTGGAGAAGAAGATTGGCTTGTAGATCTGAAGTTGGTTTGTGTCTTTGAAGCTCTAGAAGGTAAAAAGCTTGGAACTTTATGCTTGTATATAATAGATCTAGCCATTCTAACATTTTGGAACAATTTCTTGTCCCAAAAGTCCCAAGATGATATATGTTGTGTTTTTGGACGAAATGATCTGTCCTTTTAGACTCTTGATGGGGTGTTGAGTGATAAAAATGAGGTCCCAATGGCTTATGAGGTCCCATGCAAGTAGTAGAAAGGTCTTAATGGATTAAGACCTTGGATTAAGAACTTTCTGGACATCCAAAGTGATAAAGTTCAAGAATTTATGAGTCCTAGGGATATTTGGTCAATTGAACTGAGGTTTGGGCTTAAGAGCTTAAGCCATTAAGCACTTATGAGGATTTTTGTGGAACTCACATACGCCCCGCGTAGGAAGCTGTAAGCCCAGCGTACAGGGTCAACAACCCGTTTTCCAGTCAACCTGAGACGGGGTACGCCCAACGTACACCCTCTTTTGGGTTTTTGAGTTTGGGCTTGGAGTGTTGGGCTGTTCATGGGCTAGCTGGACTTGGGCCTTGGATGGACACTATGGGTATGGTGGGTTAGGCCAAGTTTTGGTAATGGACCTTGGATTTAGGCCCAATTAGGTAGTTGGGCCCAATTTAGAAAATTGGGCCAATGATGGGCCTTGTTATATGGACTTATGGATCATGAGTTTGGTATTGGGCCTTCGCCCAAATTAGAAGGAAGGCAAATTTGGGCTATTATTATAAGGAATTCTTGATTAAGTTTATATTCCCGTTTATTGACTTCATATTCGCTATTTTGGATAATTTGGGATTGTTGGTGAGACGGTGGTTCCGGAATCTGCTTTTTCGGTTCAAATCAGAAGTTCGAGGTGAGTTATCCTTACTATATCAACAGGGTCTAAGGCACCAAGGCCGGCCCCTTCATGGATTGTATACTTGTATTGGTTTGATATGCGTATTAATGTGTTAGATTGGCGTCCTGGTAATTAGGACGGTATTATGTTAGTGACCTGGTTTAGGTCGATATCTTGGTATATAGGATAGTACTATGTTAGTGACCTGTTAGGTTGGTATCTTGGATAGGATGTTGTTATGCTATATGATCTGTTAGATCGGTTTGTTACATATGGACTGTCCTATGATTATCTGTTATGTGAACTTGGTTGTTTGATTGGGTTTGGGTTGAGGCGGGTCCTGCTTTGTGCTGTAGGCCAACATACCCAGGGCGGCCCGGATAGACTGCAGACCCATGAGGGCATATAGTTAGGTCGAAGGCCCAACGAGCGGTCCGGATAAGCTAAAGGCCCCACGAGGGAAGTCCAGATGTGCTGAGGCTCGGAGAGTGGGCTAGACAGACTGAAGGCCCGGTGCGGGTGGTCCAGTCATATTGTAGACTCAGAGAGTGGACCAGGTGGACTAAAGGCCCGGTGCGGGCGGACCAGTCACTCTGTAGACTCGAGATGCATGGCTGTTCTATGTTTGTTGTATGATGTGTTATGGTTATATGATGTTGGTATTTTTGGGGGTAACTCACTAAGCCTTCGATCTTACATTTATCGATTATTGTTTCAGGTTCGGCGTGTGACCGCGGGAAGGCAAAGGCGTGACCATACACTTTCCTCGATTTATGATTATGATTTCTGGGAACTCTGATATGAAACTATTTTGGAAACCTTTTTGTAATAACTGTTGGTATTTTTAATGTTTTTAAAAGTTTAAATTTGGTATGAATTTTATGGCTGTTACAGTTACCAAAATTATATAAAAAAAAAACAACGAAACACCAAAATTACAATACACTCTAATGTGTGGATACATTTTATACGTTTTGACGAAAGTCAAGAAAAAATTATCAAATTCATGAAAAATAAAAAAAAAAACAAAAAACAAAATACATAAAATAAAAAAATCATACGAAAATAAATACGAAAAGTATAAAATATTATAAAAAAACAAAAATAAATAAAGTATATATATATATATATATATATATATATATATATATATATATATATATATATATATATATATATATATATATAAAAGTAAATAAAGTATATTAAAAACGAAAAAAAAGTTAAGCAACCGTATGGTGTAATTTTTTGCAAACTACCGAGACAATATTTGGACTTTAAACCCAATTTATGATTGATTTTGCAAAAATGATAACGGAGTTAACAATGAAACTTGTTAAATACGCTAGAGTAATAACTCTATGTCTTATTTATGGCTAGAGCCAACAAAAAAATAGGGCTTTTCCTAGTTACGAGTGAAAATGTTGTAGCTTTTATGGTATATGTCTCATAACTAAATTGGTATTAAATTAAAATTGAAAATAAGTTCCGTTTGAATTGCCCGTATAACTAGAAACATATTAGAATGACATTTGTAGAGAGAGAAAATATTTTATTAATTTGTTATATGATTAATAAATTAATTAGAAATGGATTAAATTAATTAAGAATAAAATTAATTTGGGATCAATTAGAATTAATTGAGAACATAAGGGATGAACTGCAATTGTTCAATTGTTGAACAAAAGAAAAATTACAGAAACCGAGGCAGACAGTTTTGAGATGTCTTTTAAGGCAATTTAGAATGTTTAATTTGATTTAGGAAAAGTTGATAATCACTAGGATTTGAAATAATATTCTTTTACGTTCAAATCTAAGGTGTCTAGGGATTCCTTGTAGATATATAAAGGGACATAGATCCTTATAGTTCATTGTATGTTGTTTTAAAATGTGAAGACATAGATCCTAGTTCATTGTATGTTGTTTTAAAATGTGAAGACATAGATCCTTATAGGTTATATATATCCTTAATTGTTAAGTGTTATTTTTCTGTATGTACATGAATTTCTCAACCTATAAAATCTATTTGTGGTATCAGAGTCATTGGCAAACATTGATTGTGCATGATATGAATTGAAAAAATAAATCGAGGAGGGCACACCACGCTTTTCGTGATTTTCGGTTTCTTCGTGTTTTCTTAAACCTTATCTAACTAGTAGGTTGTTTTAAGTAATTATTTGGTCTTGCTTCTATTAAAAATCCGATTTTTAATTGCCTTATATGATTAAGAACCACAATTTTGAGTTTTAAGGAGATAAACATAGAAATATAATTTTTTTTTTTTATAAAATAATTGAATGAACTATGCTCATGGTTTTTAATATTAATTTAATTAGTGTTAATTAAAAGATAAATATTAAAATCAATAATTAACTTAAATGATTTAATTAATTTAATTAACAGTTTTATTGAAAGATAAAGATAAATCATTAATTGGTTTAAAAGATTAATCAATTTATAGTTAATTTAAAAATAATTTGAAACCTTCAAGATTTTAAAATGTTTAAAATACACCTATACATATGTATAAGAACTTTAATACTATATATGTATAACAAAGTCAATTAAATCTCCAATATGCTTCATTCATGAAGTCATGCTATAAGAGATGTATAAGGAAACGATCTATAAAATGACCGTTGAATGCGTGTCCTTTTCACCAACCACTTCTTTGTGTAGTGGAGGGTCGTTAGTCGAACAAATTTGATATGAAATAAATATATTAAAAGCATAATAATAAAGTACTACCACATTCTTCAGAAATCTCACTCTAGTTACTTTAGGAAACATGTGAAATGTATCCTAATCTATGAAAATTCACATCATTTCTTTGCTAAGTAGTTTGTGAAGTGTGTGTAGGTAACCAACACACTAATGTGGGGCTACAAAGTGGAAATGATGGCACATAATCTATTTTATGATTGTTGATGGAGCGTGCATGGTTTACCAACACATAAATGTCAGATCATAAATCACTTTGAGTATGTCATGTGTGTTTGCATGGTTATTCACATCTTGTTTATGATCATCGGTATCTCAGTCACAAATAGAAGAGCATAATTAGAGATTAAGCATGTCATTGATAAGATTCAATGAATCTCAAAAGACAACAACACTTTGAGGTTGTCAAGTCCCTAATTGTGTGTAAGCTAAAGGAAAGAGAATATGTATTTGCTCATGTTCAAAAGATACAAAGGTATGTGGAAAGGTTGGAGAAACTCAATGTGAAATTTCATAAGGAGTTGGCCATCAACATGGTCCTTAACTCCCTACTTGCTAGTTATGATCAATTCATTTTGACCTATCATTTGAACAACACAGAGACGACATTGACCCAACTACACAACTTGTTGCAAATTGCTAAATCAATAATGAAAAAGTATCATGTCCCTACTATGACAAGTATTCCTATATTGACCATCAATCATGGTAAAGGAAAGAAAAGTAAGACAAATTCCCAACCCAACTGGAGAAGGAAAGCCCGTTATGAAGCGTGCAGTAGCGGGTCAAAAGGGAAAGCCAATTCTTATATTCATGCTATTAATGATCTGAAGGAGGACACCTACTTTCACTGCAATGAAAAAGGGCATTGGAAGAGAAGTTGTCCAAAATACCTTTAAGATTTGAAAGAATGAAAGATCAAGCCTTCTTTAGGTATTTACACTATCCAAATCAATAACACATAACTTTCTCATTCTTGGGTCCTTGATACAAGATGTGGTTTCCACATTTGTTTTGATTTGTAGGGTTTAAGTGAAAGTGAGGAACTGGAGCATGGAAGCTTGAACCTGGTCATGGGGAATAAGCATACTTCACTTGTTACCAAGATTGGGACTTATGGACTCGTGCTTGATGGTAGTGTTATAGTTGATTTAGTTAATTGTTGTTATGTTTTAGATATGATTAGAAATATTATTTCATTTCATGCATTACTTAGACAATGATATTGTTTTTCATTTGATAATTACAATGGTTCTATTTTGGTTTATAAAAATGGGTTTTTATGTACAAGAATTTTCCTTGTAATGGCATGTATGAAACTATCGTGCGTTTTAATAACATAGGAAATAATGTATTCAATATTGATTCTTCTAATAGTGTAGAAAAAAAGTATGCTTGTGGCATTGTCGTCTTGGTCACATAAACAAGAAACACATCGCCCAACTCCAAAAACATGGAGTGTAGGAATCATTTGAATTAAGGTGAAATGATGAATGCGAGTCTTGTTTATTGGGCAAAATGAGAAAATCACCTTTCACTGGAGCAAGTGAAAGATGTGAAATATTATTAGATCTGATCCATATAGATGTATTGATGAGAATTCTAGGTTACAAAAAAATTTACATGTAGAAAATCCCTTAAAACTTATGTAACGTCCGGATTTCCAGGTATTATGTTTGATCATTTGTTTTTGAGTAATAAAAGAGGGACTCGACGAGTTGAGGCATAGACTCATCGAGTAGGACCGCGATTGCTGACTGGATTAATGAATGGGCTCGACGAGTCTGCAAGGGTGGACTCGACGAGTCCGTGCTGTGGATTGAAACCCTAATTCTCGGGGTCTGTACCCTATTTAAAGGCCTTTATGGCCTCCATTTGCAGCCACTTTACCCCTAGAAACCCTTGAGAGCAGAAAGATCGTTGGTGGTGCAAGAGAAAGGCTAATTCACCATTTCTTGTGTGTTTTAGCAAGAAGGAAGGAGGTAGAACAAGCTAAGCGGGTTGAGGAGCTTGGATCCACTTCTATTTGATCAGAGGAAGCTATTGGAGGTAACAATCTGGGCCATTCTCGTGTTTATAATGATTCTAGTGGAATCTAGGGTTTTCTTTATGCCTCTTTTAGTTGAATCCGGAGTATGTGAGGTCCCAAGGCGAAATGGTTCATAGATATGGACCTTAAGAGGTCCAGAGAGTCCTTACCACTTTGCTTTATGCCATACCTTTTGAGTTATGAGCATAGGAGACCATTTTAGAGGTTATTTCACCAAAAGAAGCTTTGGGTGTGTTGCATGTGTACCAAGATTCAACCTTTACGTGATCATTATGCTTGGGAAGGTCAGATCTATAGATTAGAGAAGCAGATCTGACCTCAGAAGGTCATTTGAGTATGATCATGGAAGCAACTCCCTGAGTTCATAAGTGGACTCGACGAGTCGAGTCGGGGTTGCCCTGCGATTCGTGACAGGAGGAACCCGTCGTGTGGAAGGATGACTCGACGAGCCAAGAGAGGCTAGAAGGACTCAGAGGACCCGAATGGACTCGCCGAGTCGCCCATGTGCACTCGACGAGTCGGGTCAAAGTTTGACCATTAACTTTCGTTGACCTTAGGGTTCTGGTCAAGACTGATTCAAGAGAGTTCAGGGAGGGGTAGAATGGCCTTCTACCCAATCTTTAGAGATGAGACTATGAGATAGTATTGATCGGGGATGTTATTTGAATGATAGGAGGAGGCTAGGTCGGGACGTTGAGCACGGGGAGCTTATCCGACTTCATTGAGGTGAGTCTTCTCACTATATTGTACCTGGAAGGGTACCTATGCTGACTAGAAGGTATTACATGCTATGAGATGTATGAGCTGTATGTTGTTATGTGATATGTATGTGTTATGTATGTTATGTACGATAAGGACCGGAAGGTCAAGATGATATGGACCGGAAGGTCAAGAGGTTACAGACCGGAAGGTCGATACGGGTAGGACTGGAAGGTGTACCAGGATTCGGGACGGAGGTCCCCTGAGACACTTGGACGGGAAGGTCCCACAAAGTTATGGCCTGGAAAGGCAGTTGTGTTGTATGTGGTATTTTGGGGAGCTCGCTAAGCATTTATGTTAGTTGTTGTGTTATGTGTTTCAGGTACTAGCGAGGATTACAGGAAGGCGCCGACATGATCTGAACACACTCATGGAGATTATGTTTTGAGATTCTGGGAGTTGTTGTTATGATGACATTGGATATAGTTTGTTATGATATTGTTTTTGATGATTAAAAACATGATTTAAAAATGAATTTTTTTTTTTTGAAAATTCACGTTGTTACAAGTTGGTATCAGAGCCTTGGTTTGAGGGATTCAGGTGCATCATTGGGTGTATCTGAACTCAAACTGAGGATTTGAGAAAGTTTTTCATAAAATAAACAATTTTTCTAAAGAGAGTAACCTTTGAGAAAGGCAGAACGGAGCAGTGTGTACGATCAGCCAGCGCCCGAACGGTGATTTCCCAAAATACCCTTACATTATGTGTTATGAGATATTATGTGATATGTTATGCATGCTAAAGTAGGCTAGGTACTCATATTAGGACTAGAGTGGCCTGATTTGTGATGCCTTAGCCTAGGAAGATTTCTGTTGCTATGAGATGATTGAGAGCAATTAGGCAGAGGTGAGGAGCTATGAGAGGTTTATCGAAGGGTAGCTTATGCTAGCGAGATGTAGAGCACTTGCGATCTGGGATCCAAGGAGGAGGACTTAGGGTGAATACTGATGCGGTGTGGACGGGAGTATAGGGCCCGTACTACTGAAGACACCAGAGCAGTGCACACTCTAAGTAAGAATCCTTAGGGTACTAAGGAACAAGTAGGGTTGAGTTATCGAGTGCGAGTATGCTCGAGCGAGTCTCTGATACTATTATGTTGTATTTCCGAGACATCATGGTTGGGACACGCCACAGACCTGAGACGAGCGGCGTGAGTGACGAGGAGCTTCTTTAGATGATCCACGATGAGGTGGCATCGGTGATTCGAGCCGAGATTCCGGAGATGTTTTGGTCTATCAAGACCACATTGATTGAGACTTTTGATGAGCGGTACGCAGTGGTGACTGAGGCTGCGGCTGCTGCAGCTGTGGCTGTTGCTAGGCCTCAGGGAGGTGACTCGTTGTTGTTTCGAGAGTTCAGGAACTCGAATCCACCAGAGTTTGACGGGACACAGGATCCGATCACTGTGATGAGATGGATTTTCGATATTGAGGGATGCTTCTACACATGTTCATGTCCGGAGCATCTGAGGGTACGGTTCGCGCTGAACTAGCTTCGCTTGGGAGCAAAGGACTGGTGGAAGTTCGTGACGGCGAGCTTCACTCTTGCAGTGATTTCAGAGGTGACCTGGGAGAGGTTCACCACCATGTTCAGAGACGAGTATGTTCCCCCGGTGGAGAGGGAACGGCTGGCTCAGGAGTTCTTGTCCCTCAAGCAAGGCACTGATTTTGTTACTGTGGTTACCGGGAAGTTTCATGAGAGGGCGATGTTCTGCCTTGAGCAGGTGTCTACCGAGCAGGCACGTATGAGCCGGTATTTGAGCATTCTGAGGAGGGATATTCGGGAGTTCATGTCGAACTCGACTTACCGGAAATTTGATGAGCTCCAGGCAAATGCCCAGAAGAGGGAGATTGAGTTGGAGACTCGGGACGGGGAGGAGGCCGAGTCTCAGGGGATGGATCGACGGCTGGCACAGTCTCAGCTGACACCCAAGCGGGCAAAGCCCGCCGATTCGAGATTCGGAGGCCAGAAGAGCCGCACTTGTGGGAAAAGCGACAAGAGACATGACGGGGTTTGTCGATCGGGTGCTTGCTACAAATATGGTAAGGAGGGGCATATAGCCAAGGATTGCCCCAAGGGGTTCATGGTTTTCTTTCATTGCAACCAGACGGGCCATCAGAAGGTCACGTGTCCGCAGCTGTGGGGGACAGCACAGGGAGCACCGCAGGGATATGCCCCTGCCGCTGTGCGAGCTGCTGAGGTTCAGCTGGTGAAGGTCGTTGCACCGAAGGCTCATGGGAGAGCCTTCCAGTTGACAGCGGAGGAGGTCCGCGCAGCGCCCGATGTCGTGGCTGGTATGTATTCTTTCATTTATTTATGCCGAGTTTGAGGTGTTGTGCTTATATTATTATATGTGTAGGTACTTTTCTTGTGAATTATGTACCTTTTTTGGTGTTATTTGACTCGGGTGTGAGTCGGTCATTTGTTTCCTTAGCGTTTAGTCATCACATCAGTATCCGAAGAGAGGCATTGAGTCGACCTCTGCGAGTTTCTATAGCTGACAAGCGAGCAGTGTATGCTACAGATGTGATTCGAGGATATGTACTTGAGATCTTCGGTGTTGAGTTCCTGATTGATCTGGTCCCGATTGCAATGGGGGACATGTGTGTCATAGTGGGCATGAATTGGTTGAGCCGATTTGGGGCTGTTATAGACTGCGAGCGACAGTTGGTGACGATACAAGACCCTAGTGGGGGAGTACTTACGGTGTACGGCGAGGGTACCGATGTGGGTCAGCGTTTTGTTCGGCTGCTAGAGCGAGACAAAGTTTATAGCAGGGCTGCAGCGGGTTTGTAGCCTATGTGATGGAGACACGAGTGGCTGCTGGGAGGCCAAATTCGATTGATGATGTTTTGATAGTGCACGAGTTCTCGACTGTTTTTCCCGAGGAGTTGCCGGGTGTGCCTCCCGAGAGGCAGGTAGAGTTCCACATCGATTTGGTTCCAGGAAATTGATCGTTGACCTTGAGGGGTGACTTTTTGACCTGGTTGACTTTAGTATTTTTGTATGTTGCTAGTCTAAGGTTTTATCCCAATTCGTTGTTTAGTTGGTGTTTGGCTCTCCATTTCGGTTTGTGAGTGTAGTTGACTTTTTCTGCAATAGCTGAGTTTTCTCACTATACTATAGGATGGTAGTTGTCTTTGTGACTTTTGCATGTGGATATGTGGGATAGGCCCAAGTATATGGGATAGGCCCGAGTATGTGGGCTACACCTAAGTATGAGGGTTAGGCCCGAATGTACGGGCTAGGCTCAGGTCTGTGGGCTACGCCCATTTGCATAGGGTAGGTGCAAAGGCATGTATGATGGGCTAGACTTGGACTTTTTAGGTGTCGGATGTGTATAGAGCAGAGTCGAATTAGTCAGAGTCTGTAAGGTGTCAAAATCAACATGACTTCGACACTCTATCTATTTTACAAGGAAATGTTATTTCGATAGTTTTTTTTTTAGTCCTTGTAACTTTTTGTGAGTCTGATGCACCCTATAAATAGGGTAGCTGCATAGAGTAGAGTAATATTTCGAACACTAGTTGAATTCTCTCTTGTACTCATGTTCACTCTTGTACTTATTTAGACTAAATTGAGGTAAATAGATATTATTTACAACTTGTGTTCATTTACAACTTTGATCGTCTTAATTGTGTTCTTAATCAATCTCTAATTCACTATAATTGGTATCAGAGCAGGATTCACTCAATCGATTGTATTGTTCTTGTGTTTTTCATTTTTTTGAATCGTTCATTTCGATTCAAAATTTTCAGCAAATTGAATTAGGAAACTAGTGTCAATTGATTGTATTGAATTGATTATGCACTCTACGTTTTTGATTGATTGATTTCTATCCAATCTTTGATTGATTTATGTCTTAGATTTCTTTCTGAGCCTAAAATCCTCTCTCATCTAAATCCGTACAACAATGTAGAATTTTAATCTGAACATAGTGACGGATTTCTCAATTTCTCAGATCATCAACTTAGATTTTGATGTTGATTCCCAAGTACTATGAGAAATGGATAGATAGGATGGAAGACTATCTAAATGGGATCGATGAAGATTTGATGCAATCTATCAATAAAGGTCTATTTCTTCTAGAGATGCTTGTTACTCTTGGAACTGCTGCTACGAATGATGATATGATAATGCAAGGAAACAAGATGAAGCTGAATGATAAAAAATTTCTACATGAATTACGTTGTGCTCTTCCACCAGTCGTTTACAACTATGTTCATGGCTGTTCTACAGCCAAGCAGATTTGGGATACCTTGAAGGAGAAGTATCAATGTAATGAGAAGATGAAGAAGAGTGTTGTAAAAAAAAATGCTTGCTAGAGGTATGAGAATTCAAGCAAAAAGACAATGAATCAATCGAATCGTACTATGATCGATTGAATGAACTGATTTCCAAGTGTTCTCGATACTGAGTGACTCGTTCATCCGTGGAGTTCAATCATACTTTTCTTATGGGCTTACGAAAGGAGTGGAGAAACGTCAGTTTGATGATTAAGACTCAAGAAAGCATTAATGGTTAATCTCTTGCAAATCTATATAATGTTATGAAAGCACATGAAAGCGAGATCAATGACATTGTTGAAGAAAGTAAACTGAGTCTTGGAGGACCAATAGCTTTGGTATCGAAAGTTGATGGTAAGGAGTCTGAGTCTGAAGAAGAAGACAACGATAGCGAAGAGGGATTCCTATTCAAATTTGATGATGAAGCAGTTGCATACTACTCTAACAAAAAAGTGAAGAAATTCTTCAAGAAGCGTTTTTAATGGAAAGTTTAAGAACAATTCTGAGAACAAGAGTGTGTCTTCCACTGGAAAAAGTGTGAAAGATGACTCGAAAGTGGAAAAGAAAGAAGCTAAGAGTTTGTATGAGAAGAAGAAGGAGTTGAAGCTGAAAGGAGACTTAGGTTACGATTGTACCTACTATAATTGGGTCCAAACATTTAGCAAAGGACCGAATGCTGCGAAAGAAAGAAGAGAAGGAGAAAGTTAAGGATGAGGCATATTATGCTGAGAAGATTGAGGAGATTAGAGCTCGAACTGAGGGTGTCTCTCTGATTTCTAGAGGAGATGACGAAGAAGAGGGAACTTATCAGATCTGGTCTTCTGGGTCAGATGATGACGAGATGCGAAATCCGACTCATAGGGCCATGTATGAGAAATTGGAAGAAGATGAAGAAGAGAAAGAAGTTTTGGATGATGAAGATCAGATTACTAGCCGGTGTTTCGTGTCCACTGACTCGACTAAATCACTGATGAGTGCTAAGATATGTGATTTTCTTAACTCATTTAAAATTCCTTCATCTTTTTATAATGATATTTTCTCTAAGTTTGATAAAACGTGTGCTTATCTCAATGACATGTTAATCTCCATGAGTAATGAAGCAGAAAAGTCCAAGTCCCAATTATATGAAGCTAGAAATAGACTCGAAGTGAAGAAGGGATGAGTGGAATCTCTTGATCTTAGAATAACTAATCTTTTAATAGATAGAGATTCACTTAGAATGGACAACTTGATGATTATTAAACAAAGAAACATATGTTGTAATTCTGCTAAGCGTCTGTAAGGTAAACTAACATAATTTTAACACTCAGCTGACATACGTGATGAACATCATTAGAAATTGCTTCCTTTTCTTTCATATAAAAGAGAACAAATTGATGAAACAACATATGACTATAAAATTAATATTGTTGATTATGATAAAATTCAATTGACTCATATGCATATGGAATAGTAAATATAAATGATTGTTTGAATGTTGATGATCTTGTTAATATTGTGAATAATACTGTAACAGCCCGGATTTCCAGGTATTTTATTGTTTTGATTTTTTGGTGTTTAGAGAGGGGACTCGGCGAGTTGGAGCTCAGACTCGCTGAGTAGGATCGCGATTCTGGACGCGGGATTCGTCTGGACTCGGCGAGTCCAGGATATGGACTCGGCGAGTCCACGCTGTTTAATGAAACCCTAAATTTCTCGGGTTTGGGACCTATTTAAAGGGCCTTATGGCCGTCATTTGCACCCAACAGTCCATAGAGAGAAACCCTAGAGTGCTTTAGCGATTTGAGAGAGAGAGGAAGCATTTCTTGACATTTGTGTGTTGTTTAGCAAAGAAGAGGGAGGTTCTAGCCAAGAGGAGGCAAAGGAGACTGCTATTCGGTGGATTTGAAGCTTATCCCTTCAATCTAAAGGTATGGTTTCGGCTCATCTCCTGTTTTGTGAAGTATAATTGATTTTAGGGTTTCTTGTGACTTTGTTGAGTTGATTGGATGTCCACATAGTCCCTTGCTAGTGATGAGACTTCGGATTTGGATCCATAGAGGTCCAGAGAGCCTCATTCATCAAGCTTTATAGAGAACAATGGAGGTTATGACCTTGAGTAGTGAGATTTGTTGATAATTCTTCATATATGGTCATATAGAGGTTGTTTATGCACCAAGTCTGGGGCTTTACGTGGTGAATCAGTCTAGGAAGGCCAGATCTATGAATTGTTGGAATAGATCTGACCTTAGAAGCAAGTTTGAGTGATTGCATGGCATGGACTCGCCGAGTCCGATGAGCAGACTCGGCGAGTAGCTTGAAGATTGCCTTGGATCGGCCAGTGAGTGGTCCAGTCGAGTCATGGGTTGACTTAGTGAGTCAGGGCGAGTTAGAGAGGGTTGTCAAGTGGACTGAGTCGAGCTGGGACTCGCCGAGTCGTTCTTGAGACTCGGCGAGTTGAGTCGGGGTGGCCCTGCGATTTCTGCCAGGTGAAACTCGTCGAGTCAGGGGGGGGGGTACTCGACGTGTGGAAAGGGAATCCTAGAGAGTTGGTGAGAACGTCTAGACTCGCCGAGTTGCCGTGTGCACTCGCCGAGTCCGGTCAAAGTTGACCGTTGACCTGTGTTGACTTCTTAGGGATAGTCAACCTTAGAGATAAAAAGTGTTAATTAGAGTCATGTGATGTTATAGGAGGATTAGAGCTCGGAGGATCGAGCACGAGGGATTTCCAGGATTCGTGAGATACCGAGACACGCGAGGTGAGTCTTCTCACTATACTTTACCTTGAGTAGGTAATCAGAGCTATGTGTTAGTGTATGTATGTTACGTGTATGCTATGTGTTGTACTGCATTATTTCTATGTGATTTATGCTGTGCATGATTTCAGAGTTGGAACCGGAAGGTTCCTAGAGTTAGAACCTGAGGGTTCACAAAGTTGGGTGCACGGACCCATAGAGTTATAGCCTCGAGTGGCTAATATGTGTTTTATGTGTGGTATTTTGGGGAACTCACTAAGCTTCGTGCTTACAGTGTTAGTGTTGTTGTTTCAGGTACTAGCGATGACCGTGGGAAGGCGCCGGCTTGATCTGTACACACACAGGGGACTTTGATATATTTATGTGATCTTGGGATTTGTATGATTCATATTGGAATTTGAAACTTAATGTTTTATGAAATTAAATGAGAAATGTTTTTTTTATATTGTGAAAAATTATTTTGAAATTCACGGTGTTACAAATACCTTAACTAAAAACGAACAAGTCAAAATTTTAAACATGACTGAGAAATCGACACTTGGATCTCAACAAACTTTTGCTGATATCAAAGATAATTCTGACAATATCATTGAAATTGAGGAAGAGGAAGTGTCGATTGCTCACTATTGTCTGTCATTAATGTTAATTCAATGGCTAAAGGAAAAGAAAAATGTAATAATTTAATGTCGAAAGTAAACAATGATGAACCTTTAACATCCAAAGTTTGTGATGCTCATAATCATGTTGTGGCTGAAGATTATGTAGTGATGAAGAGGAAGTTTCGAATAAGAAACCAATTCCAAGAGTTGTGGTCGAACAAGTCTTCGACGACTCTAAGGAGTATAAGAATGTGTTGAAAAATAAAGGAAAACATTATCTTGAATCAAATTTATTGTTTTATCCTGGGTTTAAGGATTCAGAAGAAGTTGTGTTTCCAAACCAAGTATTTGTCACCAAACTAAATGGTGATAATGTGGCTCCGGAATTGAACAAATTGGTAAAAGAAGAAAATAAATGTGTGACGAAAGAAAAATCAGTTCAAAAACTTTTCAACAACAAAATAGACCAAAACGTGTTTGGGCTTTGAAAACAGAAAAATCAGTTGTTGATAATAAAAACAAAGAAAAAGGTGTTGATTCTTAAACCAATAATCCAAGACGTCAAATTGTGCAAACACAAACTTTAAAAGAAAGAGTTTAATAATTGGCTTGTGATGAAGGAATTTCGAAATCAAAAGCCCTAAATAAAGCCTATTGGAAAAATGTAAAAGCTTTTCCCAACAAAAATGTTTTTCAACAAAAATCCTATGAATCAACCAATAAGTTTTCACAAAATACAAAGAACTTTCAGAACAAACCATCTCAAAAACAAAATGGTTTTCAAAAGAGTCAAAACTTTTGATCAAAATCAATTTCGGACAAATGATTTTCAAAGAAATGTTCAAAATCTTAGACAAAGGACTTTTGTTCAAAACCATAATCAAAGAAGTTTTGGTCAAAGTCATGGAAATGGAAATTTTTGCTTAAAATAATGGACTAAGGAATTTTGTTCAAAATCGTGGACGAAGGAATTTTCTTCTAAATCATGTACAAAGAAGTTTTGATCAAAATAGAAAAGTGTTTCAACAAAATGGTATTGGTTATCAAAACCAATATCAAAATTGTTTGCAAAATGAAGCACATTCTTCGACTGATGATCACATGTTGTATAATGAACACATGTTTCGACTGATGATCAAGTGGGGGGAGCACTTGAATTCGATGTCTTAAAACAAAAGACATGATTCGTATGTTGAGCGGGAGCGTATGACATCTCAATCTCATGTCCAGGGGGGAGCGTATTCCTACCTATGATGCTGTCGAGGGGGGGGGGCATCACATCTCACATCAATTTGTCGAGGGGGAGCCAAGTAAATCACATCATGATAAGGTAATGAACACAATACTAATTTTCATGATGTAACTAATAATATATCAATTGTAGGAGAAGGTTTAGAAGTTGATGACATCTTTGAAGATGCACCTTTAGACTTTGATCTTGTATATCCACCGATAGAAAAATAGACATGAGATCATTCGAAAGAACAGATTCTTGGTGATCCAAATTCTGGTGTCTTAACTTGAGCTCAGATTTGAGCCAGAAATGAGGTGTTAAATGTTCATTAGAACACTCTAAGTGGGTTGTTGCAATGCAATCTAAACTTGTGAATTCGACCGAAAAAAGGTTTGGGGATTGATTCCTAAACCTAAAGATGTTCGTTAATTGGTCTAAAGTGATTATTTAAGAACCAAACTGACAAAGATAGGCAATATTATTCGAAACAAAGCAAGGTTAGTCATAAAATGTTATTCTCAACAAGAAGGCATTGATTATGAGGAAATCTTTGCCCCTGTCGCAAGACTCAGGGCGGTATGAATTTTTCTTGCCTATGTAGCTCATAAGGATTTCGAAGTCTATCAGATGGATGTCAAATGTGCGTTCGTTAATGGTATTCTAGAAGAATCAGTGTATGTCGAATAGCCACCGGGTTTCGTTAACGATAAGTATCCTAATCACTGTTATATTTTAGACAAGTCAGTCTATGAGTTAAAACAAGCACCTCGTGCCTGATATGCAAATCTAACAAATATTTTGAAAATTGCTAAATTTAACGAAGGATCAGTCGCTCTTACTTTATTTCGAAAGAAAGTAGGGGATCATCTGATGCTCATTCAAATTTATGTCGATGACATTATCTTTGGTTCGATTGATCCTTCACTGTCTAAGGAATTTGAGGGACTCATGAAAAGTCAATTTGAAATGAGAATGATGGGTAAAATCAATAACTTTTTGGGTTTACATATTCGTCAAAGCGGGGAAGGAATTTTTATCAATCAAGAGAAATAAACTTGAAATCTGTATGAAAGGTTTGGCATGACCAATAACACGAAAGTCAAAGTACCTATGCCAGTTGGCACATGCTTAAGTCCTTCATTGGATAAGCCTGATGTGGATCTAATGATGTATAGAAGCATGATCGGTTCGCTTTTGTATTTAACTGCAAGTCGACCTGATATAATTTTTGTTGTATGTAATTGTGCCAGGTACCAATCGAACCCAAGAGAACCCCATCTTTCTATAGTAAAGAGTATCTTTCTATACCTGAAAGGAATAGTTTCGTTAGCATTATGGTATCCTTCGAAGACATGATTTTTTATCCAATCATTCTCTGATACAGACTTGGGTGGATGTCAAATGGATCGAAAGAGCACAACGGGAGGGTGTCAATTATTGGACCGGAAGGTTGTGAGCCTGAAATCGAAAAAGCAAACTTGTGTTTGAATTTCGACTGCTGAGGCAGAGTATATTGCTACTAATGTGTACACATCACAAGTGAGTTGGATTCAAAGTCAATTGCGTGATTATGTAATAACCATGAAAAAAACACCTTCGTATTGTGATTCAGAAAACGCACTTCGAATTTATCACAATCCGGTCGAACACTCGAAAACAAAACATATTGCTCTTCGATAACATTTCATCAAAGACCACATTGAAGATGGCAACATTAAAGTCCATTTTTTCAAAACAACAGAACAACTCGCTGACATTTTCACAAACCTTTAGATGAAAAATCATCCTTAAGGATTTTGAATTGTCTGGGTATGATGGAAGCATGTTCAGTTCCTCATTCTGATTGAATTTGAGTCGAATGTAAGTTTTATCTTACTTTCGATCAGTAGGTATTTCTTTCTTGTGTTTTAACTCAATTTCAATGTTTTTGTTCTGTTCAGAGGTTACTGTTCATGTTCAGCGTTCGACTTGCTTCACATTTGAATTACTTTTAAACCGTTCAGTTAAGGATTCTAATTCGCTTCTGGTGAGAGACTTTCGATGCTCAACTTATTTTTGACGACTGCTAAACTATGGGTCAAATGCATCTAGGTAACATCTTTCAGTTCATTTATTTTTGTTTTTGCTGCATTTTTTTTTCAAAAATCAAAAATCCGAAATGAATTTCTTATTTTTGTCTTTGTTTTTTTTTTAATCAGAAATACAAAAATATTTTCATAAATTTATTGTTCTTTGATAATTCTGAAAATACAAAAATATTGTCGTTCAAGTCTCATTGTAACAGCATGATGCTATTTTGCATGCCAAATAAACATATTCATAAAGGGAACCGGTATTATTCGAAATTATGTTGTAGTTAAGTGTCCCTAGAAGCATGTTCTTGCATGTTGTCCTATAAGCCTCAAAGACTCTATGTGTTCGAACCCATAATGAAATTTTTCACACGAAAGTTTCTTCCCAATCAGGTTGTATTCACATTAGTCGACGAGCTAGCTTACTATTATCATGATGAGTAAAGAGTTTTCTGCTTGGTCCAAATTTTTAGCAGCGGTACAATGAGCTCTTTCATTAAACTTTTTTAATTAAAATTTCTTTCACAATCACAAAATATATTGCATATCCTCGACATCTCTATTTGAAACATACCAGAATGTTGATATATCAAAAATATGTGTTTATGATCCTGAGTCATTCTTCCGTGATGATGGTGAAACCCAACAAACCTAAATATCAAAGAATTGACGATGAACAACATTATTCAATATTTTCATGAAACAATTATTTCATTTTACCATTTTGATATTCAAAATCTCATTACATTCGAATTGAGTGATCTTGATAAAATGTTCTAACACCAAGACGTTTTTGCCCAAAAAGACCCAATATTTTGATTTTCTTTTGGAATGAGATTTCTGTATGAATATCTTTTCTAAACTTTTTTCAATTAAAACCATCATCGGCCATACTTGTTCTTGACTACATTGGTCATCCAAGTAATTTTGCTCAATTGAATCACACTAATCTTAAGTTATGGCTTTGTGCAAAATTGAAGGCGCCTTTGAAACCAAAGCAAAAGAAGCCCTCCGATGCTCATCAATGAGTGTTCGATTGTACTTCATGGGATACCACACAAGCAATTCTTCATCTCTCTTGATGTTGAATGAAGAGATTTTTGTCCGGGATCATTTTTCTTTTGTATAAAATGAAATTTGATATCACTATTTCCCCATTTTGTTTTAATTACTTCTATCTCATTCTTTGACACACGAACGCACTGAAATCCTTGAGGTTTTGGGTATTAACAACTCGAAACTTAAATTTTGCAAAGTCTGGCATATGATTTCGCTTCCAAATCCCAGAAGAAAATGAGCCCAATCTCCATGTCGAAGGATTGGTCTTACCTTCGTGTCGAATTACATGGTGTACTTGTTTGAGGAGCGAAACTTGTGACGGTTCCTATCCAATTGGGAATAGCAAAAGATCCTATGGATGTGATTGTTCAGGATTTTCAAGGGAATCAAGGAAAACGAGATTATCACTTTTATGACGTGGAGCTTTTTACGGTGTTGGTTAAGTAACGAACACAATACATGGCATTTTCTTAATGGACACCGATTCAAATTCAAACATAACACCGATTATAAAAGGAAGACAATTATTTCGTTATCAAACTTTACGCTCTCTAATCAAACCTCCAAGAACCCTAATTGTTCATCATTTCTAAATTTCTCCAAAATTCTCTGCAATGGATGCTTCTCATCACAATGCTCATCCAACAACTACTAATGATGAAGAAGTTTGGCAACCAATGATGAAGATCCAAACCACTAATCTTCGTCTAGTTCCATCCCTTGATCAATTCCTGGAGGCATTACAGATGATTTTTATAACTTTGAACAACTTTGTATTATCGATTGCACTTTTCTCATAATTTGCAATTTTGATAAAATGGATTTCACTTTCCCCTTCAACCGTAGTGTTCAACAAAACTGCTATGGTGCATACGTTCCAGCTCTGGCATTCAAAAACAAATAACCTCATTCGGAAGCAGATTGCCTAAATTCTGAAATTACCAACTTCAGGTACTTTCTATGAAGTTACAAATGATCAAGTAGTTTATATGTTCAACGAAATGGGGAATCAACCTACCTTTACTTGAATCAGTTACTTTAAGAAGTCTAGTCTTCCCTGTATTTGGAGCTTTTTGTTTGGGATTATATTAGGGTGTTTAACAGGAAGAAGCTCTGGGCTTTATAAAGCTAAGCTTGAAGTATATTCAGTCATAGCAGAATTATGGTTTGAATGTGGATTATGCTTCACATCTTTGGGAAGATTTTGGAACTTTGATCTCACACACAAATCTAATAAATGGTGTTTCGATCTGTCGATTTTGGAGCATTATGTCACACCCCAAAACCAAGAACGGCGGAAACGTTCCGGGGTGGAGGACGTCATGTACAGTATCACAACAGTGTAAAGTAGTAAACAAGCAACAACATCATCCACTACATTAAAAGTAAAGTTTAATACACGTGTGTTCTTTTAATGTAATAAGACACCAAAATATACAATCAAAATAAAAGATGAGTATCAGCCTAAAGCTGATACTCATAAGTATTTAAGTGTCATTGTCTTGTTTTGGAAAGCGAGTATCAGCCTAAAGCTGGTGAATTCATAAGTATTTAAGTGTCATTGTCTTGTTTTGGAAAAACTGTTATGAATGCCTTGTAAATCTTTAAATGAAACAATTGATATAAGTATGAAAACCCTAGAAAATCCCTTATTTCCTACTAGTATGAAATGTAGTATTCTACCAAGACCTGAATGTTTTGTAAGTAAAAAATGATAGTTTTTCCTTTCTTTTGACTAATACTAACAATACTTAGTCTAACTCATCGTTTATGTGAATGTATCACAAAATAAAGTAATAGGGAAATGTACTCATGTAATTGTTATCCTTTTGTATTAGGATTAACACGTCATCGCGATTAGCGAAATGTATAACTTTGAACATCCGTAGATTGTTCAATTGTCCTCTGTAGCTACAGCAGGTGGGAGGAAGGGTTAGTCCCGTAAAAGTATGCCTAATATAAGTATTAACCGTAGGCATCCGTAGATGTTCATCAACCTCTGTAGTGAACAGTAGGCCCAAGGAATGGTTAGTCCCATAAAAGTACTCCTAGTATAAGTAATAACCGTAGGCATCCGTAGATGTTCATCAACCACTGGTGCTAACAACTGGGATTCGGAATGGTTGGTCTCGTCTAGATATCCCGTTGAACTAGGATAGGCAGGACAATTTACACAGAAGGTACTAATAGATCATCCTCGTGAATCGAGATACAAGTATTCATGTAAGTGTATATAGGTAAATGTATCTACGTAAAGGTACTCATATAATGTATTCATGTAAGGTACTCATGTAAGTGTATCCATGTAAGCGTACTCATGTAAGTGTATTCATGTAACATGTAATGTATAGTATAGACTCATGAATGAACTGACTCTGATGTAATTCCTTGTAATAGGAATAATGTTTTGTATCTTCTAACTATCCCTATAATAGTTAACTGGAAGGTAATTGGTTGTCCAAGCAGGTTTATACACCCTTGCTACACAAGAGTGTGGGAACTGAATGAAGGATGAAAACTATAACATCAATACATATATAAGAACATAAGTGTATAGATATAGTTTATTCAAGAAGGTAAAAATGGTTTTGTAAGACATCTAAGAGTTTTGAACAATAACTAACAATGACTTGATGTCATGTTAATAAACATTTCAAACGTAATACTTTTGCTATCAAGGTATTTTTAAGATATAAGACCATTTCATGCATCACATTTTGTATATGTGAAATCTGCTGAATGAAAACACAGTTACAAATACATATAATTGATTTAATAACATGTTGTTTTCTACCTGTAATCCCCCCCCCCCATTAAAGCATTTAAAATCATTTAAAACATTGATTAAGGGGTATAAACTCACCTGTAGATGGTGGTTTGGATGAACTGCATGATGTAGGATAGCTAGGTGACAAGTGAAGACTTGTTCACACTCAATGATCCTAGTTAACATATAATCACATATAAATGTATCCAATTAGACGTTAAATCACTAATTGACAAAGTTAAGACATCCTAAGGCATGTAAAACACCTTATTTAAGTGCTACAAGTCATAAGGATTGCATCTAAGTGCTAAAGGACCTTGCTATTGAGTTTGGGGTTCAAGGGTAAACTCCCTTGGAGTTTACGGTTTTCATGACCTTGACCTAATGAGTTTATGGTCGTAAAATCAAGAGTTTACGGTCATAAAATCCTCTCCTTTTGACCATAAGTTGTTTTGAGGATTTGCAAGTCCTTTGAAGCATTTCAACTTGGTGGTTTGGACTTTGGAAGGGACTAGGGCAACAAAACACCCCTTTTTTGGTGTTTACGGCCTTATGGTCATTTCCCTTTCGGTTTACTACCTTAAACCCATATGGAAATTGGTATTGTTACGTTTTCAAGTCCCTAACTCATCAAGGTAATTGTCTATGTTAGATTTTAGGCCTAAGGAAGGAATATGGCCCAAATAAACACACTAAAGGGTGTTTACGGTTTTGGGAGCTCCCCAAACCGTAAACACATGATCATGGCATTCTTTGGTGTTTTTCAAGGCTTAAACCCATCAAGGAATGGTTCAAACATGTCAAGGAAGGCTTAAACATCCAACTAGGTCTTAGATTAATGACTTAGGCACACTTTGGTGCCTTATATGGTGTTTACGGCCCAAGAACATTCTTGGACCGTGAACACCTTGTTCCATGTGTTCTTGGCATATTTTCTTGATGCTAACTTGTAATTCTAACTCAATAAGACTCAAGGATTGAAGTACTTACTATTAGAAGGCTTGAAATAGGCTTAAAGTCCAAGAACACTTAGTATGTGTTCTTGGTGTTTTTGGAAATCTAAAAAAAAACACAAGAAATGAATGGATGAATAGATGCACAAACACTAGATTAAGTGTTTAATCAACTTGGAATGGATAGAACACTTACAACTTTGAAGATCTTGAATTGTTTCTAGTTTGCTACTTGAGAGGTTTTCTTGAGTTTACTCTTTTGGATGAATGGGGAGTAAACACATATTGACTAGACTTAGGGAGTAGACTCATGGATAAGCATGAGTTTACGGATTTTTTGGATGATTTATCGACCCAAACAAAATAGTTTGGCCGTGAAATTCTAAGACGCGAGGTGTTTGCGGTTTTTAAATTTCAAAACCCGAGACGGCACTTTCTTACATCCGTTCGTTTAAAGAATAATATTAAAATAAACCAAATGAACTCTAAATTTGTTAAAATAAGAAATGATGACATTAACTTATAATAAGAAGTGATTGACTTCTAGGGTTTGATCGAATGAAAATTTCGGGTTGTCACACATTAACTTTATAGGAGGTTTATAATAAAGAGAATATTATTGTTCCATCTGGTGTCAACACTGTCGAGTTTCTGGTAATGGCTGCACCATGGGTTTTTTTGGATGATCCTACTATTTTTCCAAATGTTGCTCGAATGCCAGATTCAATGTTCAAGATCGTGGATCCCAAAAATCAACTACTAGTGTAATACTTGGCATCTATTGATTCGTCTACTCCTACTGGGGTTCTTCCACAAAAGGGGGTATAAGGAACATGTAAATCTTCAACCACTACGAAGAAGAAGAAACCAATAAAATAACCACAATCTTTGGAGGACGAAATTGTCAAAGAAACCATACCCACGAAAACTGGGGTTCTTAAAAGAACGAAGAAACCAGCAAAGAAGCCTTCTGGATCTCCAATCAAGACAACTACACAAAAACTTGTAGTCGAAAGTCCTAAGCCTAAGGATGTTGAATTTTTAATTCCTATTTCCTCTCAGGGTGGGCCAAAGAAGGTTCGAAAAGCACAATTTACTAGGTGGGGTGTTCAGTTTCATTAAGTATCAGTTCCTAGATCACCAGCTGCCAAGAAGAGTCGATTTTTTGATATGTCTTAAAAGTTAAACAAGAAGAAAGTTGATGTTAAAGTACCAGTTGAGAATGTGACAATCGAAACTGAGCATGATAGTAACAGTGAAAGGTCAGACATTCGAATCGAGGATGCGTATATTGGTTCGCCTCGAAGGGATTCTCCTATCAAGTCGAATTTCGAGGAGATTAGGTAATCCTGATGTCAATGTAAACGTATCTAAAATAGATACAAACATCAATTCGAGTGATCGACAAAACACCAATATCCCTGGTAAGTGAATTGTCAAACCATCCGGGGTTTCGAATATCGAGTCCGGTCAGGAGGAGGTCAGAACTCCAGAAATCAATGTGGACTTATATAATAAGGACACAAATATCAACATGGATGAAGGGATGCACAACAATGAATCTACTGTCACATCTATAATTGAAACTTCAACAACTTTACCACCACCATCATCACCCATTCCCACTTGCATTCCAGTTTCGACTATATCACCAACATTTTCTGGTATCATGCAAGAACCTTTTGCCAGTCTCTTCTCATCTTAACCCACTGAAAATTCACAACATGAAAATGAAGTCGATAATGAAGATCAAATGCTGTCATTTTCTGATCTTTAGTTTGATCCAGAGGAGGAGAATATTTCGTATGAAATGATCATGTCAGGAAAACAATTCAAAATATTAAATTCCAAGATGAATTTGATATTTTAGTTTCTGGCTGATACAGGAAGCAAGAATTCTTTGAGTAGCATCGAAGTCGACCATCTTCTCAAAGCCTAAGAGTCTTGATTGAAAGATCTAATTCGTGATGTTGACAAACAAAATGATGAACGGGTTCTCAATCACTCTCGAAGTCTTACTAGTGAAATCTCTAAGCTTAGTGGTGTTTCGAAAGAACATCATGATCTTCTTGCAAAGCAGCTAGAGGAAGCAAAAGTCTTTTTAAAAACTCAAATAACAGATATTTGAATGTTGTAGCAATATGAAGTTAAGAAGTTTGATGCGAGTTCGACAGCCATTCATGAGAAACTGGATGTGGTAGCTGAAGAAACCATCCGATTGATTAAATACATTTCTTATTTTAACCAGGATTATATAGTGGGTGTTCAATACAAGACGAAGGGGGCACAATCAATAATTTCTCCAGAATCTCTATCACAAATGGTTTTGAACATCGAGTCGAACATTAAAACTGAGCTCGCTCTAATCCTTGATTTGGTACTTTGTTTACCAACCAGTGCTCCACGTGATGTTCAAGTCTTGAAAGAGGGAGAAAGAGGAGTTAGAGGAGCTAGATCTTCAAAAGACTTTGATAACGAAAATGAGGTAGTTTTTGGGAAAGAAATTTTGACTCAAATTCCAACTTCAACTCCCATGAAGCATGTAATGGTGTCTTAGACTACAATAACCTCTTCAATAGCATATGTGTCAAAAGCTCCATTAAAAGGCATTTTGATTAAGGGGGATAAGGAGGTTCAAGTTGAGCTCTTGTCAAAACAACTTCATAGATTGATCCAATAGACAAAGGAAAGGTCATTATGATAGAACAATCGAATTAAGAAAAGAAGAAGCACCTAGCAACTGAATTAGAACGACAAAGGAAAATCAATAGAATTCTTCATTAAAAGGAGAACGGTCCATTAGGCATAAATAAGATTACCGAACAAACACTAGTGTTATGAAACCATTGAAATCGCAGTGTTGGGGAAGAATGATGAATTCCTTAAAAGGCCAAAGAAAAGCTTTGAAACTGAGAATTCCAACTTCAATCAACTCGATATTCCTATCAACCACATGTTTTTCACATCTCTATAGTTCAAAGTAGAAAATAACTTCAAAGATCAAAATGAATATAGGAACTTGAATATTCGTTTTCGTGCCATCTTGGCGAAAAATGAAGATGATGTGTGGTCGTTGGTGAAAATAGTGATAGTGATGAAGATTGAAAAGGAAGCCTTGTTTGAGGGTTTGCTTCAAAACTTTCGATATTCAGTGGCTAATAACATGGAGTTCGAGTTCACAATTGTTGACTTTCCAATGATGAACCTGAATGATCTTATTTCGATAACCAAGATCCTAATAAAGTTGGATGTGTCAAAGATCGTTGAGTCAAATCGAAATGATTTCATCATTGGTTTTGGTGAAATCAATGATTTTCTGGAGAGCTACTACGAATATCTAGCCATTAGATAATGATCCTGCCTTAGCGCTCAAGAAAAATGCAAAAGTGCCTCCAACTCTTACAAAGGCTAAGTTGAACATCAATGAATTTGAAGACGATGAAATTATCCATCAACCTTATGGTGTGGTTTTTCAGGGAAAGAACAAGATGGGGGATTTAATGAAGTGTTTATTTCAGATCACTGATTTTGAAAGATATATGAATTCCCATTTCACTAACATCTTGATTCGCATAAGCAACTGCAAGAAGAATGAAGTAGAAGACAAGGCTAAGATCAGAAAGATTCTTTTGTGGTATATGGAAGTCAAAAAGTAGCTTTTATAGACTATGAAGATGATTGTTTAATTTCTACTAATCTTACTAAGGGGGAGATCGTAGGTGTCGAATGTGTATAGTGAGGAGTCGAATTAGTCAGAGTGTGTAGGGTCTCGAAATCAGCATGACTTTGACACTCTATCTATTTTACAAGTCATTGTTAGTTCAATACTTTGATGTTGAGTCCTTGTAAATTTTTGTGAGTCTGATGCCCCTTATAAATAGGATAGGTTCATAAAGTAGAGTAACATTTCAAACACTAGTTGAATTCTCTATCGTGTACTCTTGTTCACTGTTGTACTCATTCAGAATAAATCTAGCCAAGTAGAAATTATTTACATCTTATGTTCATTTACAACTTTGATCGTCTTAATCGTGTTCATAATCAATCTCTAACTCACTACAGACTTGTACGGTATGTGGTATTTTGGGGGAACTCATTAAGCTTTGTGCTTACAGTTTAGTTTTTACATGCTTCAGGTACTTCTGGTTCGAGAGGGAAGAGCTCGACTTGATCGCACTGCATCCCCCATTATTTCATTTTATGGATTTGCTTATTATACTCTGATGTTTTGAGAATGTTATTTCTAAGATTATCTTTTGGAACGAATGGTTGTTTGATTTGGGATTAATTAAAATGAATTGTTTTTACTTATAATTTTTGGGATGTTACTAAAAGAAAAATCCTTCAACTCTTCGCACATCCTTATCTCAGGTCTAGAAGTCTTTAGTCAACAAGATACATCTCTTTGCTATCACTTTTCTTCCAAACTCTACGTTACTCAGTTTAAGCAAGTATTCGCTTCATAGATACACTTTATAGCTGCCGAGGGTCACTTTCGTGTATGAACAAAAGGGTAATCCCCAAATTTAGAGTCTATTCTAAGGTCAAAAGGAAAGGCCAAGTATAATATTCCACTTCTCAATGATCCAAAAGATGCTACTTGTTTTCACTTAAATCAAAACGACCATTGGAAGAGAAGCTACCTAAAGTACATTCAAGATATAAAGGAAGGAAAATCCATTGTGTGTGGTTCCTCCTCTGGTATTTACATGATCGAACTCTATAACACTAAAATCTTAAATTCTTGGGTCTTTGATACAGGATGTGTTTTCACATTTGGTTTTATATGTAGGGACTAAAGGAAACTAAGAAGCTTAAGCATGGGGAGCCGAATTTGATCATCGGAATAGATGTATTGCGTCTGTCGCTAGGATTGGGATTTATGAGCTCTTGCTTAATAGTGGTGTTACAATAGATTTCATTAACTGTTTTTTTTTTTTTTGCATGAAATGACTAGAAAGACAAATTCATTTCATGCATTGTTTAGACAAGTTTTCGTTATTCATTTGATGATATTAATGGAAATATTTTGGTTTACAAACATCGCTCTTTTATATTCAAAGCTTATCCTTGAAATTTTGTGTGTGAAAAATTTGAGTAATAATGTATTCAACATCGATTCTTCGAATGCTTTAGACAAGGCATGCTTATGGCATTACCGTCTTGGACATATAAACAAGAAACGCATCGCTCAAATTTAAAATGATGGGATCTTAGAATCATTTGACCTAAAATTGGATGATGAGTGTTAATCTTATTTATTAGGCAATATCACAAAAGCACCATTCATAGGGGTATGTGAGAGAGTTGATGGATTGTTGGACATAATCCACACTGATGTGTGTGGACCCTTCGAATCTGCCACAAGGAATGCTAATCGCTACTACGTGACACTGATGATTAGATTTGATATGGTTATGTTTATTTGATTAAACATAAGTTAGAAACTTTTGAAAAGTTCAAAGAGTTTAAACATGAAGTAGAGAATCAATTAGGCGAAAACGATATAAATTCTCTAATCTGAAGGGGGGGGGGGGTAGATATCTTAGTATCGCGTTCAATGACTATCTAAAGGAATATGGAATAGTTTCATAACTGAATCCTCCAAGAACACCACAACTTAATGGTGTTGCTGAGAAGAGGTATCATAATTTTCTAGACAAGGTTCATTCCAAGATAAGTCAAACTTCCCTCCCAATAACTTTCCGGGGGTATACGTTAGAGACATCTGCCTATATCTTAATTCTTGTTCCAACCAAGAAATTTTCTGTGGCAACTCATGAAATGTGGAGTGGAAACTTCCTTTAGTCACACATATAAAATTTTGGGATTGTGAGGCTCTTGTATGGTTTGAGATCCAAGATAAACTTGAAGCCAAAGCTTAGAAGTGTATTTTCATGGTTTATTTGGTTACTTGTTCTACAGACCTAAAGAAAATATGGTATTTATAGCTTGAAGAAGAGTCTTACGAGAAAGAGAACTTATATCTACAAAGAATACTGGGAGTATAATTCATCTTCAAGAAATTCAAGGGTAAACCAATGAAGAAACTTTAGTTGTCACTAGCACTCAACTTGAGGTTAAGACACCAGTTGTGCCAATTGACAATTCAACACTTCTTCGCAGATGTAGTAGAGTTAGCATGCCTCCCGAGCTATATGGTTTTCATATGATTGCAGAAGAGGAAATGTTTAATAGTGATAGAAAACTTGTAAATTTGGATGATCCAACTAACTACAAGGAAGTGATGGCAAGCCCTGAGGCTGCCCAATGGAAAGAGGCAATGTATAGCGAGATTCAAACCACGTACGATAACTAACTTTGGAATTTGGTTGAGCATACAACAGGTCTAAAGACGTTGGGTTGTAAATGGATCTTCAAGAAGATGACCAACATAGATAGGAATGTACACACATTCAAAGATAGCTTGGTGGTGAAGGAATATACTCAAAACCAAGGGATTGACTATGATGAAACCTTCTCTCTAGTATCTAAGATCAAGTCTATTAGGATAATGCTTGCCATAGTTGCCTTCTATCGTTATGAGGTAAGACAAATGAATGTTAAAACAGCTTTCCTTAATAGAAAACTAACAGAGGAAGTGTATATGACACAACCAGAGGGTTTTGAACATGCCAAGTATCCTAATAAGGTGTGCAAGATTAAAAATTCAAACTATGAACTAAAACAAGCATCTCATAGTTGGAATCTTTTTTTCCATGATAAGGTTAAAGGATTTGTTTTTTCTAGATGTGAAGATGAGTCATATGTGTATGTCAAAGCTGGTAAGATTGTTTTAATCTTTCTAGTGTTGTATGTGGATGACATACTACTAACAGGAAATGATATCCCAACTTTGCAAAAAGTGAAATCTTGGCTTGGAAAATGTTTCACAGTGAAACATCTAGGGGAGGCAACATATATACTTCGGATAAGAATTTATAAAGATAAATTAAAACGTCTAATAGGACTTAGCTAGAGTACATGTGTAGCATCTCGATTCTCAAGTATTTACCTTTTAACCTTTGATATGATAATTATTTGCATTTGTGTCCCTTAATGGCATTTTTGTAAATTTTGGAGCTAGCTTTTGTACTTTGGGCGTTCCCCTAGGAATGTTGGTCATACATGATGAATTACCAAATCCTAATATTTAGGGTTTGGATCATATTTAAACTTCCTTATGTCCTAGACTTACATTCTTTCATCAGTCTCCAGCCCCAACATCGAACCTTGCAAGCCCTAATCCATTTGAGAGCATTTGGGAGCCTTTGAGTGTATTTTGGTGACCTTGAAGGAGGAAGGAATAAGAGAAGATCATCTTGGAGAAGTGGAACTCTTTGAATCCAGAATAGCAACACTATATGACACTATTCAAAGGTAAAAATATATAAACTTGATGAAGCATTGATTAAGTCTTGTTTATCCATCGAATTGTGTTGTTTTCGTCCCATAAGCCTGGTATTATGAGTATGGATTACTTTAATCCATATAAGTTATCCTTTCAAACATTTTGGAGCATCTAGAAGCATAAAAATGTGATCTTGGTTGTTAGTTTCATGCATGAGTTACAAGGTCTTAATGGGTTAAGTAGTTAGAGTTTTGAGTTTAGGCACTTAATGGCCATGCAAGACCATAAAGTTGGAAACTTTATGGTTAAGGACGTTATTTTAAGGCTAGATCTGGAATATAGGAAAAAGAGCTCCAGGACGTTCTTAATAAGAAATAAAAGAACCGTGTTGCAAATGTTCGGTGTAACCCAGGAACGCCTTGCGTTCGAGGTAAACCCTCACATGTTCTGGTCAAGACCATGTATGGCAAGCGTACAAGCTGAGTATGTTGAGCGTACTCAGCTCTGTTGACCAAGTTTGACTTTTTGACTTTGACCAGAATTTAACCAAGTTTGACCTAAGGGTATTTTGAGTTGTACTTGAGATTGGTCACTATTTGATGAATAGGTGATGGTTGAGCGGATATTCGGAGCAAGGACCTATTCAATTATTTGTTCAGACTAAGAGGTGATTTTTCCTTTCTATACTGATAGGTCGATGACACCAATGTCGGTCCACTAGGTTACGTATCCTAGTATAGAGAATGTTGTTATGTTATAGTGATCTGTTAGTCTATTGACTAGTTATATGATTATTTGTTTGTTGTATGCATGTTATGTGTTATATATATGTTGACATAGTATGGTGGGGTTGAGACTGTACTGCTTTGTGTTGTCAGTCAACAAACTTGGGCAATCCAACCAAAAGGTTGTGAGCCAGGGGTAATCCGACCAGGAGGTTGTCGACCCAACATGCATTATTTTGGCAATCCAACTGAAAGATTGTCGGTCGTGGCATTCCAACCGAATGGTTGTGGGCCAGGGTTAATCCAACCGGGAGGTTGTGGACCAGAGGGTATTCCAGTCTGGTGACTAATTGGACCTAACATGCATGATTATATATGTTATAAGTTTGTGTGGTGGCACTTTTGGGGAACTCAATATGCTTTGACTTACAGTTTCAGGTACTCCAGATGACCATGGCAAGGCGAAGGCATAATCGTGCACATCCTTCGGTTTTATGATTTTTGGGTTTTGGGATACTCTGATCATTGATTCATACTTTTTAAAGAATAGTTTTGTAAACAATTATGGTTATTGGGTTGATTTTGAAAATTTTAAATTACTCTGATTTTTGGGATGCTACAAGTTGTAATTGGAGCCCTACTTTTAGTGAATTGGATAAGCATTCATGTGAATCCAATGTCAAGCTAAGGATCTGTAAAAGTTTTCAAAATTGTTTCAAAAAAAATTTCTGAATTATTTTCAAAAGTAACCAAGGAAGGATGATATGTGTACGATCAACCAGAGCAATCAAGTTTACCCCAAGTTACCCACACTATTATTTGTTATTGATAAGTATGATAGGACTTCATGCTAGTGGTAGGCTAGGGATCTTCAGGAATTGCATGATATAATATCTTGATTTATGATGCCTGATAGCCTCAGAGGATTTCTTGTATGTTAGATGAAAATGACATCATTACCGTAGTTTCTTAGTATGTGCATCATAGTTGTACATAACTAAGATTTTATAGCCTCAGAATGTTTGATTTAGCCATATTTCTTGTTCTTGTTTGATGAAGGGATTAGGGTGGAGTCAAGTATTCGATTGTCTATAAGATCCAATGTTATGTATGATTAGCATGCATGAGTGGCTGCAGGGTTGGTGGAAGTTTCATGAGTGAGTATGGATGTAGCCGACCAGTTGAGGCGTGATTAGCCACTCCCGGGAGGGTGAGGATAGGATGTATGAATATCCTACTTGTTGTATTTTTTGGTTGGTTGTGATGGCCTGAAGATTAATACAGGTAAGTGTCGAAGGTATGTACTACTGAAAGCATAGGACCCGTAAGCGTAGCAAGGAAGTCACAAACCCCAAGGGGATCTGGTTCAGGATCTGGAGTTGATGGACATGATAAGTCGGGGGTGACTATTAATCAGATGCGGGAGATAATTAGCATTGATGTTTCACATATATTGCAGGAAGAATTTTCTGGAATTGTAGATCGGATCACTGGCAGGCTATTTGCGAAGTTCTAGGAGCGAACTGCAGCTTTACAAACTATAAGGGGGACTACTGAGATGTTTACTGGGGAAGATAGTATGTTTTGATACCTTGATTTGTGGCAGTGTTTCCATATATTTTGGTGTTTTAGTTATGGTTGTTCATGTATGAGAATTGGTCTGGTGATAGTGTGGGCCTTAGTTGTCATGCCAGTTTGGGTTTTAATAGTGCAGACCTAGGTGAGTTAGTTTGTTTTTAGGTCTTGAGGGCCTTGCTCGAGGCACTGCTAGTTGAGTCAGATGACTCAAGAAGGAAGTTATTGTTATGATCGACTCGAGGATTGCAGCTGGAAGCTGAGTGGTTGACATATGGATTGGAATGTCGCTATCTACGGTGGGGTTATATTCTTCCAGCTTGTTGTTGTTGGATTAATGTCTAAGTCCATAACTATAATTGGTAAGACTTGACACGACCCAACATGGTCCATTTGGGTTGCATGGCATCGGGACAATTGGATTGACAAGATGAGGAAAAAGGATACTAGTGATTTATATTAATATATTATAAGTTCTAATATATTAATCTATAATCATATTATTTAATTAGTATTGATCAAGACTTAATTTATAATTAACTAAGTGATCAAAAGAAACTAATTAAATATGGACTCTTAGATATATATGTGTGGTGGGCCAAGTTCATTTAGGTTGGGCTAAGATTTCATGGGTAGTCCATGGAGTGTTTAACCCATGGATCATATGAAATGAATGGTCATGGGTTTAACCCTAATCTCCACACTATAAAAAGATGCCCTTGGTTTGTGAAATTGACACTAGTGTGGGTACACTAAGAGGGCTAGCCGATTTCACTAGAGAGAACCAAAGTATCCTTATTATCAAGGTTATTCCAAGTGTTCATGGTGTTGTGTGAACCATTTGAGGTGTCACACTTGGGGCGCTAGGCACTCAAGCTTGGTGAAGACAAGTTACAACAACAAGGAATGTATTCTAACTTGTTTTATTACCTAAGTATCATAGATTTTATGCTAGATAGGGTAATACCTTGGAATATTCATATTTGCATATATAATAGAGAAAACATAGATCCAAGGTATTTAGGGTTGCGTGTACACTTAGGAGTGTTAGAATGTTCATAACCCAACAGTGGTATCAGAGCCTAGGCTTGTTTTCAATTATACTTGATGCAAAGTGCTAAAAAATGCTAAAAAAGTCGATTTTCTGGCTTTCTGGGCACTGGACTCGCCGAGTCCACTGATGAACTTGTCGATTCGATGAAGAAAATCATCCTACTCGTCGAGTAGGTTCGTACACTCGACGAGTAGGAGCCCCAGACAGCATATTTTCGAGTTTTTTGCCTGGAATTGGACTAGAAACGTTACCCTAAGCTATTTTTCAACTTATAAACCTGTTTTTGATGTGGTAATGTTCATGCTAATCCAATTTCAAAGATAATTGTCATTACATTCATGTTTTGTATTAGTTTAATGGATAGGTTAATTACATGAAAAAGTTTGATTGAATTATCTTATTCTTATGAGTTGCTTAGATTAATAGGAAAAGTTATGTGAAATTGTTGTTTTCAATCCAAATTAATCTAAGAGTTGATTCTAAAATGTGTTTTTGTAACTTGTCCTCAAGTTATATGAAAATTCACATTTAAGATTCATAAAACTCATAAAGTCTAGCATAAGTTATGAATAAGGAAAAGTCACATTCTTTTAATAGTTTAAAGTCTTCCATAACTTGTCCTCAAGTTATGGAACTTGAAGAGTTTTTAGATTAAAACTACTCTAAACAAATAAGTTATGGAAATTGAATAGTTTTGAATAGTTTCAAAACATGCCCTCAAGTTTTGGAATTTGAAAAGTTTTCCCTTATGAATACTTTAATTCCAAGTTAATCCCTTAGAATTTTAAAAGTTAAAATTCAACCCTTATAATTTATAATATTATAAGTTAATAATATATATATATATATATATATATATATATATATATATATATGTATGTATGTATAAGAGCAAGTCGTCTTACCATTAGTAGGCCTCATTCACGAAGCCGGTCTATAAAGGGGGGGGGGGGGTATAAGGTTACTGCCTATAAAATGGCAGTTTAATGGGTGTCCACTCTCGCCCACCGCTTCCTTGACTGGTGGAGGGTCGTTAGCCAAACGGGTAGGACAATGACGATAATTTTCCCTTCATTAAAAGTATTAATGATAAATATAAATTAAGTAAATGTTCTTTATAATTCTCAATCTTAGTTACTTTAGGAATATGTGAATAAGGTGCTAATCCATGAAAAAACACTTTGCACTTTGTTTAAGTTGGTTAGTGGAGCGTGTGTGGTTAACCGGCACACTAACTCGTATTTAACAAGACAGGCAAAGGGTAACTTAATGTTTATCATAGTATCGATGGAGCATGTGTGGTTAACAGACACATCAATTGAGGGGTAAACACTTAAGAGTACCAA
The DNA here is from genome assembly GCF_051521515.1 of Lactuca serriola. Lineage (NCBI taxonomy): Eukaryota > Viridiplantae > Streptophyta > Magnoliopsida > Asterales > Asteraceae > Lactuca > Lactuca serriola. The sequence continues at coordinate 133,583,475 of NC_136415.1, forward strand.
GTAATTTGCATGGTTACTTCACACCTTGTTTTGTGATCCTCGGCATCCCAGTCACAAAACCTGAAGGGCACACTCGAGATTGAAACATGCCATTGAACAGTTCAATGAATCTCAAAAGATCTAGGAGTTTTAAATCCAAGTAAAACCTAATTAAATTATTTTGTTTTCATGAAGGAAATTAGTGAATCGTCATTCACATACCTTCAAATATTTTATAGCTTGGATTACGGAATCCCTCTTCCAAGTTATAAAATATTGTGTTGGGTCCTAGCCTTAATATTTCATATTGGGTGTTATATTAAGGACTTTAGATCAACTATCTTGAATATCTCCCAAAAGATGTCTAGTTCAGACATCTATGATCTTCCCAAATCTCTTGGAACTTCACTTCCTCCACCTCCTCCAATTATTATCCCTAACCCACAAGTTCAAGGTCATTCAAGCCCTAATGGCAAGCAAAGTCTATGTGTGCTCACTTCTTGGAGATGAAGTCACATATTGACAAGCTGGTAGAGTTGGGTGTCAAAGTCTTAAGAAAGTTGTATGTTCAATCACTTTCTAAGTCATATAGTGAGTTCCTTTGGCACTACGATGAAACAGACTATGATAAGACCCTTGATGATCTTATCTATTTGCTTGGTGCTGCTGAATCATCAATGATTTGGAAGGCTAGTAAAGCAAATTTTTTTAGAATATCGACTTCCCAAAACTTTATGGACATTGGCAATGGTGACACTGAAAATCCAGAAAAAGCATTCTCTTCTCAATGGAAAGGGATTGGCCATAGTCAACTCGGTTGACCAAATGGTAAAGAGAAAGGCTAAGTCTGAGATTGTCCCATGCACCATTCCCAAAGATTCCATATGTTTTGCCAAAAGGAAAGGGCATTGGTTGCGAAGCTACCAAATTTACCTGAAAGATCATAAGGCTAGTAAAGTCAATAAGTTTTACTCTACTTCTGGTAAAGTCCACTATCTAACTCGATTAAGTTTCTATTATGAGATTCTTATTACATGATGTGACTGGTTCACATGTTGATGTTTTAAGAAACTAAGGAAAAAGTGAAGGAAACTTAAAGAAAGAGAATGTTGAATCTGATCGCGAAGATGGATTTCTATCGCTTGATTGAAGATCGGATTCTTGAGCTACTCTTAGAAGTTATGATAGATTGCTAGCAAATATGTAATAACATAGTTTTCATTTAAAGTTTCATTGTAAGGAAAAGTTTTTTTCCGCATTTTATAAATAAATAAAAGTTTGTTTTACTTTATTTTATATCTCCTTGCAATGGCATTTATGAAAACTTGATGTTTGTATGTTTCTAGCAATATTGATTTGACTCTTTCATTTGTGGTAGTGTCTAAATTTACCAAATAAGGAAAGCTTCTCATCATCCAAGTTTTCAGTTGGATAGAAATTTGGAATCATATAAGTTGTACAGTATGATGAATTAGAACTTTCATCTTTGGAAAAATTAAGACTAGTTCCTTGTTCACATGTATATGTGAGTCAAGTGAAGGACTAAGGGATCGAGTACACATTCTTGTGCACTGGTCAAGTCCACCACAACAGATCGATAAGACTATTCGTCATGATTTGCTAAAGTTTAGTAAATATGGTTATACTTACAGGCTTAAGTATAATTCTGAATCATTGGAAAATTTTCAGCGTATGGCAGAACGAATGAGAAGAATCAAATTAGGCAGAAGGATAAAAGTGTCTCAAATCTGAAAAGATGGGAGAGTAATTTAGTATCAGGTTTTGTGATCATCTTAATGATTTATAAATCATATCACAATTAGTCCTCTAAAGACATCTTAGTGCATTCATATGGCTAAGAAGAGAAATCAAGAATTGCTGAAATGATTAAATAAGAAGATGAGTCATACTTCGTTCCAAAAAAATTCTTAGAGTCATACTCCAAGATTGTAAGTTGAGTGACATATCTTAAAGGAAGGTTTCTTAACAATAGTCAAATGTAAGAGTAAAAGTGTCCTACTCTTGTACATTCGAAATTGGTAAGTTGTGATGTTTTGGATAAAACAACGACCAACTTAGGCCAATTGTGTGAGTCTTAATAAAGAATCCGCACTATCTCTTGAATATTTGACAAGATAGTCTTATATGTCAAGATGACAGTGGGAGTCTTAAAGATCCTGAAAATTACTTCAAGATCTAATCAAGAATAAAAACTTGTAGTCTGACACTAGCACACGACGTGAGGCTTATAACCTATCGTGTTGACATATTTCTATTTCTGTGCCCATTCCGGTTAAGGTTGGGTTTGCATATGAGCTCTTAGAGTTCTCAATAGGTTGCATAACAACTTGGAAGCAATGGCAGGCCATTGAGCTGCCAGGTGGAAAGAAATTAAGATTGAGTTCAGTACATATGTGTTTGGATTTGTCATTATCCTTGTCTTGTGACTATGATTTTGACAATTCACATGTATAGGAACTCACACACCATAAAATCGAAGGGTCATAAGGTTTCTCTCCGATTCATGAAAATGATGGTGAGGAAACACTTCCACCAAGTAGATTTGAACCAGATGGCAAAAGGTCTAAACAATTGAGACTATGATTACGACATCCCTTTTCATAGTTCTAAAATTATTTAGACACACCTATGAGCTATCTAAGTTAAGGTGTATGATATTGATAAAGTTTTATCAAAACAACCTAGTATCAGAAATCTGAACTTTGGTAGGAAGTCCAACTGATTTCTGAGTACATGTCAAAGCTAGTGGGAGCATCAATGTTATGCTAATAATCATCATGTTAGTGGGAGCATGATAATTATGATAAGTATTGCAAGTTAGCAATGTTAATTATAGAAAACAAAAGTTTCAATTCGTGAGGCTGCATAGGTTGAAAAAGTTGTTTTGCTATAATTTAGGGAGAGGAAATTACATTTCATCTCAAATCTATAAGCTTAGATCGTGAGATTTTAATCAAATTTAGTCAAGTATATATATGAGTGTTATGTTGGAATGGCTCAACATAAGAAAGTTCTATATATGGGTCCATTATTTGCGTTCTAAATTTCGATTATGATTACGACATCCCTTTTCATAATCTGAATTAAGAGAACTTGGCAAATTGAAATGGAGATATTATAGCAAAAGACTGGTTTAGTCTTTATGTGAGACGTCATGCATCGTGTCCCATATGCTTCGGATATAGGATCGATTACATGTGATATATTCATCCTTTCTAAAACTTTCCAAATGTCTGGGGCATTAAGAAGGGAAAAGGTCTAGAATTAGATATGACTAAAAGGATTAAGCAATTGTCGAGGACAATCTAAGGTTTACCAAAGATTCATTGCTCAGGAACAATTGGAAGTATAGTGTTAATTTTTGGAAGGATCATATTGACATATTCTGAAAAGAGGCAACTCTTGTTCAGAAGTGATAGTTAAAAGGGGAATATGGAAATGATCACATAGGTGGAAGTTGTTCAATAAATATGTGTAAGATTAGGAAACTTAATGCAAGAAGGATGTTTCCAAAGAGTTGTTCTCCTTTAGAATGCTCTGTAATGTTTGTTGTCAAGTCTTTGTGACTTTGTGCATAATCATTACAAGAGGATCAATGCATATAAGTTTAGAATCTAACAAATTTCAGTAAATGGCTTGAATTTGGAATTCTTGCATTTGCAGTAAGGAATTGGGAATGTGAAATGAGAATCATTGGAATTATGTTCAATCGATCTCTTTCACAAAGTAAAGATCATAGATAAACTTAGTATGCATACTTGGTGTATGGCATGACTAGTATTTAGAAAAACATAATGCACATGCTTGGAGCACGGGATAACTATTGTTTTAATTCAAGTATAAAGTTGATAGTTTGAAACAGTATGCGATGAATGATGGGTAATCAATATGGTGATAAATAAAAAGTGTTCCATTTATATTCATAAGTTCTGAGACCATATTGGATTCGATTATTCTTGTGTTTCACTTTGCATGTTTTGACTTCCATAATAAACTAGGTTATTCTTCCCGAATGACTAAGTTATTCAAACCATCCACAGTCGGTCACATGTTGGAAGTAGATATGAATCAAGACTGTCATGGGTTGGCTTGTAGAGGTCTAAGTTGTTGGACAAAGTGGTGCTACAACACTCATGAGTGCTCATAAGTTCTGAGTATTGGATTCAACCCACGCTAATTGGAATCACTTCATGGATTTTATCACGAGTGATCATGAGATGATAATATCTTATATTATTCAAACCTAGAGATATGAGTTGTTACTATGAGTTTGTTATACATTGATTGCACGAAACCGCATTGGTAACTCGATGTTATAAAATGTGCCTTTGTGTATGATTCAACAAGTAGTAGAACAAGACATATGAGTCGAAGTTTATCCATTCCTTTTACGTTCGGGATAAAAGTGATATTTGTGGGCCGCTCGATGATTTAATGATGATACATTTGAGTGCTTGGCCAAGCCAGGACTGATTTGATATGTTCAATCAGTCAGTCATCATAGATCGGAAATCGGGAAACAAAAAATGGACAGAGAGAATGATTTATAATCCATGTCTCAGTCCATATGATATCTAGAATGGAGGAATATATGATCCCTTATCTAATGGACAAGTCATTGACAAAGGTCAAAGTTCATCGCCAAGGTCAGAGTTTGACAGAAGATTTTGAGAGCTACGATTGCTAGTCGGGTTATGAAGTCATACTTGCAATAATAGTTTTAGACTTATCCAAGTGGGAGACTGTTGGATTAATGTCTAAGTCAATAACTATAATTGGTAAGACTTGACTCGACCCAGCATGGTGCATTTGGGTTGCATGGCATTGGAACAATTGGATGGACAAGATGAGGAAAAAGGATACGAATGATTTATATTAATATATTATAAGTTCTAATATATTAATATATAATCATATTATTTAATTAGTATTGATTAAGAATTAATTTATAATTAATTAAGTGATCAAAAGGAACTAATTAAATATGGACTCTTAAATATATATGTGTGGTGGGCCAAGTTCATTTAGGTTGGGCTAAGCTTTCATGGATAGTCCATGGAGTGTTTAACCCATGGATCATATGAAATGAAAGGTCATGTCCTTGGTTGGTGAAATTGGCACTAGTGTGGGTACATTAAGAGGGCTGGCCGATTTCACTAGAGAGAACCAAAGTATCCTTATTCTCAAGGTTATTCTAAGTGTTCATGGTGTTGTGTGAACCACTTGAGGTGTCACACTTGGGGCGCTATGTTGGATTAGTGTCTAACGCTGTAACTATCTTTGGTAAGTACTTGACCCGGTTATGCATGGTCATTTTGGGTTGCCTTCACCATAGCAACTTGACAGGATGATTTGTTAAGAGAGAAGAAATATTATTGTTAATATATTATGAGAATAATATATTAAAGGAATAATAATGTTATTTGATTAATATAAGTCATATATTAATTGAGAATTAATTTGGTGACTTAAAGAGGTTAATTGAATAAAGGGGCATAAACTGTCAAATGTGTGATAGTTGTGTTTTGAGCTATGTATCCTTATGGATATAAGGGTGGACGGATTTTAGGGTTTGGAGACTATAAAATCGTCCAAGCCTAGTATCTAGGAGGATCTTGGATTGCTTAGGGCCTAAGTTATTCAATTAGGGTTAAAGGTGAAACTCTAATAGCTCATAGTATAAATAGATCCCTTGGGTGAGGGAAATCGGGACTCATGGAAGGCAAGGAACCCTAGAGCCATTTTTTCACCCTCCTCTCTCTCTCTCTCTCAAGATCATTCTCTTGCTAGTTGGTGTTTGTAAGCCATTAGAGGAGTGACAATTGTGACTCTAAGCTCCAAAAAGAAGTATCAAGCAAGTAATCCAAGGTATTGTTCTAGATCCTAATTCATATGACTAGATTCAATTGTTTACATTAGATCTAGTATTGTAAGTCTTGGATAAAATGCATGTTCAATTAGAGAAACCTAGATCCAAGCAATTAGTGTTTGCATGTGCACATAGGAAAGTTCTTATGGCTCAAACCCATCAGTAGTATCAAAGCTTTGATTGGTTTCCATTGAATTGATGCATTGGTTGATTGCTTATTGCTTAAAAAAATTCGATTTTGTGGAATCGGAGAGTAGCTTCAACTCGGCGAGTTCGAGCGTCAGAAGGAGGCAGTTTCGGGATTTCTTGCTGTTTTTCTTGAGGATACTTGCCTTAACTGTTTTGGGTCATTAAAATCTGATTTTAATCAAATATATGAGTATATTCTTGACCAAACAAAAGATAATTACCAATTAGTTGAATAATAATTTCCTTATATGATAATAATTGATTATTTTAATTGAATTGGTGGATTGTCTTGCAACTAATATTGAATAAGATCAAGTTGAGATAATGTAATTAGTTGATTTATATTATTTGCTATTTGATCCTTATGTTTTGAGAAGTTTTAAACTTGTCCTCAATTTTTGAAATTTAAGTTTTGTGATTAAAAGTTTAATTTGAATAATTTAAATTTCAAACCCTAGAATTTTACAAGTTTAAAATTCAACACTATACTAATATATGATTACAAGTTTAATATATATATATATATATATATATATATATATATATATATATTACTGTTAGTAGGCCTCATTCACGAAGCCGGTCTATATGGTGGGTACAAGGTTGCTGCCTATAAAATGACGCTTAATGGGTGTACACTCACACCCACCGCTTGCTTGACTGGTGGAGGGTCGTTAGCCGAACTGGTAGGATATGCCAAACCTTTTCTCATTAATAAGTATAATGAATCTATATAAAGTAACTAAACGTGTTTTATAAATTTCCCAATCTTTGTTACTTTAGGAAAAGTGAATTGATGCAATCCCATGAAATTACACTTTGCACCATTGCTGAGAAGTTAGTGGAGCGTGTGTGGTTAACCGGCACACTAATTGGTTCGAAGCAAAGTTAGAAAAGGGTGATTCATTGTTTGTCATAGTTTGATGGAACATGTGTGGTTTACCGAAACATCGAATAGGTGATTGTAACAATCAAGGCACCATGTAGATTTGCATGGTTATTCACACCCGCTGTGTGATCCTTGTCATCCCAGTCACAAACTAGAGGGGCATATCGAGAATTAAACATACCATTGAAAGGTTCAATGAATCTCAAACAAAACTAGGAATTCTCAATACATTTAAAACTTAAGCTTATGTTTTTCATGGTGAAGAATTAGTGAATCGTCATTCACTTACCTCCAAATTATTTGCATGTTGGATTACGGTATCCCTTTTCTAATGTGTAAATAATGTTGTTGGATCCTAGCCCTAAATTTTCATTTTGGGTGTTAATTAGGGACTTAATTCTAATCAACTTTGTTCCTTTCTATTTGTAGATGTCTAACGCAAACAACACTGCTACTAGCTCATTCACGCTAATGAGCCTTTGTCAAAAGTGACTTTCGATGGATCGAACTTTAGTGAATGGATAAGATACATTCGCACGATTGCGCGTTACGAGGACAATGAGTATGTTCTCGATGAAAAGCTCGAGAAGATCAATCCAGAAACTGCTACTCCCGAAGAAATGGATGTCATTGAGACCCATGAACGTGATGCAACAAAAGTCCATTGCATCATGATAGCCACAATGAACTCCGAATTCCAAAAGTCCTATCAGGACATGTATCCTTATGAGATGCATCTAGACTTGATGGAGAGATATCACCAAAGCGCGAGGCAAGAGCGCTATGAGATCATAACGAATATGATCACTGCTAAAATGGGAAGTGGAGAGTCTCTAACCATGCACTTGCAAAAGATGCAAAGGTATGTCGATCGTCTTCGCAAGTTAAATGTCAACTTTGGGGAAGATTTGGCTATCAACATTGTTCTTCACTCCTTGCCCTCGTGCTACAACCAATTTAGGATGACCTACCACATGAACAAGGAAGAGGTCACCCTAAGAAAACTCCAAGGGCTCCTAAGGACTGCGGAGAGCAACCTAAAGGACAAGTATGTTGCACCAACTCCCAATCCATCCGTTGCTCCTGTTTTGGCTATTGGGCAGGGAAGGGGCAAGAAGAGGAAGGCTTCTTCTAAGAACCACCGCAAGGGAAAGTCCCAAGATGGTTCCTCTTCTAGTGGGACGAAGGTTGATCCTGTTAAGCCCAACCCAAACCCAAAGGAGGCAGAGTGCCATCATTGCCACAAAATAGGGCATTGGAAGAGAAGCTGCCCAGAATATCTCCAAGCCATCAAGGATGGAAAGATCAAGCCATCTTTCGCAGGTATTTACACAATTAAATCTAATGATTCATCTCATGCTATTTCTTCGGTTCTTGATACAGGGTGTGGTTACCACATTTCTTCTGATTTGCAGGGGCTAGGAAGAAATAGGGATGTGGAGCTTGGAAGAATAAATCTAATCATGGGGAACAGAAGATCGTCGCCTGTTACCAAGATTGGAGTGTATTCTTTAGTGCTTAGTAATGGATTAAATTTAGATTTAAATAATTGTTGCTACTCGCCAGATATGGCAAGAAACATCATTTCTTTTCATGGTTTATTTAGACACGGATTTAGATATTCATTTAATAATGAGAATGGTTCGATTTATGCTTATCAAAATGGTGTTTTATATTTAGAAGCAATGCCTTGTAATGGAATTTATGAAACTGTTATGGTTGTAGATAACCTAGGAAATGATGTGTTGTATATGGATTCTTCTAATAGTATGGATAAAACATCTTTGTGGCATTGTCGTCTTGGACATGTCAACAAGAAGCGCATAGCCCAACTTCAAAAGCATGGAGTGATGGAGTCATTCGACCTTAGGGAAGATGACACATGCGAATCTTGTTTACTTGGAAAGATGACCAAGTCACCCTTCATTGGCACTTGTGAAAGGGGTGAGGGTTTATTGGATCTCATACATACCGACGTGTGTGGGACCTTTAGATCCACCAGAAAGGATGGGAACCGCTTCTACGTGACTTTCGCCGATGATTATAGTAGATATGGGTATATTTACTGAATCAAGCACAAGTCAGAAACGTTTGAAAAGTTCAAAGAGTTCAAGCATGAAGTGGAGAATCAATTGGGCAGGAAAATCAAGATGCTTCAATCCGATCGAGGAAGAGAGTACCTAAGTCTTGAATTCCACAACTATCTCAAGGAATGCGGAATAGTTTCACAATTGACGCCACCTAGGGCACCGCAGTTGAATGGTGTGGCAGAAAAGGCGTAATCGAACCCTGTTAGACATGGTTCGTTTTATGATGAGTCGTGCTTCACTACCTATCTCATTTTGGGGGTATGCCTTAGAAACTGTCACCCATATCCTTAACCGAGTCCCCACAAAGAAGGTTGCCAAAACACCTCACAAGATGTGGACATGGAAAGCTCCCTCGTTAGCACATATCAAGGTTTGGGGATGTGAAGTTTTTGTAAGACGAGAAACTCACGAAAATCTCGAGCCTCGTAGTGAGCGATGTATTTTCATCGGCTACCCGCAGAAATCCTTTGGATATCTCTTCTATAGACCGAGTGACAATGTTGTCTTCGTTGCGAGGAGATGGGTTTTCCGAGAGCGAGAACTCATAAGTCAAGGAGTCAGTGGGAGGCAAATCGATCTTGAAGAGATTCAAGAATCGAGCGATGAAGGAACCTCTAACACTGGCGCTCAACCCGAGGAGGAAACTCCAGTTGAACCAATTGACGAGTCCTTACCTCTTAGACGTTCCGAAAGAGTTAGAGTTCAACCCCAATTTTATGGCTTTCATATTACTACCGAAGGGGACACGTATATTAGTGATGGTACACTAATAAATCTAGATGAACCTAATAGCTATTAGGAAGCCATGGCAGGCCCAGAGTCTGTAAAATGGAAAGAGGCAATGGACAACGAGATTCAGTCCATGTATGACAACCAAGTTTGGAATTTGGTTGACAATGTGCCCGGACGTAAGTCGGTTGGGTGCAAATGGATCTTTAAGAAGAAGACCGACGTGGATGGGAATGTGCACACGTATAAGGCACGATTGGTGGCGAAGGGCTTTACTCAAACTCCCGGAGTTGACTATGATGAGACCTTCTCACCAGTTGCTAACATAAAATCTATTAGGGTGATGCTAGCCATTGTTGCATTTCATGATTATGAGATATGGCAGATGGATGTCAAGACCGCTTTCCTTAATGGGAAGTTGGCTGAGGATGTTTACATCGCTCAGCCAGAGGGTTTTGTCGATCTGAAGCATGCCAATAGAGTGTGCAAGCTTGAGGCGTCCATTTATGGACTTAAGCAAGCATCTCGCAGATGTAATCTTTGCTTCGATGAGAAAGTCAAAGAGTTTGGATTTGTACGAAGTGAAGATGAATCATGTGTATATGTCAAGGCCAATGGGAGTATAGTTAGCTTCCTCATTTTGTATGTCGGTTACATATTGCTCATAGGAAACGACATCCTGAATTTGCAGGAGGTTAAGTCCTGGCTCGGGAAGTGCTTCGCTATAAAGGACCTCGGAGAGGCTTCCTATATTTTGGGAATAAGGATAGTGAGAGAACGAAGTAAGAGACTAATAGGACTTAGTCAGAATACTTACTTGGATAAAGTACTAAAACGTTTTAGTATGGAAAACTCGAAGAAGGGAGAACTACCGATACAGAATAATGCCAAATTGAGTAAGAATCAAAGTCCAAGTATAGAAGCCGAGATAGCTAAGATGAGCCGAGTACCCTACGCTTCCGCAGTTGGCTCAATCATGTACGCTATGACTTGTACTCGTCCTGATGTGGCATTTTCTTTGAGCATGGTCAGTAGATATCAAGGGAACCATGGCAGGGCACATTGGATTGCGGTCAAGAATATACTTAAGTACCTTTGGAGGACCAAGGAATGGTTCTTAGTCCTTGGAGGGAGTGATGACTTAAAGGTGCGAGGGTATAGTGACGCAAGCCTCCAGACCGACAGAGACAACTATTGTTCGTAGTCGGGCTGGGTCTTTACCCTCAATGGAGGAGCAGTGACTTGGAAAAGTTCCAAACAAGAATCTGTAGCCGATTCAACATGCGAATCAGAGTACATTGCGGCGAGCGAAGCGTCAAAGGAGGCGATGTGCTTGAAGAACTTCATTGGTGATCTTGGAGTTGTGCGTACCGTAAAGGAGCCTATGGAAAGTTTCTTTGATAATGAAGGAGCGGTTGCCTTGACCAAGGAACCAAGCGATCATGGTAGATCTCGACATATCGACATAAAATATCACTTTATTAGACATTGAGTAGAATAAGGACACCTCGTATTAAAGAGGGTATCGTCTGAGGATAACCCAACAGATCCGCTTATGAAGGGACTGAGCAGGGTTAAGCATTTGCCGCACGCTAGGAGCATTGGGCTGAAAGACGATATTAGTTTAGATTAGATAGTTTTGGAAACATGTAATAGATAAATGTAATTGACATTTGATGATTAAATAAAGGAGTATTATTTATAAGTAAAGTTACTGTCTTATGTTGATTGTTTAACTATTGTTTCACTTTGCATGTTTTGACTTCCTGAATAATTGAGTTATTAAGAATGATCGAATTATTCGAATGGTCCACAATCGTTCATATTTTGGAAGTAGGTATGAATGAAGATTGTCATGAATTGGTGTGTAGATTATCTAAAAGGTATTAGACATAAAAGAGGTTTACTGCAACGTTCATGAGTGCTTATGAACAAGTTTTGAGCATTGGAATAAACCCGTGCTTGCTGGAATCACTTTATGGAATGTAACGCAAGTGATCGCAAGACGATAATATCATATGGTCTTCAAACCAAGATATATGGTTTCTTGTTTATTAATTGGTTGTGCATTGATATTGTAAAACCGCATCAGTAAATTGATGTCATAAAACACATTGTTGTGTATGATTGATTAGTAAATGATAAATGTATATAAGTCGAAGTTTATATGTTACTTTTATCCTTAGAGGGTAAAAGCGATATCAGGGCCCCTCGATGATTTGATTTGACTTATGTGTCAGGCCCGGTCAAGACTGAATTGATGTGTTCAATTAAGTTCTATGTCAAATGAATCTAAGATCGAGAAACCCACTGCTGGACAATAAGTTCCGTGAGATTGTCCACATAATATCTAAACAGAGGACTGTACGATCCCTTATCTAAAGGACATGATACTGATAAGATCAGAGTTTAACAACGTCTTTGAGAGCTACGATTGATAATCGGATTATGTTTGCATATATAGTTACTAGACTTATCCAAGTGGGAGACTGTTGGATTAGTGTCTAAGGCTGTAACTATATTTGGTAAGTACTTGACCCGGTTATGCATGGTCCTTTTGGGTTGCCTTCACCGTAGCAACTTGACAGGATGATTTGTTAAGAGAGAAGAAATATTATTGTTAATATATTATGAGAATAATATATTAAAGGAATAATAATGTTATTTGATTAATATAAGTCATATATTAATTGAGAATTAATTTGGTGACTTAAAGAGGTTAATTGAATAAAGGGGCATAAATTGTCAAATGTGTGATAGTTGTGTTTTGAGCTATGTATCCTTATGGATATAAGGGTGGACGGATTTTAGGGTTTGGAGACCATAAAATCGTCCAAGCCTAGTATCTAGGAGGATCTTGGATTGCTTAGGGCCTAATTATTCAATTAGGGTTAAAGGTGAAACCCTAATAGCTCATAGTATAAATAGATCCCTTGGGTGAGGGAAATCAACCCTCATGCAAGGCAAGGAACCCTAAAGCCGATTTCTCACCCTCCTTTCTCGCTCTCAAGATCATTCTCTTGCTAGTTGGTGTTTGTAAGCCATTAGAGGAGTGACAATTGTGACTCTAAGATCCAAGAAGAAGAAGTATCAAGCAAGTAATCCAAGGTATTGTTCTAGATCCTAATTCATATGATTAGATTCAATTGTTTACATTAGATCTAGTATTGTAAGTCTTGGATACCATTCATGTTCAATTAGAGAAACCTAGATCCAAGCAATTAGTGTTTGCATGTGCACATAGGAAAGTTCTTATGGCTCAAATCCATCATGCTAGGCACTCAAGCTTCGTGAAGACAAGTTACAACAACAAGGTATGTATTCTGACTTGTTTTATTACCCAAGTATCATAGACTTTATGCTAGATAGGGTAATACCTTGGAATATTCATATTTGCATGTATAATAGAGAAAACATAGATCCAAGGTAGTTAGGGTTGCATGTACACTTAGGAGTGTTAGAATGCTCATAACACAATAGTTGTGTCTGGAGGAAAGACAGAACAGACATGTGATCTTCAGAGTTGGGGTGTATACCCAGCACAGGGATAGATAGTTGCGGTTTTTGGCAACATGTATAGTAGTTTGGGGTGCACACGAGGATCCTTGTCGTATGAATGCCTTGAGATGAGATCAAGGATCTACTTTCTTTGAATATAGTCAGGTCAGGTGCATGTTGACTACTTTAGGTGATCAAAGAAGTGAATTTGGAACGAAAACTTTTGTTGTCTCTGATGTATCACAATTATGAGAATGATGCCTCTTATATTTGCGAATGATCATCGCGATGGATTAACGGTTTAGGATTTGCAGGCGAGGAGTGTAGTAGTCCATTCGTTTCTAGATAGGAAGTTAGTGTCATTAATGGAGTGTCAATTATTGCTTGTGCATCTACATGAATTTTGTATGTTAGAGGTAGTTATGATTAGAAGCTTTTGAGGTTTCCATCTAATAACTAGAATTTCTTAGAGTTTGTTTGGTCTTTATCAGGAATATCAACTTGCGTTATGTTATACATTCTAATGGGTTGGGGATAATATTGGTCCGGGTTAGCCGGTTTGAGTATTTGTTTAGTTTGCAATGTCAATTAGTGGTAGTTCGAACCCTAAGTGGGGGAGAACTGGGTATTATGTGTGACATCCCCAAATTCACGATTATTTTAAACATTTTATTTATGCTTATTTAAAAATCAGAATATTCATGTTAAAGAATAATATTATGGAATTTATTCACAGAAAAACACGATAAATATATTATCAAAGCATTTCCGAAGAAATGTATTTTGTTTATATTCAAATGTTGGGATGTCATCGTCAATACTGAAACATAAGCATAAACAGACCTTACATTCATTTACACCAGTGATCTGTATCTCCTAGAATCTCTCAATGTAATGTAGCTTCATATCGACACCTGTGATACAAATAAATTGAGAGGGTCTGGTTGGGAAACCAAGTGAGTACATAGGGTTTTCAACCCACAATAATACAATTATTATGTTTATTCTTAAAGATCTACCCTAATAATCATTTATTCATCATTCATTCATTCCTAAGGATCGTCCTAAGGAATAGGCACGAAGTCCATCGCTGTCAGGGTTCATCCAACAGGCACTAAGTCGATAGCGACCGATGTTATCTGTTAGGTACTAAGTCCATAGCTGTGAATATCCATTTATAGGCACTAAATCCATAGATCCAACGTTCATTTGTAAGGCACTAAGTCCATAGCTTCCAATGTTCATTTGTAAGGCACTAAGTCCATAGCTGCCAATGTTCATTTGCAAGGCACTAAGTCCAGAGTTGTCGGGGTTTATCTATTTGGCACTAAGTCCATAGATGTCAGGGTTTATCTATCAGACACTAAGTCCATAGCTACCAATGTTTATCTATATCATCTTTCATCTCTCGTAATTCATCTTCCCACCTTTACCCAATATTTTTATATGTATTAAATACATATACAGTTTAAATCAAATAAAACATCTATATTATGTTCATCCAGCATAGATATCAAGAACACAGATAATATGCACACATAGCATGTAATTTATATTAAATACTTCATATTTATGTGTAAGATGAAAGTAACTATGCACTCACTTGTTAAACTGATGATTCCAACCTTGGGCAGCGCTTCGCTTCTAACAATTTTATTTTCCTTCGGCAAAACCTAGTATCATTACCGCTAGATTTTAGTCTAATATTTATAGCGATTGTTTACAAGCAATATTGTTTTATAAGTGTTAAACAATACTTTTCAAGCACTATCTACAGACAGGGGCCAGATATGAAACACCAGATGGCAGGACCATTTTGGCATTATAACACTTCTGAAATCCAACAAACCTATGCGACCCTTTAAACTAGGTTCCTCGTACCGTGAGTAGTTAAAAGATACTATAGTAACACTTTGTATATTATATTTTATAATATATATTGTTTATATGTTCATAATAACGATAATAAACTTAAACATAAGCTATACATAAAGTAGGGTAAGCATAACTCACTTATTGAGAGGTTTGGCTAGGAACCAGGCTATGCGGGGGCAGAACTTCTGAGCCGAAAGGCTCTTCTTCTCAGAGCCATCTAGCGCTCCGGTACTCGCCTCTTAGCACTCTGGAAGTGCTAGGGCTTGGGAGAGGTTTAGAGAGAAGTTCGAGAGAGAGGGAGCGAGAGAGAGAGAGAGAGAGAGAAGGGTTATGGTGTGAGAAATTATGACAACCCTCACATCCTTTTTATAGCCAGCCTGGTCCATGGTACGCATGGCGCTCCTCAGAGGTACCCTGCACATACCAAGTACACTGCACGTATGAGGGTATGTTGCACGTATCAGGGGGGCATCTATCATCATCCGAATGTGATGTCGTGGTGTGCAAGCAAGGGTCTAGATTCGGCCACGTCACCTTCTTCGCATCAGCACACTTCCTACTACTAAATTCCGAAACTTTTGCATACGATCACCGTTTTTGATGTTCCTTATGTCCATGCGTAGGGGGCGATGTACTCAAAAACTTTCATTTAGACTCCGTCGGCTAATTTTGATTTATTTTTAAAGTTATATTTTAACAATCTAGGACAAGTAAAGTCCGTTAAAAATTCATAACTTTGTCATCCAATGTCCATTTCCATCTATCTTTTTATCATTGAGCTCCTATTAATGAGATCTTCGATTCTTGTTTATGTTGTATCGGCTAAAAATTGGTCGATCTAAAATTTGAATTCCGATATGTGTATTGTTATGCTAAATCTTAGAAAAATCGTAACTTATTCATACGAAGTCAGATTTGGACATTCTTTTTATGCATGTTCTCGGTTTACATATACTACGAATTCATTTAGAACACTAAGGCTAAAAAGTATCTGATCGCAAACTCACATTTTACGATTCCCGGTGTCATGACGATTTGGCCGTAAAACTTCGACGGGTCATAACTTCTTCGTTATAACTCGGATTTCAACATTCTTTATATGTACGGAATCCTTGTGAAATATATTATAACTTAGTTAAGATTATTTATTCTAAATAATCTTCTATCAAAAATTCATTTTTGACGCTTATTGTCTCTAAATTGATTAGCTCGAATCTGTTGGCATTACAATTATCTCCCCCTTAGGATGATTACGTCCCGGAATCATCAACGAAACAGGGCTTGTATAATGACTCCATACGTTATCCCTTCATCATAGGTAATAAATCTAACTTCTATGTTCCTTCAAATGAGTATCTAACTCTTGGACTTCTTTACGGCAGGCAATTCTCAATCTTGCACCCGCGTTTTATCCTATGTTGGACTTTCAATCGTAACCTTCGAGTTACAAAATTGATCCTTATTGGAGACTCCTACTTCTTCTTAAGAAAACTAAACTTAAGAGATGTTTTGTTCTTCGATTATCATGACAGACTGATGGGTCATGTTCTAATGACTCCTCGTCGTATGATGCAATGCTTAGACTCATGTCTTTTATAGTTAAATTCCACAATGGAATATACCTTCCTTCATGTTCTAATGTGATATAATCACTTTCTAGCATCTAGCACTTCTAGCTACAAGCCTCTTTCTTTAATAACGATCTCGATACTTCTATTGATCGCTTCGATTATCTTTCACTTCAATCTTCTAGCTAAAGTCACATACTACGCCGAACTTGGTTCTTTGAACCACATAACATACTCGTCTTAGTCAGAATCGATTTGATATGACCACTAGGGTCGGAATAACAATCATCTTCTTAATCATTACCGAAACTATGGTAATGACATATATGAATCAAACAGAATCAGTTACTAGCGCCTTGGTAACCTTGTGACATTCCCTTATCCAATTATGAGTCCTTTGCTTCCTATAGTATAGGCCTCTACTACCTTTCACACCCTCATACTTGTCCAAAGTATTGTCTTGCAGTTCTCCAAGTCACCATAAAAGAATTCTACGTAGTTTCTTCAGAAGTTTTGAGTTGTATCAGTTGAAGTTCAATGGATTCATCAGCCTATTATCAAGTTCGACTAGATTTTGGAAGATGTCCATGGTTTTAGCAATAGTTCTGGTTAACTTTAAAAGTTTTATCGAGCTAGTTACGTATTGATGGGATCTGTGTCGGTCATTCACGAGGATGTTTCTGTTCATTATTGAGGTCATCATTTCATTAGATCTATTAGTACTTTACCTTTGGGTAAGGTTGTGAGGAAGAAGAAATGAAGTGGATCTATGATTGGTTATGGGATTCGCTTGAGGGTGTGTATGGTGATAAGCTCATTAGATATTGTCACAAGGGATGTATGTAGGTTGAGTTTGATAGATGATACTACTTGGCTCGAGTTATGGCATGGTTATTAATTGGTTTCTAGACTTTGAATTGGAGCAAGAGTACAACCACCTATCTCATTTTGGTTGTGTGTGACCATGTTTTCATCTGATTTCACGTTGGTAGCAGCATGTACTGTGAAAGGAATTGTATGTAATGGAGGAATATGGTTGTGTTGTGTCTAGTTAGCATTAAGGGAGATTTTTTTTAGGTTCCTGAAATTCGGTGAATTGATGGTTGGGTATCTTTAGGCCCATGTGGTGTTGGTCGTGGGTCTTCAGGCCATTGGTGGGATGACGACAAGATCGACATAGTACCATGAGCTTATTTGTGTCATGACATATCGTGAACCAAGGGTTGTATGATTCTTGTGGGCGAGACCTCGTAGTCGTTTGGTTGAGACTCTTTGGTCTCTGATTGTTATTCTTATTGGCATGATTTTATGGTAGGGTGTTGTTTTGGGATTTGGGAGACTCGGTGATCAACATATTTGGATCATGTGGTCAGAAAAGGTTATCTAGATTGATATATTATTTGTGCATTGGAATTTACTTAATGAATGGTTGCTATGGTGGGCCCCGTCTTCTTGTGGTTTGTCTATTTGAAGATTGGTTTCTAGTGTGAGGAGCTAGTTCTGGAACCTCAAGTCATGAAGTTAATTGTGAATGTCTCGACTGAGTTGCCAGGTGGGGGTACACCTGAGCTGATAAGGGTTTGGATACAACGTAAATTTTTTTGGATTGATCATCTTTTCTAGTATGAGCAGTGGAATGGTAATGAAGTGTCGGGGAATCAAGGGTATATTCAAGGTTTTTGGTACAACTTCTGAATTTGGGATTGGTTGAAATTCGTGATTAGTATATTTTGAGTGCTTCGTTCCGCGTGTTTGGTGGTAGTCTTAGTCAAGGACAATAGGTAGGTTCAATGAACATATGAACATCAATTCTGGATTATGGGTTCTGAAGCTTATAATTAATGGGTTCTCGGTCCCTGGAAGCATATTCATGAAGTTGTTTTAGTGGTTGTAGTTTTATGAATCCCTGGCTCTGTGGTTTTAGAGTTAAGTCTTATAGCTAGGAAGTTGTGGAATATGATGTCGTTGTACACGTTTCTCTACAACAGTTATCTAGTTCAGACTGGTGTTGATTGGTCCATCCAACTCTTATTGCATGAATTGATTGGTCCATATGGGTCAATCTCTGGTCCATATTATTCAACATTTCCATCATAGCAGCCATCTCATCAAAATGTGAACCCCCACTACCTTTTACTCGATCGTGTCTTGGGTTGTGGTACTCACGAGAATGCTTCGCAAACACTATAATTAGCACATTGATCTGGTTAGGATTCTTCTTCATGAGAGGGAGTTGTGAATCAAGGAGATGCCTAGTCATGACATTGACCCCATCAAAGAAAATAGACATCTCTTGTTGAATATTAAGGTCATGTTGAGGACAATTCCTTAACAATCCTTTATAACGCTCCCATGCCTCGTAGAGTGACTCCCCCAGTTGTTGCTCAAAGTTGGCCATTGCCTTCTTGAGTTTAGCTATCTTGGATGGTGGGGAAAATTGGTCCAGAAACTGCTCATGCATTTGAGCCCAAGTAGTGATTGTACCAGGTGGGAGTGCTTTCAACCAGTCTTTTGCAGCTCCTTTGAAATTAACTGGTAGCATCCTCAGCAAGACAGTATCTCTATTAACATTTGGGACATTGAAATAGTCAACAATGTCATTGACCTCATCTAGGTGTTTGAAAGCATCCTCATGATCCTTTCCATAAAACGGAATATCCTTTAGTGCATTAAGGATGTTTCCCTTCAACTCGAATGTGGTAGTAACAGGAATCGCGGTTTGTACTAATCTCGGACCAACATCTTCTCGAATACGCTTCTTGTAAGCTCCCATTGACATTTCTTCAATGTTCACCATTTCGTTGTTTGGCTCGTCTTCGGGTTCGCTCGTATATAGTCCAAACTTTTTCTCGGACTCGTATTCAGATTCGTTTTGGATAGGTATTTGATCTAAGCTTTCAATCTTGCTCTTGTCCTTTGATGATAAACTCGATTCTCCCGTTTTCTTCCCTGACTTCTTTGAGAACACTAACTTGAACTCTTGTAAGGGTGTCTTCTTTGGTGTTTGATCTTATTTCACGTTCTTATCCTTGTTTTTGTGAAGAGCTGACTCTGGATCTTCAAGTGGTGGTACCAAAGGCGTGTTGGAACCTCTGGTCATGAACTCCTGCAAAATAAATAAAATAAAAAAGTAAAACTGAACAAAAACTAAATAAAAATTACCTACAGACTGGCCACCACGACGTGGTAAAGGTCACCCCCTCATGTTGTCACAGAAAAACTAACAAAAAAACGAAGAAAAATGAAAATCTACTGAATTCACATCGTGAGCTTAAGGCTCACGTCGTGATTCTGGTACTGAACAAAAACCTAAGCTGAAAAGTAACTTTTTGCAGGTTTTACCCCACAAAAAGGATCGATCAATCTAAAGAAAATAAATAAACAATCAAATAAGTCGTTCCCCGACAAAGCCGCCAAAAACTTGATGTGTGCAAATAGCTACACCTAATTTTAAATTTATAAGCTTGCTACCTTAACTAACTAATTGCACCTAGGCAATGTACCTATTCAAACTATAGTATAGCTTTGGGTAAGTCGGGTGTCGATCACAGGGAACAGTATTGACTAATTAATCTACTTACTATTAAATTAACCTAGTTATTAACAAAGGAAGGGGTTTTATCTAATTTTTCAAGTTTAGATGAACTTAATTCTTATTACAAATTCAATCAATTAACAAAACACTTTTGTTAGTTCAAATCCACTTTCCCTCCATGGTTTATAAATTAGCTATGACAATTCCTGTTGGTACCAATTAAGATAGTATTAGAAATTTAGTTCTAAATCTACTAACATTAATTAATTCATGTAAGTCTAATGTATGGTCAAACAATAGTTAACACAAAATCAATTATTGAATATAATTGGAGCCATGTAAGATTGATTTGATAAACAAAATTATGGTCATAATATGAATTCTCTAGCACAGCCTAATTCAATGATCCAATTACTTATCTAAGATTGGTTTGATCTTAGCTCTAATAAACTAGTGTTCACTGAATTATTAGGTATTCATATTCATGCAACTTCATATTCACTAACTACACATAACAAGAATTTAAAGCAATCAAATACTAAATCAAACATGTTAGGTTCAATCAATCTAACACAAGCACAACAACAACAAGTAAAGTCAAATTTCATGTATTAAATCCATGAGTTCCAACTTCATCTAGCTAACGGAAGTAGCTAGATTTCACTGGACACACTAGCAATTAAACAAACACAAGTCATATTAAAAATCATACTAAATGTACCAAACCATAAGTCAACTTATGAACTTCTCTTCTCCTTTTGTGTTGATACCCTATTCCAGAACTTCTTCTGTTCTGAAAATCGTCTTTAGGAACCCTCCAAGGCAGCCAAAAAAAGTCTCCCAAGTCGTAATGGACAAGGATATATATATATATATATATATATATATATATATATATATATATATATATATATTTCGATTTTTCCAAGTTCACACTGTGAGCCGATAAGCCTCACGTCGTGAGTACGAGATAAACGTATTCGAAAAGGACTCTTTCATCCGGTGCATATCTTTTAGAATACTCCACTCACGTCGTGAGTCTTCTATTACTCACGTCGTGAATACGTGTTTTGCTGAGTTTTAATTCTTCTTTCCTTCAAGCCTCCAAAGTTCCATGTTTTTTCAAGTTTAGTCCCTCTCTTTTAAAATGTTTTTATTTGGCTGCAAAATATAATTTAAGCTTATAAGTACCAATATTCTATGCATATAACTAAATTATTAATAAAAATGTAAATAAATATTGCACAAAAATATGTATAAATATGGCAATATCAATTTGTCAAAGTCTCAAATATGTTTTTACGATCACTTTTCAGATATTTGAATAAGGATTATGATAATTAGTTTTTGGGTTACAAGTATTCTGACTACTTTTTCTAACACAATCATTACCATACATCAACATTTTTCAAAACGATTCAAATTCCCTTCCATATATAGACCTAATTCCTTTTGAATTCATCACATTTCTTATTATCAAAAAATCCTATACCACGAAAATCCCCAATTCATGGCGGAAAAAACACTAATTCTCAAGAACATCCATATCTCTATACGCATACATTCTTGTTGCAAATGTTCGTAAGGTACAAAATATCCCAATTGTGATCATGGCAACTAACATGTGCGCCTTCTATGCATCCCTATAAATTTCAGGAAAAAGGGTCTCAAAATTTTCATTCGACTTCTGGAAGCACATCCTCTTCAATATTCCCTTTCAAAATCTCCAGCCGCCTAGTACGCAAATCACATATGCGATTTTTACTATTCGTGCACTTATAACTCAAGATCTCACACTATAACTAGCACGGTTAGAAACGACGACTATGAACTTTTACTCCTAGTTGAAATTGTTCGCGGTTTCCTTAATCTTGCCAACTATGCTCCTTTCGCTTCTAGTCTAACAGAAGAAATTTGTCTAACTGTGCTTGCAATATTAAGGTATGATCTTACCCTAAATGTAACGAGGGATTGTCTTCAAAATTTTCACCGACAATGTCTTGCTCCCGGATAGAAGTTCCCTATATGGGTTATCGACAAGTGTCTAGGGAACAAAATTGCAAGCCTCAGTCAGTTGAATTTTTTTAACTCTTGATTCTTTATGTTATGATAAAGAATAAACATAAGATTTTTCCAAAATTATTTTTCATATTTTTGTGACCCTGGTCGCCGAAAAGAAACGACCTACTTATATAACACATTCAAGACTGTTGGGACTTCTTTTGAAGGTCAATAAATCAGGTTACACTAGTGACAACTCAGTTGAAATTTTATTCTTGTTGTTTTCGTCCAATATTATCAATGCTACTCCTAGTCCAAGGGATCCACCTATCACTTAGTGGATTGATCATCCATACACTGTTGAGCGTTGAGTTTATGAGCCTAATGTTGATCAGCCTATTAATGAATTATCCAATAAAGAAGCCATTGAACCTGACAGTGAAGTAGATGAGGATGATGAGGGTGAAGAAGAAATTCAGGGTGATGACAACTATGAAGACACGGACACTGACAAGGATGTTGCAGGGTATGCTATCAACTCTCTACCTTCATCTGAATCTCTTGTTATTACCATTCATCCTTTTCAAGCTGCAACATATGTGTCTCCACCTTGTCTCAATAAAATGCATACTTCAAGTTATCATCATCCTCCCATGGTGCTCAGTAAAATCCACCATCTTCTGATTTCGACCACCTAGATGCTATGAATGTTGGTTCCCCTAATCATGCTAATACACCATCTTTTCCATACTTCTCGACCTCAAGTTAAACCTAATCGTATCCCATACACTTCCACTACCAACTTTAATGCACAAATTATCACAACTCTTAACACCATGATTGGGTTAGCTCTAAAGTTTGTTTATCGTATGGAACTTCTTAAAACCAATATTGCTGAAATTAAAAGGGATATGTTAAATCCTAATACTCCTACTTTCATTCAACCACCTCTACCAAATTATCCTCCACCACCTCCCACTTATACATGACCACATCATCCATATTCACAACCACCTACTTGTAATGTCCCAAAAATTAAAGTAAATTTTAGTAACTCAAACCATCCTAAAATAATATTTCATTAAAAGATCATCAAAGTATAAAATGTAGTCTCAAAAAAACATCAAAGTAATCATAAAATACATAGTATAGAATCTCCAGTGGATGCAATGAAATCAGGTTGGGCTCTTCCCTTTGCGACCAGAAATACTTGAAAAAATAAAACTTAAAACCTTAAACACAAAGCTTAGTGAGTTTCCCAAGATAACATATACAACATATAATAATGGGCACCACCCTAAACAATAGACCCCGTCCAAATAATGGTCCCTGCCCAAAGTAATCGGACCCCGTCCAAATAATAGTCCCTTCCCATCATATTTGCACCCTATCCAGATAATGGTCTGTACCCATCATATAAACAAATAAACGTATAAGCATCACTTACAAAGAAAGCAAGTATGTACAACACCTCGTGCGCTACATAGTATAGTGAGAAAACTTATCTTACAGATAAACAGACAGTCACCACAACACGTAGAAAGACAGAAGACTGGTACAACAAACCACCTAACATAAACACACAAGGTCAAACCTCAGTTAATAACCTAGACCCTGAAGTTTGACCCAAGGTCAAACTTAGTCAAAAAGTCAAAAAAAATCAACATCTTGGTCAAAAAGCATGTCACGCTTCATTTGGGTGCCCTACGCCCACAAAAGGACATAATAGTCGAGTTCCAAGCCTTAAATAAACATGCTGAGAAAACTGTAAAAGTGATCCATGCTCATGAGAAGTGTGTCACGTCTTGGATTATTCCAAAAGGTAAAATGACTTAATCCATTAATTCAATTCCCCATTTTCCAGATTTAAACTCCCATAAGGTCTAAATGGATAAACTTTCCAACTTTATCCATTAATACATTCTATAACAACCAAGATCTAGGTTTGAACATCAAAAGAACCCCCAAAAGGACAACATACTTTGCATGGCTAAGAGAACAAGCTCCGGTATGCCAACTTTCTAGTTCTAAATGGTCCAAAAAGACAGCCCTATTTACTTAGAAGGAGTTGGAGTCGCCTCAACTCCAAGCTCATCGCTAAAATGGGACCAAAAAGCATACGTATGGACCAAAAGATGGATCTACCAAATTAGAAGGAAAGTTGGAAAAATTTTACTCACAATAGTCTAAAAATGAAGCAATCTAGTTGGATTAACACTTGGTTCCTTCAACAAAGCACCTTGCAAACACCTTGATCTTCAAGCTTTACACCAAAGAAAGAGAAACAAGCTTCAAAAAGGGAATACAAGCTCAAAATGGAATGCAGAAGGCTAGGGTTTCACTTGGATATGTTTAAGGGTATTTAGGGTTGATAATGAACGAAACCACAGGGCTTAAGTGCCTTTAAATAGCACACAAACCCTAAAAATTCGAGCAACCCATGGAACTGGTTGAGCCACGCCTACATATGGGATCTTCGTGCTCACTGGGAAAAAAAGGCCCATAATAATTTTAAGCCTTCACAAGCCAAGGTCCAAAAAGGTTTAACCCTAAAAGATAAAAGACATACATAATCTGGTGATACACCCACTGGTCCTTCTGATGATGACAAAAGGGGGGAGAATCCATATGAATGGGATCTTCATCTACTAAGGAACATGTTTGGTTCTGATACTACTAAAATTTTTGTAGTCAAACACTTTGATGATGAAGAGTGTGATGATGCAGAAAACAATGATATCGAGGAAGGTCTTTTTGATGTGTCCTTTCTGGGAGACTCTATTTTTGCTAAGCCTATTTTTACTGTTTTATCATGTACTATTCAGCATGAAGAGGAATCTGAACAATAAGGGTAGTAATATTCTGAGGGAGGCCACATCGTGAGAGGGAGCATATCAATGAGTCCTCAAGCCCGAAATCATATGAGGATCTTTAGCCTATCTCCTCTTTAAGATCCTAAAAAAGTCAGGATCTACTTCTCTTCCCCTGGTGTGTCAAAGCGTTTTTAAATGGTTTCATTCATCAAAGAAAAGACTGGTGAATGGAAAATGTTTGAAGATGAAGTAAGATCCTTTGCTGTTAAATACAATCTTGTCATGACAAATAGGAAAATTCATATGTA
The DNA here is from genome assembly GCF_051521515.1 of Lactuca serriola. NCBI lineage: Eukaryota > Viridiplantae > Streptophyta > Magnoliopsida > Asterales > Asteraceae > Lactuca > Lactuca serriola. The sequence goes on from NC_136415.1 coordinate 133,608,839, forward strand.
TGATGACATGGTTGTTCAAAGGATGGTTTCTACTAAAGGAAATCTAGATGAGCATAAAAATTTTATGCTTTAGTTAATGCTCTTGTTGGAAAGAAGAAGAAGCTAGATGATGTGAACACTAAGATAAATCTCTCAAAATACATTGATGTATACAAAAGAAGGTTATCTAAGTACCCAATTGTAAAAGTAAGGTGTACCAAGCCAAGGAGTCAAACTGTTCTCACTATGAACCTCTCTAGAAAGGATGACATTGGTGAATACCCCTGAAAAAGTGCTTTCTCTTGATTTAGTCAAGTACCGATACAACGAATGGCTTGAAATTGCCAATATCATCAAGGGACATCAGGTCATTCATTCTCAATAACTAAATTTGGCACTAAATTTAATGATGAGTAAGGTTATAAATGTTAATCTTGTTTCCACTCGTGCTTCAACTTCAGCATCTAATTTTTTACCTCCTTCCACTAATTCATCAGGGAAAAGACGAAGAAGGACCAAGCATGCATCTTATCTCCTACCATTTAGTTCATTTATCATCACCAACACCCTACCACCAGGAGTTGAACCTGGGGAGCATCTATTCATCAGGTCTCCAGTTCAATGAAGGTTTTATAAGGATGCGAATGGAGTTATGTGCTTCATGAGATCAGATGGTAGAATCGGGAATCTTGGACTATTTACTTTCCACCAATCTAAACTATTAAACATTTCTAATTCATCTTTAACACTTTCTTTCAAATACTTTTCTAACTCCCCAATTGATTCAACTATTTTTGTCTTCATCTTTTCTCTTAGTTTATTTTTCAATGGGGGTTTTGGTGACATAACATTTGGGTTTGGCGTTTCCCTAATAGTGATGATGAAGTGGTAGACTCAGTAGTACTTAAAGTAGAACTTGGAGAATGAATTCTAATATAATCACTATATAATTCTTACATAGAATCCATAATATATTTCGTTTTGATCTCCACCCCCTTTTTTCTATAATGATCCTCAAGTAGTATAACAAAATACTTTACTTTGTTCCTCATATCAAGAATCAAAGTGAAGTAGAGCAATAAATTTCCATGTTGACAATTTGTTTTCATCACCATATTGGAAAGCTAGTTGTGTTTTCCCACCAATAAGTTTAGCCAAGTAAGTTTTACATTTACTTAAAGGAAGACATAGATTTTTGGTACCATAACCTTTTGATCCGCACTTGTATTTCCCGCTACCACAATGCTTACATTTGGATATTTTAACACCCTTTTCGTATGTAAACCTTTCAAATTCTTTCCAAACTTTCAATCTTGGGTTGAATTCTTTAGTTTTTTTCTCATTTTCTTGTAGAACTTGATCATTGGTTGGGTTTTCAATGTAACAACCCAAAAATCATAACTAAAAATTTCGTTTAAATAACATTACTTAAACCATGATTGTCAAACCATGACATAATTCTTAACATAAAATCAGAGTATTAATTCAAAACATAATCTTATTATCAGAGTGAAACATCCCGGGCTGACTAAATATGGTGCGTTCCATGCGATCATTCCGAGCTCTTCCCTCCGCTACCTTAAGTACCTGAAACCAAAACTGAAAACTATAAGCACGAAGCTTAGTGAGCTCCCCCAAAATACCACATACCATACAATAACATATAAAGCACATAATGGGCCTTGCCCACTGTATCGGACCGAAGTCCGGACAAACTTGGGCCTTGCCCCCTGCATCGGACCGAAATCCGATAATTGCATCGGGCCGAAGCCCGGACTAACTGGGGCCTTGCCCCCTGCATCGAACCGAAGTCCGGCTAACTGCATCGGGCCGAAGCCTGGACTAACTGGGGCCTTGCCCCCTACATCGGACCGGAGTCCGGCTAACTGCATCGGGCCGAAGCCCGGACTAACTGGGGCCTTACCCCCTGTATCGGACCGAAGTCTGGCTAACTGCATCGGGCCGACGCCCGGACTAACTGGGGCCTTGCCCCCTGCATCGGACCGAAGTCCGGCTAACTACATTGAGCCGTAGCTTAGACTAACTGAGGCCTTTCCCCCCTGCATCAGACCAGAGTCCGTCTAACTGCATCAGCCCGAAGCCCGGACTAACTGGGGCCTTGCCCCCTGCATCGAACCGAAGTCCGGCTAATTGCATCGGTCCGAAGCCCGGACTAAATGAACATAACATAGCATAAAAATATCAACTAGCATGAACACATATATTGCATACTGCATCGGACCGAAGTCCGGAACACATAACACAAAAAAATGCTTGAATCACAAAGACATCAAGCACACTGAACTACTGCATCGGACCGGAGTCCGAAAACTACTGCTAACTAGACGGGTCGGCATTGTGGTCGTAGACCCGTTCCTACTGGAAGGAAAACTCACCTAAACTGCTGAACTCAGCCGATAACCCTCTAGCTGCTATCCGACGACTCTCTGAAATGCTTCTCCTCTAGCTCCATGAGCTACCAATACCAATAATAACACTTAGCCTAAACTGAACTCTAGAAGTCAAACTAAGTCAAATCTGGTCAAAGTCAAAGTCCTGGTCAAAGTCAAGCTTCCAGTTGACTCTACTCACCGAGTCAACCCGTAAACTCGTCGAGTTCTTAAACTCATAATCCTTCAAAATACCACTCAACTCGCCGAGTCACCCCAAGACTCGTCGAGTTCAACGATTTCCGAGTCCCATCCTGACCAAACCTACTGAGTCACCACTCAACTCGCTGATATGCGTCTTAACCAGAGAAGATTGGGGTTCTACGACCAGACTCGCTGAGTCCAAGAACAGACTCGTCGAGTCCAAGGCAACCTTCAACAAACTCACCGAGTTGTTCTTCCAAATTGGTTAGTTCCTACCCATCTTCATACAACTCGTCGAGTCCACCCATGGGACTCGCCGAGTCGCATTAGTTCTTAATCCATACAATGACTTTTCGAGCCATGCAGGGGCTCCAAACTGTAGATCCACACTTCTAAGGCCCACCCTTCACGTAAAGTTGCAAACTTTACGTGAAACCAAGGAGTTATAGGCTTGAAACACACTAGGGCTAGGGTTTGAGACAAACATGCTTCACCAATACACCAAAGACTGATACTTTATGGGTTTCTCGGCCAAGACAAACATAGATATGAAGTTCTCTTTGCTCACCAAGGCACAATACATGAATTGGCCTTGGAAATGGCCCCAAAAATGATAAAATCTAACTAGGAAAAAGGATATAAATGAATAACAGCCAAGGTATGAGCTTCATACCTTCAAATGATCTAAAATATCACACCAAGTCAGAATCTACTGCCAATTCTTGAATCTGCAAAGGTTCCTTTCTTCATTCTAGCTTCAAAGCACCCAAAAATGGCAAAGAAAGCTTGAGAGCACTACAATGGAGGCTTAGGGTTTCGAGAGTAAGTAAAGGGAGTGATGGAGGTTGGGGTGGAGACCTGAAATGATGCTTAAATAGGGTACCAAGTCTGGAAATTAGGGTTTCCCAACCCAGACCAGACTTGTCGACTCAGTCTCCCCGACTCGCCGAGTCGGTCACTTAATTCGCGACACGGGTCATGCTTCGACTCTTCGAGTTCCTCCTTGGACTCGACGAGTTGAATCCTTTGACTTAGGGCTTTTCTTTCCTTTCCTGGTTTTCCTGATTATGGGTGTTACAACTCTCCCCCACTTAAACTAGACTTCGTCCTCGAAGTCCGCTATGGCTAACTGTCCTGCAATCCGTCCGCATCACCCTTGCCTGATGAATATATCTTCGGCCGACCACCGGCCTCAATGTCAACACATAACAACCAAGTATCACCCGGTGATACTGTCCCCTTCCTGGCAGGAACACACTTTCGTGACTTGCAAAAGTTACAACTACAAAATTCACTGGGTCCTCTCCCAGTGCCAAACTATCCTCCCTTTTCCATATATGACGATAACCCGAGCAAATCGCACGGTTGGAACTCATTATGCCCTCTTCTTGAATATGTTCCTTTCATACTAACTACCCCAGGTTCCCACTAGAACCACAGAATTCACAGATCCACTTATCCCTATGATGCACTTATACTTGGCTATAACTCGAACAATTGTGCTATGAGTGACTTGCCACTCCACAAGCTATCCTTGAAAATCCAAAATACCATTACTGCTTGAGACCCAAGACTGTCTGGAAACACTGAACTGCCTAAAACACTGAACTTCCTGAAAAACTGACTATCTGAAACACTGAACTGCCTGAAACACTGACTGTCCGAAACACTGACTGTCTGAAACACTGAACTGCCTGAAACAACATGCTGCTACATGGCTGCTTTCCAACATCTCTCGAGACCTTCCTGGTCTCAATTCATTTGCCAGCCATCTAAGATATCGGGTTCCAACCCGACTGCAGAGCCAAGGGATCCCTATTTAATCGCCTCACATGACCTCCAAACAAAATCTTCCCTGGAACTAGTTGCTACTAGTTATCTTGTCATTGAGGCTCTTACAACCTCCTGATCTAACCGATTAGGTCTGAGCGTCGAATCCTGATGTTACCAAATCACGGCTAAATGTGATTGCTACATGACCAATTGTAGCCTTATATAACAAGTAACCTGAAGCATTCCATTGCTTCCTCGATCTCAAACTGCAATGACATTCTTACAGTCTAATCTCTGGCTCAACTAGGTCTAATCCATCCAGATAATTCCAAAATCCAAATCGTGGATTTACACATCCTTACTACTATGCCCGATCTAGGAGCTAATGTTTCTTCCACGTCCTAACAACGTGCTCATGCTATCTACCAACCTGGTGGATGCTACGTCTACACCCGCAGACTTACAACACTCTATCACTATATGGCTGCTAGTGAATGCTACGGCTACACCCGTAGACTTACAACACTCTAATACCATCTGGCTGCTAGTGAATGCTACGGCTACACCCGCAGACTTACAACACTCTAATACCATCTGACTGCTAGTGAATGCTACGGCTACACCCGTATACTTACAACACTCTATCACTATCTGATTGCTAGTGAATGCTACAGCTATACCCGCAGACTTACAACACTCTCCCTGCTGACTCTATCACTAACTACCATTCCGAGGGCATCCCAGCTCACTCGAGTCCTATTGGTGATCCTCCGACCCGATTTCCCAAACCAACCCTCAGAAAACAAATGCTACAACTGTCTCGTAGGCTTACATCCCTGCTACCTTAGTGTTCTGTCGAGAAAATATTTTGTTGGGTTTCCAAACCCAATCGCCCACTAATATCAATTACATGAACTCAACCTTGGGAAGTTCCCAAGCTCCCAACTCCTATACTTCTTTACCCACACAACCCATCGGACTGCTTTCCCTTCCTTCTCAAAGATTACTAACCCTTTATAAGTTTATCATACTATCGCCCCGAACACTTGAAGGGTTCTCCCCCACTTCGATCTGGCTAATTCCTTTACAGCTCATAGTTCAAAAGGATTTCCAATCCTTCCTACCATCTAATGGTTCAATCTGCTGTCAACCACGTTTACCTCTGTTGGCGCTCCAACTAACCTATTACTAGACTTGAACCATTCTTGCCAACTAACGAAGTACCTTTAAATCTCTGATTGCATTTGCTTCAGTGACTGCATACTGAGAACCTACGCTTAAGGGGGAAATGTCTTCAAACCACAACCCTATTGTCCTCTAGTTACTCCGCTGGAAACTCCAGCTTACCATTACTGGGGTTATAACTGGTCTATACTCGAATGACACCTTCTCGAAAGTAGTGAGACACTTCCAGCCTTACATATACATGCTACAATTACTGCATCCGAAGTAACCTATTCTACAGGGGACGTCCTCCAACTACCATTCTAAAATCCAAGGTATGCAGATGGCATATAACTCAATCACAAGCAGATAATATAGTACTCCAATATATGCACCTACTAACATCGATGCAGTACCATAACAATAACACCATAACATAAGTTGACAAAGAGAGAAAAATACATACCCCTAACCTGCTCTGAAGAACCCTCGAATCCCCTTGTCTTTCGAAGCCTACTATGACACCGAGGTTGTCCCAACCGCTGAACGGGACAGTTCGCCCTAACATGGCCAGCCCGATGACAACGATGGCATAACTCTACTTCTACTATGCATTCTTGACGTTTGTGACCCTTCCACCCGCATCTGCCACACTTGGACCTATTGCGCGCATCCCCCCGTGTCCCCTCCTTCCTTAAGCAACCATCCCGACTCCTGTGGTCCTTGGCACTATCCATGGTAGCGTCTGACTGTCTAGCTTGCTAAGCCAGACCGGAAACTCGCTTCCTCTTTCTCAACTGACTATCAGAACCCATCTCCTTCTCCTGGGTCACCCTGACCATTTCGCGCACTGCTCGGATAGCTGAGGTCCGCCTCTCTATCTCGTCGATCACTCTATCAGTGACACGTCCTATGGTGTCGGGTAACTCCTTGCGGAGGGCCCGCGACACGTCCGCAGCAATCCAATCCTTCAAGGAACCCTCCTGTGGGTAAGGTGTACCACCAACTCCTGAACCCTGATGGAAAGTGCTAAAAATAGGATTCCCCTCCCTGACGGATCCCTGGGATCCATAAGACTCGGGCTCTAGACGAGCCCCAAACTGTCCTGAAATTGTCCCGGCCCTAAAGGCCTTAAGTCGACTGTCCAAAAGCTCCACGATGGCCTCCCTGACTGAACCAAATATCACAAGAGTCTGATCAATGATGTTGTGCATAATCTCTGTGGAAATGACGTCCCTCATCTGATCATCAAACTGTCTGGCTATAGAGCCTGAGCCAGATCCCTCCCCAACACCTGAACTGCCAACTGATATCTCACGCAAGGTCACCATGCTGAAAACATATCACACTAACTGTCAGAATACTCATTGCTACTGAGGGATCTCACACATACTCCACCATTCCCTGGTTTTGTCTTGGCCCCTCTTGAATCGAGTACGGATCCTCTGCTTTCAGTAGTACGGGCCCATACTACCTTCCACATTTATCCGTACTTTCCTCAAGAGTTACCTTAACTCAACCAAGTCCCTTCTACTGCTACTAATCTATGCTACTCTCATCCTAGGCTTTCCCTAGGGAAATCTCTGACTCAATCCAAACCAGTCCTTAACCGCTGAAGGACTCCTTGTAATTCCAATTAGCCATCACCTGAATACCATCACATGTAGCAAGGCCCGGATAATCCTTCGAGTAAGGGACTCATCCCTACAACGGTTAGACTCAAACGAGAGCTCCGCAATAGGGTCAAATTCAATACTCTAAGATTATTCAATCCTGATTACATGTGACTTGTCATATTCACCTAATGGCTAACTCCCATCACTCGGAGTCCCAGAAAGCACAAAGCAAGAAGCATTCAGACACAGGAAACTACTCGAGCAATTCTATCCTTATATCAAGAAATTATACTAGCATAAATGCTAAGCTCATATTATCATGCATAACCTAAACAGGCTATCCTACTACGGTCTACTCAATACTAGCATGTAATTCTCATAAAACTGAAACACATATATAGCAAACACATAAGGCTTCCTCCCTAGATCCTCAGTCCTATTCTAGCATGCTATTCTACTGAAACTAAAACTGATAATCATAACATAAACTTGTATGGGTAATTTGGGAGTACTTACTTGAGTTCGATTGATCGCATGCACCACACCCTTTTCACTTTTTCAAAACTCTTTTCTCTTTTTAAGTTTCTTTTTCAAAATTCTTTTCAAAAATATTTTTCTTTTGAAAACCTTATACCATTTCTTTAGTTTGAGTTCAGACACACCCGAGAGTGTGCCTGAATCCCTCAAACCAAGGCTCTAATACCAACTTGTAACAACCCAAAAATCATAACTAAAAATTTCGTTTAAATAACATTACTTAAACCATGATTGTCAAACCATAACATAATTCTTAACATAAAATCAGAGTATTAATTCAAAACATAATCTTATTATCAGAGTGAAAAATCCCAGGCTGACTAAATATGGTGCGTGCCATGCGATCATCCTGAGCTCTTCCCACCGCTACCGGAAGTACCTGAAACCAGAACTAAAAACTGTAAGCACGAAGCTTAGTGAGCTCCCCCAAACTACCACATACCATACAATAACATATAAAGCACATACTGGGCCTTGCCCACTGTATCGGACCGAAGTCCGGATTAACTGGGGCCTTGCCCCCTGCATTGGACCGAAATCCGAAAACTGCATCGGGCCAAAGCCCGGACTAACTGGGGCCTTGCCCCCTGCATCGGACCAAAGTCTGGCTAAATGCATCGGACCGAAGTCCGGCTAACTGCAACAGACCGAAGCCCGGACTAACTGGGGCCTTGCCCCCTGCATCGGACCGGAGTCCGGCTAAATGTATCGGGCCGAAGCCCGGAGTAACTGGGGCCTTGCCCCCTGCATCGGACCAAAGTCCAGCTAACTGCATCGGGCCGAAGCCCGGACTAACTGGGGCCTTGCCCCCAACATCGGACCGAAGTCCGGCTAACTGCATTGGGCCGAAGCCCGGACTAACTGGGGCCTTGCCCCCTGCATCGGACCGGAGTCCGGCTAACTGCATCGGGCCGAAGCCCAGACTAACTGGGGCCTTGCCCCCCTACATCGGACCAAAGTCTGGCTAACTGAACATAACATAGCATAAACATATCAACTAGCATGAACACATAACACAAAAACATGCTTGAATCACAAAGACATCAAGCACACTGAACTACTGCATCGGACCGGAGTCCGGAAACTACTGCTAACTACACAGGTCAGCATTGTGGCCGTAGACCCGTTCCTACTCGAAGGAAAACTCACCTGAACTGCTGAACTCGGCAGATAACCCTCTGGCTGCTATTCGACGACTCTCCAAAATGTTGCTCCTCTAGCTCCCTGAGCTACCAATACCAGTAATAACACTTAGCCTAAACTGAACTCTAGAAGTCAAACTAAGTCAACTCTAGTCAAAGTCAAAGTTCTGGTCAAAGTCAACCTTCTAGTTGACCTACTCGCCGAGTCAACCCGTAAACTCGCCGAGTTCTTAAACTCATAATCCTTCAAAATACCACTCAACTCGCCGAGTCACCCCAAGACTCATCGAGCTCAACGATCTCTCAGTGCCATCCTGACCAAACCCACCGAGTCACCTCTCAACTCACTGATCTGCGTCTTAACCAGAGAAGATTGGGGTTCTGCGACCAGACTCGCCGAGTCCAAGAACAGACTCGTCAAGTCGAAGGCAACCTTCAACAGACTCGCCAAGTTGTTCTTCCAACTCGTCGAGTTCCTACCCATCTTCATACAACTCGCCGAGTACACCCATGTGACTCGCTGAGTCGCTTTAGTTCTTAATCCATGTAGTGACTTTTCGAGCCATGCATGGGCTCCAAACTGTAGATCCACACTTCTAAGGCCCACCCTTCACGTAAAGTTGCAAACTTTACGTGAAACCAAGGAGTTATAGGCTTGAAACACTCTAGGGCTAGGGTTTAAGACAAAAATCCTTCACTAATACACCAAAGACTAATACTTTATGGGATTCTGGGCCAAGTCAAACCTAGATATGAAGTTCTCTTTGCTCACCAAGGCACAATACACGAATTGGCCTTGGAAATGGCCCCAAAAAATGAAAAAATCTAACTAGGAAAGGGGATCTAAATGAATAACAGTCAAGGTATGAGCTTCATACCTTTAAATGATCTGAAATATCACACCAACTCAGAATCTACTACCAATTCTTGACTCACCAAAGGTTCCTTTCTTCATTCTAGCTTCAAAGCACCCAAAAATGTCAAAGAAAGGTTGAGAGCACTACAATAGAGGCTTAGGGTTCCTGATGAATCGTGAATTCGAGAATGAAATTAATTAGAGTATGAATCATTGAAAGTAAGAGAGATTTGCCCGAGGATGTAAGTAGAATCTGTTTTCAGCTCAATATTATGCTTTGTGTTTACAGAGAATTCTTAGACAAAATCTTTAAAAAAAACTCTATTTACTCCTCTAGTAAAGACTCCTATTTATAGGAGAACAAAGCATACAAAAAATATACTAAGGACTAAGCGTGAAGCGCGCTGAATACATTTCCTTAGTAAAATAAATACATAACATACGAAGACATGAAACCCGTCATATGACAACCTACACCCTTCGACTTATTACAACATTTTTACTCTTACAATCTCCCCCTTTGTAATCAAATTCGAAGTCTTCAGTTGGTTAGTAGTTGGATTGAATACATCATAACCCTTCGTATCTCCGTATACCAAGAAATAACCTTCTTAATCTCCTTCTAATCTCCCTCGTTGTTCTTTCTGTAGTGGTTCATACGAACAATTAAATTCGTATATTGAGAAGTGTTGTATCTCTCCACTTCGCAAGTTTGGAATAAAAATCTTTTAGCCCTTCCTGCCTTGTCTTTTCCTGCGAAGACAATTCCCAATGGCTTTAAGCAGATTTCACCATCTTCAAATTTCTTCAGATCTACTTGTTTCTTCGTGGGTTCCATTGGTGCAATAATCTCTATTCCTTTTGCCTTTGCCAACTCTACATCTGTTTGAGCAAGACACTCAAAATAGTTTTCAATGAAAACTTTGATGTGTCGGCATCCAAGTTTGAAAACATCCGATTCTGTTTCTTGAAGAAAGGAAAATGACTAGTCCTTTAGCAACAAAGCAATTTGTATAAGATCATACAAATTCATCAAAGGAAAATTTGCTATGGTGAAGTCACGCACTTTTCCACTTGATCTGATCATCGTGTATATGAGATTCTGAAAAACTTCTTCAAAAACTAATCTCTTTTGATACTTATAACTTTCTTTATTTTCTCCAGTGACCAAACCTCTTCAAGTGCTTTTCTCAATACTGCATGAAAACGAATTTTCAACTTTTTCCCTTCATTAGCGTCTTTACACTTAACCTCTGCTTTGAATTGAGACATGATGAACATCATATCATTCATAGGAAAATCCAGTTGACTTGAATCAGAATTAGTGATCACATAGCTTTTCTTCGGAATCTTCTCAAATGAGTATATGTGATCAAACATAACTCTGGCTTCAATTGTTTCATAATTGTACTGCTTTGATGGATCTCCTTTATCATTCTTTGATGGATCTTGAGCACGAATAGTCATAATGCTCTGAAGTTGTCTCATCTTTTCTACTTCTGCATCAATTTCAGCTTCCGTTTCTTCTTTGGTCTTTTCTACCAAGATCCATTTACCTTTATCTTTCGAAGTTGTCTCGGTTATCACAGTCTTCGATTTTGAAGCACTACCAGTTGATTCACCAATAACAACACCTTTCAAAACTGGTCTTGTCATTGGGGTTGTAGTAATCACAATCGAAGTAACTGGACCAGCTGAAACTATTATTGGCTTTGTAGTAGAAACTTTCGAAGGAAATACCTTTCCCACCACCTTCGCATCAGTCTTGATTTCTTGGCTTTCTTTGGTATTTTCCCTAGCCTTCGTAGGTTCTATCTTCTTTTCTCCCCCTTGCACCCCTGTGAAAGCAGGTGGGGCATTCGATACTACTGGAAAAAGGCTGGATATCCGAACGAGAGCTGATAATTGTTTGTGCAATATTGCTTCGAATTTCACAAATTTCTGGGATAGAAATTCCGGAGTAATGAGAGAGGATGACACTGGTTTGACTGATAACCCCTTCAGTTCCTTTAACAAAGTAACCAATTCACCAAAATGTTTTGCAGCTTGTTCAGAAAGATTGATGACTTGAGGATTCATTGTTTCATATAGCTTGACAAATCTAGTGACGACATCACAGATAATGTCAACTTTTTGATTAATGGATGCATAATCTTGTTGTACAGCCTAAACTTCCTTCTTCATATCTTCTCGAAGTTCTGCAATTTGTAGATTAACATCTTCACGAACTTTCTTGACTTCTTGAACATACAAAACATGCCTTTCTCTCGTGACAGCTTTCAATTCCTTCACTTTGTGTAAGAAATCCTTTCTTTGAGAACTCATTCTATTATCATTTGTTTGATCATTAAGATCAACTTTCTCCAACACGCTTGCTTCAGAATCCTGTATCATCCCATAAACTTTGTTTGTAACACGTCCTTCAAAGACTTTCAACATAGAATCCACCTCCAAACTTGAAAAAGATGAACTACCCCTATATCAGCGTGAGATAGCAAAATCGAATTCAACTTTGAATTTAGAATTTTGAATTGTTTCATGGTCATCAACATGTGATCTGGAAACTCTTCTTCTGTGTCATCAAACTGTAATGCTTTAAAGGTTCCTCCAAAACCTTCAGTATCAGTTTCATTTTCCATTGTATCATCAACAGGTGAGGTTGATTTTGGTGGATCAGTGGATTGAGATGAAAAGAGTGAAGTAAAAGGGGTATTGATGATGTTTTCAAAAGTAGGTGAATCAGTGGTAGAGGTAATTGGAGGTAACGGCACAATGATTTTAGAAGTTGGAATAACAATACCTTGATCATCCCCCTTCACATTTTTTGGACTCTCAGTCTTCACATTTTCAGAACCATTAGGCTTCGTATTATCTGAACCCATAATGACATCCGTATCCGTATTAGATACGTTTACATTAATGTCTGAAGTTTGTGTCTCCTGATAAAATGATTCAACATTTGAAACTTCGGGTAAAACTATCATGGTGTCATCAGCCTTCGAATTGTCAACCACCAAAGTTGCTTCCGGAGTGTCAGGAATGACTTCTTCTTCATCCGTTGAAATATTTCCAAGAATCAACTTTCGTAACTTCTTGGATTTCTTCTGTTGTAAATGATTTGCCATGTTTTCAGCCTGTCATTTCTTCGAAGATGGAGAAACAGGCGCTGGAACCTCCCTGATAATAACCCCATGATGTGTGACATGTGATTTACGAACAACATGAGGTGAAACTTTTCGCGAATTTTTAGATTTCTGCTTAATTCTTCGAAAAACTCCAGTTTTCGAAGGGATAGTTTCTTTCTCCTTAGTTTCTTCAATTATAAGAGAATCAACCGTTGTATTAACAACAACCGAGACATCTTGTGAAATAGATTCATAAACTACTGCAGATTTCTTTTTAGTAGATTTTTGGGTCTTCGTTTTCTTGACTGGTTTCTTAGAAGAACCAGATTCATCTTTCTTTCCTCTCCTTGATTTCTTCTTCTCCTTTTCCAATAGAATACCAGTTGGAACTGTGTTATCTATTGTTTGTTTGTATGCCAAAAACACAGAATTAGTAGGATCCACCTTCTTCAGCATTGCATCAGGAATTCTTGCAACCTTCGGAAATATATCCACATCATCAACCACATCCTTCGGAATAGCATATACATGAAAAGTAGCCTTCTCATCATCATTAGACACCAAAATACCCTCCTTGTTGTAAAAATATTGCAAGATCAAGCTCTGGTATCTTTCACACGAAATTCCATGCTTTGCATCGATATTTGCAACACTTTTCTGGAATTCGGCACATAATTGCAAAGCATAATCCACCGGTAAGTCGTAGTATAGCCCTGAAACCATGGCATATACTTCCATTCGTCCTTTATCAAGACCCACTGTTCTTCCTGTTAAGCATCTTAGGAAGATACCAAACAAAAAATTCCACATACTAGGAAGACTTGACTTCTTGAAATCACTAATTCTTGATAACTGAGGCTGATGTCCCATCTCATTGAACATATGAACAATTTGAGGATAAGTAAATTCCTCATATGGTGGAGTATTGGGGATGTCCAGAATTTGACAAAAGAGTTTCTTGGAGAGTTTGAACTTTTTATCATTGATGAGGTTAAACACAATTTCATCAATCGCCTTAGCAACAGAAGCAGTTGAACCAGCCTGAGACAACCAAGAGATTAGTACGGAAAAGGAGTTGCACATCGTCGTGGATAATACTGAACTTTTCAAGGCAGTCACCATCATCTTCAATTCCTTAGGATACTTTGATACGTCACCTTCAACTTGATAGTTAGTACACTGGATCTTCATAATGGGCATGAAAGTGATATCATCGGTATTTTGTGAAAGATCAGCTTGAACATTAGCAGTCGCCATTGTTAGGGTTTTGATAGTTTGAATTTGCAGAGAGAATTAGGAATTTTCTTTTAGAAGCGTAAAGTGACAAAAGACTGATGAACCCCCTTTTATATGTAACCCTTCAATTTGAATTAAAAGCGGGATATCATTTAATGAATGCTGACATGGCACCTTGAAAATCGAACCCCTACTCCGTAGAAATAGTCATGCATCAAAAAGTAACTGTCCAATCTCCGTAAAAGTAGGACAATTTGGTATTGAAAAATTTTAAAGTAACAAGAATTTGCTAAGTAAACTCACAAGGAAATCATATTCATGAAAAAAAATTACTGGATCTTGTTGGGTGACTAACATCTTGAGGTTCGAATGTTTCATCAAGACCACGCATAAGAAATGAATATGATTTGGAGTTTAGAAAAGAGGTACTGAAACAAAAGTTTCGTAAAATCTGGAACATAGTTCCCCGTCAATTTCTTAAGTGGATAGATTTGTGTGTTTCACTTTAATCACGGTCTCATGATGTTAAATCATAAACACAGAGTTTGATATGTCTAGGTTTTGATTGGTTTTAACAAAGACCTCCAGGACATATCCCTTCGTATTCGAGTGAGATAGAATTTTTGTTGAAAAAAAAATTTGGTGTAGGAAACGAAGTGTACCTCTGTTATATTTGGACAAAACAGGAAACTCTTAACACACATGAGAAGAGTCAGGTAGCTCGGGAGATTAATGTGAATACAAGCCTGATTGGGAAGAAATCTTCGTATGAAAATTTCATTAAGGCTTTCTTTTATACACAGAGAATCATTGGAGGCTTAAGTCAACATACAACAGCATGCTTCTAGGGACATCTTAACTAGTTCTGAATGATTAACGTTTAAAGATGCGAAGGAACGTGATATACCTGACCCTAGAAAAGCAAACAATGAAGTCTTCGTGTAATTATGAGGATTGAGTGCAAACACATGAAGAGTTTGTATGTCCTCCCAAATGACAAACGTACGAATACAAAGCGTACGAAGAGTTGACTATGAACAGTAACCGCTGAACGTTAAATCTTCTCTAAAGTGACAAACATATGAATACGAAGCGTACGAGGAGTTGAACGTGAACAGTAACCGTTGAACGTTGAACGAATTTTCCTTGAATTGTATTTAGCGCCTCTGAACAATTTCTGAAAAAACCATTATCCTTCACTTTTGTGTAAAAGAGAGTTTCCATTAATCATTCCCAATCCTTCCAAAATGCGAACAAAAGATTTTTCATCCAAAGCTTTTGTGAAAATATCAGCAAGTTGATCCATTGTTTTCACAAAATGGACTTCAATATTGCCTTCCTCCATATGATCTTTTATAAAATGATAACGAAGAGCAATGTGTTTAGTCTTCGAATGTTGCACAGGATTATGAAAAATTCTTATTGCACTTTGTGAATCACAATATAATGAAATCTTTTTCATATTAATTTCATAATCTCTTAATTGACTTTGAAACCAAATTACCTGTGATGTACAAGCAGCAGCTGCAACATATTCAGCTTCAGCAGTGGAAATTGAAACACATGTTTGTTTCTTTGATTGCCAGGTAATCAACTTTCCATCTAGTAATTGACAACCACCACTTGTACTTTTTCGATCAAGATTACAACCTCCCAGATCGGCATCGGAATATGCTTGAATGAAGAATCCTGTTTTCGAAGGATACCACAATCCTAACGAAGTTGTGCCTTTAAGATAACGAAATATATTATTTACAGCAATGAGATGTGGTTCTCTCGGATTTGATTGATACCTAGCACAATTACAAACAGAAAACATGATATCAGGTCGACTAGCTGTTAAATAAAGTAATGATCCAATCATGCTCCTATATAGTGTATGATCAACAAAGGGTTTATCTAACGAAGGAGTTAGTTTGACACCTGATGCCATTGGAACTCGTAACTTTGTGCTATTTGTCATCCCAAATTTTTCAAGCAGATTCTTCGTATATTTTTCTTGATTGATGTATATTCCTTCTCTGCTTTGACAAATATTTAATCCAAGAAAATTGTTTATCTTACCCATCATGCTCATTTCGAATTTACTCTTCATTAAGTCTTCGAATTCTTTAGACAAAGCAGGGTCAGTAAAGCTAAAATAATATCATCAACATAAATTTGAATAAGCATTAGGTGATTCCCAACTTTCTTTCGAAATAACGTGGGGTCAACTGATCCTTGTTTAAATTTAGATTGCTTCAAAAATGAAATTAAAGTTGCATACCATGCTCTTGGTGCTTGTTTTAACCCATAAACAGCCTTATCTAAAATATAAACATGATCAGGATGTTCTTCGTTAATAAAACCTGGGGGTTGTTCCACATAAACAGTTTCTTCAAGTTTGCCATTTAAGAAAGCACATTTGACATCCATTTGATAAACATCAAAATCTTTGTGAGCTGCATAAGCCAAAAAGATACGAACTGCCTCGAGTCTTGCAACAGGGGCAAATGTTTCTTCGTAATCTATTCCTTCTTGTTGAGAATATCCTTTTACAACAAGCCTGGCTTTGTTTCGAATAATATTTCCATCTTTGTCGGATTTATTTTTAAAAATCCATTTTAATCCGACAATTGAAACATTTTTAGGTTTAGGAATTAATCTCCAAACCTTGTTTCTTTCAAATTCCGACAATTCAGCTTGCATAGCAACAACCCAATCAGAGTGTTCCAATGCAACCTTGAATGTATTTGGTTCGATTTTAGAAATAAAAACATTAAACATACGCAGCTCTTGATGGTTATTTAATACCTCATTCCTCGCACGAAGTTGTGGTCTTGTCAAAACATCGTCTTGTGGATTTCCAATGATTTGAATCTTCGGATGATGTCTTGTCGATTTCTCCATTGGAGGATAATCTGGATCAAAATCCAAAGGTGCATCTTCGTATATCTCTTCATTTTTAGATCCAACAATAGAACAAACATCATCAACATCATGAAGATTTTCATTATTTGCAAATGGATCCCCCTCAACAATATGCTCCTCCTCAACAGAATGCTCCCCCTCAACCAAAGTATTCGAATCCAATTGCTCCCCCTCTACTTGATCATTAGGTAAATTCTTATTATTTTCTTGAGGAATAGATGTTGAGTCATCAGAAAGTTTCGAAACTTCAGGAATATGATTATCGTTGGCATTTATTTCAACATTAATAGCATTATCTGAAACATCAAAAATCAAATCATAATCAGTATCATCCATGTGTAAAGATTCAATTTCAACTTGTGTTTCTTGTAATATTGGTTGATTAGCGAATATTTGGGCATTTTGTTTGATGTGATAATCATCGAATGTAACATTGAAAGTTTCTTCCACTTTTCGTGTTCTCTTGTTTAATACACGATAGGCAACATAGTTGTGTGAATATCCAAGAAAAATGCCTTCATCTGCTTTGGGCTGAAACTTCGAAAGTTGATCCTTGAGATTCATAATGAAGCACCTACAACCAAAAACATGGAAAAATTTTACATTAGGTTTTCGATTATTGAGAATCTCATATGGAGTTATGTTAAATCGGCGATGTATGAATGATCGGTTCTGAGTAAAACATGCAGTAGAAACTGCTTCAGCCCAAAGATACTATGGAAGATTCGTATATGCCAACATTGTTCTAGCAGCTTCGCATAATGACCGATTTCTTCGTTCAACTACACCATTTTATTGTGGTGTATAAGGAGATGAGAAATTATGCGAAATTCCTTTTTCCACCAAAAATGAATCAAGAACTTGATTCTTGAATTCAGTTCTGTGATCACTCTTTATTTTACGAACAGATTTTTTTCAAGGTGATTTCCATTTTCTTGATAAAGTCAATCAAGATTTGTGATACTTCAGATTTTAACCTGAGAAAATACACCCACGTAAACCTTGAAAAATCATCAACAATAACTAGAATGTACCGTTTCTTGTTTAGTGTGGAGACTGTTGATGGACCACATAAATCAATATGTAAAAGTTCCAGTGGTTCAACAATCTTGAATCAATTATTATTGGATGACCTTGTTTATTTTGTTTACCGACTTCGCAAGCTACGCACAAAGAATCATTATCAAATTTAAGAATGGGTAAACCTCTTACCAAATCCTGAATGATGATTTTGTTGATGTTTCGAAAATTGAGGTGAGAAAGTCGTCTATGCCATAACCAGCTGATATCAGAAGCAACTTTCGAAAGCAAACATACAACTGGTTTACCTACAATTGGATTGATATCCAATGTAAACATATCACCTTTTCGCTTTGACTTGAGTAAAACTTCTTTGGTGTCAACCTTCGAAATTATACTTCCCTCTTCGTTAAAAAGAACTTGATTGCCAGTGCCCACAACAAGTTGTGATACACTTATCAAGTTGTGTTGTAAGCCTTCCGCATACGCAACACGATTCAGAGTAAATTGCCCATTCGTAACCTTTCCATATCCTTTGACCTTACACTTTTGGTTGTTCCCAAATTTAACCACTCCTGCATTTTCCAAGCTTCAAAAATATCTTAAATTTTCCTTCTTTCCAGTCATGTGACGAGAGCAACCACTATCAATGTACCATTTGTTGTCATATTGCTCGTCACATAGTACCTACGATTAATGAAAGAATTTAGGTACCCAAGGCTTTTGGGTCCTTGAAAATTAGATTTTATATGAAAAGATGAACTTTTAACCCAGCCACAAACTCTAGTTTTGAGACTATTAATTAAGTTTACTTCTGCATTTAAAGGGACTGAAACATAAGTATTTGTCAGCTTCGTATGTTCACTGACCATACCCTTCGCATTATGAGTTTGTGATACAACAGTCTTTGCTTTTGTGACTGGTTTTGAGGCTTTGATAGATATATTCGAATCCTTTGAGGATGAACTCCCATTTAATGATGTATTCACATACTTTTCATATGCTTCGTGTATCTGCTCACTTGAGAATTTGCTCGATTGATACATTTTTCCGTTTCCTTCGAGCCAATGATCAATATTCCTTTTTAAAGTAATGCCTTTTTCATACGAAGCTTTCAAAGATTGTTTCTTCGTGTGATTAGGAAAGTTTGGCTTTTGAGGAATAAAATCGACTTTAGGATTTGAAAGATATGACTCTCTATAAGATCTGCTAACAGGTATTTGAAAAAGTTGACTTTTTGAATTTAAAGAAAATTGTTTTTCATCCTTTTTCTGAAAATTGTTCCTTGAAAGTGTGTTGTTTTTTAAACTTTCGAAAATTTTGATTGATTATTCATTTCATACTTTGATTGAAAAACTTGTTTCGTTGACTTGTTTTCAGACACTAACTTGTTTGTATTATTAAGACCCATCTTTCTAATTGAAACGGTTGTTGACTTCTTATCTGAAAAAGATTTTGTAGTTGCTTTTAACTCCTTTTATGATTCAATTGTTTGCCAAAAAAATTTCTTTCTTGCTTGTCTTTTTGAAACATTATTATCTTTTGAAAATTTGGCAATTTGTTCTTTGAATTCCTTTGAATTTAATTTTAAAACATCTTCTTTTGCTAATTTAACAATTTTATTTACTTGTTTTTCAATTTTAGAGTTTTCAACTTGTTTGATTTCTTCTTTTACGACTGTTGACTTTGCAACCCATCTTTTTGTTTTTTGTCTTTGTAAAATATAAGAATTTTTGGTTAGGTTATTTTCAGTCATGCTCTGATTTGCGAAGAAACCTTCATCTGTTGTTTTCAAGTTGTCTTCATCAACAAGCTTTTTGAATGCAGGCTTTACATTTTCATCATTGCCTGATGTTACGAAGACTTGGTTTGGAAAAACAACATCATCAGTGCACTTAAACATTGGGTACACAACAGTGTTTGTTTCTAAGTAATGAGCACCCTGTTCAGTTAACACTTTTTCAAATTTATGTGTATCTCCATACACTTGATCCACAACCACTCGAGGAATTTCTTTGTCTTTTGAAACTTCCTTTTTCTTCGTATGTTTTCTTTCTTGTTCATTATCACTATCATCTGTTTGACTATCTCTGACTTCCACAAAGTTCATATCATAAACTTTCGAAGTTGAAGGTTGATCAGTGTCAATATTAACCAACAAATCCTTAACTTTTTCCTTCCCTTTAGATGATGATGTCACATTAATAATAGACAACTGAGAACAATCAACATCCTCAAGATCACTAATTTCACTAATATTGTCAGAATTATCTTCAATATCAGCAAAATTTGATTGAGAATCAGATGTTGATTTTTCAGTTCTTTTCAAAATTTGAATTTGTTCAGACTTAGTTAAAGTTTCATTTACAATGTTAACCAAATCAGTTGTATCAACACATTCATCAACATCAACAATTCCATATCTATATCTATCATTTGGAACTTTGTTAAAATCAGCAATTTCCTTTTCACAATCATACGAAAGATTATCTACTTTAGCTCTCTCAAAAGCTAAAAATGGCAGCAATTTTCTATGTTGTTCTTTACTGATTTTGCATGAATGGTGTAATTCTGTCAATTTACCATATAATCTTTTGCTGAATTACAGTAGATATTCCTTTGAGCTAACAACATTTTAGAGTCCCTAGCTAGATTATCTCTATCTACCATAATGTTCATTATTTGAAGTTCTAAACATTCAATTTTAGCAATTTTTACATCAAGTTTCTTCTTTGTCTCTAGCAACTGATCAGGCAACTTCTTAGCCTCATTGCTAGCAGATACCACGATTGAATCAAAATAAGTAATCGTATCATCAAAAGAAACTAATTCAAAATTATATGCATGTAATGGAATAT
Source organism: Lactuca serriola (assembly GCF_051521515.1). Taxonomy (NCBI): domain Eukaryota; kingdom Viridiplantae; phylum Streptophyta; class Magnoliopsida; order Asterales; family Asteraceae; genus Lactuca; species Lactuca serriola. The sequence goes on from NC_136415.1 coordinate 133,629,649, forward strand.
TAAAAGATTCAAGAATATTACGTACCTTTGTGGTCATTGGAGACTTATCAACTGTTTTAGATACGAAGCATCTCCCATGCACTTCGCAATCCTCTTCATCTGACTCTTCCTCCATCTTAGCAAACATTGCTCCATGAGTTGGGTTTCACATTTCTTCGTCATCTGATCCAGACGACCAAATTTGATATGTACCATCCTCTTCTTGTTCACCATGAGCAACCAATGAGAGATTCTTTGTCTTTGTACGTATCTCCTCCAACTTTTCCACATAGTATGCTTCATCTTTTGTCTTATTCTTCTTCTCTTCTCTCTTCCTCAACATGCAGTCATTAGCCAAATGATTAAGCCTATTGCAGTAATGACAATCCAAGCCAGTATCTCCCTTCAACTTTTTCTCAGTTTTTCCTTCAGCAATCTTTGAATCTTTCTTCTCTTCCTTCTTCTTCTCATCCACAACACTCTTACTTCCAACATTTCCTTTTGTTTCCAATGACTTTGCCTTCGAATTAAATGGCCTTTTAAAAAACTTTTTCACATGATTGTTAGAATAAAAAACAATAGCTTCATCATCAGAATTCATGATGAATCCTTCGTCTTCGTCAGAGCCCTCTCTTTTAGTTTCCCTTTCAGAAATTTTCGAAACCAATGCCAGTGGACCACCCAAGCTTGCCTTTGTCTCTTCAGCAATTTCATTCACTTCACTTTCATGTGACTTCAATTGATTATAAACATCATTCAGAGTTGATGTATCAAAACTCTGTTGATTTTTAACCATCATGCTTACACTATTCCATTCTTTACGAAGACCCATCACAAAAATCAAATTGTATTCCATGGCTGAACGAGTGATTCCATATCGGTTACAACGATATATTAATTCATTAAGATGATCATAGTAAACTTCTATGGTTTCAACATCTTTTTGCTTGAAGTCTTTCAGTTCCACTAGACATTGTCTGACTGAAGTGATTTTAGTTTTCTCACTTCCCTGGAATTTATCCTTCAAATTGTTCCAGATCTCCTTTGCAATAGTACACGATCTCACGTAATTGTACACAACATGAGGCAAAGCACCACGCAACTCCCTCATACATCTTTTCTCCAGTTACTTGAGACGAGTAGTTTGATTTTCAACTTCAGAATTTGATGAAGATGATCCGATAGGTTGAACATTAGAAGGAGGATTAACATCATCAAAAATGCAATCCCATAGTTCTTCATCCAGACCATTGAGATAGTCTTGCATACGATCTGCTCATTGATCATAATATTCGGGAATCAACATTGGAATTTTAGTGGATGAGCCTAACAAATGAGAGAACGAAGTCATTGAATTGAGATTGAATGACGCCATTGATGAACAGAAGAAAACTTTGAGAATTTGAAGAAAACTTTGAGAATTTATCAACAACCTAGATGATTCAAGTCAAAATCACTAGCAGAATACTCGATTCAATGATTCAATAGCATAATCGAATCACAGACTGAGATCTAAACCAATTTTTCACTTTTCATGAAAGTGCGGAAACTTTTAAACTAGACAACTGATTTAAAAACTTTGAAAAAAATGAAAATCAGATCAGATATATGATTCTTGCTCTGATACCAATTGATGAATCGTGAATTCGAGAATGAAATTAATCAGAGTATGAATCAATGAAAGTAAGAGAGATTTGCACGAGGATGTAAATAGAATCTGTTTTCAGCTCAATATTATGCTTTTTGTTTACAGAGAATTCTTAGACAAAATCTATAAAAAAAAAAAAAAAAAAAAAAAAAAAAAAAAAAAAAAAAACTCTATCTACTCCTCTAGTAAAGACTTCTATTTATAGGAGAACAAAGCATACAAAAAATATATACTAAGGACTAAGCGTGAAGCGCACTGAATACATTTCCTTAGTAAAATAAATACATAACATACGAAGACATGAAACCCTTCGTATGACAACCTACACCTTTCGACTTATTACAACATTTTTATTCTTACAGTTTCGAGAGTAGGTAAAGGGAGTGATGGAGGCTGGGGTGGAGGCCTGAAATGATGCTTAAATAGGGTACCAAGTCTGGAAATTAGGGTTTCTCAATCCAGACCAGACTCGCCGAGTCGGTCACTTGATCCGCGACACGGGTCACGCTCCGACAAGTCGAGTTCCTCCTTGGACTCGACGAGTTGACTCCTTTGACTTATGGATTTTCTTTCCTTTCCTGGTCTTCCTGATTTTGAGTGTTACATTCAAGTTCAATCGTCTCATCTTCCATTTCAATATAGTCATTCGTTTTTGACATCTACAAACAGAAAACAGTTAAAAACATGAAAAAAATAGAAACGGGAAAAATAACTAAAAAAACCTAAGCATAGGAGTACATGGATAACACAACTTTGCAAAAAACGGAAAACAATTGCTAACTTTATATATGTCTTTATTATTGTATTTATTATTGTAATGATAAGAATTAAAGAAAATCAAGGTCGTCTAGAAAACCAGTAGAATGAACTCGGGTTGACAGGTAACGAAATTGAGAAAGAAAAAACTCACTAAAGAGATCGAAGAGGTGTGACATTTTATAAGCTTTCAACTCTATAAGCACTAAACATTATACAAAACTATAGTTTTTCACCTCTTGTGCTAATGGCCTCTGATGAACAAAGGAATATCTTGTTAGTATATTTCATTGTTGAGTTGAGATAATGTGTGATTGTTAAATTTCCGGGGGGGGGGGGGGGGGGGGGGGGGGGGGGGGGGAGGAACAACTCCATAAAGTGGAAGAGATACGCAATAACTTTAAGGGATAAAGACGAAGATTTTGAACATGTGGAAAGTTTGAATCAAACTCTGGTTTTTAAAGAACGCAAGTGGAATGATGAGTTACAAGTTGAGCATTAATTGAATTAACACACACACACACACAAAGGGTAGAACCAAAGAGTTTGTTCAGAAGCAAAATCAAAATAGTAATTAGAAGCTAAAACCCAAAATCTATGTATCATTTTCAATTGGGAAGCCATAGATATATCACAGAAGCATAGTTTCACAAACATAAAACCATTTACAAGAAACCAAAAAGCAAGAAGCGAATTCCCTATTTTCGAAATCATTTACAACAAAATCACTTAATTTGAAGTCTAAACCGGTGAGTGTTGGTGACGAGCTGATGACCGATGAGTGGTGACGATGAATCCACGAATGAGTGATTGATGATGGCAGTAATGAGCAATGGAGAATCTAGAGATGCCTCTTTCTCTTTGTAGGGTTAGATGGAAGAAATAGACGAGGGTTTTCTTTGACGTGAATGATCGAGAATGATGTTACTGTAACATTATGTCTATGTGGATATTAACTAATGCGCAATGGAGAATCTAGAAATGTCTCTTTCTCTTCATAAGGTTATATGGAAGAAACAGAAGAGGCCCTTTATTTTTAAAATAAATCAGGTATATTGTGTATACTCAAAACCTTTTATATATATATATATATATATATATATATATATATATATATATATATATATATATATATATATATATATATATATATATATACACACACCCTATTACCGATCTAATAAAAAATCGCGTTATCCGAATACCCAAAAATATATACTCGATACTCGATTTACCCGACCCAATATGCCTAAATTGAAAACAAATCGGACGGGTAATTCGGGTTTCAGTTATTTTTTACGGGCCTAGTTGTTGATATTCCTTTAATTTAAGGTTTTTTTGTGGGATGATAATCAAGTAGTTTTTTTTTGGTACGAGGAGGATCGAATAAATAGTGGTTGGTAATTTTTCATAACCAATTATTATACACTTTGACTAGTATACACCAATTATTATATGCCTTGATTATATGCTTCAAAATATCTATAATTCAATCATGCTTTCAGTCTTAGAAGTTGTCAAAATTCGTTACAAAGTGGGCTAAGAAAGGGAAGATATGCATTTTAGTAATTTTGCATGTCTTGTTTTTATATTATGTATAGGATCCACGCTTTTTATGTCATTTTTATTGGTGATATTGCTAATATAATGTATTATGGTTATATGATAACTAATTTTTCGGGTGGTTGGATAAACAAAAAGAACAATTATAAAAAAGTCAAGTTCAATCAAATTACGAGTTTATTCCCCAACAAGTATCTAGTTATATAGTATTATGTTTTAAATACTAGCACAAAATTTAGACTTATTAAACTTTTTTAAGGTGTTTGTATTATAAATATATTGAGAATTTTATTATTGTTAGACAAATTTGAATTGACGTAATGATATTGTGTTTCTATTTATTATCTTAATTTTCTTATTAAGACATCGGTGAAATTAAGTGTTAGTTTAGAAATAGATTAGATTTGTCGGTTAAAAAAGTTATCTTATTATTTTTATTATTTTATACAAGCTGTAAAATTAATAAAATTTTAAACCTATTTATTTATATAATTTTTTATGTGTTAAGAAAGTATCATTAAAAACATAAAAATAATATTTATTTTAACAATTAAATCGTAGCATAAAAATAATGTTAGTAAAACCTGTAAGTTTTTAGTAGCATAATAGAAAATTGTCACTATAACCCACTATGATTGCAACGGAACAACCAAAAAGTTTCACTAACGCTTTTATTGACATTTTGTTTTTGTGTCACTAATTGCCTTGGGGACTTCACTGCCAGTTTTTTGTTTTTATTGACACTTTTTATATACCACTAAATGTTTTTGTTTGTAGTGACGGTTGGAACAAATGATATTCTACATCAAATCTTTGGTTTTATGCCGATACTTATAGCTTTAAGACAACGTAAAACAATTTAAGGACACGAGTTTTTCCGTGCAGTCTTACACATGTCGACGTCAACTACTACGATGTTGGTTTTAACTTTCACTTTTTAGTTCTTAATTTCGTCCGACAATAGGACAATCTTCCTTCTATCCTTTTTATAAACCGATCTAATCGTGAATGATCGATCTGGTTTCTGGACGAAATTTGACAAATAATAAATTTTTATTATTTGCAACTCATCGACATATGATTTTCAATGTCATTTATCGGTTTAATAGCTTGTCTACTCTAATATACAACAATATAATCAAGTAACTATCTATTAGATACATGTATTTTAAGAAATAAGCACACCTATGATTAATGCAGGATGCTAGTTTAGTCATATTATTCAAACATTAAGATCCATAAAACATATTAAAAAATATAGATTTTATTTTGTGAAACATTATTGTTAGATTATAGTATACATTATTTATATGTATTGTATAGTATAGGGACCCAATGTAACTTTATTATATATATATATATATATATATATATATATATATATATATATATATATATATATATATATATATATATATATATATATATATACTGCATACATAACCTCCAATTATTGAGGCTTTTACACCTAATTGACATGGTATCAAGCTAGGGCTATTCACCCAAAACCACCCACCACGTACGAATTAATTTTTTTTCTTGTCGTTGACTACCTTGATGTGCTCTTGTTTTCGTTGCCTGATTACGTGTGTCTTCCCAAAATCATCTTTGTTGCTTCTTTCTGGTCTCCTCCCAGCCATCGACAAACCTTCCCAATTGCAATCGCAATCTGCCCTCTTCTGTTGAGCCTCTCTTACTGCACTGCTCTGGATTCTACACTCGATTGGTTTCTTGGTTCTTAAGGTATAAACTCTCATGTTGATTCTTGCCTCCTCCTCTACTAATAACCCATCGAAATTGAGACGTGTATACACACTCACACTAATGTTTACAATCAATTTAGTTTTAAATTGAATGTTGATGGATCGAAATACAAATTGTAGCGTCAAATTTTCTCTAATATGTGTAGAGGAACTTTGTCTTATGGTCATATTTTTGGCAAATCGGTTCCTTTTGGGGAGGATGATGACGAAAGGTATTTCATTGACGCATGGATTAAATCTTGGTTATATAGCACATGTGATCACGGGTTGCTCCAAATTATTTCCGGTGATGATTGCACCGCCAAAGATCTTTGGGACAAGTTGGATGATTTTTTCCGCAACAATAAAATGTCCCATACGTTACAGTTACAATATCAATTTTGTAACACAAAGAAGGTTTCAAGCTCCATCAAAAAAAAATTCAGACACTCAAAAACCTATTTGATGATCTCAAAGATGTTGACTCCATAATCACTGAAATCGAGCTTGTGATGTAAATCTTACGTCAAATATCGCCCTCATATCATAGCATTGTTGATTTCATCGCCAAAATGAAACCTTTTCCATCTTTTCTCGAGGCCAAACACATGCCTTTATTGCATGAATCTCGAGAGGCGGCCTCCGATGCTACATTTGACTCGCCTATGTCTCAAAGTGCGGCTCTTTTTACCTCCTCCAATAACTCAAAATCAAAGAATAGATGGAACAAAAATCAAAACCGGAACAACTCCAAAAATAATTCTCATGGGAATAACATGGAACCACAAGCTAACTATGATAGAATTTTAGGCAATGCACCCGCTCTACAGCCTCCTGTTGCCTTCGGACACACCACCGCTGGCACCTCACCCTCGCATCAGCACCCGTATCACACTCATCAGCTTCATCTGAGTCTGCTGCCCTTTGCATCTTCTCAGCAGTCGCTTCTCCACCCGCCTTCGCAGTTTCATCTTGCGCAGCTCCAGCCTATGCAGGCTCTTGGTTTGTAGCCAATACTCTCACCATAACTGCACTATGCAGTTAGCATTGCGCCAGCAGCCTCAAGCCTCAGTTATGCCACTCAACAGCCCTTGCATCAGAACTTCGAGCAGCCTCTTTAATAGTTCCATGGGCCCTCGCAACATCCCTCTGGTGGACTTTCTTTTGGTGGTCACATTCAATACAACTCTCAATAGTTCACCGACTTAGCATCTGTTATTCAAGCTATGTTTGTTCATCCATCGCACGACAACAATACTTATATGGAATCTGGAGCTACCTCTCACATGTCTTTTAACTCAAGTAACATTCTCTCTCTATCTCTTTCTCTAACACCTTGTAGCTTTAGATATATTATGTTTGGTAATGGTGCTATACTCCCTATCACTCATATTGGTCAAACTTTTTTCCATGTTCTCACAACTGTTTAGCTTTGAATAATGTACTTGTCTCAGATAAACTTGTCAAAAACTTGTCTATGTCTGTAAATTCACTACTGATAACTTTGTTTCTGTCATCTTTGACCCGTTTGGTTTCGTTGTGAAGGATCTTAAGACATGTACATTAACTCAAATATATGATAGCTTGGGTGATCTTTATCCTGTTATCCCATCTCCAGCTCCTCTCTCGGCTACTACCGGTGTTGATGTGTCTCTCCCTACCTAGCACAGACAAATTGATCATCCCGGTTCTTATGTGTTGGATTTTTTACATTCTCGTAAATTTATTTCTAGTACTACAGATAAGTTTCCCACCTGTCACGCTTGTCAACTTGGGAAGCATTGTCGTTTACCGTTCTCGACTTCTCTTACTAAGACATCTAGCATGTTTGAATTAATTCATTCTAATTTGCGGACATGTAGCTCTTATTTCTAGTATGAGTGGTTTTAAATATTATGTTCTTTTTTTGGATGATTTTACTCATGTTTGTGGGTTTTTCCTCTACATGCAAAATCTAAAGTGTTTGATGTTTTTACTAATTTTCACACTTATGTGCAAAATCAATTTCAATCCAACGTCAAACTCTTTCAATGTGATAATGGTCGTGAATTCAATAATCAATCCCATATTACCTTTTTTGCTACTAAAGGCATTAATTTTTTTCCCATATACGTCTCAACAAAATGGAAAAGCTAAACGCACAGTTCGTATTGTTAACAACATTATTTGTTCTCTTCTCTTCCAAGCCTATCTTCCTCCCAAATTTTGGGTGGAGGCTCTTCTTACAACTGTGCACACTCTAAACCTTTTTCCCTCTTCCACTATCACGAACAAAACCACTTTTAAGCTCCTTTTTGGTCATTTTCCTTCTCATGATCACCTTCGTGTTTTTGGGTGTCTATGTTATCCAAATCTCTCAGGTACTGTCACTCACAAGCTCTCTCCTCGATCATCTGCTTGAGTCTATCTTGGTCCCTCGACCGATCACTATGGTTATCGATGTCTTGACCTCGTGTCTCACTGTATCATCATGTCTCGACATGTCATATTTGATGAGGATTACTTTCTGTATTCTGACTTTCATGACAAACCATCCACTAATGATTATGAACATTTTCAATATGAATACATGCCTTCTCCCCCCCCCCCCCCATTGTCACCATCACTGGATCCCCTCTACAACCCAACTCTATTCATAACTCTACAACTCCCCCCCCCCCTATGACATCCCCTAATTTCTCAGCCAGAAAAGACCGATTTAATTTATGCTTTTTAAATAAAATTAGAGAAATCATTTTAAAAGATGTTGTGGAATTTGTCCCCAAAACAAAACTTGATAAAAGTTTATCAAAACCTTTCTTTAAGAAATGTAAAGTTTCATTTCATATCAAAACCTCGGGATGTCATGTTCCGATACAGATCAAAATCATAAACAAGACATTATAAGGCTTAGAACAGTTATTTTCAACTACTAGCCTATAATCCAAAAATCTATCATCATCCTCCGACTATGCTCGGGGTCCACTACCTGTAATAATAAAAAACTGAGTGGGTCAGGCTTGGGAGCCTGGTGAGCATATAGCATTTTCAACCCACAATAATAATAAACTTATTAAGTTCACCAATCAACAATAACCCTGATTACCCATTCCTGTTATCCTCACTTTACATCCCTAAACACCTATCACAAGGGACCTAACCTAAGGAATATCATCGGGATGGACACTACTGCTAAGGGGTCTCCTCAGCCATACATGTCCTAAAGGCAACCATGAGGGGGATGGAGTACACCAATGAACAAATAGTTCACCAACACCTACAAGTTGCGAACCTGCTAGTGTTCCACTTGACTGTCTAGAAAGGTCTGTGGTCGTCATCTATACTCCGCTAGATGACTACAACAACAACAACAACAACAACAACAACAACAACAACGAGGCCTCTCACCATTTTATCACACATCGACTATTTCATCTACCCAACATATTTTGTAGATAAAATACACATACAGTTTAAAACTTGTATAAAACATCTATTCAACAATCACCTCAAATAAACACTTAATATAATTACACATAGCATGTATTTTATAGAAAATACTTCATATCTTGGTGTAAGATGAAAGTGACTACACACTCACATGATTTGATGATAATCAGGCAGCAATTCGTTGCTTAAAACGATCGTTTTTCTAATATAGCCGGGAGTTTTATTGAGAAATCGGGCTCTGCGAAGTTTGGGCTTCGAAACCGAAAAGATAAATTTTTCGGGCTTCTCGGGCACTTTGTGGCGTATTCCAGGGTTTATAATTGATATCAAGGCTTTGGGAAATAATAAAATGAAAGAAATATGAAGAAAGGGGTGAAAATGGACAATTTCTTAAAATTATCCGAGAAGGCTCGCAACCTTCTATTTATATAGGGGGGCTTCTAATCGGACGGCTGAGAAGCTCCCAGGTGGTAGCAGATCCGAAGGGGCGCAGGTGGCTCGCACGTGGGCTGCGCATGCGAGGGCCTCGCTGACAGCTCCTGATTGGACCGAGGTCTAGGGTTCGGGATAGGAGGTTCGTGGCTCACCTGCGAGGCTCGGACATGTGATAAAGGGCACGCATCAAACACCCATTGGACCGGACATCGGATGCGAGGGCAGGCGACACGTCTCGCCAGCTGGCTTCAGTGACTCACCAATTTCGGATACGTGGCGCGTTTTTGAGCAACGGTGACGTGGCCGAAGTCCACCTATGCGAATTTTCTCGGTTTTTGTGCAAAAAATTCTAAAATCCATAGCTTTTGTATCCGAGCTCCGTTTTTGACATTCTTTATATGCACGCGTAGGTAAAATTACGCTCTACAACTTTAGTTTAGACTTCGTCGGCTAATTTTGAATTTAATTTTTATATTATTATTTTTAACAAACCGGGACAGGAAAACCGTTAAAATTCATAACTTCTTCATCTGAAGTCCGTTTTCGTCTGTCTTTTTACCGTTGTACTACTAATGACAAGACCTTCGATTCTCGTTTAGGTTGTATCGGCGAAAACTCACTCGATCTAAAATTCGAGTTTTTAGTTGTCTACTGCTAAGCTGAAACTTCGAAAAATCATAACTTCCTCATACGAAGTCAGATTTGGGCGTTCTTTTTATACATACTCTAAGTTTAACAAGTACTACAACTTTTGTTTAGATCACTAAGGCTAAAAAGTAGTTTATCAAAAAGTCACTTTTTACGACATTCGGCACCGTGCCGGTTTTGTCGCGAAACTTCGACAGGTCATAACTTCTTCGTTATAATTCAGATTTCGGTATTCTTTATATATCCATAATCCTTGTCATGACCACTACAACTTTCTTAATAGATATCGCCTTTATCTAATATTTATTTTCGACGCTCATTTTTATTCTTAATTAATTAACTCCTAATAAAAACACATAAAACACATAATATTCACATAATTCCTTTTCATTTCTTCAAAATGAGTTACAATAGACTATCACCTAAATATAAATGCCTAGGCTAGAAACACGAGTGTTACAATTCTCTCCCCCTTAGGATGATTCCGTCCCCGGCATCACACCTCAACAAACAACTGTGGGTAGCGACTCATCATGTCACTCTACGTTTCCTAGGTGAGATTTGGTCCATTCGTATGTTTCCAGCGCACAAGCACTAAATCAACCATCTTGCGTCGTAACTTCATAGTCTTACGGTCAACGATTGCCTCAGGTTCTTCGATCAACCTCTTGTTTTCATCCAACCTTAATTCAAAAATGGGAATTATGTCGGGCACATCCCCCGTGAACTTTCTCAAATAACACACATGAAAGGTGTTATAAATACCCTCCAGTTCTTCCGGTAATTCTAGCTTATAAGCTTGATTCTCGATCCTCTGAAGAACTTTAAATGGTCCAATAAACCTTGGACTCAACTTTCCCCTTTTACCAAATCTTATAAGTCCCTTCCACGGCGAGACTTTAAGTAAAACCGAATCTCCAACTTCAAAGGATATCGGTTGTCTTTTCTTGACAGCATAGCTCTTTTGACGATCTTGAGTAGCTAACATCCTTTCCCTTATCACTTTCAACTTTCCAGCAGTCTGATGGACTATTTCAGGTCCCATAAACTGCTTTTCCCCCAGCTTCTAGCCAACATGATGGTGTTCGACACTTTTCCCCATACAAAGCGTGGTAAGGTGCCATCTTAATGCTTGAGTGGAAACTATTGTCATAGGAGAATTCTACTAGAGGTAAGTGTTCATCCCAGTTACCTTGGAATTCTAGGGTACATGCTCTCAGCATATCCTCCAATGTTTAAATTGTTCGTTCGCTTTGACCATCAGTTTGCAGATGGTAAGTTGTACTCAAACACAACTTGGTACCCAATTCCTCTTGTATACTCCTCCAAAACCTTGAGGTAAAACGGCTGTCACGATCAGATACAGTCGTTAACGCAACACCATGGAGCCTTACAATTTCCTTCACGTAAGAATTCGCAAGTTTATCCATAGACCATTTCTCTTTGGCTGCTATGAAATGCGCACTCTTAGTGAAGCGATCAACGACCACCCAAATCATGTCGTGGCCGTTCCTTGTTCTGGGCAGTTTAGTCACGAAATCCATGGTAATATCTTCCCATTTACCCATGGGTACAGGCAAAGGTTCTAAACTCCCATACGGTTTCTGATGTTGTGCCTTAACCCTAGCACAAGTTACACACTCGGCCACATACTTAGCAACATCAAGCTTCATCGTCAGCCACCAGTAATATGGTGTTAGATCCCTATACATTTTTGTACTGTCGGGATGAATCGAGTACATGGTCTTGTGAGCTTCTTCCATCAGAACATCTCTTACTCCTCCCGTCTTAGGTACCCAAATTCTATCTTGGAATACCTTCAATCCTTGGTTGTTTGTACCGAATACTAACGTTTTGCCTAAACATTCTTCCTTTCAGTCATTTTTCTCTAAAGCTTCCTCTTGAGCTTTCTTTATACTTTCCAAAATTGTCAAGACAACTTCAATTCTCAACACTCTTGGCCTTTTCTTTTCAAGGTTTACCTTCCGACTGAGAGCATCAGCAACAACATTTGCTTTACCAGGGTGGTAAAGTATTTCACAGTCGTAGTCCTTGAGTAACTCTAGCCAGCGTCGTTGCCTCATGTTCAATTCCTTCTGATTAAAGATATATTGGAGACTCTTATGATCAGTGAAAAGTTTACATTTAGTACCATAAAGATAATGCCAGCATGTCTTTAAGGTGAATACTATCGTTGCCAACTCTATATCATGAGTGGGGTAGTTCTTTTCATGCTCTTTCAATTGCCTCGATGCATACGCTATCACTTTATTCCTTTGGGTTAGAACACAACCTAACCCAACTCTAGATGCATCGCTATAAACTGCGAAGTCATCAACTCCTTCAGGTAATGAAAGAATCGGTGCTTCACACAATCTCTTCTTCAACTTCTCAAAGGCTTCCTTATGCTTCTCATTCCAAGTAGAAGTAGCTCTTTTGTAGGTCAAAGCTATTAACGGAGTAGCAATCGAAGAAAAGCCTTGGATAAATAGGCGATAATATCCAGCTAATCCTAAAAAGCTTTGAATCTCCGTAGGACTTTTTGGTTGTTCCCACTTCATCACAACTTCAATCTTTGGTGGGTCAACCATTATCCCTTCTTGGTAAACAACATGAACAAAAAATTGGACTTCTTGAATCCAAAAATCACATTTGGAAAACTTTGCATACAGCTTCTCCTTCTTTAATACCTCTAACACTTCTCTCAAGTGTTTTCCATGCTCCTCCTGGCTTTTCGATTAAATCAGAATGTCATCTATGAACACTATCACGGATTTATCTAGGAATGGTTTACAAACCCTGTTCATCAAATCCATGAAATCTGCAGAGGCATTGGTTAGTCTGAACTACATAACTAAAAATTCATAGTGTCCATATATTGTTCTAAACGCAGTCTTTTCGATAACCTGCTCTCTCACCTGACCTAAGATCGATCTTCGAGAAATAGCTCGAACCTTGCAACTAGTCGAACAGGTCACCGATCCTCGGCAACGAGTACTTGTTCTTTATTGTTATTTTATTCATCTCTCTATAATCGATGCACATTCTCATGCTCCCTTCTTTCTTCTTTACAAATAACACAGGGGCTCCCTAAGGTGATCAACTAATGAAACCTTTGTCCAATAACTCTTGAAGTTGTGTCATAAGTTCTTTCATCTCTGTTGGTGCTAATCAATATGGTGCTTTTGCTATCGGCGTCGTTCCTGGTAACAAGTCAATACGGAATTCTACTTGTCGATCAGGGGGCAATCCAGGAAGATCTTCGGGAAAGACTTCCGGATAATCACACACCACCGGAGTATTCTGCACCTCCTTCTTTTCCTTCTTAGCATCGATCACGAACGCTAAATATGATGTACATCCCTTGGCCAAACACTTTTTGGCTTTTATTAGGGAAATGATTCCAGAGTTTACTCTGCGTTTATCTCCATACACCATAAACGACTCTTTCCCTGGCGGGTTTACTTTTACTATCTTCTTCCTACATAATATTTCGGCATCATTGGCACTAAGCCAATCCATTCCTATAACTATGTCGAATCCATTTAACTCGATAGCCAATAATTCCTCGTGGAACTTATTCCCATCCAGGTCAATGAGGATGTTTTTCATACGGTGGCTAACAGGTACAAACTTCCCACTAGCAATCTCGACTGTTATAGCATTAACTAGTCTATCTACATGCAAAGCTATTTTTCTACCAAATTCATGCAAAATAAAGGAGTAATTGGCTCCAGAATCAAACAAAATTTGTGCAGGGAATTTGTTTACGAGAAAGGTACCTGAAGCGACATCGGCTTCTTCTTTTGCAGCTTCGAGTGTCATCTGAAAGGCTCTCGCCTTCGGTTTTGGTGGAAGATTGGGTTTTGTTGCATCCTTCTTCTTCGGGCAATCCCTCAAAATATGCCCTTCTTCATTGCACCCAAAACAGACGTTCTTATTGAAGTTGCATTCATTGGCATAATGCCCAGGCTTTCCACATTTGTAACAAATGACTTCCTCGATGCATTTCCCAGCATGTTTCTTCTTACACTTGTCACACTACTTGGCTTCGGCTCCTCCGAATTTTCTTGAACCAATCTTCGAGAATTTGTTCTTTTTATTGGAACCTGAAGTTCCTTCAAAATTTCTCTTTTCGCTAACTTCAACCTTGCTGGTGGCTCTCCCCTTAATCATATCTTCAACAGACTTGGTAGCCCATACAGCTGCCTCCAATGTAAGTGCCTGACGTACTGGCACTGCATACTCCCATGGAAGTCCCTTTGCATATGTGTCAATTTTTGTCAGCTCATCTGGAACAATACGCAAATCAAACTCCATTTTGTCTGTGAAGCTATTTGTATATTCATCAACGGTCATACTTCCCATCTTCAACGTCAGAAATTGGTTTTCTAGCTCAAGCACATTTTGGGTCGAGTAGTACTTGCGCTTGAAGTGCACCAAGAACTCTGCCCAAGTTAGTTGCAGTGGCTCATTAGGGCTTAGGGTTTTCCCCAGAGTGCTCCACCATCGAGCAGCGCTACCTCTGAACTGCCGTACTGCATATGCTTGTAACTTGCCTTGGCAACCACAAGTCATGAAAGCCAATTCCATTTCCGAGATCCAATCCAATACTCCGACAGGATCTTCTTTTCCAGTGAAGGTCGATGGCTTGCAAGTCATAAATTCCTTATACTTGCACCCATTTCTCTCCGCCCTATCCTCGTGGTTATTTCTCCAAACCACTACTGTTGTTTCCTTCTTCAGATCGATCATCATTCAATTCACGTTGTTCAACAGGAACTGAAGGTTCATCCCTATTGTTCAGTAACATTTGCCTCAATTCTTCCTTTTGTTCATCCATCATGGTCTGGATCATAGTTCGTACTCCAGCCATGGTGATGGGTTCGGGTGCAGCTCCTACTATAGGCACCTGTTCCACCACTTGAGGTTGAGGTTGTTGGTTTCTGTTTGCATTTCCAGCTCCACTCCGAGTTCTTGCCATTATAATCTATATACTGAATAAGGCGAATTTAGGTCTTTATCCTTGATAGATATTTCAATTCCCTTATCACTCCGAAATGTTTACATGTTAGTTCTAATCTCGTAATCATAGGCTTAGAATCCTACACACATAAGGTTTCCAGATCCGGTCGGCAACAGACCATAGATCCGAACAAATAATGGCATATATGGCAAACATATAGCATTTAGCACATAAAAGCATTTTAGGCATCTTTCCTAAAATAAACTAGTGCTCGTATCAAAAATATGGTAGAAACTCATCTCACAATCATCACTTAGCATTCTAAGTTTAAGTCTAGAAATCCTACAATTTCTTAGTTCGTTTAACTACTGCTCTAATACCAACTGTGACATCCCCTAATTTCTCAGCCTGAAAAGACCGATTTAATGTATGTTTTTTAAATAAAATCAGAGAAATCCTTTTTAAAGATGTTGCGGAATTGGTCCCCAAAACAAAACTTGATAAAATTTTATCAAAACCTTTCTTTAAGAAATGTATAGTTTCATTTCATATCAAAACCTCGGGATGTCATGTTCCGATACACATCAAAAGCATAAACAATACAATATAAGGCTTAGAACAGTTATTTACAACTACTGGCCTATAATCCAAAAATCTATCATCATCCTCCGACTATGCTCGGGGTCCACTACCTGTAATAATAAAAAACTGAGTGGGTCAGGCTTGGGAGCCTGGTGAGCATATAGGGTTTTCAACCCACAATAATAATAAACTTATTGAGTTCACCAATCAACAATAACCCTGATTACTCATTCTCGTTGTCCTCACTTTACGTCCCTAAACACCTATCACAAGGGACCTAACCTAAGGAATATCATCGGGATGGGCACTACTGCTAAGGGGTCTCCTCAGCCATACATGCCCTAAAGGCAACCAAGAGGGGGATGGAGTACACCAATAAACAAATAGTTCACCAACACCTACAAGTTGCGAACCTGCTAGTGTTCCACTTGATTGTCTAGAAAGGTTCATGGTCGTCATCTATACTCCGCTAGATGACTACAACAACAACAACAACATTGAGGCCTCTCACCATTTTATCACACATCGACTATTTCATCTACCCAACATATTTTGTAGATAAAATACATATACAGTTTAAAACTTGTATAAAACATCTATTCAACAATCACCTCAAATAAACACTTAATATAATTACACATAGCATGTATTTTATAGAAAATACTTCATATCTTGGTGTAAGATGAAAGTTACTACACACTTACATGATTTGATGATAATCGGGCAGCAATTCGTTGCTTAAAACGATCGTTTCTAATAAAACTGGGAGTTTTATTGAGAAACCGGGCTCTGCGAAGGTTGGGCTTCGAAACCGCAAAGATAAATTTTTCGGGCTTCTCGGGCACTTCGTGGCATATTCTGGGGGTTATAATTGATACCGGGGCTTTGTGGAATATTAAAATGAAAGAAATATGTAGAAAGGGGTGAAAATGGACAATTTCTTAAAATTATCCGAGAAGGCTCGCAGCCTTCTATTTATAGGGGGGCTTCTGATCGGACGGTTGAGAAGCTCCCAGGTGGCAGCAGATCCGAAGGGGCACAGGTGGCTCGCACGTGGGCTACACATGTGAGGGCCTCGCTGGCAGCTCCTGATTGGACAGTGGTCTAGGGTCCGAGATAGGGGGTTCGTGGCTCACCTGCGAGGCTCAGACACATGATAAAGGGCACACGTCGGACCCCTATTGGACAGGACTTCGGATTCGAGGGCAGGCGACACGTCTCGCCAGCTGGCTTCGGTGACTCATCAATTTCGGATACGTGACGCGTTTTGAGCGAGGGTGACGTGGCCGAAGTCCACTTATGCGAATTTTCTCGGTTTTTGTGCAAAAACTTCTAAAATCCATAACTTTCGCATACGAGCTCCATTTTTGACATTCTTTATATGCACACGTAGGTAAAACTACGCTCTACAAATTTTGTTTAGACTTCGTCGGCTAATTTTGACTTTAATTTTTATATTATTATTTTTAACTAACCGGGACAGGAAAACCATTAAAAATTCATAACTTCTTCATCCGACGTCCGTTTTCATCTGTCTTTTTACCATTGTACTGCTAATGACGAGACATTCGATTCTCGTTTAGGTTGTGTCGACTAAAAATCACTCGATCTAAAATTCGAGTTTTTAGCTGTCACTGCTAAGCTGAAACTTCGAAAAATCATAACCTCCTCATACGAAATCAGATTTGAGTGTTCTTTTTATACATACTCTCGGTTTAACGAGCACTACGACTTTCATTTGGATCACTAAGGCTAAAAAGTAGTTTATCAAAAACTCACTTTTTACGACATTCGGCACTGTGCCGGTTTTGTCGCAAAACTTCGACAGGTCATAACTTCTTCATTATAACTCGGATTTCGATATTCTTTATATATCCGTAATCCTTGTCACGACCACTACAACTTTCTTAATAGATATCGGCTTTATCTAATATTTATTTTCGACGTTCATTTTTATTCTTAATTAATTAACTCCTAGTAATTAAGCATAAAACACATAATATTCACATAATTCTTTTTCATTTCTTCAAAATGAGTTACAAAGGTTAACCTAGACTATCACCTCAATATAAATGTGTATGCTAGAAACACGAGTGTTACACCTCCCCCCCCCCCCCTCATCCACCTCTTCCAACTCATCTCATGGTCACTCACTCCTGCACGGGTTCGCTTCGGCCTATGCACATATTCAACTTATCCACCACTTCTGATATCTCTCCCATCCCTCGCTCTACTGCTCAAGCTCTTTGTGACCCGAACTAGAAATCTGCTATGGACTATGAAATGTTTTCTCTTTAATCCAACCAAACATGGGATCTTGATCCTCCTCCTCCTCCTAAAGCAAACATTGTTGCTTGTCACTGGCTCTATCGCCATAAGTATGACACAAAAGACAATATTGATCGCTACAAAGGTCGCTTGGTTACACAGGGATTCTCTCAACAACCTGGCCTTGATTTTGATGACAATTTCAATCATGCTTTCAAACCCGCCACCATTTGTATCATCTTGAGCATTGACATATCCAAACACGGGCTCATTCACTAGTTGGATGTCAAAAATACTTTTCTTCACGATGATTTTTATGAGGAGGTCTACATGAAGCAACCTCATGGGTACATTCATCCCACCTTTCCTCGTCATGTTTGTAGTCTTCACAAAGCTCTTTATGGTCTCAAACATGCTCATTGGGCTTGGTATCACCGATTTTCTTTTTTTCATTACCTCTGTTAGGTTTATAAGCAGTCGTTCAGACTACTCTCTCTTTACCTAGCACTCCGGTTCAGATCATATTTTCCTCCTGTTACTGACCCAACTCTTTACCAGAGTCTTGTTGGTGCCCTGCAGTGCCTAACCTTCACTCGTCCTAATATCGCATATGTTGTCCAACAAGTTTTTTTCTTTGTGCATGATCTGCGAGAACCTCATTTTCTTGCACTCAAACGCATCTTACTTTATCTTCAGGGTACCTTATCTCATGGTCTCTTTATTTGTCCTTCCTCTATTGATTTCTTGGTTTCTTACTCTGATGTTGATTGGGTTGGTTGTCCTTATACTCTTCGGTCCACTTCTAAGTTCTATGTTTATCTTGGCAGTAATCTCATTTCATGGTCATCCAAATGTCAACATGTGGTTTCTTGTTCCTCTGTTGGGGCTGAGTATCGTGGGGTGGAAAATGTTGTTTGTTGAAGCTACATGGCTTCACAATCTTCTTCAAGAGTTATCATGTCCATTATCTAAAGCCACGGTTCTATTTTGTGACAATATAAGTGTCATGTATTTATCTTCCAACCCTGTACAACACCAACGTACCAAGCATGTGGAAATAAATTTACATTTTGTTGGGGAACGTGTTTCCATTGGACATGTATGTGTGTTACACGTGTCATCGGCTTATCAGTATGCAATTATTTTTACTGAGGGTCTTCTTACTTAGTTATTTCTTGATTTTCGAAACAATTTGAACATTTGTAAACCTCATGCTCAAACTGAGGGGGTGTGTTAGATTATATTATACATTATTTATATGTATTGTATAATATAAATACACTGCATACATTGTTGGATTAATTGTCACAAGAGAAAATCTACATTGTTGGATTAATTGGTTTATCACAAGAGGAAATCTAGGACAATTTTAGTTCTAAGGGTATTTTAGGAAACATTCCTTTTATGTAGTTTTGGTATTAGAGTAGGATTCTAGTTTATTAATATAAATATGGTTGATGTTTAGGATGTTTAAGTTAACTTTTTTCAGCAATAAAGTTCACCAAGTAATTCCTCGTTCTTGTTCTTTTCTTCTTCTTTGTTCAGTTCTTGGGCACCAAGGTAATATCAGGTAGTATACCTACATTTGGTATCACAGCGGTTCCGTTGAAGGGGGTGTGATTCGAGGTTGATTACAAGCAACCCTGGTTTCTCTTAATCGGGCTTCTGAGAGACTAACCGGAGGCACGGAATAAACAAACGGGAAGACGTCAAAGCGGGTGGCTTTGATTTGGTTCGTTTTTGCGGATGACGGAAGACGGTAAAGGTGGTCATGACCTTGTCTTGTTGTCCGGTGGAAGAGTGCTCTCGGGCTAAGCCTGATTAAAGAGGTCGGAGTTAAGGAGAAAAATATGATGGTGGTTAAAGAAGGAGGTTCGATGACATATCAAGTTTTGGATTTGACTCCGACAAATTATCTGATGTGGGCGGTCAAAGTCAAGTCGATTATGGATGCACACGGCATATGGGACACGGTCAAACCAAAGGCGTTAGGTGAAGCATCGGATCAAAAGAAGTCAAAACAAGTTCTTTCTTTTTCGTTTCAATCGATACCCGAAGACATGGTGTTGCAAATAGCGAGTTACACCGATCCAAAGCAAGTGTGGGATGGGTTGAAAACACTGTTTTTGGGTGTGGATCGGGTGAGAACGGATCGACTTGCAACCTTGAAAAGGGAGCTTGAAAGCTTGCGCATGAAGGAGGGTGAAACAGTCGATGATTTTGTGACAAAATTATCTGGTTTAGCATCAAAACTAAGGATTCTTGGTTACGAGCTTGAAGAATTCGATTTGGTGAAAAGGTTACTTGATTTGATGCCTAAGTCGTTTCTTCAAATCGTAGTTTCAATAGAGCAATGTTTCAAGTTGGATTCGATGTTATTCAATGAAGTGGTTGGTAGATTGAAGGCATACAAGGAGCGTATAAGAGGACCGAGAAAGTGGAGGACACTCAAGGTGGGTTGTTGTTGGCTAATGAGGAAAATTCACATGTTTGTAAGCATTGTGGCAATGGACGCTCACATTGGGATGACTTTGGACGTGGTTGGGGAAGTGTTCGGGGGTCTGGGAGAAGTCAAGATGGTAATGAATGTGTCCGAGATAAAAGTCACGTTAGATGTTACAAATGTGGTGAGTTTGCTCACTATAGCAACGAGTGTCCTAAATGACAAAAGGAAGAAGCGGGTCTAATCGAAGAGGAACCGGCGGTGTTTTGAACGAGTGGTATGACGAAACTTATTAAAGGGGGGGGGGGGGGGGGTGATTGTTGGATTAATCGGTTTATCACAAGAGGAAATCTGGGACAATTTTAGTTCTAAGGGTATTTTAGGAAACATTCATTTTACATAGTTTTGGAATTAGAGTAGGATTCTAGTTTTATTATTATATATATGGTTAATGTTTAGGATGTTTAAGTTAACTTTTTCCAGCAATAAAGTTCATCAAGTAATTCTTCGTTTTTTTCTTTTCTTCTTATTTGTTCAGTTCTTGGACACCAAAGTAATATCAGGTGGTATACCTACATACATAACATCTAGTTAATCAGGCTTTAAACCTAATTAACAATTATGACACGATCTTGATTTAATGCCTATTAAGAATAACAAGAAAAAAAAATACAAAAACGGAATTCCAATATGGATTTTGATAATAATATTAAACTGTTTAATAACATTAAAAGCAAAATACCTATAAAGAAAAAAAAAATCTTTTCTTTAATATGAAAAAATAGAAAATAATGAGGATAAGATCTTTAATCAAATATATAAATCACATTTCTTATCTCATATGGATTCTAAATTTCGTCAAATTCACAAATCCTGCTATATAGAGTTATCAAACCTTTAATCCTGCTAGTGATAAGGGTGTACGGAACCTTCTCTAGTTTCTTTCATACATGCAATATTAATGCTTGTGCTATATAGAGTTATGTAAGAGTTATGTATTTATTTTAAATAGTTTGATACATATTGTGAATTATATATATATATATATATATATATATATATATATATATATATATATATATATATATCCTAGTCAACCTGATAAGGATGTCTTTCTAATCAACCTGATAAGGATGCCACTATGACATATCGTTGGCATAAGTAGAGATGATGTACGGATGCAACATCATATAAAGGTTTATAGTTTTGTAATCTATCAACATAAAAAAATATTTGTGTGTATCCAATCCACTAAAAAAACATAAGTCAAATTGATTGTTTTTACGAATTTCTAAAATTTCTATTAAGAAGGGAATTCAACTACATAACTTAATACTGCTACATAATGTCAGTTTAAGTCAATCTTGCATCAGTAACTGTAAAAGTGTAAATGCCATTTTGACGGATTGATCAAAGTTTTTTATAACAAAAATAACAAAGTAGAACTAATGTAACTTATAATTAATAACCTAAATATCAACGTTAAATGTAATTTTTTTTCTTTCTAAACCCTAATTATGCAATATCCAGAACTCGATAGAACTTTTATTCATTAATTAATTTAATTATAATCGTACAACAAATGAAATAACAAACGGACAATAAGTTGCATCGTTAAGCTTTTTTGTATGGTAAATCTAATTCTTTGAATGCTACATCCATAGATCTAGATGATATAATATTGATATGTTGTTGGTGATTTTAGTGTCACCATGTCATTTTATGTAATTGGAACTAACATATGAGCTAAGGAGATTCATAATTTGTACTCTAATATATATATATATATATATATATATATATATATATATATATATATATATATATATATGTGTGTGTGTGTGTGTGTGGGGGGGGGGGGGGTTTGTGCGAAGTGCACGCATGTATAAGATCGAATTAGAAGCCGGTTCGACGACAAGTCAGGGGTCTGGGGGCAACATCTCTGGGTCCAAGGTTTCCAAAAGGGCAGCGCCCCTTTGGTGAGGTCTAGGGGCAGCTCCCCTGGCGGGGTCCAAGGGGCAAAGCCCGTGGCTGGGGTCCTTAAATCTTCATAGTGGGAAATTCAAATTCTTGAGGGTGACTATGATAAAACTAACGAAACTCGTTTGTTTTGAAACCCTAAATCCTCAATAAATTTCAAATTTCCTGATTTGCTTCTAAAGTAACCCATGACCGGCTAACCCTAATGAAATCTGAATCTTGTTTATTATATAAACGGCTCTTCTCTTTGAGAAGAGAGCCACGAATATCATTAGCTCTCTTTTTCTTCAAACGAACATAGAATCCTCTAGCAATTTGGCTTACGACTAGTGTGACTAGAATCGTAAGTGTCCTCTTGGATTATCCTAGGCTGAATTTCTTGCAACCCAGGCATAGGGTAGAAATATTAGTTCGGAAAGTGTTCACGTGATCCAAGGGGTATCCAGATCTCCAACATAAACCCTTATTCCTCCAACATAGGCATGATCCGTTGTACTCTATTAAGAAGCTTCACCGCATCCGGCGCGTGGAAACCAAACGTATCAAATGCAAATGGTATGGACACGTGTTGATTTTCCATGCACGATTTCTCATGTTTTGTGACTTTGTCTATGACAACTTTTAAAGCAGTTTGTCCTGCCGTGAAACCCCCTGTAAGGTCGACACATGTGTGTTTCTCTCCAACCCATCCAAAAAATCAAAACGTCAGCCGGTTTAAGGGTTGACCTTCCTTCTGTCGGGTCAGTCAAGAAATTCTCAAGTGTCTCTTTCTTGGCGAAAACCCCAACACGCTTAAATATGTCAAACAAAACATTCTTAACCATATTGTGCCTGTATTTGAACCCTGGGAGTTCTTTACAGTGAACTGCATGCTCTCCAAAAGAGTCCAAACATGTCTTGCGATACACCAGACATATCTCGTCAGCTAGGAATATTGGAATCATGAATCTATATTTGAGGATAGTATGATACTCCACAAGAGACATATGTTGGCCAAGCCCATCTATAGGGATAGCTAGAAGAAATACTTGAGCATATAGTGCACGTAAGCACTGGAAAACCGTTTTCTATCGAGTCGTCCTGTCGAGATGCACTTTCATATCTTGGACAATTTTACGAAAAAATGCACTCACCAGTGTATTTTGAGATTTGGAGGGGAGGAGGCATTCCTATGGCCATTCCTTTAATACTTCTAGCTCTCGGGAGTCTCTTTGTAGGATACTTGGCCAAAGTGTGACCTGTTATCCCATAAGTAAGGACAGTGACAAAGCGGTTGGGGATGTCATTAGAAATTAAACTACTAAGATCAATATCCAAAGAATTTCCAAACTATTTTGAGAAAACTGAAAGTAGTCCGGATTTACAGAAATGATCATGAAATCAATATTGCAAATTAAAGTTTTATAATGTTCATTTACAAAATAAGTTACTATTTTATAATAACTTTATAAAAAATATCACCATTTCACGATGTCATCTAGTTTTAGTAAACTCCCTAAAAGCAATAATATAATGTATAAAACTAATAATTAATAGAACCAAGTTTAATGAAGACAAAACTGCACAAATGGTCCCTGTGGTTAGCTGAAAATTGTCGCTTTGGTCCAAAAAAGTTTGAACTAGCACCAGAGGTCCAAACTTTTCATTTTTTTATGAGTTTGGTCCAATTTGCTTTAAATATGTTTATAACGACGGTTTTGCCCCTTAATTTATCCTTTGTATTTTCTTTTTTAAATATTTTTATTATAGAAATTAAAAAGTACTCTCTCTCTCTCTCTCTCTCTCTTTCTCTCTCTTGCTCTCTCTTGAAGAAAAACCCACACACGAGGGGTTTTAACCACCATAAACCACTACTGCCACTAACCCATCTTCCCCACTGTTTTCTACGATTAGTCCCACCCACTCCTTCTCCAATCACTGCTAACTGATTCCCTCCTTTTTTATCACACCCTAAAACCTGAACGACGGAAACGTTCTGGGGCGGAGGACGTCATGTACAGTATTACAACAATGCATAATAGTAAACAAGCAACAACATCATCCATTGCATTAATAATATAATTTTAATACAAGTGTGTTCTGTAGTTTATAAAACACCAAAAATGAATAATCAAAATAGAGACGAGTCTTGAAAGCTTCGTCTTCTCAAAACCTGGTCATCGGTACCTGTGTACTGGTGACATGAGAATACAAGTTATATTGAAAGCATAGATCAGCATTAAATTTGGTGAGTTCATATGTATTTTAGTGTCATCGCTTGTATGAAAGTGTTTGTAAATGTTTGATGTAAATGTTTGTAAGTGTTTGTAAGTGTTTGTATCTCCTAGAAAATCCTATATTTTCTACTAAAAAGTAGCCTTCTACCAAGGCCCGAATATTCTGTTTGTTGTTTGCTTGTAAAAGTGTGTAATTTTCCCAAAGACAGACTATCATTTCTAAAAATATAGCTTACATTACCGTTTATGTGAGAAGATCACAATTTGAATGTAATGGGAAAATAATAATGATGTACTTGTAGTATTTGTATATAACTACTACTGTTGTACTAACTACCTTAAAACACGACGCTCTAAGGCATCGAAATGGTATGACATTAGTCACCCGTAGACCTGCAGGTCCCACTGTAGCTAGCAGCAAGGTGTAGGATAGTCAATCTCGTATAGATCTATACACCAATTCATGCTCTCCCTCCAGGAGACTCTGATTACAAAACACGACACAATAGTAGATTTCCATGTCATGAAGTAGTGGCTCACATTAATGTTATAGTGTTCTAGTGTTTGTATAGTATGTACTAGTGTGATGTATGTTCTCTCTGTTCTAGTGTATTGTATGTTCTCTTGTATAGTGTAGTGTATGTTCTCTTTGTTTCTCATCATAGTATGTTCTTTCTGTTTCTTATAATAGTATGTTCTCTTTGTTTCTCATAATAGTATGTTCTTTTTGTTTCTCATAATAGTAAGTTTGTAGTGACTCATGAATGAACTGACTCTTGTATGTTTCATTGTACTAGAAATAGTGAGTAGTGAACCTCTAAACTATACCTATTATAGTTTACTAGTAATGTTGTTTGAGCGACTGAGTGTGTTTGTACACCTTTGCTACCCAAAGGTGCTGAACTGATGTAGGAACTTTTATATCTATACACATATACATAATATATAACTAAGATCCAAACGACACTCGGACAAACAACCGGATACCCTAAGTCCACAACGAAACAAGGAACAGGAAATAAAGTGAGTTATCAGTCCTAAGTCCTTTCAACCTTACTTATATAACTATATACATATTGACATGATTTTGACAATATATAAGTTTAAAAGAGTTTAATAGAAAGTTTAACATATAAAAGAGTTTTAACCATTTGAATGGTAACAATTGACTTGATGTCAGTTTATAAAATGTTTTGAAGAGTTTGTTTGATAAAACAATTTGAAGTATAAGAAAATCCACTTGTTTGATAGTTATTAATCACATGTGATTGATATAATAACTTTAATAGTTCTACTTGTATTCCCCCCCCCCCCCTAAAAGCATTTAAAATCATTTAAAAGATAAGTTAAGGGGTATGAACTCACCTGCAGTGAGTGATACGAATGAAAGATCGATTTAGGATGCTAAGTGTCAAGTGAAGCCTCGAGCACAAACGGATCCTAATAGCATATAATGATACATATATGGATATAATTAGTTTATATACAACTAATCATTCAAGGAAACCACCTTAGGGACTAGGAAACACTTGGATTGAAGTGTTTAAATCACGAAGGAGTGCATCTAAGGGGTTTACGGCCACACAATGGGGTTTACGGCCATAGGTTTTACGGCCCTATGTGTTTACGTCCATACACTCATGAATACATATGCCTAAAAGTGTTTTATGGTCCTATTCAGCATCAAGGAAGTGTGCTTGACCCATTCCTAGCCTTAAGAAGAGTTTATGGCCAAACTAGGAGCCTTAACAAGGGTTTACGGCCAAGGGAGATGTCCATGGTCGTAAACTCTCATTGATCTTGGGAAATGGTTGATTTCAAGGGTGTATGTTAAGAGATTCTATAGTATAACTAGTATATGGAAGGATACTTACGTTTTGAAGCTTGAAGGGGGTGTTCACGGTCCAAGAACTAGTAGGTGTTCTTGGTGTTCTTGGTGTAAGTGTGAATACTTGAAGATCTAACCAAAATGAATGATTTCATGGATGAAATCAAAGGGTGATACTAGATTAAGAAGAATAACATCTAATAACATGGAAGGAATGCTTACTCTTTTAAAGATCAAGGTGAAAAATCTTTATGATAGTTGAGAGAGAATCCGAAATCTAGGCTTGGAAGTGTAAGGAATGACTAGAAATGAAGATAAAACTCATATATGGATATGAGTTTACGGCTAAGGAGGTTTTTCCGGCCGTAAACTCTAGTTTACGGCCGTAAACTCCTTATGAATGGAGTTTCCGGCTTGTATTCTGGACACTGCACTCTAGAATACACTTCCTAACATTCCTTCTTGAAGGTTCTAGGCTTATAACACTCAAATAGACCCTAAACAGTGCTAAAAGATAGCATAAACGAGTCTGACTTTGATTGAATTGAATGACTGTACAAGATAGAAATTTTGGGTTGTCACATTTTTCCCTCGTCATTTGTCGCCGAACAGAAAAGTAACGAAGGCAGCCTCGCCACCCCACTGTCACCGCTGCCAATGTAAAAAACAGCCACCACCACCTGCTATCGTCGAGATTTCACCAATACCTTATTGCTTTCATCCTTATTCCCTCTACAAACCAGTGAACACTAGAGGTGCTCTGATAATTCCTTCATCTGAATCTGGAATTTAATCTGATTCCCACAAATAAATCGATTTTTTGGGGATAAATACTCACACATAAATCAAATTCCATAAATGATAAACACACTCAAATACAGTGAGGTAGAGGATTCGTGCGCCGCTATTGCTCACCTGTCGAGATAGAAGAAGAAAAAAGATGCACGGTCGGAGAAGAAGATCGAACAAAGATTAAACAGATCGTGCGCCTTCAGATAACCTTTCTTCTCCGATTATGAAAGATCTAAGAAAGGGATGAGCTAGGGTTTGCAGCGATGATCTTTCTTCTCCGTCATCAATGTAGAATCCTTCTTCTCTAACACTAAGGTTTCGTAAATAGGTGGTGGTCCAATTGTAGGAGCAGGGAGGCATACAACAGTGGTGGTGATGGTTTTGTTGCTTCATCCTTGTTTCAAATCTATATCCCCTCCCAGCGAGGATGAAGTGTGGTGGAAGATTATAAAGGCAAACAATGGGAAATGGTTATGTCGATGAAGGTCAGGGCCTGAAGATAATGGAGGTGTATGGTCAGCATTCTCAAAGAGAGAGCGAGAGAGAGAGAGAGAGAGAGAGAGAGAGAGAGAGAAGAAGGATCGATTGTGAAAAGGGATCGATTTTGTAAAAAGGGGGCATACTGTCTAAGAGAGAGAGAGAGAGATTCTTTTTTATTTTTCTTTTAATCAAAAAAACATTTAAATAAATAAATAAATAAAACAGAAAAAGAAAATGTCAAGGGTAAATGTGTCATTTTAAATATTTTTAAATTACATTTGACCAAGGTCGCAAAAAAATGAAAACTTTAGACTTGTGTTGCTAGTCAAAATCTTTTTGGACCAAAATGACAATTTTAAGCAAACCACAAAGACCATTTGTACAGTTTAGTCTTTAATGAATTTTCGAATTAAAAATAAAATTTTTCCAAAGATTAAATTACAATTTTGGTATATAAGATTTATATGCATTTTCGCTTTTTAGTTTACTTTTAAATTTTTGATATAGCTTATCTCGATTGTTTTCAAAAGTTGTACTCATGATTCTTGTGGCTAACTTTGTCTAAAATGCTCCGTTAAATGCCTTAAAATAACGATATTGACATCATTTTTATTTTTTATTTTTTATTTTATATTTTTTCATATTATATTTATATTAATTATAAAATAAAAAGGTCTTACATATTTGACCCCCGCCCCACCACTATACCACCATCACCACCACAAATCATCACCCGACTAATCGTCATTACTCACAACCACTAATCACTACTAACCACCATTATTCATCACCACCAACTTGTTAGGCGTGTCAAACCCAACAAATAATAGGGGTACAACATACTCCAAATACACTGCTTTAATGCACTAAAAAGTAGTACAAGGCAAGCAGGGTCGAACCACAGAGACACGGGACAAAAGTCTATACCTCTTTGCGCAAGGTACTTTGGTCACAAAGGGGGGTTTTGTTTGCAAAAGTCAAATAATGAAAATAACAATCAACTTTGGAACATGCAGAAAAAGAAATAGATTTTTAACAAGTTGTAAAAGTGCTTCCAGTTCTAGTTCTCAATGTTGTCATTTAACCTGATTGTGACTTGATGTAATTTGTGATTACTATTCTAAGTTGTACCTGAAAGGTATTAACACGCTCTAATACCCCTCGCTTACCAAATTATCTAACCAAAACACGCTCTTTGACTAGACCTAGCTTTAGTCATTCAACCTAAACACGCTCTTAGATTGTATTGAAAAACTGCATTAAGTTTTGTACAAGCTTCCTAACAATGTTCATTTCTTCTCATACGCTCGGAAGTGTGAAGACATGTGATAAATGTTCTACAATAAGAAAACCTATTGTTTGTTACCAATCATTAACTTTATAGAACGATTAGGTGCCCTAAAAGTTAATTAACTACACAAAAATTCAATTCATGAAAGTGGCCAATCAAACACAAATCAAAATTAAGGATTCTAGTTTAAACAAGAACATAATCGCTAGAATAGAATCACAAATCAATCATCAAATCGCATGCTTCAAGTCAAGCAATCAACATGTTTTGAACAAGAACTAGAAACTAGGGTTTCTTAGCCACACATGGCTAAGAACAAATCAAACAAGAATAAAGATGGAATTGGAATATTTAATGCTTACAAAAAAGAAATCTAAAATGTTTGCAATGATTAGGTCTTCTCAAAAGCTCCAAGAAATATCTTAGAATCGCCCAAGATCGCCCCAAACTGCTCCAGTAACTGTCTTGCCTTCAAAAATGACGTTCTTGTATTTTTAATTAAATTTCACGTGCTTTCCATAAGAACATGCGTTTTTGGCATGGTCATGCCTTTTGTCCATGTATTTTTGGCATGGCCATTTGTCTTAACCATGTGTTTTTGGCATGGCCCATGCTTTTTG
This sequence comes from Lactuca serriola, assembly GCF_051521515.1. Taxonomy (NCBI): domain Eukaryota; kingdom Viridiplantae; phylum Streptophyta; class Magnoliopsida; order Asterales; family Asteraceae; genus Lactuca; species Lactuca serriola. The sequence continues at coordinate 133,659,315 of NC_136415.1, forward strand.
CTAAAATTCCAAAAAGTCTTCACTGTTGGCTCTATCTTCAATCTAGCTTCACCACGAGTCATGTTGCTCAACTATGAGATGATAAAAGACAAACACAACCCGTGTCGGTGTGACAAGAACCACGTTTCAAATGTAGTCCTTTGATATGAAGACAATGTAACACTGACTCAGGTTCCATCTTCATGTTTTCTGCCATGGAAAGACCGGTTCATCTTCTCTTCATGCTCCAAAGCTCCAAGCATCCATGCATCCAAGCTCCATGTTCCATGCTCCATAATGCCTACAAAATAAATAAAAAATGGTGAAGTACTAGGCATTCTTAATGAAATATGCAATTGCCCAAATAATTAACTAAATGCAGGAATTAGGTGTAACTTCTGGAAACCAGAGGGATGAGTTGTGACAAAAAATCAAAACTTAGACTATAAGTTGTAAAACTCGTCGAGTTAACTAATTACTCGTCCGAGTACTCCCTACTCGGCCCCTTACTGAAACGAACAGTGTTGTAAAGCTCATCAAGTTGGCTGATTACTCTTCCGAATACCCCCTACTCGAGCGAACAATGATGTAAAACTCAGTCAACTCGGTGATTAATATGTATAACATACTTAATGATTTATTATTTAACACACACATGTGATTATTACTATATATATATATATATATATATATATATATATATATATATATATATTCAATAATTATTAACGAAATGAGACTATTGTGTGTTTTTTGGTTTTTGTGTATTCATATGTATCTAATTTTGTTATATATTTCAATCAAACTTATGATTTTGACATATATAATTTTCTTATAAATATTGTGTATGAATTACCGAATCCAAATACTCCTGGGTACTCGCTACTCGGCAGTCGGCCGAACAGGTACGGAACAACGAGTTCAAAGTTCTAGAACCATGACTATAAGTGTATACATGTAAACCATATGGACCAAAATGGTAATTTACTCTTTTCCAAATCTTTGTCTATTGCATAAAGCATTTCCAACCCACCCATATGTCATTCATTCCTCCTTTATTTAACTACTAGTATGGTTATACAGTTAATTAAAATTTTAAAATAAAAAATAAAAATTATTAATCAATTATTTTAAATAAATTATTAATTAAGAGATTTTTTTTAGTTATATAAATTTTAATAATTAATTTAATTAAATAAATATGTGAAAGTTATATTACTTTATAATTTGTTTTAAGTTTATTTTAATTTTGATTCTAATATTATTAATTTAATGTAATTAGAGTGAGAAATTTAAATTTTGAAATTTAAAATGGAGAATCAATAGGTTTACAAATGACATGTATTAATTAGGAGATATATTATGGTGACACATGACGAAAAAAGAATAAAATATGCATTAATTATGAGGCCTAATAAGATCGACACATGTCAGAAGGAGAATAAAAACTATTCTTTTATTAGATAGGGAGATTCTTCTCCGAGCTCACCTCATTTTCCCCCCGAATAGTATTACCCCAAATACGAAGTAATAATATTCATTTATCCAAAAAAAAATAGGGATGAAGTTTCAATTGCCAATTTTAGTCCTTTTATTTTTCGACACTACTAGTTTATTTTTATCTATCAGTTATTATTGTAATGTAATTTATATTAAGTAATCATAAATATTAACTTTATTTTTTTGTGTATCGAATTCATATACAAAATTTAATACGTATTAACAATTTGAAACACCATAATATATTTTATAAAATCTTACAATTAAAATTATCTTACAAATATTATAACATATGTTATGCACAGGTTGACTACATTTATAGATTCTTGATGTACAAAATCATAATGTTTACGTCTTAAACCCAAACCGTATAGTAGCAGGAAACATCGGGTATTTATTGGTTGCAATCGATGATTTATTTGCAGTGTAACTAACTTTGGATTTATAGGATTAAAATCGATGATTTATACGTTGTATATTCTTGAAAATTTGTGTGAAGTTTTGATTACAACGAAATGGGAGCATAAAAGTGATTGTGAAGACTTTAATGAAAGTGAACGACCCTTGCATTCTCCCATGGTGAATCATGTATGTAGATATTGATGAATTAATTTGTTATAATAACAAGGTTATAGTATAAAATAAAAAGTTCAAATGAGAAAGTGTAAAAGATGTGAGAAAATGGTTGATACTCAGCAAAAGATTGATGAACATGACATAATTTTGTTAAACCAAAAAGCTAATCAAGTCTTTCTAAGCAAACATCAAAAACAATTTCAGGTAAAGACTGATGATGATCATGCTTCCTTCAGCTTTTACTTCTCCGATGAGTTTGGCCCTCTCTTCTTTCCAAAACCAACAACTGCACAATCAAAAATCAAAAAGATTCACAATTATCCCACAAATAGTTCATAATCTAAGTTTTGTTTAGTGTTTACAAACAATTGCCTAAAGAGACAATTCATGTTCACCATCTAAAGTGCATACGATGTGTTTATAAAGGAATTCAAACAATCAAGAACTGATACATCAAATAAAACTTCAAATTTTCGTTGGGTTTCTCGAAAAGCAAACAGCTTTATAGATCTAGATCAATATTAACATTAGTATGTTTGTGTACTACGGATAAACATCATCACATATGAATGAAAAATGAAAGCGGAAGCAACTATCTTACCAGCGGTGACGAAGCGGCGGTTGTATTGAATGCGCTTGTGAGCACGTCCACGTGGCTGTTTCTTCTTGTCCTGCTTCGCAACCTTTGGGGTTTGACCTCTCACTTTTCCGGCACGAGCCAATGATCCGTGAACCTTTCCTGTAAACAGATTGCAACCAGTATCATCACCAGTTGATGAATTAAACGCCGAATACACAGAAATTAAACACTAACACCTACATAAACCCTTAACCTACCACGGTTTCCAATCTATAACAAAAATAACTGATGAAAATGGAAGTTATTAAGATTACCCATGTTGAATTGAGGATTGTTTAGCTCTGTGTTGTCTTCTTTTCGGCTGGATCTGTTGTGAGAAAAGCAAATCAGGGATTTAGGGTTTAGGATTGGGAACGAACGATATATAATCCGGTTGGGCCGGTTATTTGGGCCTTTTCGATATTGGTTGACGTTTGTTTACATTTAACGGGCCATGTAACGACCTTGGGCTTCGACTTTTAGCCTTACACTTGTTTTTAATTTATACGTTGTAGACTACTTATATTTATTTTCGCAATTAATAATTTAAGTATAAATACATATTTAATCATGGGTATGGTATTAATATGTCAAGATTATAAAGGGAATATAAGTCATAAAATTTCAGGAAAAAAAAAGTATAACCGTCCAAATAAATAATAGAATATAATTATTGTCCAAAGTTTGTCTTCTATATAGAGGTTACCTATGAATTAATTATATGGCCACTGAATAGATTCTTAGTTGTTTTTTTTATTTGTATATTTTAACCAAAAGGTTTTCGGTCTCAAAAAATAATGTGTATTCGGCAATGTTGGAGAATTCGACAATGTTCTTAGACGTCTTAGCTAACAACTAGGACATGGATAATTGATGTAGATGATCCTTATCTTCTTCAATCAAATGAACTTAACATGTCTCTATCGGCAATTTTTTTCTTTTGGAAGGGGGTATTTGGACTAGCTTTTACGCATCAACTAGTCTCTGCTACAAACATGAGACTATGCATCATGCTCTAGAGTCATTGCAAGTGAACTTTTATGTCTATAGAGGTTGAGTATTGTCACGATTTAAACATAACTCAATAGGTTATCCATTATATCTTCAACATGTCTTACCAAATCACCACAACCCAAGTGGTTGTCAATTTTGAATTGCTAGTAACTAGTAACTACAAAGGTTGGGTTTTTGCCACAGTTATCACTTAGGGCTCGAAACAAATTAGGTTCTGTTGATGGCTTATGCTCATGCCCTAAGAACAATGAGGTCAAAAGTAGACTATAGGACATGGAAAATGTCTGTTGTCTTGTCGTGGATTTTAAATTTCATGCATGAAAATCTTAATGTCTAAGACATTTTCTTAGAGTTTGGTTGCATACTTAATGTAATAAGCTAAATGTCTTGTATAAAGAAATTGGTGCTTTAACAAATCTTACTATTTTTGTCTATATATGATGCTTTAAAGGATTCCACTCTTCATTCTCTACAAATAAAGTTGATGCAATTTTCAATGAAAAGTTAAATTTCCTTCTACAAAACCTTCCTATTTTTCTTTCTACTCATTGGGTTATGACATGTGTCATGATCAAACGATAAGATGAGAAAAGATAGTGGATTACACATGACAATCAATGAATATGTAAGAGGATGAAGTATAAGCATAAAGTAGGAATCAATTTAATTTTTTTTATTTTCAATTGATCTTTGTGAATCCTTTTTGGGAGGCATGAGTAATATTTTAATGTGTGAACTATTTTCATATGTTCTAGAGAGGAATCCTATAACATTCGGCCTTTCTCTCTGAAATGCTCAATTTAGTGGTTTGGTCTAGGCTTTACAATGTAATAGTAGGGGGTGTTGGTAGCTTGTTTTGTAATAGTTTACGGTTGTAATGAGTTTACGGCCGTAAACACCTTACAGTCGTAAACTCTTCTCGGTCATGTGGTGTATAAATAGTGGGTTAGTCAGACGTTTTATGGTTGTTGATACCTTTAGAGTTCACGGCTTCCATCAAATTGTACCCGACGTTTATTGCTATAAAACGTGTGCAAGCTTTGTTTGTTCTTCTTTTGTGTTTATTATTGCTTTATGTGATTGTGTTTGCTTTTGATCTATGGTAAGATCTGTTATTTGGACCTTACAATTGGTATCAGAGCAGAACCAGTGTCAAAGGCTTTCTACAATCGATTTTGGAGCAAGGTTTTATTGGACTGAGAGCAAGTTCGTGTTTTTCTACAAAAGAATTTTTGGTTTCATCGAGAAACTGAAATAATCGTTATTTACGGCCCAAGTTTACGGCCGTAATCCCTATTTATGGCCGCAATCTCGTCATAGTTCTTCAACCGTGAACTGCTTTCTTGAACCGTAAATCCGGAATCGAAGACCGTATTCTTAAACCGTAAAACCTTGGACAGTGAATCTAAATTCAATTCTTGCACCATGAACCTTGAACTGTATTCTCCTTTCAACCGAAAACTTTATAGTTTACGGCCGCAAATTCATTTTTGGCAGTGAACTCCTTTTTTACAGTAAATCGGATTTTAACTAAATCAGTTTATATTTTAATTTGAACCTTAATTAATTTTAATTGATTATTAAAAATGGAATCTCAAAGTCAAAACCACTTTCAAGAGCTTGATGCTGTCATGGGTACCACCATGCGAATTCCAAGGTTAATGTCTGCTGATGGGTTTCCGAGTGGAAGTATAGAATAGAAAAGTACATAAAAATGAAAGATTTCAAGTTGTGGAAATGTGTCATCAAGAATCCAGTCAGAGTAACCACTACAGTTGCGGGGCAAGTGGTTGATAAGAAAATAGAAAATTATACTGATGAAGACTTTGAAAGTGTGGAGGAGCAGGAAAAGGCGTTGGCCATCTTGACCATGGCCTTGTCACCAAACATTCTTCAGGGGTTCAGAGAGTATACCTCGGCTAAAGCTTTGTGGGAGGCCCTGATTGAGGTATATGAAGGAAATGAAGATATGCGAGAGAGTCGCCAGGATATGCTGCGACAATGTTTTAATATGTTTAATTATGTTCCTGGAGAGACCCTTGAATCACAGCTGCAGCGGTTCACAACTCTCAATACATAAATGACTGTGGCTGGAATTTTCTACACAAAGTCTAAAGTGAACAAGAAGCTACTGAATGCTCTCCCAAAATCTTGGGACATGAATGTAGCTGTCATTAAGAAAACTAAGGATCTCAGCCGCCTCTCTCTCGCTGAAGTGATGGCAGTCATCAAGGCATGTGATATTGATGACAAGCAGCGGGAAATTAACCATGTGAACTTGTATTCAGCTGCGAATCTTGGCATTTCCTCTAACAATGCTCTTTCATCTTTTTCTGTTTCTCATCCCTTTGCAGGTTCATCATTTAATCTACCTCCTTCGCAAGCTCAGACTCAAACTCCATCGGCTTCTTCTGCTTCAGCCATGCCCATCTCGTAAAATCAATCATTTATGGCTGCTCAAGCTGCTTCATCCTCAACTGGAGCTTCTTCTTCAAGGGGAAAGGAGGGTGATGAGAATCTTTCTCTTGCTTCGGGACTAGTCAATTGCTACAATGCGCTTATAGCCGTGGATCTTCCACCTCAACTGTCATTTGCTAATCTTGATCAGATCCACCCTGAAGACGTTGAGGAGATGGACATTACTTGGCAAATTACCATGGCAGTCTTTAGAGCGAAGCAATTTGCCAAGAAGACTGGAAAGAATAACTAGGGGATGAATGCTGACAAGAAGGTTGGGTTCAGCAAAGGAAAGCTACGATGCTTCAACTGCCACGAGCCAGGGCATTTTGCTCGTGATTGTCCACAGCCAGACAAAAGACTCAATAATGATAGGACAGTGGTTACAATTGGAAACAATCGTAGTGGCAATCAAATAAACAACAAGAAGGCTATGGTCGCTTACTCATTTGATTGGGAGGATCAGATGCAAGCCTTGAACCTATCTAGACGTGAAGCTGCCCACCTGGCACAAGTTTGTGATGATGCCCCAGCAGAGATTGTGGCAGCCGAAAATGAGATGAAGGAGCTGCAGTTTGCATTGATGGTATCCTCTTCTCATGAACCTAATTCAGCCAAGGTAAGTCTTCCATCATGCTCTCAAGCCTGTATTAACTATGTTAAAACTCTGCATAACAAAATTGAGACATTAGGCAGTGAAGTAAAAAATCTTAAGATTCTTCGTGAACTTAATGAAAAATTAATAAGGGACGTAGAGGACCTTAGATATGAAGGGTACCAACTTAGAAATGGTCAAAAACCACTCAAAGCTCAATTGGAATAAAAAAATATGGATTTTAGGAGACTTCAGGAAGACTACAGTAATAAATGTGAAAATTATGATTATGCAGTCAAATAGAACGTTGGGCTAGTGGCTGAAGTTGAATCTTTGAAAGGAAAATTTGAAACCGCCAAACTTGATGTTAGAAAATATGATTTTTCAAGTGAGGTAGTTGCAAATATGACAGACCAAACCATGCAATTTAAGAAGAATCAATCAAAAGATCTAGGGTATAACCATGTGCCCCCTCCCTTTAATCATTCATATGTGCCCAAGCCTTTGTCCAAAGATGAGATTGCCAATGAATCATTTATGGTTTATGGCAAGCCATCTGGTTTTATTTCGGGAGGATTTATTAATGTTGAAAGTACTAACATTTCTACTTCTCCTGCAGATCAATCCTTGAATCAGTCAAAGCACGAAGTTGAAGGATATGTTTCTGAAAATAAAATCGAGTCTAAACCTGAAGCTTTAGTTTTAAATAAACACAATATGTTTTCTGATGTTTCAAAAGACAATGTTTTTTGTGATGGTGTTTTTATTGCTTCTGATACTGTTTTGAATGGTTTGGAAAAGTCTAGTTTGAACAATTTGGTTGACAATTTGGATGTGTGTGATAATAATTTTGAGAAACCATCAACATCACAAACTTTTCCATCTAATGTACCCTCGCTTGCTTCACAACCTAATTCATGTTCATGTTCTTGTGAGAGAAGTAGGGGTGATAGTATGGAAAATAAATTTGATCAATGTAGCACAAGTTATAACAGTAACAAACATATTTGTTTTAATTATGGTGTTGGTGGTCATATAGCTAGAAATTGTCAAAATCGCATGTTTGTACATTTCGAACTTCCAAGAGGAGAGAACGAATTCAAAGGAAGGTCTTTAAATAGAAAATCCTCTAGAAATCGCTCTCGAAATGATGATTGGGCAAATGAACGGAGTAGAAAACGGGTTGTTTTTCAAAAACATAAAAAGGTTTTTCATCACCAAGTCTCAGGCAGTTTGCCAAAACCGAGCACGACCAAGCCAAGGTCAGATTCGTCAAGAAACCACAGTGGGTCTTCAACCAACTCTGGTAGAAAACTCACAGGCTTTAAGCAGACTGATAAACATTCCACTTCTAAATCAACCGGGATTTTTAGAAAACCTAATTATCAATGGCTGCCCAAACTTGCTCCCTATTTATCATTTGTGTCCTCTGAGAAATCCGAATGTTATAAATCTGAAAAGGCATCAGGATCACCTAGGAAGGTAATGATCTAGGTTCCCAAATCTAATTAAACCCGCACATTTTGCAGGGACGGTTGCGGGGAAATATCGTCAGACCCTGGTTCGTCGATAGCAGCTGTTCCCGGCATATGACGAGAGATATCACCCAACTGCACAACATTCAATCATTTAATGGGGGATATATCTCTTTTACGGGTGGAGAAGGTGGTAAAATCACTCAAAGAGGAACTATCTCGAATGGGGTTTTAAGTTTTGAGAATGTTAATTTTGCTCACGAGTTGAAGCATAGTTTGTTAAGTGTCTCTCAGATCTGTGACAAGGGCTATTCGACGCATTTCACTGACAAGGAATGCATGATTCTCAAGCCAGGATTTGTCATCCCAGAAGAGTGGATTCTCGTAAAATCTAAAAGTGATGGGAATGCCTATATCATTGATATGAATAGCAATCTTCCAGAATAAGTTACGTGTCTTTTCTCCAAGATCTCCGAACAATCTGCAATGTTGTGGCACAGAAGATTAGGTCATGCTAATGCAAAGAACTTGAATCATCTTGCGAAGAATGAGATGGTCCATGGATTGCCTGTCAAGGACTTCATCACGTTTGAAAAATGTTTGTCATGTGCAAAAGGAAAGCATCATAGAAAGCCACACCTGCCAAAACAAGTCAACTCAATTAGCCAGGTGCTTCAATTGCTACATATGGATTTGTTTGGTCCAGTAAACGTCCTCAGCATCAACAGAAGTTCTTATTGTCTGGTTGTGATTGATGATTTCTCTCGGTTTACGTGGCTTTTCTTTCTATCCAACAAAGTTGGAGTTGCTGACTTGATCAAGAAGTTCATTGTATTAGTTGAGAACAAAACTAACAATCGAGTGAAGGCGCTTCGTACCGACAATGGAACAGAGTTTAAGAATTCTATTCCTGATCATTTTTGCGCACAAAAAGGTATATTGCGTCAATTTAGTTCTGCTCACACACCCCAACAAAATGGTGTTGCTGAAAGAAGGAACAGAACGTTAAAAGACGCCGCAAGAACGATGTTGTGTGATTCAAAACTACCAGTTTTTTTGGTCGAGGCAATAAACATTGCCTGTTATGTTCAGAATCGAGTGTTAATCAACAAAGCTCAGATGAAAACCCCGTATGAAATCTTCTATGGTCACAAGCCATCAGTCAGTCACTTCCGTGTATTTGGCTGTCCTTGCACCCTTCTTCACTTAGATGCCAGCCCGAAGCTCAATGCAAAAGCCGATGACTGTTACTTTGTAGGGTATGCTGCTCGCACGGCCTATAGAGTCTATAACAAGAAGACAAAGCAAATTGTGGAATTGTATGACGTGCGTTGGTTGGAAGAAAACGAGACGGACGCTAAAGTGGGTCCGGATTGACTGTTTGATTACACATCCCTATTCAAATCAATAAATGTGTCTTCAATTGGCTCATCTAGATTTGTTTCTGGTTTGAAGAAGATCTATGAAGACGAAGACGAAGAATTTGTTTACATATCTCCATCAGAATCCCCTTCCTCATTCACAAAGAAGTCTCCGGTTTCATCTGAGGGGGAGTCTCCAGTTTCATCTGAGGGGGAGTCTTCTACTACACCTGAGGGGGAGTCCGCTGCTACACTTCAAGGGGAGTCGTCTATGCAACATGATAGTCCTAAATCTTCAGTCCAAATTGATTCTCCAGATGCTGAAACTACACCTCATATTTCAATAGAGAAAGAGTTATGTCCTAATGATGCTTCCGCTGTCTCTTCAACTTTTATGGAACTACTCTTTCCTGAACTTATCTCAAATGAGTTTGTAGCAGAGCCGTCTGGAGCGGCTCAATCAGCAAATGAAGGAGGTATCAATATTCACACTCTTCATGTCTCTCTCAATGACATTAGCCAAGAAATACCTTCAATGATTCAACGCGATCATCCGATCGACAACCTTATTGGTCAGCTAGGTGATGGTGTTAAAACCAGAAGTCAGAGTGGATACGTTAATGCTTGCCTTTACTCTTGCTTTATTTCTCAAATAGAGCCCAAGAATGTTGAAATGGCTCTGAATGAACCTAGCTGGGTAGATGCAATGCATGAGGAATTGCACCAATTTGAAAAACTCAGTGTTTGGAAGTTAGTTGAGCTGCCAAAGGGCAAGAAGTCTCTTGACACACGATGGGTTTATCGCAACAAGCAGGATGATTCAGGGGTTATTATACGAAATAAAGCTCGATTAGTGGTTCGTGGGTTTCGACAAGTCGAGGGTCTTGATTACACTGAAGTTTATGCTCCAGTAGCTCGCCTGGAGGCTATTCGTATCTTCCTGGCATATGCTTCCTACATGAACTTTACTGTTTATCAAATGGACGTCAAGACTGCCTTCTTGTATGGCAAGGTGAAGGAAGAAATCTACGTTGATCAACCTCCTGGGTTCGTTGATTCAAAATTTCCTAATAATGTCTACAAGTTGGACAAGGCATTGTATGGGTTACATCAGGCTCCTCGAGCGTGGTACACAACTCTAACAAAGCATTTGCTCGAGCATGGTTATTCACGTAGCACCATTGATCAGACTTTGTTTATCAAGCATGTTGGAGATGATCAAATTCTTGTGCAAATCTATGTTGACGATATCATCTTTGGATCAACCAGTCCGCAGCTCTGTAGAGAATTCGAAGGTGTAATGAAGAAGCGGTTCAAAATGAGTTTGTTGGGAGAAATGACCATGTTTTTGGGGCTTCAGGTTAAACATAATTCAACCGAAATCCTGCTACATCAAGCCAAGTATGTGGAGGATATTCTTGAGATGTTTGAGTTTCGCGATGCTAAGTCTGTCGCAACACCAATGGCTGAACGACCTCTTCTGACTCCAGATCCTAAAGGCGAATCCGTAGATCAGACTCACTATCGATCGATGATCGGATTGCTGATGTATCTTACTGCAAGCCGACCTGACATCATGTTTGCATTTTGTCAATGCGCACGTTATCAGGCTAATCCTAAACTCTCACATCTTATTGCTGTAAAAAAAATTCGGTATATCAAAGGTAGCACAAAATTGAGTCTTTGGTATCCGAAGAATTCTGACTTTAATCTTTATGCTTTTACTGACAGTAATTATGGAGGCTGTGAGCTTGCAGGAAATCTACCTCAGGATGATGTCAGTACCTAGGTGACAGACTAGTTTCGTGGCAATGCAAGAAGCAACACACTGTCTCAACTTCCACATCAGAGGCGGAATACGTTGATGCATCAGCTTGTTGCTCTCAAGTTATCTGGATCCAACATCAGCTATTGGACTACAGTTTGAATTATTTTGAAACCCCCATTTATTGTGATAATGAAGCTGCCATTCAAATTGCCAAAAACCCAGTCCAACACTCTAAAACCAAGCACATCGACATTAAAATTCATTTCATCAGAGACTGTTATGAACGTTCGCTAATCCGGCTGGAACAAGTCCACACTGATAATAATGTGGCGGACTTATTCATTAAGCCATTTAACAAAGCTCGCTTCGATGTGCTTGTAGGATTTCTGAAAATGATACGTTTTGAGGATTAAGTTTTTTTTTTTTTAATTTTATTTTTTTTCTTCAACTAAATTTTCAATTTTTATTTTTCCCGCTTTTATTTTCTCTTTATTTTAATTTATTTTTAACTTTATTTCATTTTTAGTTTATTTTTGTTTCTTGTTTCCTTAGGATAGATTAAATTTGCGCATTTTGTTTTTTCCTTTTCTTTTTATTCTCACCCATGCACAAATTTAGGGGGATAAATAATCAAAAAATCCAAAAACAATAAAAATAAAAAAAATCCAAAAACAATAAAAAAAATAGAAAAGTTTAAAAAAATATATATTGCTGACATTGTCGTTTGTATGTGTTGTGATGGGAAATGAAATTAGCAAGTGATAACGGACAATCTGAATCAGCGTAACGTACCTAAGTTGAATTGTCTACGCTCTGTGTTCGATGCGCTGGTAGGCACGAAAGATTTTAAATGGACTTGACTAGGGAGAGTTGAACCTAATGAATTTAAGGACTTGACAAACTTTGACCTAGTTAGATCCGTTTAACCTGATGTCACGGCGCTCGGATAGGTTGAGCAGGGAGATATACATGGGAATCTACCGGTCACATTAAATAACCCGTATCTAGAACTGTGGATTCACTTTTCCCCGATGTGCGGATTCTGTCCTTAATTCTGGTTGGATGGGGCGACTGGTAAATTCCGATAACTTAGGTCTGTAGAATATCATTTTCTTTCTTTCCGTCTGTTAGTCATATGTTGTCTCCTTTACATGACTTCCAATCCGACCTGGTACACAACATATGCAACTCTATTTCTTTGCAGGCTATATATATGAAATTCCTCTCATCTGTTAGCCATATGTTGTCTCCTTTGCGTGACTTTTAATCCGACCTGGTACACAGCATATGCAATCTTCTACTTCTCAACCCCTCTGAAACAATAAGTAATAGTATTCTGAATCTATCATCTCTCTGAATGGTTGTCTGCTCACCCGGTGTAAGGAGTACTCTGAAAGTTCTTGATGGTTGGGGCATATCAGGAAGCGGGAAACATGTTCTAGTACACTTAAAATTGAACACATACAGATTGTCTGTAGATCTCACTGCTCAATTTAGGTGGACAACAATATCCCTAGTTGTAGTCCGTTAAATGGTCTTAAGAAAAAGTTATTTAAGAATTAGGGCCAATCATGATAATAAAGTTACTATTAGATATATGCATATGTCATGTCATTGGTAAATTGTCCAAATCTGTCACAAATTTTTTGTGTTTAAGTGAACCACAATATTGGCGATCAATCAGACAAAGATGTGAAGATAAGGGTACCGACAAGTAGAATAAGACTGTCCAACAACTTTGATCCCAGCGTCACAAAATTAGTCACAGTAGTTAAAATTTTAGACTATGTTTTGTTAAAGCTAAATTATTTTATTTTTGTGCATAATTAAATTTTAATGTCATTTTAATTATTTTTGTGCATAATTAAATTTTAATGTCATTTTAATTTTATTTTATGTTTATTTTTATTTTTTTATTTTTTTATTTTATTTTATTTTATGTTTATTTTTATTTTTAGCAATTAAATTTTTAAGTTTTTTTAAAAAACTTTTAAATTTATTTTTATCTTTACTTTTTGTACAAAATTAAGTTTTTTTTTATTTTATTTTATTTTTAATTTTATTTTTTAATTTTTCTTTAGTAAAAATAATCCTCAGAAAGTTTTTTAAAATTTAATTGTGTTGGAAATTGCTCAATACTGTGTAGTTATCAGGTAAATGGTAAAAAGGGGTTAATATAGGGGTATATTGCCAGAATCCCCTCATTCACGAGATTTCGGCCGCAAACTGCACATGTCACTCTCTCTCTCTCTCTCTCCCTTCAAAAAAAATTCGTCAAATTTCGCAAATATGATTCAACAATCTCGTAGGTAATGAGTTCTAGATCATAAATATATGTTTTATTGTGTTTTTCACTGAGTCATTTGAGCAGAAATCGAAGAAAACGGTCCGAAGGAGCTTACGGCCGTAAGCTTGGGCCGTAAACTCTGTTCTAGGGCCGTAAACATCTTTTAACCGTGAATGAATTACGACCGCAAGCTTCTTTTGATTATTGTGTTGTTTTGTGACTATATTCTCTTGATTAAATACGTGTTTTTCAAGATTGGTGTTCATCGGCCGTAAACTGTGTTCTTCGGCCGTAAACTCAGAATTCACGACCACAAATTTTGTTCTTGGGCAGTGAACTGTCTGTGTTTGGTGTCTTGGCCGTGAACTCTGAGTTTTACTTGAGTAATTTTTGTTTTGATCAAATTTTCTAAATAAAATAATTTTCTTTTTGGGATCAAAATAAAATTAATATTTTGAATGTTCATTTGGCATATTTTTTCTTACTTATTATGGTTGAGTGCAGGAAACGGCAAACTTGAAATTCGCGAATATGCACAATCTTGCTATTGTGCTTGCAGATCCTCCACCTGTTCATTCATACATGCGATCCATGATTCACAGGCTTCGGGAGTGCTGTCTGGCGTCCGCTATCAAAGTAAACCCTGTTGTGTATCAAAATTTAATCAGAGAATTTTGGGCCACTGCCAGCACGAGCATGGATAATGACGGTCATTTCACTGTAAAAGCTATGGTTCAGGGTCGTGAAATCGTGATCAATGAAAGCTTCATCAGAGACACACTGCTAATCGATGATCAACCTAATTTCCCTACAGAGATTGGGATTGAAGACACACAAAGAATTCTCAGAAGGATGAGCTACGAAGGCACTTCACCTCTGACCTTAAAGAAGCTTCTGCATCCATATTGGAGGTTTTTAGTGCATGTGTTCGTCAGCTGTGTTTCAGGTAAAAGATCAAGAGCAGACGAAATTTCTCAGCAAACTACTGGTGCACTTGTTTCTCTTGCTGCAGGGGTGAGATTCAATTTCTCAAGATTCATCCTGGAAGAGTTTGTTATCAACATCAGAGCCTCAACTCGATGTACGTTCTTGTTATATCCTCGATTCATACAGTTGTTTATCAACACTCAATTTCCAGAAGTGAGAAAGGAGGGTGAAACTCTAGATATGAAGTCTTTGGGTCCTCACACAGTAGGACTCATCAAGCAAAACGAAGAGGAAAAGTTGTTTTTCAAGGATTGTACCCTCTTGAGAAATTTAGGAAGTTTACTGAGCTAGATGAACCTACAAAATCCTATGGTTCATCTGAGCAAAATTCTTCTGAGCCAGCACCTACTGAGAAGTCTTCTCCAAACAATCTTGTTATTGATATTTCTGAGGATGAAAGCACTGAAAAAGAAGATACCCCCACTCATGAGGCTCAATTGGCTGTGGAACATGACAATGTATTTGATCGTACTCAAGATGATGATTTGGGAATGAATGTAGAGTTTGGGGAGAATGTTGGGGGAGATAAGAATGATTCTTTAAGTGACCTTGACCTCAACGGTTTTGATCACGATGATATTGCTGTTTCATTAGCCAGTAGTGCTAACTTGGCATCAAATGAGAATCTTGACACTATTTTCAACAATGTCAATGATGTTGTTCCTTCGACAACTGAGACAAGGGAGACAAATGAAGTTTTTGAGACTACAACCCCTTCTACAGGTCAACCGGTAAGTGTTTCTGATGGGATTAAAACAACTTTTAATCTATGAAGATCGATTAGATCTTGAACAAGTATATGAATATGAAACAGCAAGAACATAATATTAAAACAAAGTAGAACGCAATATTATGAACAAAACAGCTTGAATCAATCGTGTCGAATGATTAAATAAAATCCTTAGAAGAGCTCGATTAAGAACATCAACTGTAAAGGATTGGAAGATTACAAGAACGATTACTGGAAAAATATTGTACTCTTGATAAATCGCTATTTCGATAATCTCTAGAATCTTAACCTAATATGCATGCAAGCATTAACTTATATACAATACATAAAAGGCTCTCGGTTGGACAGGCCCAAACCGGAGAATAAAAGTCTAATCTAACGAGCCCAAAAGACGCAACATTAAAACTCTTTTCAGCCCAACAATCTCCCCCTTTGCGTCAATTTGGAGCGAGACCTTCACTTCCTACTTGGGCCGGCGGCTGAAGCTGGTACCTTCTTCTTCACGGTACTAAACAGACACTTGGTTATGGAAAGGATGGTCTGTCTAAACCGGATGTACCAATTGATCATATCATTGAAGTACTTGATATCATCAGCCGAATTGTCTTTACACTGCTTGATGATGAATAAGATGTGCTCCATGCAAGTTGTAGTGTAAAGATGTTTGTCAGCTAAAGCGAAGAGACATTTCTGTCCTTCGGCTCTAGTGAACATCACAGAGTTTCGCCTTGAATCTATCTTGCCCATTTGCATTTGATTCAGATCACTGGCCGATCCCACAGGCTTGACTTTCGGTTTCTTCTTAAAAACTGTGGCAACCTCCTGATCCATTAGGGCCACCTCCATGATATAGCATGCCAGCATCCTTTTGACATGGTCTAAGATGGGACCATATTCGGCTTCGTTTGTCAGCAGGATATTGTACAAGACTATCCAATCATGAGGGTTTAGATTGGGCAGATCCGCCAGAGAGATCATGTGAGCAGTTCTTGCAGATCCTCGGATAAGCTTGAACTTGACGTTTGTGAATCTCCCCACGGCAAAAGGCTTCATCACCCGAACATTGACAATCTTCTGGGCGCTCCATGTAAGGTATTGAGGGCGAGCGGCCTCCAGGTAGAAGTCAATGAGCTCCCTGTCAAGCTCATCGTTCGGATGCGGGACTTCAGAAATGTTGGAGAAAGCGTGGAAGATGAACGCCTTTCGAGTCAGTGGCATATCGAACTGCGAATCGATGGTGTTGTTGCAGTCGAACGATATCACCGGCTCGAGCCATAGTATGCTTGGAGTCTCTATGGCCTCTTTTATCAAACGATCCCTGGTCCAGGCAGGGAAGAGCAACTTTCGGCTCTCAAGGAGATCGTGGGCTTCTTTTTGCTGTCGTTCGGCTTCTTCAGCCTCACGCGCCACACGACTGGCATCACCTTCAGCATTGCGACTGTTCTTTCATTTTAACATGTCCGCAATGGTCTCCTTGTCTTCATCTTCATCTTCATCTCCATCCTCTGCTATGTGTTTGCCCTTGTTCTTCACACCCGAACCCAAGGCATGACCAGTTGGGGGTGGTTCGGTTGTGTGAGTAGCTTTGGAGGACGGAGGTGGTTTCGATCCTTTCTTCTCATCTCCCCCTTGTTTCGGAATGGACACGAAACTGGGTAGGCCTTCAATTTTGCTTAAGAGGTCCATGGCCGGGGAGAGCTTTTCAGCGAGGGTGCGCCTCACCGAATGATTAAGGATGGGGTCGTGTGCTTCTAGGATGTTGGATAGAGCTGCGTGGACATCCGAAACACACGTCTTTATGACTTCCCTCTCGGATCGAAGAGCTTCCAATTGTTGTTCGGAGTTGGAAAGCTGCGTTGTCTTGACCTTAAGTGCAGTTGTTTTACTCGCCAGAACGTCCATCAGAGAGTTCTCTGCCGCAAGATCCTCTTGTAGTTTTGCCAGACGGGCATCGATGGAGGCACGGAGTGCCGAGTTGTCGTCGCTTATATTTTGTCGGAGGGTAGCGAACGAAGTCAACTCCGTCGAGACGAACTTGGCCAATTGCTGAACAATCGGTTCCAAAGTTGTCGTTGTGGCATTGGCGCTTTCCTGTAGAGACTTCAGCAGGTCAGAAGCGTCGGAGAATAGTTTATCGACTTTTTCGGTCGCCGCCTCACAAGCTCGGGTGGAGGCATCTATTGCAGCAGTTGCTGAGGCCACTGAGTCTTGTTGAGCCCTGGAGAAGGCATCAACTATCTTCTGAAGGGCAGCTTCAGACAAGGATGACTGCTGGTTGGAAGAGGAGGCGAGAAGTTGATCAACCTTCTCGTTAAGCTCGCGAAGATGCTTCTTTGTCACTGGAGCATCATCCTCCTCATCACTTTGAACTTGAAACGGACTATAGTAGACCGAATCAAAGTTCATGTGATCACCACCAAGGTATTGATCATCGCCATCGGAGGCGTCTTCTGGAGATTGAGGTGGTGGTGAAGATGGGGGTGTTGTGGGTTTGGTTGGTTCAGGTTGAGTGGGTGGGGGGTTAGTTTCGGGTGGTGGTGGTGTATGGGTTTCGGTTTGTGGAGGTTCGGTTACGGGAGGGGTTTCGGTTACTGGTGGTGTTTCGGTTGATGTGGTGAATATGGGTGGGGGTATAGGGAATGAGGTTGGTGGAATAGTAGGGTTTATGGTGGGAATGGAAATAGGTATTGTGGGTGGAGGGGAAGGAACTGGAGATTTGTGAAGTTCCATCTCCGGGGTTGGTGAGCGAGGGGGTGTGTTGCCTCGTTGTGGAGATTCGTCTCCTTGTGAGCCCTCAGAGTCCGAACTCCCACCTTCGGATTCGCTTGAAGAGGAGGGAATGAGGAGCTTTCGCTTTGGTTGGGTCTTCCTCCTTTTCGGTTGTGGGGATGAAGCAGGTTTCTGTTGTTTACGCTTCTTTGGAGAAGGTTTTGGGGCTTTGGATGGTTTCTTCCCCTTGTCTGCCTTCTTACCCCTGGCCACCGGTTTGTCGGCATCATGAATCGAGCGCAGCATGTCCGGTGTCAGTTCCCTCGGACCAGATGGCCCTAACTCCTTGATCGCCTTGATCATACTGCTGTCTGAAGGCACACTTCCATACATAGTCTCCGGGATGGAGCCAATGAAGGAGAATTTTGATGCATCCGAGACGATGATCTTCTTGGTATGGAACGTACCAATAGAAGACATCGATGCACCATCAGCAGTTGGGACATCAAACCTGTCCATAGCCCATCTTGTGATCAAGATACAGAACCGGGCCAGCGACACCTCGGAGTGTCGAGAAGTAGAAGAGAGGCTCTGAAGCAGCTGTTGCCAGAGGACAAACCCATAATCTAGGTTTATCCCATTGTACACTCCATACATGATAGAAAGAAAAAGACGACTTGCACCGTCAGATCCTGAGCTCCTCTCTGACAGTCCCTTGAAGAGAACTGTAAATAACCCATTCCACTGGGGCGGTAGGCATGACTTCTTGAACCTGGCGACGGAGGTGAGAACTTCCGTGTAGCCCATGTTGTAGAACATGCTGTAGAACATTCCAACCGGAATCGTCTCCGGGTTAACTCGCGATGAGTCAGTGGCAAACCCTAACAACGTGCAGAAACGGGGGCGAGAAATGGAAGTCTTGTGATCTCCCACTTCAAAGAATACCCGGTCGACGCCCTTGTCGTAGTAGGCCGTCGCATAGACCTGAGATAGAGCCACTAGTGGCACCGTTTCAATTCTGGACAATGCCGGAGCAAGCTGGGAGTACTTGAGGCATTCGATAACCGGCGACATGTAGGGATCATAGGCCAGTGGGTTCAGATCAATGACGAGGCATTGTTGAGGTCTGATTGGAAGAATCTGAGAAGTAGCATGAACGGAAGAGGATTCAGCCATTGTAGCAGGTTTGGAGAAGAAGATAACCGGGAGAGAGTTTGGAAGTATTTTTGCTTTGGAAATTATGGGGCAGTAAAGAGGTAAAAGGTGGTGTTGATGGGTTTTTATAGTAGGTGATAGGAGAGAGAAAAATCGTTTCAAATCTCTTATGGAAATACGAAACGGGTTTTTGGGAGTGACTGATTGGTGACAGTTGGGACGTGCGATGATCACGTAGGAGAGAGAGTGTCAGATTCCTAGGATCACGCCGCCCAGTAAGCGCCGGTTCAGAGAAGGAAATCGTTTCCATTTCCACACGCGCCTGTAACTTCAGAGATATGACGCTTCGACATTGCACACGCGTCCTCAAGTGTTAGAAAAAGCGCGGCCGTTTCAAATTCACGCGCCCACCTTTTTTTTACCGTCGTTTGAATTTCTATCCATTTAACTCCCGCCGAGTCAGTAACTTTTTGTCTTATCCCCTTTTAAACGGCTGTTTCCAATTAATGATCCACGTGGCTAATTTTTGACCACAACTTCATTTGTAACCATCCAGTAAATATCCAGCCTGTAAAATAATTAGTAACGGAATTTTTGAAAATCTTGGATTTTCGTGCAAAGAGTGTAAAAAATAAAGAAGTAAAGCAACTCTTTTTAGGATAATCTGTGATGTCAATAATGACACGAAACTGATGATCCCGGTCACGAATCTCTTCCTTCAAGGTCAAGAAGAACCTCAAAGTGTTAATGTGGAATCCCGTTGAATTACGATCAAACATTTATTAAGAAATGTTGAAAGGCTTCTTTTAATTAGGCTAATTAATGGTGGTTTCGCTTTGATTCAACAATGCAATTCTTGATATAAGAACGAATGTGAACAAAGTACTTGTGAGACCGGTGTAGTCTGTTGAACAAGTAGGTTTGAGTTGATTTTGTAGTGGCGTGGATTAATATGAAATCTCAGATAAAAATTTAAAACTGGATCCCTTGGGAAGAAATGTCATGGTGTGTAACAATTTCATTGGAATCACGCAAAAAGAAAAGAAATTGAGATTTCATGAAGGTACATTCGTCAATTCATTGGTGAAAACTTGATCAAGTTAATTGGTCACCGTCAATTCGTTGGTGTTGAATTTTGGGTTTCACTCAGCTCGTAGTGGCACGAAGCTAAGATCATAAACACAGATGTTGTGTAACCATAAACCTCAGTGGTAGTTTCTGAGAGTCTCAAGGGTTACAGTGATGAAACGAATGTTATGGAGAAGTGTAATGGGGATGGTGAAAGAAGACATAGTACCTCTGCTGCGAACAAAAGGACCAAGCAGGAGACTCTGAACTCATGTGAGAAAAGAGTGAGGTAGCTCACGATTAGAATAAATGAGTTAGCCTTATTGGGAAGACAAGGTTTGTGTATACCAGGTCATGAAGGCTATTATTCAAAATCTTATGAGGCTTGGGACACATACAGCAGCATGCTTCTAGGGACACTTAAGTAAGGCATCGGATATATTCCCATAAACAAATGAGCACACAAAATTTTTTTTTGGATTTTTGATATTATTAAAAAAAAATATAAAATATTGAAGAAAAGAAAAAAATAATATGAAAAAAAAAAAACTTTCGAAAAATTGAAAAACCGAACCCGAACATTCGGTTGGTTTCGGTTGGAAAAAGTTGAAAAACCGAACCCGAACCTTCGGTTGGTTTCGGTTCAGGAAAATTTTGAAAAACCGAACCCGAACCTTCGGTTGGTTTCGGTTCTTGAAAATTTTTAAGAAACCAAGGAGTTTAGATATGCAATATAAAAAAAAACTTTTTACACAAAGAAAAACAAATTTTGCATAAGAAATATATAACACAGAAAAACTACCTTTGAAGTAATGAGCGAGTGAAATGGTTGAACCGAACCCGAACATTCGGTTGGTTTCGCTTCTTACGTTTGAGATTGAGAGGTAGTGTGAGGTACTGACTCTGATTCCATCATTCCTAGCCCTTGCAATATTGTATTGAACGATGCTTCTGGAAGAGCTTTGGTAAAGACGTCAGCCAGTTGATCAGTGGTTCTTACGAAGTGAACTTCGACATTTCCATCTTCCACATGATCTTTGATGAAGTGATACCTCAGTGCTATGTGTTTGGTTTTAGAGTGTTGCACCGGGTTATGACAGATCCTAATTGCACTTTCAGAGTCACAATATAGAGGGATCTTCTTCATATTGAGTCCATAGTCTCGAAGTTGACTCTGGATCCAATTCACTTGTGATGTGCAGGATGCAGCGGCAATGTATTCCGCTTCAGCAGTAGACAGCGACACACATGTTTGTTTCTTGGATTGCCAGCTGACCAACTTCCCATCAAGAAATTGACAGCCACCAGTTGTGCTTTTGCGGTCGAGTCCACATCCTCCAAGGTCAGCATCAGAATAGGCTTGAACGAAGAAGCCTGAATTGGATGGATACCATAGACCTAAGGAGGCGGTTCGCTTGAGATAGCGTAGGATGTTCTTCACTGCCAGCATGTGAGGTTCGCGTGGGTTAGCCTGAAATCGAGCACAATAACATACAGAAAACATGATATCAGGCCTGCTAGCAGTTAGATACATCAGTGAGCCAATCATTTGACGATAGAGCGTGATGTCGACAGCTGGTTTGTCTAGAGAAGGGGTAAGTTTGGTGTCGAATGCCATTGGGACTTTGACTTTTGAGTCTCCCATCATGCCAAACTTTGCTAGGAGAGTCTTCGTGTAAGCTTCCTGATTGATAAAGATGCCTTCGGGTCCCTGTCTTATATTTAAACCAAGGAAAAAATTAATAGGACCCATTGAGCTCATTTCAAACTTAGTCTCCATCAACTTTCTGAATTCAGCTGTTAAGCTGGGATTCGTAGAGCCAAAGATGATGTCATCGACATAAATTTGAACTATCATAAGGTGGTTACCTTCCTTTTTGCGAAAGAAGGTTGGGTCAACCGAACCTTGTTTGAATTTGGACATCTTTAAAAATTTTGTAAGCGTTTCATACCAGGCTCTCGGAGCTTGTTTGAGGCCGTACACAGCTTTATCCAGAATATAGCAATGATTTGGATACTTTTCGTTCACAAACCCAGGAGGTTGCTCCACATACACAGTTTCTTCAAGTTCTCCATTGAGAAATGCACATTTGACGTCCATTTGGAAAACCTCAAAGTTTTTGTGAGCAGCATAGGCCAGAAATATTCTAACCGATTCTAGCCTAGCTACTGGAGCGAACGTCTCTTTGTAATCTATCCCTTCCTCCTGACAGTATCCTTTGACCACCAGACAAGCCTTGTTCCTTATGACATTACCTTCCTTGTCCATTTTGTTCCTAAAAACCCATTTGAGACCAACAACCGAAGCATCTGGAGGAGTTGGAATGAGGCGCCAGACTTTGTTCCTTTCAAACTCGTTCAGTTCGTCTTGCATTGCTTGAACCCAATCAGAGTGATCGAGGGCAGTGTTCACTGTCTTCGGTTCAACTTTTGATACGAATGAGTTAAACATACAAAACTCTACCTTTGAGAATAAGGATGTCTGTTTTGCCTTCAGTTGAGATCGGGTCAAAACCTTTTCAGATACATCACCAACTACTTGAGAGATAGGATGATCTCTGGTCCATTTTGTAAGAGGAGGGTAATTCGGATCGAAGGTTGGATCTAGTTCAGCGTTGATCATCTCTTCTGGCTCAGATTGACTATCAAAATCAAGCATCATATCATCATGCTCCTCCTCAATTGATGAGTCTTGAGAAACATGAGGTTCAGGGGTTTCTTGCGGTGCTGGACTTTCAGGCGTTGAAGCACCTTCGTTTGGAGGGGCACCTTCGGTTGGAGAGGTACCTTCGGTTGGTGAAGGACCTTCGGATGAAGTTGTAGAGCTTTGCTCCCCCTCGACATGAGAACTTGGCTCCCCCTCGACTGAAGCATTGTTGGTTGGAGAGTCATCAGTGGGCGATTCTCCTTCATGCATTCTTCTTGCAGCATCTTCGACAATCTGCTTCATATGATCTATTTTGTTGTCAGCTGCACCTGCTTCGGAGAGAGAAGCTTTTTCCGGTTCATCAAAGAGTTCCAGAAATTTCTCGTACAAATTGGCGATTGAGACTGTGACTTGGCCAGTTTGAGGAAATATTTCCCCGGCAGTGTCATCTATGGCCTGTAGCTTCTTGACGTAGTTATCGTCGAAGGTCACATAGTATGTCTCTTCAATCCTTCTTGATCGTTTGTTTAGGACCCTGTACGCCTTGGATGTGAGTGAGTAACCCAGAAAGATTCCCTCGTCGGCTTTGACATCAAACTTGTTGCGGTGTTCTTTAGAGTTAAAGATGAAACACCTTGAGCCAAACACATGGAAAAATTTCACGTTGGGCTTTCTGTTGTTTAATATCTCATATGGTGTGAGCGTGAATCGCTTGTTGAGATAGGACCTGTTTTGTGTATAACAAGCAGCAGAAATAGCGTCAGCCCAAAAATAAAGAGGTAAGGAAGCGAAACTTAACATAGTTCGGGCAGCTTCACACAGAGATCGGTTTCGTCTTTCGACTATCCCGTTCTGCTGTGGTGTGTAGGGAGCTGAGAAATTATGGCTAATTCCCTTTTCTGCAAGAAACTCTTCAAACTCCCTGTTTTTGAATTCGAGACCATTGTCGCTCCTGATGTTGCGAACGACCTTCTTGAGCTGGACTTCAATTTGCTTGATAAACACTTTCAGCTTTTGAGTCGCTTCAGATTTGAGTTTTAGAAAGAACACCCATGTAAATCGAGAGAAGTCATCAACGATAACAAGAATGTACTTGCTACCACCGATGCTTTCAATAGATGAAGGACCACACAAATCGATATGAAGCAATTCGAGTGGTTCAACAACTTTTGTATTAATTACGGATGGGTGACTTTGACGACTCTGCTTTCCCATTTCGCATGCAGCACATAAATGCTCTCTGTCAAACTTGAGCAATGGAAGACCCCTAACATGACCTCCAGTGACAAGTCGGTTGATATCTTTGAAATTGAGATGAGAGAGTCTTTTGTGCCACAACCAGCTTTCATCGGATTGAGCTTTTGATAGCAGACATATGGCTGGGTTTCCTTTGATGGGTTTCATGTTCAGAGGAAACATTTCACCCTTTCGCTCTGACTTCAGAATCACTTTCTTTGTCTTTTTCTCTATGATTTCAGAACCTTCATCATCGAATGAAATTTTGAGACCTGTACCTCCGACAAGCTGAGATACACTGATGAGGTTGTGTTGAAGTCCTTCCACATAGGCCACCTTCCTTATGGTAAAATCACCATTCGTTATCATCCCATATCCCTTTATGGTGCCGAAAGAGTTATTTCCAAACTTAACGTTGCCACCATTTGCAAGAGATCTGTATTCTCTGAGCTCCTCTTTCCTCCCTGTCATGTGATGCGAGCAGCCACTGTCGATGTACCATTCTTCATCAAACTGCTCGTCACTTATAACCTGCAAAAATTAAGCAGATTTAGGAACCCAAAGTTTCTTGGGTCCATGTGAGCTTTTCATGGGAACAGGAATAGTAAGAGAGATGTCAACTAGATATGTTCTTTTAATTAGAGTTGTTTCATCTTTCTTTTTAATGGTGTAGACTTTTATTTTATTGACATTAGGGATGTTCGTTTTGGACTCAGGTTTGGATTCATCGTCCTTTTGCTTTCCCTTCTGTTCAGCTGAAGAATGAGGTTTTTGAGTGCAAGCGGGATTAGTTCTGGAACTAGATGGAGATGAATGAGTGGAAGTAGAAGAACGAGAAGAATTAGGAAGAGAGGATTTGGATCTGGATGGAGAAGTCTTCCTTGCTGATGACTCTAGGTGACCCTTTTGCTTTTGATCGTTGGTGGGGCGGACCTTCGAGTCTTGTTCTCTTTTGATTTCAGAGCCGAACCTCTGCATTCGGTTGGAGTTGCTCTTGGAACCGAACCTTCGGTTTCGGTTGGAATCCTTTTCAGAACCGAACCTTGACTTTCGGTTGGTATCTTCTTGCGAACCGAACCTTAGCTTTCGGTTGGTATCTTCTTGTGAACCGAACCTTGGCTTTCGGTTGGAGGAACTTTCAGGCTTTCGTGCAGGATTGTTTTCATACTTCAGATTCTTGTCCTTGTGTGTATAGTATGCGTTCTGGGAGTGCCAGAATTGTTTCCTTTCAGAAAGATTTTTCCTGTATCTTTGGTTCCTCTCTATCTTCTTATCCCTCATCTGCTTAGGTTGATGATGAACGTTCGCTCTTGTTTTTGCTGTCACTTTGACTGATTCCTTTTGAACTTCAGGAGTTGTTCTTCGAGCAGAGGGAACAGATGGAATATCTGAAGAAGATTCAGTTTGCCCTGAGGAAGTGGAAGGAGTATCTGATGAAGTTTCGCTTCGAGCTGTAGGTGTTGAAGGAATGTCTTCTTTTGCTAAACGATCATCCTCTTGAGGAATTTCTTTGGTACTACTGGTGCTTGGTTCACTGAAATTATAGGGCTTGTTCAAGGGTTCAGGTATGTACCTCCCTTTCTTCATCCAGGAGGTTCTTTCAGACAGGCCGACGGTTTCGTTTCCATTATCAATAGGAGCTTCCCAGAAATACTCATCACAGCCATCAGCATTGTCTTCGTTAACAATAGCTGTGAGTTCAACTGTTTGATGTTCGGTTACTCCAGTTACCTTGTATACCTGATTTGGAGTGGTCCTGACCTTTTGATACACAACAACCTTTTCTACTAATTTCGGGGACTTTTGTTGGGACAATCTAGTGAATTCCACAGAATTTTCAGAAATAAGATTTTTGTGGTTTTCAGTTTCGCTTTTAACAAATTCTGAGCAGTCAACCGTATCCTCTACAGAAATTTCACTCATGTTTTCGTCCTCGTTAAGCTCAGATGCATTTTCAACATCGATTTTATTTTCTGAGCTTACTTTGGCGTTTAGAGAGTCAAACTTTTGTATGGTTTCGGTTCTCAGTTTAAGTCGGTCATTTTCGTCCAAAAGGTTTTTGAGCATGTCCTTGTGGTCTTTGGACTTAATGAAGGACTCAATTTTGTCCAGTCCAATTTTATAAGTTGGGTTGACATCATCAGACGATATCACACTCTCACAATTGTAAGCTTCGGCATCGATTTCATCCTCCTTAAATTCTAGGAAGGGCAAAATCATACGATGAATCTTTTGGCCTATCTCACAGTCCAAGTGAAGTTGAGTAATATTGGAATATAAACGTTTAGCTATTAAACAAAAAACATTTCGTTGTTTCAACAATTTCAAATTGTCTCTCTGTAAATAAATGTTTTCGTCTTTAACTTTAACTAATTCCGACTCTTTTAACTCAATCCACATACGCCGCTCCTCACTCTTCGACGCCACCCTGCTTAATTGATCAGTCAGGTTAGAATTGGTGACTCGAGTTTGAGTTAAGCTACTATCTAAATGAGAAATTCTTGTGTTAACGTTTTTTAGTTCTTTCTCGTAAGAGGATGATGGTACTTTAGATGAAATAAAAGCAGATTGTACCTTCTTTATCAGTTCATCAAGCTCATTGAACTGTTGGCTGAGTGGTTTGGCCGTAAAGTACATATCTTCCTGCACGTTCGGTCCATTGCTTCCTCCATCGGTATTGTATCCCCTCATCTGAGATACACCAGACACCATGAAGCATTTTCCACCACTGCTTTCCTCCTTAGCCATATAAGCCTTTCCATGAGTAGGCTTCCTCACTTCTTCGTCTTCTGAGTCAGTAGACCAAACTTCAGTGCTACCGAACTCATCGTCATTAACCGAACCCTGCACAATAAGAGCATTAATAGAAGGGTTAGCGGTAGACTTTTTCTTTCTCAACTCATCCAATCTCTTCTGCAGCACGGCTTCCTCATCCTTTCCATCGTCCTTTTCAGCCATCTTCTTAAGAACACAGTCCTTAGCGTAGTGATTCTTGCCACCACAGTAGAAGCAGCTTACTCCGGAATCGTCATCTGCCTTCGGTTCCTTCTTGGGCTCCTCAGCCTTCGGTTCATTGTTCGCCTTTTCAGAGCTGTAACTCCCCTGCCAGTTTCGGTTTTTGTTGTTGGGGAATCTCTTCTTTATGAACCTCTTAGGATTGGATACCATCATGGCATAATCCTCAGTTGAGAGGTCATATTCTTCCAAGTTGAGCTCTTCATCCTCCACCACAGCTTTACTTTTTGATAGGAGGGCCAACGAACCAAGACTAGAGACTACATTCTTCTCTTGAACCACAATCTTCTCTTTGGACTTTAGAATACCCACCAGTTTCGCCAAAGAATATGATTTAAACTGTTCATGGGCTTTGACTGTGGAAACAACTGCTCTCCATTCAGATCGCAGTCCGTTCAAGAAAGTAACCTTTTGTTCGATGAGCTTCCTTTCAATGTCGTGTTTGATCATCTTGCTGAGAAGATGATTGAAGCGATCAAACGTCTGGATCACTGTTTCTTCGGCCCCTTGCCTGAATTCACCAAATTCAGATAGAAGCAAGGTTTGGATGGAATGTTCAAGATCTTCATCTGTGGAATACAGTTCGCGAAGTCTATCCCACACTTCCTTCGCCGTAGTGCATGAGCTGACCAGCCTGAATGTGTCGGACTGAAGGGCGAATCTGATCAACCTAAGTGCCTTAATATTGCACTGAAATTTATCTTTTTCATCTTGCGCAATATTCGTCACGTCCTTAAGCAGATCGTTATACTCTTTTTGCGTCTTAATAACTCTGGATGTCGCGGAATGAGAAAACGGTCCGTTGATGATAGCTTCCCATATGAGAAAACCATTGTCTTCCGATCCAATCACATAGTCTTCAAAATGATGTGCCCATACTTCATAGTCATGGGTGTACAAGATTGGAATCTTTGTCGTCGAACCGATGCTGTTGGAAATATTAATAGGGTTTGATTGCGTTGCGTCCATAATGATCGTAAAAACCTGTTCAAAGATCAGACTTGTAATAAAGCAGATTAGGGCAAAACAATAAATACTAAGATACGTCAATTAAGATGACGGCTCAATAAATATCGATGATTGCGGAAAACCCTAATGGAAATCTTTTTCACAGAAAAGATGTGTATCGATTACACAGCCTCCTGCTCTGATACCAATTGATGGGATTAAAACAACTTTTAATCTATGAAGATCGATTAGATCTTGAACAAGTATATGAATATGAAACAGCAAGAACACAATATTAAAACAAAGTAGAACGCAATATTATGAACAAAACAGCTTGAATCAATCGTGTCGAATGATTAAATAAAATCCTTAGAAGAGCTCGATTAAGAACATCAACTGTAAATGATTGGAAGATTACAAGAACGATTACTGGAAAAATATTGTACTCTTGATAAATCGCTATTTCGATAATCTCTAGAATCTTAACCTAATATGCATGCAAGCATTAACTTATATACAATACATAAAAGGCTCTCGGTTGGACAGGCCCAAACCGGAGAATAAAAGGCTAATCTAACGAGCCCAAAAGACGCAACATCAAAACTCTTTTCAGCCCAACAGTTTCCATTCCTATGGAGACGACTATGGGATGTTCCCCTCCTGTTTCTGTTTCTCCTACCACAGAGCCGTTTGTAAGTGATTTTGCTACGACACGATCTGATCAACCCCCATCAAAGAGTCAAAGAAGGGATCTGAGGCAGGGTAAAGTAATTGCAAGACTTGTTAGCAGCCTCCCAGTACCATCTACTACTACCACTACTACCAATCTCACCACAACAAAGATGTTTGCTACGGGTTCGGGTACTGCTTTTAATGTTGGTAGTCCCTCTGTTCCACCAGGTTTTTCTACTCCTCGGTTTAATCGTGATGATGCTTCTGAGAGATTAGCCCTACATATGGCTGAGGAGCAACTTTTGACGCCTTCCCCTCGTGGTAAAGGTGTTTCTATAGGAGGTGGTGGTTCTAGAGGAGATAACCTAACTATTTACGGACTCCAGAAGGAAATAGCGGTATTGAGTCAGAAAAATATTGAGCTAGATATCCAAGTGTCAGAGCTTCGAGCTGAAAATGCAAAGCTTAGTATTCAAGTGTCTGAACTTCAGTCTGATAAGTCGAGCCTTGGTGTGCAAGTAGCTGATCTTTCAAAGGATAAAGAGTTGAAGTCCAAACAGATTTCTGACCTTCAAGATCACTTCAATCTGCTGACTTCAAGTTATTTTGAGTTGAAAAAGAAGCTTGAGGAAGACTTTGGAGATAAGTACCAGCCATCTGCTGAAGAGTACAAGATCAATCTTCATGTCCAATCCTTTCCAGTTGTTTTGCCTACTGGTCAATCGTCTAGAGCTGTTAGTCATGTTGATAATGAGCCTCCTCAAGCCCCCCATGTGTCAGTGACCATTCGTAACGCTCAGGAGGAAGCGGTTAAGAAAGGGCAATTATTGTTTAAAAGGAACTATAATCAAAATGCATCTTGGGATGAACCCTCAGTTACAATGACTGACCTGGAAGTCGTTCGTTTCAGGGATACTTTTGGTGATCGGTCAGGTATTGTTTCTTGGGGATTTCATGATCCCCTCAAGATGTGGATAGTGCTGCGTAAAAGTGGTAACTCTGAACTCTACAGGGATAGCCACGACTTTAGTTCATTGACTAGGGTTGATTTGACGGAACTGTCCCGAGTTCCCTTTTCAAATCTTACAAATAATCCGCAAGTGACCCAGTTCAAGATTTTTCTTGAAGATCAAGTTAAAAAAGGGTTTCCTACAATGCACACTGCTGAATCCGTGATATTTGAGCATCCAGATGTTGTCAATCACACAACTGATAAGCCTTTGCAGGTGGTGATGTGGCCTGCAACCAAGCAGGTCAAACAATTTCCAGTGCTTCAGACCTATCAAGACGGATCTCTCGGATCAATGGAGTGTTGGGTTTTTGATGAGAACACTTCTGGTGCGGTCATCAAGCTTAAGAGTGGTTGCATTCGTCTCTACGATTCAAGAGATTTGTTGCAGTTTCAAAAATGGGACATTCATCATCTTAGCAATTTTCAGATTTTGGTCGCAGAAGATATTTTTGAAGATGATGCGAAGGTGTACGCAACGATGGTTGCGGAGATTCTCAACAAACGAATGTGGAATGGGGCGATAAGGCAAGCGGATGTCATGGTGGTTACCAAAGATTAACTTCGAGCTAGTCCAAACCAAGAGGGAGATTGAAAGGCTCAATTTAGTGGTTTGGTCTAGGCTTTACAATATAATAGTAGGGGGTGTGTTGGTAGCTTGTTTTGTAATAGTTTACGGTTGTAATGAGTTTACGGCCGTAAACACCTTACGGTCGTAAACTCTTCTCGGTCATGTGGTGTATAAATAGTGGGTTAGTCAGACGTTTTATGGTTGTTGATACCTTTAGAGTTCACGGCTTCCATCAAGTTGTACCCGACGTTTATTGCTATAAAACGTGTGCAAGCTTGGTTTGTTCTTCTTTTGTGCTTATTATTGCTTTATGTGACTGTGTTTGCTTTTGATCTCTGGTAAGATCTGTTATTTGGACCTTACACTCTCATGAAATTGTAAATAAAAAAAATCATAATTCTATCTTTTTCGGAATATATATATATATATATATATATATATATATATATATATATAAATTGATCTCTGAAATACATTTGTTTACAAAAATTATGGTCTTACATGACACAAAAGTGAAATATGCTTTAGACTAATTGGTTATCCAATATATATATATATATATATATATATATATATATATATATAAATTGATCTCTGAAATACATTTGTTTACAAAAATTATGGTCTTACATGACACAAAAGTGAAATATGCTTTAGACTAATTGGTTATCCAATATATATATATATATATATATATATATATATATATATATATATATATATATATATAACAAATGTCAAACTTAACCTAAATAGTTTTCAATTATCTGATCAAAATTTTGATAAACTACCTATTGATAATATTGTCATATGATTATAATAAAGAGAAATTAGGAGGGTTCTCAATGGAAAGCATAAAGACTACAAAGAATAAAACAACATATAAATACTAGTTAGACAAAACTCTAATGTGCTAAAAACTAAAAAGCCCAAAAACAAATCATCCTTAATAAATAATTTTTTTTTGCCACATGTCAATCTCTCATTAATTTTGACACTTGTCATTTTGTGGTATTTTTTAATAAATGTTTTTTCCATTTGTCATTTTCTCATTTTTTACTTTCTTAATTAACACATCATATTTACACATTAATTAATAATTGCCTTAATTGAAAATAAACAATAAATTAAAATATTACAACTCATATAGTATTTAATATGTTTCTTTTTAAATTCAAATTTTAAATTTAAAATTTAAATAAATTTTTGTTTAAACCTTCGTATATTTTTTTATCCAACCCATATAACATATGGGTCTCACAACTAGTGGGTTAATAATATATAGGCTAACACCGATTCCATTGTTATTTTAAAATGTTATGTTGCATTTTTTCCTAATAAATTACAAAGTTGTCGAGTCTTATTAGTGATAGTCAATACACTAAGTGGGTCGGTGTTTGTTTTCATAAAGACAATAAGTGGGTCGCTCATTATTGTGGAAATCAATACTTATATAAAATCTACAAATTTCTAAATAATTTTGTGATTTTTTTTTATTTAAGTTTAAAAGTACCACAGTAAATAAATTTGAAAATTTGTTTTCATGGTATTCAATTCAATTGGCTTGATTGATGTGTTTGTGTGTACCAAAACTTAATATAAACGTGATGTCCATTCACAAATAACAAGGTTAGAGTTGTCTTAGATGGAAATGAATTTATCTTACGGATTTACACAAAAGACCGAATGTGAGTACCGGTAGTGAAAAAGAGGGTTTGCATTATTTTTACGAGTGCAATATAAATTGTTGCAACGTTATTCATGTGTCTATCAGGACCGGTCCCGATGATTCAAATGCCCGGGACGAGCCGGTAAAAAAAAACCCTTAGGCGTAACGTTCAACGATTTAAATAATATAAACTAAAGTTTTTTTCGAACAACAATAAACTTTATAAAAATAAACATAACAAAGTCATAGTATTTTAATAAGTAATTACATATCGAAATAGCTAACCGAAGACTCGTGAAGCTCTTCTAGCATTCTATATCCGTTCAAAATTTAGTTGCAGAATTCCCAAAAATGTTCTCCAAGTTGGTTGGTCCATACATCTACCAAAAGAGAAAGACATGGTTTGAAAATTTGCAACTAACCTAGCAAATATATATGGAAGAAATTACAAATTTGCTCAAATAATAGGCAATGACTAATGGTCATTCTTTAATTAATTTCAAGGCATAGTATGTTTTTTATTAGAGTAGCCATTTTGGTTCAGCCCTCCTTTAAACCGTGAACAAATAAGAAAAAAATTTGGTATGTAGTGTTGTTACTGTACACAACATAAAAGAAAGAGAAAACAGATGAAGCTTGTTTCTTTGTTTTCAAAAGGCTGCTGCTATTAACCTAAGAACAAAAGGCTTTAAATAGCCTGCAAAACATCAACCTAAGAACAAAAGGCTTTAAATAGCCTGCAAAACATCCAACGTGAATAAACAAAATCAATAATACACTCTTATGACTAAGTACACCAATGTTTACTTGACTTTGTCAAATATTTTTTATTCAACCATTAAATAAGACAAACTAAAAGACTAAATATTTGACTCAAATACCTACTTTTGACTAAAGTCGAAATTAAACCCAACAAGCTATAATTCCAGTTTGATTACCAAATCCATACACAAAATGTTGTTTATAGTTGCTTATTTATTCATTCTATGAATATAACATAGATTAGGATTTGTTATGACAATTAAACTAGGTATATATACGGTTTCTTTGTTCATTTTATGTATTCTATTATATCATTTTATTTATTCATTTTAGACTATAGAAACACTTATGTGAGGCCCTCATGAAGCAGAAAAGTCATTAAAGTATTCAACATTCAAGTAGCATGTGTTGTTCAACAAGTTTGAACCACTTAAACTTTAAAACACAATTTCTATATTTCTATTAATTTGTACAACAATACAATTATCATATATGGGAATAACACTAAAACTCAATGAAGTTATCAAAAGAAATCTGGTCGTGAATTCCTCTGATAGAACACTACCAAAAAGCATTATGACATACCCAAATTCAATGTTTTTTCCATTTTAAAATTTCTTGGAACTTAAACTGTTAATTTTCTATATATTTTTATTTTTCTTCAATCAAAATAAGGAACAAAGAGGAAGACGTGATGGTGTTCTGTTCATCGTCACCAATGTAAAATTGAAAAGAAAGAAGACTAATGTTAGGTTGAAATTGATTACCTGATTAGTAGGATTGCAATCGATCATCGTATTATCGAGTGAGTTTTCATAATCAATTAATCACATTCGCTTGAATGATCGTTTATGCCTTCTTCTGCCTTCTACGACTGATCGATAAGAGAGTATTTGGGCCTGATCCTCAATATAACACTAAAAAAACTGGGCCCCTTAAAAAAAGGCCTTGTTTATATGCCCATCTTGCCCATGTTTATAACTAGGCCTGGTGTCTACTATTATCATTGATACACTTAAAAGGTCTCTTAATATTATCATTGGTATGCTTAAACTATGATTTTTTTTCCTCTTTGTGATCGCAAGTCTTCCCTCTTAGGAGATATTATTCATTTAGATTAGATGTCTATAAACCTTATAGAACTACCATCACTAAGGGATTCATATTCTTTTTAAACATTATGCAATATTATACCATATATTTTTGGATTTTTCTTTTTAAAAATCAATAGTGTAGTTTTTGATAGTTTTGAAATCTTTTATAATTTTTTGAAAAACCAATTTGACAAAAGTGTAAAGGTTTGTAGATCTCCTGATGGTATTAAATTTATTAATAGGCAAGTAAACATTTTGAAAAACCAAATTGGGTCATCTTGGTATGAATGTTAGGTCGAGTTTTGTTAGTCATTAACTCATTATGCATGCAAATATCATTCCTTTTTGGATGGACCTGATGCTAGTCGAACTAAATTTTGGGATATATATACAATTCATAAGGGAAATATGTTAAATCGGGATGAATCTTTTGCTTATTGTGGTAACTTTAGGTAGAATAATGAGCCTTTAGCCTGATTTCTGATGATCTTCTTGTGTGTTTCAGTATGGTGGTTACATGAGGTTTAGGCTCCAGCGACCCTGAGAGGCCGAGTGTCAACGATGATGAGATTTGCAGGATTGTTGTCGTTGAGGTGGTCGTAGGAATTAGATAGGATATTCCAGAGATGTTTGGTTCTATCAAGACCATGCTGATTGAGACTTTTGATGAGCGATATGCTGCTGTCACTAAGGCTGCTGCTGCCGCAGCCACTACAGTTGTTGCTGCTGCGAGACTGTAGGGAGGGTGATTCGTTGTGGTACCGTGAGTTCAACAACACGAAGCCACGTGAGTTTAATGAGACCCAGGATCTGATTGCTACTATGAGATGGATCTTTGATGTTGAGGGATGTATTTATACTTGCTCCTGTCCGAAGAATCTGAGGGTTCATTTCATGTTGAACCTGCTTCGCTTCGGAGCAAAGGATTGGTGGAAGTTTGTGACAGCTGATTACACTATTACAGAGCATATTGCGATGACTTGGGAGATGTTTACTGAGATGTTTAGGGATGAGTTTGTACCCATGGTTGAGCGGGAAAGATTGGCTTAGGAGTTCCTATCTCTGAAGCAGAAGACAGAGACGGTGACTGAGATCACTAGGAAGTTTCATGAGAGGGCCTTGTTTTGCCTAGAGCAGGTGTCCACGGAGTATGCCCGTGTGAGTCGGTATTTGAGCATTCTAAGGAGAGATATATGAGAGTTTGTGGCAAACACCACATATCGGATATTGGCTGAGCTGCAGACCAATGCCAGGAGGAAAGAGATTGAGTTGGAGACCCAGTCTTGGGAGGAGGGGGAGACCCAGGTGAGAGATAGGAGGGTAGTATAGTCGCAACCGATGACTAAGCGACCCAAGCCTGCTGATCAAAGAGATGGAATCCAAAAGGGTTTCACTTACGGAGAGTGCGGCAAGGGCATGTGGGACCTGTCGATCAGGATCGGCTTGCTACATGTGTGGCAAAGAGGGGCATTTGGCTAGGGATTCCCTAAATGGATTTCGGGTTTGCTTTAACTGTAACCAAACGGGTCACATGAGGGCAGAGTGTGCTCAGCTTGTGTCTAGGGCGGTTCAGACTCCAGCCCCACGACCCTGCGTATCATTGATGGCCAGCAGAGGAAGGATGAGGCACTGAGGGCTTGAGGGAAAGCATTTCATTTGATAGAATCGGAGGCCCATACAGCTCCAGTCATCGTGGTTGGTATGTGTTATGTATATTTTTTTATCAATTTAATTATGTTTCTTATATTATCGATTATGTAGGTACATTTCTTGTGAATTCAGTGCATGCGCTTTTGCTGTTTGAATCAGGTGCGAGTCAATCTTTTGTGTCGTCATCTTTTTGTCACAATTTTAGTATTGCGAGAGAGACTTTGAGTACGCCCTTGAGAGCCTCGATACCTGATGAGTGTCCAGTCTATGCTACTGATATTTATCAGGGTTGTGTGTTGGAGAGCTTGGGCATTGGTTATCCGATGGATCTTGTCCCTATTACGATGGGAGATGTATGTATGATTGTGGGTATGGATTGGTTGAGCTAGTTTGGGGCTCTGATTGGCTGTGAGTGCAATATGGTGACGGTTTGATTCCATGGTGAGGGAGCTCTGACTATCTACAGTAAGGGTACTAGGTCGGGGTCAACCTTCTATTCTGCCACTAGGGCAAGACAGAGTCTGCAGCATGGGTGTATGGGTTATCTGGAATATGTAGGGGATACATAGGTTGAGGAGAAGGGATTGACTTCCATTTTTGATGTTCCAGTGGTACGTGGATTCCCCAATGTTTTTCCCAAGAAGTTACCGGGTGTGCCTCCTACAAGGCAAGTGGAGTTTTGGATCGATTTGATTCCGGGAGCGTCAACGATCGCCAAGGTACCGTACCGTCTTGCACCTCCTAAGATGCAGGAGTTATCCTCTCGGATGCAGGAGCTATCCTCTCGGATGCAGGAGCTGTTAGGAAAAGGGTTTATTCGGTCGAGCAGTTTTCCTTGGGGAGCACCGATCCTTTTTGTCAGAAAGAAGGATGGTTCACACTGGATGTGCATCGATTATCGGAAGTTGAACAAGCTGATGGTGAAAAACCGTTACCTATTGCTGATGATTGATGATATTTTCGACCAGGTTTAGGGGGCATCTTAGTTTTCCAAGATCGATTTGACGTTTGACTATCATCAAACGAGGATACGAGAAGAGGACATTTAGAAGACGGCCTTCCGAACTCGCTATAGGCATTACGAGTTCATGGTAATGCCTTTTGGGATCACCAACGCACCGACGACGTTCATGGATCTCATGAACTGGGTGTGCAAGCCTATGTTGGATCCATCGGTGATCGTTTTCATCAATGACATTCTAGTTTATTCAAAGACCAGAAAGCAGCACGATGAGTGTTTACGTGAGGTTCTTGGGGGTTTTAAGGATGGAGAGGCTCTACACCAAGTTCTCCAAGTCAGACTTATGGTTGCGTGAGGTTTAGTTTTTGGGACACCTCGTCAATCAGAACGGTATCTTGGTCGACCCAGCCAAGATAGAGACGGTAATGTAGTAGGAAGTATTGAGATCTCCATCTGAGATTCTTAGCTTCCTCGGATTGGCGGGATATTATTGGAGATTCATTAAAGAATTCTCCAAGATTGTTGTTCCTCTCACCAGGTTGATAAGGAAGAATGTTGTTTTTAGTTGGGGGACCTGAGTAGCAAGAATCATTTGAGGCTCTTTGCCAAAGATTATGTGAGGCGTCGGTGCTTGCCCTTCCTGAGGGAGTTAAGGACTTTGTAGTCTACTGTGATGCATCTATTGCAGGATTGGGTGTTGTGTTGATGTAGAGGGGGCATGTGATAGCATATGCTTTGAGGCAGCTGAAGCCTCACGAAGCGAAGTATCCCACGCATGATTTGGAGTTGGGGCGGTGGCTTTCACCCTCAAGATTTGGTGCCACTATCTCTATGGTGTACCATCTACATGGAACATAAGAGTTTGAGATATCTTATGGATCAGCCTAACCTGAATATGAGGAAAAGGAGGTGGTTAGATGTAGTGAAATACTATGACTTCGAGATTTTTTATCATCCGGACAAGGCCAATGTGGTGGCCGACGCCTTGAGCCGGAGGGCGGTGAGTGTCTCAATTCGGGATGTGTCCATGAGGATAACTGTGATGACCCCGATCTTGGAGATTATCAAATAAGCGCAGTCAGAGGTCATTAAAGAAAAAAATTGGAAAAGTGAGCGGGTAATCGGCCAAATATCAGCCTTTAATGTCGACAAACGAGGGCTTTTGACTCTTCATGGGTGGGTATGGGTACCATATGCAGGTGGCGGCCAATGGATTTTGATGGAGGAGACCCACAAGTTGAGATTTTCCATTCATCCATGGGCTACCAAGATATATCTCGAGGAATCATAGTTACCGGTGGCCATGTATGAAGAGAGATATGACATGGTTTCTAGAGTGATGTTTGACCTGTCGAAAGGTCAAGCCCGAGCACCAGCGCCCTCATGGAAAGTTGCAGCCTTTAGAGGTTCCCCTATGGAAGTGGTAGTAGATCACCATGGAATTTTTACGAAGTTGCCGAGGACTGTGAGGGTTTTTGATGCTATCTTGGTGATAATGGATCATTTGAAGAAGATTGCTCACTTCTTATCCATTAGTGAGAGCTCTCTGCAGAGAAGTTGGCTGAGATTTATGTTCAAGAGGTGGTGGCTTGGCATGAGGTGCCGACTTCTATTGTGTCGGACTAGGATGTGTGTTTTACTTCCAGGTTCTGGATGAGGTTTCACGAGAAGTTGGGTACCCGGCTACACTTCAGTATTGCTTATCATCCGCAGACTAACGGGCAGTGTGAGCGGACTATTCCGACGCTCGATGATATTTTGCGTGCATGTATCATTGACTTTGGCAGGAGTTGGGACTCCTACCTCCCGTAGGCTGAGTTTTCTTATAACATCAACCATCATGCCAGTATTGGTATTCCCCTCATTCGAGCTTCTATATGGAAGGAGATGTCGGACTCCTATCTGTTGGGGTGAGGTTGGACAAAGGGTCATAAGGAGCACGGAGGTAGTGCTACAGACTACTGAGCTTATACAATAGATTAGATAGATATTGACGACAAATCAGAGCCTCCAAAAGAGTTATGCAGATCGACGACACTTTGAGTTATAGTTTTAGGTGGGGGATTTAGTGCTTCTGGATGTGTCACCCTGGAAGGGTGTTATCTGCTTTAGGAAGTGGGGTAAGCTGGGCCCCAGGTTTATTGGCCATTTCCAAGTTTTGGGCCGTGTGGGTAAGGTGGCTTACTAGTTGGAGCTACCAGAGGAGTCGAGACAGATTCATGATACCTTCCATTTTCCCAGCTGAGGAAGTGTATAGTTGACAAGGCAGCTGTGGTTCCTTTGGAGGACATTCAAATCGATGATCGCCAGAACTATGTCGAGAAGCTTGTGGCAATTATGGATCATAAAGTGAAGACCTTGAGTAACAAGGTAGTGCAATTGGTCAAAGTTCAATGGCAACACCGAAGAGGCTCGGAATGGACCTGGGACCCTGAGTCTGAGATGTGTAAGCACTATCCTGAGCTGTTCCCTGAGGATGACTTCGAGGGCGAAGTCTGATTCTAGTGGGGGAGAATTGTAACATCCCAATTTCAGGTATTTTTATTTTTGCTTTATCTTTATCAAAAGTTGCACAATTGGGCCCTTAAGGAAAAGGCTTACATTTTTTGTCGTACATAGGGCATACTTAAGGGTACGCGCAACATACTCGTGCAACATGGAATCCCAGGTGATCTGCTAGTATGTTAGGCGTACGTATGGTACTCCGGGCATACTAGCCCAGACTCCAAACCCAAATTTTAAGGGTTGTTCTCTATTTAAACAATCTTATGGCCCCTTTGGATCATCCTTATTAGGCACCATTCCCTCCAAAAACCCTAGTTTTGAGTGTAAGTTGCTTGTGTGAGTTTTGAGAGCTTATTGAGTGTTGTTGGTGCATTTTGTTGAAGAAGGAGTCTAGAGAAGAAGGAGTGGTTGCTTGCAAGCTTGTAGATCCAGAAACCTTTCCTCCTTGTGCATCCTTTTCAAGTATAAAGTTTATACATTTATGAGTTTTCTATTTGATCTACATGGTTGAAGTTTATGAGCCTTTTGTCCCTAAGACTAAACCTTTATGAGTTTGGAGCACTCCAGGGAACTTTAGTTGTCCTTTCATGCATCTTAGGACTTATAATTTTGTGAAAATGATTGCTTGATCATTCCCTATGGCTCATGCATAAACAAAGTAGATTAAAGTGTGTTGGAAATTAAAGTTTGTTGCATTGGGACCTTCCTACCCATGAAAAGGATTAAAGCCCACGACTTTATGGATTAAGACATCTTAGAATGGTTAGATCTGAGGTTGGGTTAGTTGTCTTAAAGGATTAAGACACAAAGTGGGTGACAATGGAAGCAGGCAAAGTATGTCGTGCGTACTCTTGGCTACGCCCTGCGTAGACGGATACGCCCCTGATGAGTCCTGATCGTGTTGTATGCCCCACATAAGGAAGTGTACGCCAAGCGTACGTGCTAAGTAGTTAATTTCTTTGACTTTTAACTTTTGGTCAAAGTTTAGGGTATTGGACCATGAGAAGCGAAAAGTAGTCTCTTTGCCCTTAGAGGACTTAGTTTTGGGATTTGGACTCGCGAGTTGAGTTTTAGACCTTAATTATTAATTGGGGTTAATTATTTCGTTGATTAGGCGGAGTCTAGTTTCGACAGTTCAGTGTGAGATTTACTTGTCGTTAGTATTAAGTGAGTCTCCTTACTTATTCTTACCTGTGTGGTAGAACTAACTGTATTTGTAATGACCAACTGGGTCTAACTATTATTTGTAATATGTTGTTTATTTGTGATAACTCATAGGGTGTGTTGTTGCCCTCTAGGACTACTGGTAGTCCATAGGTTGCTGATAACCCATAACTACTTATTTATGTTGTACTCTATGTGGTATCTTGGGGAACTCACTAAGCTTTGTGCTTACAGTTGTTGATTTACATGTTTCAGGTACTTCTAAGGACCGTGGGAAGGCGAATGTCTAATTGTACACACTCGCTGGGGAGATTTGTTAATGAGACAGTTTGAGAACTCTGATATTTTGTGATAATGGTTGTTTTGGATAATTATGTGGTTTATAACTTGGTTTGTGAAACTTTATTTTTGACAAATTAAAAATAAAACTTTTGGTCTAAAATTTGAGGTGTTACAGTTTTTAAATCATAACCTTAAACAATAATAATAGTTAAAAATAACATAACCTTATAAATTACATTATGTCACCTTATAAAAAAATCAAATAAGTAATTTTTAAATTAGTTAATCATAACGTTAAACGTACACACCAATCGAGAATTATATTTAGTTTATTCACATGCCGGTTGCGTGTAGCGGACATTAAATGTTACTACCTCCGTCCCATATTTATTGTCCACTTTTGACTTTTGAAGTCTTTATTCTTCAACTTTGACCTTAAATATTTTTGTCCTTGATATATAAAACTTAATGCAAAATTTATGAATAGATTGTATTTTAAATGTTTTTTCATTGCTATAAGTTTCAACCACTACTAGAAAAACAGCCTTTTACGACGCTCATTGCGCGTCTTAAAAGGCTCAGACGACGCGCAAATGCGCGTCAAGGAAGGCCCTGTCATAAAGAGAAACGACGCGCAATTACGACGCACGTTTACGACACACAATGCGTATCAAGGAAGGCCCTGTCATAAAGGAAGACGACATGCATTCGCGTGTCGTAACCTTACGACGTGCGTGTTAATGACACGCAATGCATATCAAGAAAGCCCCTGTCAAGAAAGGCCATGTCATAAATGAAGATGACACACATTTTTGCGTATCATAATTTTAAATGTTTAAAAAAAATATTATATATAGATTTACTAATTTTCAAATTAAATTTGTATTTAATATCTCATAATAGAAAATAAAATATCATATACAAAAAATAAAATCCGTTATATAAAATTTAATGTCATACAAATAATGGTTCTATGGAAAGATAAAACAAATCAATAGTTGTAACAAAAATTTACAAGCTAATTAGATACAAGAAATATAAAAAAATACACCCTCAAATGCTTTTCAAAGTCTAATCTCCATGTCAGCTCTTCAACTCACTTCTCGAGTTTGTCCTTAGGTTCTCTAAGGGCTCCAGCATCTCTTGGAGTTTCAAAGGCACAAAGAAGAACAGAACGTGATATTATTTTGCCACCTAGATGTTCTTCAGTGATGTGATGAAAATCATACCCCTTCAAAGGCACAACAAGTAGCCAAAAGCACTTGTTATGTCAAGCACAAGCACATATAGAAATATGCCACTTTGAGTAAAATCAGTGTAAGTAAAGACTAGAGAGAAGATAACAACACATACCAAGTGATGGAGGCTTTGTTGCAAAGTGAATGACCAAGTCATCTACAAGAAACATGACTAAAACTTCCAAAATCTTCTGTGTACCCATATCCCTCTTCTTTTAAAGTTTCCAGAATGTTAGAATGCTCTCCTTGCTCTGTTATTTAAAGTGTCAGGGGAAAAAAAAGTCATAAAGTAGTAGAAAGTAACTAGATTTATTGAAGAGTATCATGTAAACTTGTATGAAGTACATATAGTCATATATACATGCAAGATTCTAAACAGTACCTCTTTAACGGAATGGTGTTATTTTTGTAATCCAATAATACAAAATGGAACCTGAAATTCAATTGGCATTATTGTTCTTCCTTTCTTGGACAATTCATCACACTGTAAACAGGAATGGTGTTATTTTTGTAATCCAATAATACAAATTATACAAATTATATCATCCATGTATTATTATTATTATTATTATTATTATTATTATTATTATTATTATTATTATTATTATTGTTGTTGTTGTTGTTGTTGTTATTGTTATTATTATTATTATTATTATTATTATTATTATTATTATTATTATTCTTATTATTATTATAACCCATATAATAATTATTATTATAATCATTATTATTGAAAGTGAGATAGCAGACCTGATTTGATTCTGAGAACAAGTAGAGAAGGATGAAGGAGATGTAATGTGTATGGTTGTTGGGATATCTGTATATATAAATTCAGATAAGTTAAATAAAATTAAAAAATCCAAAAGAATCAGATGATAAACCTTTGTAATTGTTGGGGAATATTTTCTAGAAGGATGTGCAGAGCGACGACTTATAGTCTCGGATAACTC
Source organism: Lactuca serriola (assembly GCF_051521515.1). Classification (NCBI taxonomy): domain Eukaryota; kingdom Viridiplantae; phylum Streptophyta; class Magnoliopsida; order Asterales; family Asteraceae; genus Lactuca; species Lactuca serriola. Next base: position 133,701,968 of record NC_136415.1, read on the forward strand.
CAAGGTTACTGAAAGCTGGAACAGATGAACCAAACAAGTTAAAAGACGTAAATACCCTTGTACTGATGTCAATAGAACAAAAAATGCAAGTTATACTTGTTATGTTAGTACCTCAAGACATCTTCTGGTTTCTTCATCGTGGAAAAAGGTAAGAGTTCCACCTATCTGTGATCATAAATCCACAGGGGTATATAAGTAATTCAACCAAAGAAAGGATATGGATTAAGGAAAATAAGATGGTTTAAGATTTTTTTTTACCATATCACCAAAGTAATAAGTTGATTCAGGGGTATATAAGTAACCTCAAAACAAGATCCGGCCTTATCCTTTTTCTCTCTAGATTCAAATCCAACAAACAGTGGACCATGGTACTTTCTGGAAGGGTCCGGATCTTTTGTTTGAGGTAAGTTCCCTGGTTGTGAAGTCAATCTATATTGGACAGTTTCAGGGATAGCATCAGGTCCTGATGCAACTGCCTTACCCTTATACGTTACACCCTCATTTACCTCATGTTCCTGTTTAGGAGGAAATGCAATAATTCTCTACTCTTCTTTTGCAGGGGGAGGAACTGATGGAGTTTACTTTATTGTAGGTGTGGCTTGTGCATTAGCTGTTGCTTTATCCTCATACGCTTCTCTTTTCAAGGTGTTCATTCCAGCAGACATAGTCACAGCTTGAAGATCCTTGTTATTGGACTCCACAAGGCTTCTAACTGAAGCTCTATCATTGTTAGCTTGTACTGGTTCAAGCTAACCATGTTAAAACTACAGCAGGGGAAGCCACCTATTGCAACTGTACTTCAAGGGGAGGTAGGGCAATAGCTTGTACTGGTTCATGAGGCAGAGTTCTATCTCCTTTCTGCCATCATGTCAAATCCATAAGTCCACCAAAAAAAAGAGACAATTGTACCAAAAAAAAGTAGAATGGAATTTAATCATAAATACTATTAATAGTAGTTTTAACATTGAAAAGAGGTTGAATGGGTAATGATGTATGTCTGAATAAAGTGTCGTACTGAATGAACCATCGGAAAATGAGTAAATGAACATTTTACCCTATATAGAAATGATGGTAAATAACAGATGACTTTATTTAAGAACAGTTATAAATCAGATTTTACTTTCTATAAATAACAATACAGATGAAAATATATTTAATTACAATAAGATTAGCAACTTAGATTGATCATGAAATTTAATCATAAATACTATTAATAGTAGTTTTAACCGGACATAGTAGTTATGAATTGTTTTTATTGTGAATAAATTTCAACTCTAACAATTATGTTAACCTAAGAAGGTTTTACACTAGTTTTGATCTTAAGAAGCTATTAGACTTCAGTTTTCAAATCCAACTATAAGAAAAATATCGTTAAAATAATGTAAAACCTTCTTAGGCCACCATGAAGGGAGAACATGAGAGGAGTTGTCTGGAGGAAAAAGGGGGGGGGGGGGTTAAATGTAAATAGCTAAACAAGTAGTGCCCAAATACATTAGGCCAAGTTTTTTGCTTAACCCAATAAGCTATTCTGTCTAAATTAAGTCAAAAAACAATTACAAAGATTTATTTTTACCATATCACCAAAGTAATAAGTTGATTCAGGTTTTGTGGGTGAGAATCTTAGTAGAACTTGGTCATCAAGCCTAATGTTGTATGATCTTCCTCGAATCAGACCTTTTGCTGCAGCAAACGTTTGTGGCAACTTAATTTTTAAGGTATAATACAAGGGTAAAATGGTCATTTATGCAACAACAACATTTCAGTTTTTCCACAACCATGGTAACAGGTAAAAAACGATGCATCTTTCGGGTATATGTTAATGTTATACTCTAAAATGAAACAACAATGAAAAAAATTGGGACAAAAGCAAAAAGTCGTTGAACAAATATTTAAACCAAATTAGATTATTTTAAAAAGTTTAAAAGAATAAGAAACAATATTACTTACATGCAACAGGTTCAAGAGTTCTTGAGCCAGTTGAGACTCTCAATTCATCATTTATAGGGGGAGATTTTGGGATTTTTAGCTGCTCATTTGGAACATTTAAGTTATCTGTTCAAGTGTCCCTGTAGTTAAATTTGCAAATAGCTCTCCACCCCTGTTTACAACATCCACCATTCCCGGTGGGACATCTGGCAAAGCCTGATCAATGCAAATAGGTTTACAAATTACAACACAAGATATATTATTAAGTCAATAAGTCAAACAGAAACAACAATAGCCAAACCTGTTGTAAAGGAAGTCCATGATCACCAGGGAGTGAACGAATTCACATATCCAACACTGAACTAATGGCAGACTCTGAGCTAAGGTGGATCAATTGTATCATCTTTGAATTTAATTAAAAGATTCCTTGAGATTCCATAGTAAGATTTTATCTGCACAACAAATTCATAATGTTTCAACTTTCAACAAAAGGATTTACATTTACATTTACATAATTAATAATAGATACCAGTCTTTGAGTTTCTTCTGGTTGTGGAGAGAAATTGTCTCTTCCATTAGCCAACTCCATGTACAAAGGAGGAAGTTGCTCAATCAATGGTATAATTTGTTTCATAATGCGAGGGTTAAGGTTCTCCAAGTTTTTTAAATTCATTTCTGCCTGTACAAATGGAATCAATCATTTTATATTAAAAAAATTGTTTCTTAATTGTTACCCCAAAACGGATAATTGGGGATGATGTAATCTATGAGAGGATTGGTCCAATGCTTTGAGCCATTGGTAAAAGAACATGTGAGAGCAATCGGACAGCCATGTTGGCATCCTGAAAGACTAGTGATATTATGATATAATTGCAATAATTAAAGAGAAATGGATAATAACAAGTAAGTAAGTACCTTGTTGTTGAAAGCCATATATACATTACCACACATCTGTATAGCATGCCTGGAACCTGATCAAAACAAACTTACTTGATTGTCAATTTGTCACTGGTTCAAGAAAAAGAAAAAAGAAAAATAACCAATCACAAGGTGGATGACGGATCCTAGAGAATGTCCAATTCCAAAAGATGGAAGATCCCTCACCTATATTATATGTATACCAACCTTAATTCAGGAAAAAGAAAATGGAAACGAACTTTATATACATAAAACATAAAAGAAAACGCTCACTGTTTGGTGTAGAGCCCTAAGACACCTGTCAAATTTAAACTGAACTTCGTCTGCTATGAAGAAGTGGTCAAAGCCACTAGCATAAGGTGTTGCAATTACCAATGCACCCCTGGACAAGAAGAAAAAGAAATGTTAAATAATTCTTTTATCATTTATGTTTAATGAGTATAATAATAATAAGAGCAGAAGGCGTAACAGTTTGAAGTCGCTTTTTTATGATTACCTCCTACCTCCCCTGATGCTTCTTCCCCATCCGGCTACTGTTTGGTTAGTAACAAGAACCCCTAATCAAATAGAATATAAAGATGAACTGAATCAAAGTAGTTTTGGGGAAACACTCCACCACCATCAAGAAGGAAACCCCACCGCTAGGTCGGTGTCGGTATTACCTGATTTAGGGTGAGTAAGCAGCAAAGAAGAAGAGGTGTTGATTAAAGGGGATGTAAGAATGGAAAGCATCATTGGGAGAAACTCCACCGGCCATAAGGAAAACCCACCACCAAGTCTTCCATCTCAATGTGATGTCAGGCTGACCAGAAGCAAGCAAGAAAACAACTTTCATCAGCAAACGACGCCATTTCGTGAATCACATTATCACGTGAGGCTGATGTAGGTTTGAGAGGAGTTAAGAACACAAGCATCCACTTACCGATGATGCTGATTATCCAAACTAGCCTTGGAAAACGATATCAACGGAGGTGAAGGGAATGCATAAAGAAACCCCTGTGAGAGACAAAACAAGAGTCGATTTGAAGCATCCGACAAATGAAATTGAAAGGTCGACTCGCTTCACTCTTTTTTTGTTCGTGTCACCACACATCAACATAGAGAAATCGAGAATCCTTGCGGGTTTGATCTGTTCAAAAGATGGGATCAGAGATTTGGTGATATTGCGATTTTGTTGCAGGAGAAAAGAGGAGTGGTGATGAAATTAGGGTTTTTTTTGGGTATTAGAGTGAGAGAGATAGAAAAGAAAGAAGGAAATAAGGTAAAGGATAAATGGAGGCCTTTCAAACTTTTGGGATTTTCGTTTCCCCCAGCTGCAAAATTAAAGAACGTGCCTTTCATTAAAAAAAATATAAAGAGACATTTTTAGACGACACTCATTTTTAAATAAGTGCCCTCCGTGTTTTTAATTTTTTTTGTTGGACATTAATTTTAGGGCACGCACAAAAGCGTGTCCTTTATCCTTCAAATTTTAGAAGAGATGACATTATTTTTAGAGCGCCCGCTTTTACGTATCGTAAATCACCGCGTGTCATTGTTTGCGCGTCATTAAATGGTTGTTTTCTAGTAGTGAACGGGTAATTCATAACACAAATAACAATATTTAAGGTCAAAGTTGATGAATAAAAACTTCAAAAGTCAAAAGTGGACAATTATTATGGGATGGAGGGAGTATAATTTTAACAGATGCTATAACATGGTTCAAAATCATTACAATTTTACATAACAAATTAGTGTAAGAAACTATTATTTCATGGTTAGTATTAATAAGATAATTACTATTTGACTAAACTGCAAATTTAGTCCCTGTTGTTAGCAAAAACATATGGATGGAGTCCAAAATCTTTTCGACTTGCACCATTGGTCCAAAACCATAAGCTTTTTGTGGTTTTGGTCCCTAAAAAATTTGAAATGACTATTTTTCTGTTTTAGTTTTTTTTATTTGTTTCAATACCTTTTAATTTAATAATAATAATAATAATAATAATAATAATAATAATAATAAAAGAATTGGGCCTACCTCTCTCTCTCTCTCTCTCTCTCTCTCTCTCTCTCTCTCTCCATCTCACGTAAAAACGTATACACACCATAAAACGTGAAACTTTTTTTATATGAAAAAACAGCCACTTTCCTATATAAAAAAAATACCTAAATCTGTAACGGTTCTAAGATCAAACACATATATAATTTTTTTGAGATCAAACATATACACATACAACCAAGATAACTAAATGAATCAAACACCTAATTCAATAAATGTATAGGATTTTAATATCAAACACATACACCATTTTCATAAAACAAATACGTACACCACTTTTGAGATCAGATTCACACACACACACACACAAACACACCTTATTGAATCTAGGACTTTGACTGGAAAACTTCATATGGAAAGGTCGAAGGAACAAGAAACCTTAATTGCCTCAAGAAAAAGCGAAATTGTAGTCCCAAAATAAACCCTAGAAATCTATTGTCTTATTGATAACTATTTTGTGCTCACTTAGCCTCAAAACAAACCCCCAAATCCCCATTAAACACAAGAAATCTCACCATTCATGGGTAGATTTTCCGCATCCCTGAAGTTGCAGATGTTACTGAGGCTACTGGTGTGGCTTAATCGGCGTCGATGTTGAAGGTCGTGATGTGCGATTCCAGTTATGCTGTCTATAGAAGGGAGTAAAGGAATGAGGATGTTTTGTGGCGGTGGACGATGACGACTAATATGAGGTGGTGAGATAGGAGATAAGAAGAGAGATCAAGAATTAAGAGAAAGAAATATGTACCAGACTTGTCTGTGGGGGAGGTATGATTTATTGGGAGAGAGAAAAAGAAAGATAGAATGGTGGGCCAAATTCTTTTATTATTATTAATTTTAAATTAAAAGGTATTAAAACAAATACAAAAAAGGAACAAAAAGGGAAAAATAGTCTTTTCAACTTTTTCAGGGACCAAAACCACAAAAAGTTTATAATTTTGGACCAATGGTGCAAGTTGAAAATATTTTGTACCGCATCCATATTTTTTTGCTAACCACAGTGACCAAATTTGCAATTTAGTCTTACTATTTTGCGCTACGCGTAGATATTTAGCTAGTATTGATAATAAAGAGAGCATATCTGACGCCTACCATTTTGCCACTTCAGCATTACCACAGATCAACACGATCTGTTGAATGGGAAACCGTTTATGTTGCTTGACTGAATTCATACATTCCTCATTTGCACCACACAATAATTGCAATATGTATAATAAAAATAATATTTATACCTTATTATGTATAGTAATTGAGATCTTAATAAATAAAGTAAAAGTAACATAGAAATACGTCTTATTTGTTATATTAATAACTCACTTAGATCCTCACTTATATAGACAAAAACAAATTGACATGGTTGTATTCATCAATCCTAATAAATAAAATTTATTACTATCTCTTGTTAATTTCTCATTCATTATGACAAATGCCTTTTCTGGTATATTCATTTATTTATTTTTCACTTGTCATTTATATATTTTTTTAGAAAAATGCCACCTAATTAATATTTTTATGTAATCAGGTAAACATTCCTTAAGTTTAGCCAACATTGACTCACAATTGATTGTATTTTTTGAATGCCTTACAATTTGACACCTAATTGATTGAATTCGAATGAATGCCAATGTATAATATACAGAATGTTGACTTTTATAGCAATTTAATTTTAGTATCTCATTCTAATCTTAAAATTTTGTATCTCTTTCAATTATATGAATTCCTAATTCCATCCAGTGTTAACATCAAGCTCTCCAAAATCGAAATTAAGATACCAAGAACCACAATAGGTTAGTAATTCCATTCATTGTTATATCCTTTCAATCGATTTTTTTAATTTACAGATTGTTGTGACATGTTCTATAAACTTTGATTTATATGAATGATATTTTAGAAATGAAAGTACGATGTCATCATGTGATACAAATGAAACTATACTGCTATTAAGAGATAAAAATGCAAAATATCATGGCATGTCCATCTTATATCCTAATAAATAAGAGCCCTTTACTGCCATCTGTGTTGTAATAAAATTCAAAACTACCAACAAAGTATTACACTGATTTGCTTAAAGTTCACAACTTGATATTTTTTTTTAATAAACTCGTTAATACACGGGTCTTACACCTAATGTCTTATATAAAATTTCAGTGCTTTAAAAAGTCGTACTACTTTTGTCTATGATGCTTTAAAGGCTTTCACTGTTCATTCTCTACAAATAAAGTTGATGAAATTTTTAGTTGATCTTTGTGAATCCTTTTCTCCGAGTATGAGTAATATTTTAACGTGTGAACTTTTTTCATGTCATATCTACTTTTATCTAGAGAAGAATCCTATAAGTTATGGCCTTCCTCTCATGAAATTAAAAATAAAAACCTTAATTCTATCTGTTTTCTCTATTAAAATTGAAAATAAAAAACACTAATTCTATCTTTTTTTGGAAGAGTTAATAATAGAAAATATTAATCTCTTAAAATACATTTGTTTAAAAAAGTTATGGTCTTACATGACACAAAAGTGAAATATACTTTAAACTAATTGGTTATCCAATATATATATATATATATATATATATATATATATATATATATATATATATATATATATATATATATATATATATATATATATAAACCTCAAATATTAAAATCAACCTAAATAGTTCTCAAGTAATTGTTATCAAGATTTTGATAAACTACCAATTCCATTATTATTTTAAAACTTTCTTGTAACACCTGGATCCCGAGGTAATTCAAATTCCAAAATTTTGCATTTTAAGGTTTGGCACGGTGTAGGGGAGGCACAACGACGTGACAAATCAAGAAGCATTGTGGGTTCATTTTAAGCTGCCACAACGTGGCAGTATATGGCCATGGTGTGGCAGCTGGCAAATGACAAAACCCTATTTCCGAGTTTTGCTCCATATTTAAAGAAATGAGGAGGCTAGGGTTTTCTCACCCTCAGCCTCCACCAACCTCTTTGAGATCTGAGAAAACTTAATCCCCTCTCATTTTTAAGTCGTGTTTTGGTGTTCTTTGAAGCCGTTGAAGGAAGAAAGAATAAGAAGTGAGCTAAGATCCAGCTAGCAAGACCTCCTTTGTGATAACATTCTTCTGGACCTTTGTAAGTATCCAAAACTCGAATTTTATCATGATAGGTTGCTACATCTCAAGTTTTGTCCCTAAATCTTCATGTTCGTGATTGTTGGAGTGGTAAGATCTCATAAAGTTTGCAACTTTATGAATCTCCAGGTCATTTAGAGTGTTTGGTCCTTTGGATCTGGATTTGTAGTGAGTTTTGGTATTATGCATGGATTTTTGGTCAAAAACCTTCATTTTGACCTAACAAGAGCCCAAGACATGTATTGTACATGCATGTATAGAAAGTAAGGGTTTTTATTTTGTTTTATGATGTTAGAAACATTTATGGAAATGTTGAACTAGAAGTCTTCAAGATTAAGTGCTTAGTGAATTAAGCCAAGTTGTGTTTTGCTCTTTTAGACCTATACGTGAAACCCTTACCTCTAGAAAGTATGGGTTTTTATGTTGTTTTATGATGTTAGTGTAACATCCGGTTTACCAGGCATATTGTTTTAAGTATTTAATTCAAGGATTTTGGAGGGACTCGACGAGTTGGTGCATCAACTCGTCGAGTAGGGTCACGACTTGGTGACGTGGTTAATGAATGGACTTGACGAGTTAGAGAGATGACTCGCCGAGTCAGCTTTGTTAGCAGAAACCCTAATTCTCTCGGGCCTGGGCCTATTTAAAGGAACTTATAACCTCCTTGACCCCCTTATCAGTGTCATTCGTCACTTGAAAGAAACCCTAGAGTCATTGGTGAGCAAGAGAGGGAAAGGGACTCATTGGAGGTCATTCATTGGGGAGAAGATCAAGGGTGTTGTAAGGATCAAGAAGAGAGCTCGTGAATCTATTTCATCCCTATCTTCAGCTTTATATCAAGGTATGAAGCCCTTACCTTTCCGGTTTTATTGAATAGATCCTTTGAGTATGAGAAATTAGGGCTCATATCACTTTTGGTGGGGTTTTGGGTGCATCAAACCCCCCTCTTCTGAGTATGCCATAGATTTGGACTTTGTAAGATCCAGAGAGTCAGAAAGTAGGAAGTTAGTGTTGTGAAAACACGAGGTTTTGAAGTTAGGAAGCTTTAATGGAGTCTAAATGGCATATAGAGCAAAATATACTATGAATGGATATCAAGATCGGACCTTTATGTGACTTTTCGGTATTAGGAGGTCAGATCTATGAGTTAGAGTTGCAGATCTGACCTCAGGTGGCTGAATGAGAAATTCCGATGGAGTCGACTCGCCGAGTCCATGGGATAACTCGACGAGTCGTAGCAGGTGAGACCTAGTAGCATGGACCTAGAGTTAACCCATCGAGTTGGGAGTCAACTCAGTGAGCTAAGTGAACCCTAGGAAGAACGTGGAAAATACGAGTGGACTCGGCGAGTCACAGGTGTGCACTCGGCGAGTCAGGTCAACCTTGACTGTTGACCCAGTCTGGTTTTTTGTTGACTTCCTGGGTGGGTCAATAAGGGGCAGGAGGGACCAAGGAGGGGTAAAATAGACTTTTACCCATCCCAAAGGTAAGAAGGGGAAAATAGGACTTGAGTAGTAAATGAGTAATAAATCGGATAATGATTGAAGTGCTTGTCTTATGTGTTAGGTGGAGGCTAGTCCAAGATTTTTGAGTGCTTGTCGGTTACCTGCTAGTCAAGGTGAGTCTTCTCACTATACTTTACCTAGAGTGGTAATTATGTGTGACCAAAGGGTCTTATGTGCGTGCTTGAGTTATGCATTTTCTCTATGTGATTTTATGCTATGTGTTATATAGACCGGACCGGAGGGTCCAACGAACTATGAGGCCGGAAGGCTCTTAACCAGACTGGACTGGAGGGTCCAATGAGCTAGACCGGACTGGAGGGTCCAACGAGCTATGACCGGACCAGAGGGTCCAACGAGCTATGGGACTGGAGGGTTCCACTGAGACACATTGACTAGAAGGTCTTACAAAGCTATAACCTCGAGTGGCTAATTACTTGTGCGTGGTATTTTGGGGAACTCACTAAGCTTCGTGCTTACCGTGTTATGTGTTATGTGTTTCAGGTTTTCTCAGGATCGCGGGACGGCACCGACTTGATTGTACACACCAGAGAAAAAATTATGTTTCGAGGATCCTGGATTATTGACTGATTTAAAATGAAAAATTTGTTTTGAAGATTCACTTCGTTACAGTTAGAAACATTTATGGAAATGTTGAACTAAAAGTCTTCAAAATTAAGTGCTTAATGAATTAAGCCAAGTCATGCTTTGCTCTTTTGGACCTATACGTGAAACCCTTACCTCTTGGAGAGTCTAAAGGGATAAAGTTGGAAACTTTATCCAATTAGACCGTAGTATGGACCATATATGAGATTTGCAGCCCTTAGAATCGAAGAAAACGGCTTAACCCAGTACCCAGTGCCCACGGCGTGTCTTAGGTATCCACGTCGTGGCGACTGGGCTAAGACTCATTTGTTTGTCATTTAGTGGCCACGACGTGCCAACCAGCTGGAGTGACTTTTGACTTTGACCGTTGACCGTTCACTTTAACCAAGTTTGACTTTAGGTCATTTTGGATATTTTGAGTAGTAGATTGAGGCTTGGTCCCTAGGTGTTGTACAGGTGACCTGTAGGTTATGTATCCTAGTATATGGGATGTTACTATGCTATATAGGGATGTCAAGGGGGGCAAACGAGATGAGGATTACATCCCCCACCCCTGTCCCCAAAATTTTCCCGTTCCCCTACCCCCGAAATATCCATCCTTTCCACCCCCATCCACGCCCCCGAATTCCCCTTCTTACCCCCCCCCCCCGCCCCCCGCCCCCACCCCCGATTGATTTTAGGCTACCTTATTTGGGCTAAAAGAATTTATTGTTTGGGCTAAAAGAAACTATGTTTTAGGTAACAAATAGCTATTTATAGCATAACCTAAAAACATGTTTTTTTTGTTAAATTTTGGTACGTAAAAATCATTATATTGTTTATTATATTATAATTAATATATGCAAATATATAATGTATTAAAGGGGCCCTTATGGGGATTTCAGGATGGGACTGCCAATCACACCCCTGCTCCCGAAATTAAAATGGGGGTGATATGTGTTGATATTGCCATATTTATACTTATTTTTAGGCAATATTTAAGTACATTTTTATTAATAAAGTGGTAATATGTTTATAATAATGATACTTATGACTTTAAATTGTTATTTTCAGTCAATATAAAGGATTTTCGAAGAGAGGGACCAAAAATGCCAAAATGTGGAACATGGGAGGCTTGAAAGACAAGAAAATAATAAATTCATGATAGACACTCAATCCACGACGTGGTGATGAAGCCCACGACGTGGCACGGGTGTTCCAGAAGATAAACATCGCGACGCGGAGAATTTCCTTGAAGGATACGGATTGCTTGAAGCCCACGACGTGGCGCGGGTTTTTGAGGATTATATAAGTCCTCCTGATTATTACGAAAAAATAGAAGCTTTTGGCAGAAGAAAGGAATTCCAGAAGACGATTTGGAACGGAAGAAAGGTTCTGGAAGAGGGTTTTCAACACCAAAAGAAGTAAATGTTTATATTTTAGTTAAATAAGAACATGTCTTTCATTAGTTTTAGCTGTTTTGGTTTAGTTGCTATGATGAGCAGCTAAATCTAGCTACTCTTGTTTAGCTAGATGAAGCTTTGAACTTATGAATAGTTATATGCTTATGGATTAAGTTTAGTTGGTAAAAATTTCTTGTGTTTGATTTGTATAACCTAGCATGCTATTATTTGTTTATCTAATTGCTTGATTGCATGTTCTGTGTAGCTTAGTGACCATTAAACTGCATGAACCTGTTTACCTAATGATTTAGTGAACATTGAATTGTTAGAGCTGGGAATGACCAATCTTAATTAGTAATTAGAATAAATAAAGCCTAGATGTGCTAGAGAACGTGTATTGTGACCATAATTGCGTTTATACAACAAATCTTACATAGCATATTTACATTCATAATTAGTTTTGTGTTTAATTATGTGTGAACATACATGGTTTGACATGAATTAGTTAATTATTGGTAAGATAGAACTAAATTACTAATACAACTAAAAATCAACTTAATAATTCGTAATCATTAGCTAGCCATAAGGGAGAAGTGGATTCAAACTAAACAAGAGTGTGTTTTTATTGAATTTGATTTAAGTTCATCTGATCTTGTAAAATCAGATAAAACCCCTTTTAAACTTGTTAATAAATTAGGTTAATTTAATAGTAAGTAAATTAATTAGAACACCGTTCCCTGTGATCGACACCCGACTTACTCAAGCTATACTGTAATCTGACTAGGTACACTGCCTATAAGTACATAGTTAGTTAAGTTTGTTAGGTTATAAATATTAAAATTACTGAGTACTTTTATTTCACATTATGTGCATAATTAGTTCATATTAAGTATACATTTTTATTCATTTATTAGCTAAATTATTTCATTTTATGGACAAAAGGTACTTAAAAGTGTTTGAATTATGTTTTCAGTCCAAAAATGAAGCTCGAAAGCGAAAGGAAGCGGGAGAAACAGTTAGAAGTTCGAGAATGGAACAAAGAAGAAAAACATTGAAAAAGGCACCTACTCGGCGAGTAGGGTCGACTACTCGGCGAGTCCGATCGAAGAATCGAGAAGATAAAGACTCGGGATCCTAGAGAGTTATCACAATACGAGGAATGTGAGATGGACTCGACGAGTCGATTCATATATATAAAGATAACTCCACAGAACGATATGGGGAGAATTCTGGGACGATTCAGAAGAGTTTTGTTGCGATTAAGAAGTCAGAAAAACCTTAGAAGATGAAGTCATAATCTAGAATTCAATCCCGAAGGAGAATTGAGGCAAATTTCATCATTCCACTTAATCTTTTGTTTTGTCATTATGGTTAAACAATTAGACTCTGTTTGTTTGCTGTTATTTACTTCAATTACGAGCTAAAACCTTTAGACTTCTGTTTGGGGATACAAAATTGATAATATGGTTTGATTGATTGATAGGATTAATTCTAAGTTGGTGAATTTTGTTATTTTAGCTTGCTAAAGAACCTTGTGTGTGAATAATAATTAATTTTCTGTTAATAGGGAGATAATTGATTAGCATGAACGTCTATTGATTATTTACCTCATATGCTATGTGATCACTATTGTCATATGTCTAGGATTAATGAATATGAAACTAGAGTTAATAAGAAAATTGAGTAAATTCATGTGCAAGCTTGTGAGATGACCATCAAACAAGAAGTTAATTAAAAGAATAAATTAGTTAACTATTGCAAGTCTAACTTAACCCGAATAATTAATCTAGTAAATTTAATTAAATTAGACAACTGGCCACTGTTTAAGTTAGTTTATTTGCTAAGGATTAGTGTAGTGAATGCGAATCTAATCACTTGAATCGGTAACCAACAAAAGAATTAATCCATTGCACCATTACCTTGAAATCAACCATAAGATCAATTGGGTTGAACTAAACAGAAGTTCCTTCCCAATTATTGAATCTTGTTAATTCTTTGTTTTCTTGTTTTTAAATTAGTAATAGTTAGCAAGTTTCTAGTCTTGTAAAACTAGAGAAAACCCCTACTTATTAATTAATTTAGATAAAATTAGTTTTTAGTTTTAATTTTCCGTTCCCTATGTTCGATACCCTACTTACTCAACTATATCACAATTGATAGGTTCACTGCCTTTTGTGTGTTATTTGATAATTAAAAGTAGGTTTAAAACTAAGTGAGTTTGCACGCATCAAGTTTTTGGCGCCGTTGCCGGGGAAAGGTACAAGAGCTTGCTTAGGAATTGCCCACACCATGACCTTAATAGCCAACAAGAGGTCTCCATTTTCTATGATGGAGTCAATGTCACTACAAGGCAATTGCTCGATTCCCAAGGCCCGCTCACGAAGAAGGCGCCCCCGATAATTAAGGAGTTAATTGAAGAATTCTCTAAGCACTCTAGTGAATACCACAATCCAAGAAACGAAGTAAGTCGGGGAGTAGTGAACTCGGCAAATGATAGCATGGCGGCGGTGATAGCTAAGCTTGATAGTCTTGATAGAAGAATGGAAAAAATGGATCAAATAATCCATGCTATTAGGGTGGGATGTGAAAATTGTAGAGGGCCCCATCTCACAAAGGATTGTGATTTGGATGAGAATGGAAATAAGAAAGCTCAAGTCTTCTATTCAAGTGGCGATCGATACGACGAAAATTGGCGAAAACCTAAGAAGGAATGGCTCCCATACAAAGAGTATAAGAGGGCTAAGGAGGAAAAATACAAGCAGAAGGAGAGGGGACTATATCAAAAGGAAGAACCGGTAGAAAAGAAAACCGATTTAGAAGAATTATTCACTAGATTCATAGCCGCATCCGAAAAGAGACACAGTGATCACGATGCTGCAATACACGAGACTAGAAACATGCTAAGGAATCAGCAGGCATCCATTCTCAACATTGAGAAACAGCTGGGACAGCTTGTGCATCAAGTGAATGATAGAAGACCGGGTCAACTTCCAAGTAACACCAAACCCAATCCAAGAAGGGAGAATGTTAGTGCAATAACCTCCAGCAAGGAAGAAATAGGCACAAATGCACTAAGAATCTCCAAGAGGAAGGCAGAAAAGGTAGAAGAAGCGGCTCCAGCAAAACCCGATCCAACTCGCCGAGTCTATGCGTAAATGACAAAATTGTCAGTCCTTTAAAGCCATATAATCCTCCTTTGCCATACCCAATCAAAGCCATGCCTGCGGAAAAAGTTGAAGCATATAGAACCTTCATGAAGCATGTTAAAGCCCTACAAGTTAATGTGCCATTTGTGGAAACGATGCTCCAGACACCTAAATACTTTAACTTGCTAAAAGGTCTTTTTGCTGCTAGGAAAGATTTGGCTGAAGTCGCGGAGATACTATTGAGTGAGCTACCCGAAAAGAAGGGCGATCCGGGGAATATTATAATTCCGTGCCAGTTTGGTAATGAAGTTGTCACCCAAGCATTGACCGACTCGGGTGCAAGCATCAATCTAATGCCTTTCTCTTTCTTTAAGAAGTTAAATTTACCGGAGCCAAGACCGGTAAATATGAAGATCCATTTGGCAGACAAGACAATAATTCATCCACAAGGCGTTTGTGAGGATCTCCTTATTAAAGTCGACAAGTTTATATTTCTAGTAGACTTTGTGGTTGTTGATATGGAAGAAGACCCCGAAATTCCAATTATTTTGAGGAGGTCATTTTTAAACACCGCTTGTGCTTTAATTGATGTATGTGAGTCTACATTAACGTTGAGGGTGGGTGACGAGTCCGTAATAGTTAAAGCTATACCAGAAGCCAAGCAAGAAGAGGAAAGAAAAGAAAAGATCTCATTTATCCATTTGGATGATGAGATATTACAAAAAGAACTTGCACTTTTGCAAAAAGAAGATCCAAGCAAGTTTCTGCTACATTCTGGAGAGGATGGAGATGTTAACAAGGACTTGGAGAAGTTAGAAAAGCTACTGGAAGGAGCCGACTCAGAAAACACCCAAGAAATGATGGAATACAATCAGACTCGCCAAGTCACTTTACTGGACTCGATGAGTCCCGTCGAATTTAATAACGACTTGGACGATTTAGATCTGCTTGTTGCTAGTTCTCTGCATATTCTGGATTTAGATATTTTTCATGATTCTTTAGAAGAACAAACAACAGGAAGAGAAATGGAAATGAAAGTTCAACACGCCGATGTAGCATGTCTAGATGCAATCCCGCTTGAAGATGGGGTGACCACAGAAAAAGAGGAGGAGGCAAAGGAAAGGAGGGTGGGAGCTGATCAACCATTCATTACCAAACCTAGAGCACAAACTTTCACAAAATACGAAGTAATTAAGTTTAAAGAAAAGGAGGTGCAAGAGAAGGTGAAAAAGAATGGGGTGAAGAAGAAGAAGAGAAAAAGGGAAGCCCAAGCAGCTGATGATGATGCTGTGAAAAAGAAGAGAGATGAATTAAAAAGGGCTTATAAAAAGAAGATTCACGCTTACAAGACAAAGTACAAACCACAAAAGATTAGGCGTGCATTACCGATACTGGAAGATGACAAAATGTAGATGGGAAGGAGTCCAGCTAATGACTCCTTAAAAAGAAGCGCTTGGCGGGAGGCAACCCGTTGTTTAGAGTTTGCTTTCTTTTACTTTTTTTTTTTATTTTAGTTTTGTTTGATTTTTTTTCCGAATCATCGAACATGTCTTCTTGAGAGTGTGCATGGACTAAGTGTGGGGTAAAATGAATTTTCTTTTCTAAATAAATGACAAAATTTTAAAAATTTTGAATTGTTTGCAAGAGACCCGCCGAGTCTGACCATGACTCGACGAGTCCATATAGATTTCAAAAAAAATGGCATCGCGACCAGACTCGCCGAGTCTGACCCTGACTCTACGAGTCGGTATTATTCACAGAAAAAAATAATAATAAGAATTACTTTTACAACTGGTAACTAGGGTTTTAACCCTAAAAGAATCAGTTTTTTTAAACCCACTCGCCGTGCGCCTCTCTCTCAATTCTCTCTCAAGCATTCATCTTCCTCTTCATTGTTCTTCAAAATTTTCAAGTTCCATCGCAAAAGGTAACTAATTTCTTCCTCTTTTCTGTTAAAAGCATGATTCTAAGATTATCTATGATGGAAATTGCATAGAAAAACCCGATTTTGAAAAATAGTAAATTTCTAGGGTTTTGATTTTTCATGAATTATGATGTTTTGCATGCTTATTCTTGCCTAATACCTTATAAACATGTGCCTAGACAAAACCATTGAAGTAATTTTGAGATTTCATGGTCCAATTTAGACCGACCTGCCGACTGACTCGTGCAGTTCTTTCGACTCGCCGAGTCGTCCATGGACTCGACGAGTCGTATCAGGGAACACATGCATGACTTATTTTAATTATAATATATGTTTCTGGGTTTTGTATCTTTGTTTTGCAGAAATAATGTTCAACATGGGGCAAAGTTCTAGTGGACACCAATGGGACTTTCCTTGGTTGAATTTCCCACAAATCGAGTCCGCTTCAACGATGCGGAAGTGGAAGAAGAAGTTGGCCGACATAAGGAAGAAAGAAATTTACGTGCCCAATAGGATAGATTGGGATTGGTTGCAAAGTGTACGCTATGAAGAGGAGTTAGCTCCTTATCTTTTAAAGGAGTTTACCCACGAAGGAGAAACGATAATTTGTGAGGGGTGGAGCCGGGTCTTTCGAATTCAAGAGCCGGTGTATTTGGAGCTATGCCTAGAGTTCTTCTCCATGGTATCTTTCACGGGGGGAGTGGATTGTTATCACCCAGCAAGTTTTAGTTTTCTGCCTTGGGGGTGAATTTCATCAATGTTCTGTGCTCGACCTTGCCTGTCGATTGGGAATTTATGACCAGCCCTTGGTCTCAACAGCTATCTTTCGGGCCTTTTTAGAGCATTCCCACATGGTGTTTCCCGATGGAGTGACAAGCACGGGTTGGTGGAACACGATTGGCAACAAAGATTATATTCCGAAATCGGCACAAGAGGGGAGCATTCGATCGCCTACACACCGCCTTATTCATCCTCTTATTTCATCCACTATTAACCAAAGGAAGGATGATGACAAGGTTTCCAACCTTGATGTCTTCTACTTATGGAGCATTATCACACCCGGCATTTTCTGCAATATTCCTTGGTGTTTGGCTTCATATCTATCAGAGGGTGCGGTCAAGGATCGCAAAACTTCTCGAATTAATGGTGGTATGTTTGTCACCCGGCTATCCAACTCGTTTGGGTTGATGACCCGTGGTGCATGGAACTTTATGACGATGATTCCTACACCTCCATTCAATCCAATTCTTTTCCGGCGGGCCAGGATTATTGAAGACTATGGTGGTGGTCATTATGCTATCCCGCATGATGATCTGGTAGTTGGTCCCGAAGCACCGGGAAGGAGGGTCTGATCGAGTAGGGAGCGGGATGTGGAGGAAGAGCCGCCGGTGATTCCGGTTGATAATGAAGAAGTACCAATGGATTGGTACAATGTGGAGATGAGGCGGTTACAAGATCAAATGGCGCGGGGCATCAATTTTAGCAATCAATCACATATCCGGCTTTTCGACCACTTCAACATTCCGCATACCGATGGTGGTAACTTTCCGTATATTCCATCGTGGGAAGAGGTGATTAGTACAAGAAGGAGTGGTGCGGGAGGAAGTGGAGCAACGCCGGATCATGACGATGAGGAGGATTAATTTCTTTACGTTTTTATTGAACAATTTTCAATTTTTATTTTTTTTTATGTTTTTTTTGTTTTTAATTGGGTTGTTTGAATGTGTTATGACTTTTACTGTTTACTTGATGTTTGATGCTTTGATAATTTTTCAGAATTGAATTTGGAATGCTTGCGTCGGAGGGTTTAGAATCGTAGAATCAAGGAAGTTAAAAAAGTGAAAGAGAGAGTCAAGAAAGGGAAGCGTTAGATTTAAAGTGTTGAGTCCGGTCCTTAGAGACATTAGCGAGGGAGTCTAGAAGTGAGTAGAAAGTTTTAAGGATTTATTAGAGGCTGGAACGAATGCAGAGTATCATTATTTTTCATCCAGTGACCTACTCGTCGAGTGCACTAAGCTGACTCGACGAGTCGCCTTGAATTCTCATTAATTCGAAGATTTCCGCGATGCTACTCGACGAGTCTCGTATATACTCGACAAGTCGTTCAGTTTGATACCAAAAGGGCTGCTGATTTGATGCTGATAAGAGTACCACTTGACCATTTATTCTTTCCATATTGATTCTTGACGATCTTACACTGTTTTCCCGCGTATTTGGAGCGATCCACACGAGATTTGACACCCAAGACATGGATGAGTTGTTCCCATGTCTAAAGTCAATTGAAGTTGGAGCTAAAATGAAAGTGATCAACCTATCGACTGCTATCCCAGGGGAGTTTGTTCCAATTCCCTCTTTATTCTCTTTTTATGTTTTTATCATGTATAATATGCAATGAGGGCATTGCATAAAATAAGTGTGGGGTAGGGGGTTAGTCACATATTAGAAAATTTAGAATCTTAATTTAGGCTAATTTTAAAAAAATTGTTGCATACCAAAAATATTACTTAGGGATTTAAATTAGAAAATTTTGGTAAAAGCAAATTAGGATTCCAAATTAGGATTGTGTTGATGATTGCATGAAAACCCAAATGTTTAGTTGAGCCTATATACGTTCTAGTGCATTTGTGGCTTCCTTATTCCAGTGAAATCATGAGACAAAAACACGACCCTGCTCAGCCTGAGGGATGCAATATGTTTAGCAGCCTAAACCTGAAATGTATCCAGGAAAATTATTATCGTTAGCCAATAAAGGTTGAGATTGAGCGCCCCTGCTTAAGCATGTAGGATTTTGAGTGAAGAAAAAGTGAGGTACATGTAAAAAAAAGAGAGAGAATTTCAAGAAAAGTTGGAGAATTTTGGAGCAAATAAAGTGAAGATCAAAAGATCAAAATTCCAAGAAATTCAAAAAGTTGAAGATACCAGAAATCGAACAATAAAGGTGGTGAATTCAAAGAAATCAAAGATCAAATTATCAAGGAAGTAAAGAATTCAAGAGAGCTCCATAGTGGTATCGAAAAGTTGTAATTCTAGATTATGTATGCTTGGGTTGCTCAATTAAAAATACCTTGAGGGTAAGAGCTTTTCTGCGGATGGATTCGGAGGGTTGCATAAAATGAGCATAGTTCGGGGTGAGTGGGCGAATGTTTATGAGGATTGTAAGTATTTGGATTATGGGAGGTACTTAGGACAATTTTAGACACAAATGCATGCGTTGCAGTCTTGGCATAATGGCTGGGTTAGATTGGAATTGTCATATGTAATTCTAATATGTTTAAAATTCAGTTTTGCTTGGGGGCAAGCAAAAGACAGGTGTGGGGTATTTTGATATGTGCATAATTAGTTCATATTAAGTATACATTTTTATTCATTTATTAGCTAAATTATTGCATTTTATGGACAAAAGGTACTTAAAAGTGTTTGAATTATGTTTTCAGTCCAAAAATGAAGCTCGGAAGCGAAAGGAAGCGGGAGAAACAGTTAGAAGTTCGAGAATGGAACAAAGAAGAAAAACATTGAAAAAGGCACCTACTCGGCGAGTCCGATCGAAGAATCGAGAAGATAAAGACTCGGGATCCCAGAGAGTTATCACAATACGAGGAATGTGAGATGGACTCGACGAGTCGCCACCTGACTCGACGAGTCGATTCATATATATAAAGATAACTCCACAAAATGATATGGGGAGAATTCTGGGACGATTCAGAAGAGTTTTGCTGCGATTAAGAAGTCAGAAAAACCTTAGAAGACGAAGTCATAATCTAGAATTCAATCCCGAAGGAGAATTGAGGCAAATTTCATCATTCCACTTAATCTTTTGTTTTGTCATTATGGTTAAACAATTAGACTCTGTTTGTTTGCTGTTATTTACTTCAATTATGAGCTAAAACCTTTAGACTTCTGTTTGGGGATACAAAATTGATAATATGGTTTGATTGATTGATAGGATTAATTCTAAGTTGGTGAATTTTGTTATTTTAGCTTGCTAAAGAACCTTGTGTGTGAATAATAATTAATTTTCTGTTAATAGGGAGATAATTGATTAGCATGAACATCTATTGATTATTAACCTCATATGCTATGTGATCACTATTGTCATATGTCTAGGATTAATGAATATGAAACTAGAGTTAATAAGAAAATTGAGTAAATTCATGTGCAAGCTTGTGAGATGACCATCAAACAAGAAGTTAATTAAAAGAATAAATTAGTTAACTATTGCAAGTCTAACTTAACCCGAATAATTAATCTATTAAATTTAATTAAATTAGACAACTGGCCACTGTTTAAGTTAGTTTATTTGCTAAGGATTAGTGTAGTGAATGCGAATCTAATCACTTGAATCGGTAACCAACAAAAGAATTAATCCATTGCACCATTACCTTGAAGTCAACCATAAGATCAATTGAGTTGAACTAAACAGAAGTTCCTTCCCAATTATTGAATCTTGTTAATTCTTTGTTTTCTTGTTTTTAAATTAGTAATAGTTAGCAAGTTTCTAGTCTTGTAAAACTAGAGAAAACCCCTACTTATTAATTAATTTAGATAAAATTAGTTTTTAGTTTTAATTTGCCGTTCCCTGTGTTCGATACCCTACTTACTCAACTATATCACAATTGATAGGTTCACTGCCTTTTGTGTGTTATTTGATAATTAAAAGTAGGTTTAAAACTAAGTGAGTTTGCACACATCAGGGGGTTAACCTTGCCCCCGCCCCTCGCTCCCGTCCCTGATTTTTTTAGCAAATACCCCATACGGGACGGAGCCCCCACGAGATCGGGGTCCCATGGGACATTTTGACATCCGTAATGCTATAGTGATTTGTAGACCTGTATGCTTATTCGTGATGTTATATGATTTATCTGTTGCATATGTCGACATAGTGCGGTATGGGTTGAGGCTTTACTACTATGTACGTAAGCCACCAGAGTGGGGCATTCCAGTCCAATGGCTGATTAGGCCGAGGAAATCCAGTCCGATGATTGTGGGCCGAGAGTAATCCAACCTGATAGTGGACCCGAGGGTAATCCAGTCTGATGACTGTGGACCCAACATACATGTTTGTATATGATCTGTTGTGTGGGGTATTTTGGGGATCTCATTAAGCTTTGGCTTACAATTTAAGTGTTAATGTTTAGGTACTTCAGAGGATCAGGCAAGACGAAGGCGTGATCGTACACATCTGTAACGCCCGCGTTTCCAGGCTAGGCATTTTGGTTGATGTAATAGTCTAGGTTAACCCTTGTAACTCTTTTGAAGTATTAATGATGAAATATTTGAGTATTATGTGAATGATGTGAATTATGTGTTTATTTACTTAATTATTATAATTTAATGAATTAAGAATAAATTAAGCGTCAAAATTAAAGTATGAGATAAGCCCTATATCTTTGCATAAAGTTGTAGTGGCCAAAACGAGGTTTCCGAATATATATAGAACGCCCAAATCTGACTTCGTATGAGGAAGTTATGAATTTCTGAAGTTTCGACTTAGCGGTATGCAGCCCGAAATACTCGATTTGAGATCGAGCGGTTTATAGCCGAAACAATCTAAACGAGAATCGAAGATCTCGTTGTTATTAGTGAAACGATGAAAAGTTAGGCGAGAACGGACGTCAGACGAAGAAGTTATGAATTTATAACGAAGTTTTCCTGTCCGAGCCTACTAAAAATAAATAATAAAAAAATAAAGTCAAAATTAGCCGACGGAGTCTAAACGAAAGTTATAGAGCGTAGTCTCACCTACGCGTGAATATAAAGAACGTCGAAAACGGAGTTCGTATGACGAAGATATGAATTTTCAAAGTTTATTAAATAATTAATATTTAAATTTATTTATTATGTCCGATATTATCCGAAGAGGAGTCACCGGACTTATCCGAAGTACACCCAACGTACAACGAAGCATGACACGCCTCGCACTCGAGTTCTTCGGATGACGCATGCAGTGACGATTTCGGAGGCGTACGCCCCGCGTAAGGCTGTACGCCCAGCGTACTGCGAGGCCTCAGCCTCCTATAAATAGGATGCGAGGGTTCCGGGCATTCTTGCTCATTTCTTCTCTTTTTCGTGCCGAATCTCTGCGTGTAAACCCCCGAAGCCATCCCGACACCCCGGATCTCATATCCAAGTTAAGAAGAAAGTATTACGCTCCCGAGATCCCAAGAAGTGCGATTCCCGAGCCGAAGCTCTGCCCGCGAGGGGTTCGATTTTTGTGGAGATCTTCCAGATCTGCCGAAGAATACTACTTCTACAAGCCGTAGTGCTGTCTGATCATCTTCTGATCAAGTGAGTGTGTAGTTATTTTCTTCTAACGCATAATTATGAAGTATTTTATATAAAATACGTGTTATGTGTATATTTTGTTGTTATATGTGTGAATGTATATTCACTTTCTTCTATCTCATAGATCTGATTTATTCTCTATGAAATACGTGTTATGTGGGTGTGCCTCATCTGTTATGTGGAATATGTATTGAATGAGAATGCTATACAGGTTTTAAACTATGTATAAAATTATATATTTTTATCTACTAATATGTCGGGTAGAACATGGGTAGATAGTTGACGTGTGATAAACAGATGAGAGGCCTCGATGTTGTTTATGATTCAGTCATCTAGCGGAGTTTAGATGATGACCACAGACTTTTCTAGATAGTCATGTGGAACGCTAGCAGGCTCGCCACCTGTAGGTGTTAATGAACTTGGGTGTTCATTCAATGTACTCCATCCCCCTCATGTAAGGCTGTACGCCTAGCGTACTGCGAGGCATCAGCCTTCTATAAATAGGATGCGAGGGTTCCGGACATTCTTGCTCATTTCTTCTCTTTTTCGTGCCGAAGCTCTGCGTGTAAACCCCCGAAGCCATCCCGACACCCCGGATCTCATATCCAAGTTAAGAAGGAAGTTTTACGCTCCCGAGATCCTGAGAAGTGCAATTCCTGAGCCGAAGCTCTGCCCGCGAGGAGTTCGATTTTTGTGGAGATCTTCTAGATCTGCCGAAGAATACTACTTCTACAAGCCATAGTGCTGTCTGATCATCTTCTGATCAAGTGAGTGTGTATTTACTTTCTTCTAACGCATAATTATGAAGTATTTTATATAAAATACGTGTTATGTGTATATTTTGTTGTTATATGTGTGAATATATATTCACTTTCTTCTATCTCATAGATCTGATTTATTCTCTATGAACTACGTGTTATGTGGGTGTGCCTTATCTGTTATGTGGAATATGTATTGAATGAGAATGCTATAAAGGTTTTAAACTATGTATAAAAATATATATTTTTATATACTAATATGTTGGGTAGAACATGGGTGGATAGTTGATGTGCGATAAACAGATGAGAGGCCCCGATGTTGTTTTTTATTCAGTCATCTAGCGGAGTTTAGATGATGACCACATTCTTTTCTAGACAATCCTGTGGAACGCTAGCAGGCTCGCCACCTGTAGGTGTTAATGAACTTGGGTGTTCATTTGATGTACTCCATCCCTCTCATGGTTGCGTTATTTGACTTGTATTGTTGAGGAACCCCCGAAGCATGTGTTGTCGCCCCGATGAAATATTCTTAGACTAGGTCCCTTATGTTAGTTGTCTTAGGGACGTAAAGTGAGAATAACGGGAATGGGTAATTGGGTTATTGTTGGTTGGTGGAAATTAAATATTATTATTTATTGTGGGTTGAAAACCCTATATGCTCACCAGGCTCCCAAGCCTGATCCACTCAGTTTATTTGTATTACAGGTAGTGGCGCAAGGGCATAGGATGGATGAACCATCAAGTTATTTTGTTTACAAGTCTGTATATGTATATATTTGTTGAATGACTTGTAATGTTATCGTTTATGCTTTATGGTCTGTATCGGAACATGACATCCTGAGTTTTGATTACATAATGAAAATACATTTCTTTATGAAATGCTTTGGTAAATATTATTTTATCATATTTTGTTTTTGAGAACAAATTCCGCAACTCTTTCAAATCAAAAGGATTTACTCTGAAGATGTTTAAAATGCATAAATGAAACCGGTCTTTTGTGGCCGAGATTTTGGGGATGTCACAGTTGGTATCAGAGCATTAGTTTAAGCGAACTAGGAATTTGTAGGATTTCTAGACTTAAACTTAGAATGCTAAGTGAAATTTTGATATGTGTGTCTGTTATATTTTAGACACAAGCACTAGTTTATTTTAGGAAAATTGCCTAAAATGCTTTTATGTGCTAAATGTTATATGTTGCCATATATGATACTATTTGTTCGGATCTATGGTTTGTTGTCGACCGGATCTGGAAACCTTATGCGTGTAGGATTCTAAGCGTACGTCTACGATATTAGAACTAGCATGTAAACATTTCGGAGTGATAAGGATGATTTGAATATCTATCGTGATTGAGGATCTAATTTTCACCTTATTCGGTGTGTAGATTAAAATGGTGAGAACAAGAAGTGGAGTTGGAAATGCTGATGAAAACAGGTATCAACCACCAGTGATTGAACAAATACATGTCGTAGCAGCAGCATCTGAGCCAATAACCATGGCTGGTGTGCAAATGATGATTCAAACAATGTTGGATTGTCAAATTGAAGAGACTAGGCGGTTGCTTCAATAGAATCGTGAAGAACTGTCAATTTGTGTGGAAGAGCTCGAATTAAATGAAGGGCACTCGGAAGGTGGAAACTTCAGTTGGTCTATTGGTCAAGCCAACCCACTGATAGTTAGGCAAAACAATCAGGATAGAAGAAATGATGGAATGGGATGCAAGTACAAGGACTTTCTAACTTGCAAACCATCGACCTTCAATGGAAAGGAGGATCCGATTGGAGTTATGGATTGGATCTCAGAAATGGATTTAGCCTTAATGACTTGTGGCTGCAGAGGCAAGTTGCAGACTATCTATGCAGTGCGTCAGTTACGAGGTGGAGCCGTTCGATGGTGGAACACTCTAGGAAAGACTTTAAGCCCTAATGATCCACTACAATTATCATTGGGAAAGTTCTTGGCGCAATTCAAGCGCAAGTTCTGCTCGGCTCAAAATCTGTTGGAATTAGAGAACAAGTTTCTGACATTGACGAAAGGCAACATTTCAGTTGATGAATACACTAATAACTTTACCGATAAGATGGAGTTTGCTTTGCGCATCGTGCCAGATGAGCTGACAAAGGTTGATCGATACGCAAAAGGACTCCCATGGGAGTACGAGGTGCCGGTACGTCAGGCACATACTCTAGAGGCAGCTATCTGGGCTGCCAAGTCTGTTGAGAACATGATTAAGGGGAGAACCACCGACAAGGTTGAGGTTGGTAAGAAGAGAAAGTTTGAGGGAACATCTGGTTCCGGTAAGAAAAGCAAATTTTCGAAATCTGATTCGAAAAAGTTTGGTGGAGGAAAAGGAGGCGAAGCGAAGTGGTGTGATAAGTGTAAGAAAAAGCACTCTAGAAAATGTAGTGAGGATGTAACCTACTACAAGTGCGGAAAAATTGGGCATTTTGCCAATGAGTGTCCGAACAACAAAAGGATGTGTTTTGGTTGTAATGAAGAGGGGCACATTTTGAAAGACTGTCCGAATAAGAAGGAGGCAGCTAAGCCCAACATTCCACCAAAGCCGAAGGCGAGAGCCTTCCAGATGACACTTGAGGCTGCGAAAGATGAAGCTGATGTCGCTTCAGGTACCTTTCTCGTAAACGAATTACCTGCTCAAATTTTGTTTGATTATGGAGCCAACTACACCTTTATTTTGCATGAGTTTGATAGAAAACTAGCTTTGCCTATTGATAGACTAGATGATGCTTTATTAGTCGAAGTTGCTAGTGGCAAGTTGGTACCTGTTAGCCATCGTATGAAAAACATCTTAATCGACCTTAATGGGAATAAGTTTCACGAGGAGTTATTGCCTATCGAACTTAATGGTTTCGACATCGTTCTGGGAATGGATTGGCTTAGCGCCAATGATGCCGAAATTTTATGCAAGAAGAAGATAGTTAAAATAAACCCACTAGGGAAAGATTCGTTTATGGTGTATGGGGACAAACGCAGAGTAAATTCTGGAATCATTTCTCTAATGAAATCTAGAAAGTGTTTGACCAAGGGATGTACATCATATTTAGCATTCGTGATCGATGCTAAGAAGGAAAAGAAGGTGATGCAAAGTATTCCAGTGGTGTGTGATTATCTGAAAGTATTTCCCGAAGATCTTCCTGGATTACCGCCTGATCGACAAGTGGAATTCTGTATTGACTTGTTACCAGGAACCACGCCAATTGCAAAAGCACCATACCGATTAGCACCGACGGAGATGAAGGAGCTGATGATGCAACTTTAGGAGTTATTGGAAAAAGGTTTCATTAGACCTAGTTCATCACCCTGGGGAGCTCCGATGTTATTCATGAAGAAGAAAGATGGAAGTATGAGAATGTGCATCGATTACAGAGAGCTGAACAAGGCAACAAAAAAGAATAGATACCCGTTGCCGAGGATTGATGACCTATTTGATCAATTACAAGGTTCAAGCTATTTCTCGAAGATCGATCGAAGGTCAGGATATCATCAGCTAAAAGTAAGACAGCAAGATATCGAGAAGACTGCATTTATAACTAGATATGGACACTACGAGTTCTTGGTTATGTCGTTTGGACTAACCAATGCTCCAGCAGCGTTCATGGATTTGATGAATAGGGTTTGTAATCCGTTCCTTGATAAATCTGTGATAGTGTTCATAGATGACATTCTGATTTACTCGAAAAGCCAAGAGGAGCATGGCAGACACTTGCGAAAAGTGTTAGAAGTATTGAAGAAGGAGAAGTTGTATGAAAAGTTCTCCGAATGTGATTTTTGGATTCATGAAGTCCAATTCTTGGGTCACGTGGTCAACCAGGAAGGGATAATGGTTGATCCAGCAAAGATGGAAGCTGTAATGAAGTGGGAACAACCGAAAAGTCCCACAGAGATCCGAAGCTTTTTAGGATTAGCCGGGTATTACCGAAGGTTTATCCAAGGCTTTTCTTCGATCGCTAGTCCATTAACAGCTTTGACCCACAAAGGAGCTACTTATGTTTGGAGTGATAAGCATAAAGAAGCATTCGAGAAGCTAAAGAAGAGGCTATGTGAGCAGACCTGGAAATTCCAGACACGAATACACGAATCTGTGAGAGACACGACACGACACGAATACATGACATGAATACATCTTAAAAATTGCAATAAAGCTATTTCTCATCATGTAATCGTATCGTGTCAAATTCGTAGTTGACACGTTTTCATGACACGAATACACGAATTGCCAAGTCTATATGTGAGGCACCAATACTTTCTCTACCCGATGGAGTTGAAGACTTCGCTGTTTATAGCGATGCGTCTGGGGTTGGATTGGGTTGTGTTTTGACCCAAAGAGAAAAGGTGATAGCATATGCGTCTCGACAATTGAAGGAGCATGAAAAGAATTACTCGACTCATGATTTGGAGTTGGCAGCGGTAGTTTTCGCTCTGAAAATATGGAGGCATTACCTCTATGGCACGAAGTGCAAACTTTTCACTGATCATAAGAGTCTCCAATATCTCTTTAGTCAGAAAGAATTGAATATGAGGCAACGACGCTGGCTAGAATTACTTAAGGACTACGACTGTGAGATACTTTACCACCCCGATAAAGCTAGTGTTGTTGCTGATGCTCTCAGTCGGAAAGTCAATCTTGAAGGAAAAAGGCCAAGAGCGTTGAGAATAGAAGTTGTCTCGACAATTGTGGAAAGTATAAAGAAAGCTCAAGAGGAAGCTTCTGAGAAGAATGACCGAAAGGAGGAACGTTTGGGCAAAACGTTGGTGTTTGGTACAAACGGTCATGGACTGAAGGTATTCCAAGATCGTATTTGGGTACCTAAGTCAGGAGGAATAAGAGATCTTCTGATGGAAGAAGCTCACAAAACCATGTACTTAATTCATCCTGGTAGCACTAAAATGTATAGGGACCTGAAACCCTACTACTGGTGGCCGACGATGAAGCTTGATGTTGCAAAGTATGTGGCCGAGTGTGTGACTTGTGCAAGAGTCAAGACACAACATCAGCAACCATATGGGAGTTTAGAACCTTTACCTGTGCCTATGGGTAAATAGGAAGACATTGCGATGGATTTTGTCACTAAACTACCCAGAAACAAAAAGTGGTCACGACATGATTTGGGTGGTCGTTGATCGATTCACTAAGAGTGCACATTTCATAGTAGCCAAGGAGAAATGGTCTATGGATAAGCTTGCGAATTCTTATGTGAAGGAAATTGTGAGGCTTCATAGTGTCCCGTTAACGATCGTGTCAGATCGTGACAGCCGTTTCACCTCAAGGTTTTGGAAAAGTCTACAAGAGGAAATGGGTACCAAGTTATGTTTAAGTACAGCTTACCATCCACAGACTGATGGTCAGAGCGAAAGAACGATACAAACACTTGAAGATATGCTGAGAGCATGTACCCTGGAATTCCTAGGTAACTGGGATGAACATTTACCTTTGGTAGAATTTTCCTACAATAATAGTTTCCACTTGAGCATAAAGATGACACCTTATCAAGCTTTGTACGGACAAAAGTGTCGTACACCGTCTTGTTGGCTTGAGGCTGGTGAAAAGCAGTTTATGGGAACCGAGATGGTCCATCAGACTGCTGAGAAGTTGAAAGTGATCAGGGAGAGAATGTTAACAGCTCAGGATCGTCAAAAGAGCTATGCTGATAAGAAGCGAAGGCCGATGACTTTTGAATTTGGAGATTCGGGTTTGCTTAAAGTCTCGCCGTGGAAGGGACTTATAAGATTTGGTAAAAGGGGAAAGTTAAGTCCAAGGTTTATTGGACCGTTTAAAGTTCTTCAGAGGATTGTAAACCAAGCTTACAAGCTCGAATTACCTAAAGAACTGAATGGAATTCATAACACTTTTCATGTGTGTTATTTGAGGAAGTTCACGGGAGAAGTTCCTGACATAATTCCAATTTCTAAATTGAGAATAGATGAAAACAAGAGGTTAATTGAAGAAACGGAGGCAATTGTTGACCGAAAGACTAAGAAGCTTCGACGCAAGATGGTCGAATTAGTGCTTGTTCGTTGGAAACATTCGAATGGGCCAAATCTCACCTGGGAAACGGAGAGTGACATGTTGAGTCACTATCTGCATTTGTTTGTTGATGTGTGATTCCGGGGATGGAATCATCCTAAGGGGGAGAGAATTGTAACGCCCGCGTTTCCAGGCTAGGCATTTTCGTTGATGTAATAGTCTAGGTTAACCCTTGTAACTCTTTTGAAGTATTAATGATGAAATATTTGAGTATTATGTGAATGATGTGAATTATGTGTTTATTTACTTAATTATTATAATTTAATGAATTAAGAATAAATTAAGCGTCAAAATTAAAGTATGAGATAAGCCCGATATCTTTGCATAAAGTTGTAGGGGCCGAAACGAGGTTTCCGAATATATATAGAACGCCCAAATCTGACTTCATATGAGGAAGTTATGAATTTCTGAAGTTTCGACTTAGCGGTATGCAGCCCGAAATACTCGATTTTAGATCGAGCGGTTTATAGCCGAAACAATCTAAACGAGAATCGAAGATCTCGTTGTTATTAGCGAAACGATGAAAAGTTAGGCGAGAACGGATGTCAGACGAAGAAGTTATGAATTTATAACGAAGTTTTCCTGTCCGGGCCTACTAAAAATAAATAATAAAAAATAAAGTCAAAATTAGCCGACGGAGTCTAAACGAAAGTTGTAGAGCATAGTCTCACCTACGCGTGGATATAAAGAACGTCGAAAACGGAGTTCGTATGACGAAGATATGAATTTTCAAAGTTTATTAAATAATTAATATTTAAATTTATTTATTATGTCCGATATTATCCGAAGAGGAGTCACCGGACTTATCCGAAGTACGCCCAACGTACAACGAAGCATGACACGCCTCGCACTCGAGTTCTTCGGATGACGCATGCAGTGACGATTTCGGAGGCGTACGCCCCGCGTAAGGCTGTACGCCCAGCGTACTGCGAGGCCTCAGCCTCCTATAAATAGGATGCGAGGGTTCCGGGCATTCTTGCTCATTTCTTCTCTTTTTCGTGCCGAATCTCTGCGTGTAAACCCCCGAAGCCATCCCGACACCCCGGATCTCATATCCAAGTTAAGAAGAAAGTATTACGCTCCCGAGATCCCGAGAAGTGCGATTCCCGAGCCGAAGCTCTGCCCGCGAGGGGTTCGATTTTTGTGGAGATCTTCCAGATCTGCCGAAGAATACTACTTCTACAAGCCGTAGTGCTGTCTGATCATCTTCTGATCAAGTGAGTGTGTAGTTATTTTCTTCTAACGCATAATTATGAAGTATTTTATATAAAATACGTGTTATGTGTATATTTTGTTGTTATATGTGTGAATGTATCTTCACTTTCTTCTATCTCATAGATCTGATTTATTCTCTATGAAATACGTGTTATGTGGGTGTGCCTCATCTGTTATGTGGAATATGTATTGAATGAGAATGCTATACAGGTTTTAAACTATGTATAAAAATATATATTTTTATCTACTAATATGTCGGGTAGAACATGGGTAGATAGTTGACGTGTGATAAACAGATGAGAGGCCTCGATGTTGTTTATGATTCAGTCATCTAGCGGAGTTTAGATGATGACCACAGACTTTTCTAGATAGTCATGTGGAACGCTAGCAGGCTCGCCACCTGTAGGTGTTAATGAACTTGGGTGTTCATTCGATGTACTCCATCCCCCTCATGGTTGACTTATTTGACTTATATTACTGAGGAACCCCCGAAGCATGTGTTGTCGCCCCGATGAAATATTCTTAGACTAGGTCCCTTATGTTAGTTGTCTTAGGGACGTAAAGTGAGAATAACGGAAATGAGTAATTGGGTTATTGTTGGTTGGTGGAAATTAAATATAATTATTTATTGTGGGTTGAAAACCCTATATGCTCAACAGGCTCCCAAGCCTGACCCACTCAGTTTATTTGTATTACAGGTAGTGGCGCAAGGGCATAGGATGGATGAACCATCAAGTTATTTTGTTTACAAGTCTGTATATGTATATATTTGTTGAATGATTTGTAATGTTATTGTTTATGCTTTATGGTCTGTATCGGAACATGACGTCCCGAGTTTTGATTACATAATGAAAATACATTTCTTTATGAAATGCTTTGGTAAATATTATTTTATCATATTTTGTTTTTGGGAACAAGTTCCGCAACTCTTTCAAATCAAAAGGATTTACTCTGAAAATGTTTAAAAAACATAAATGAAACCGGTCTTTTCTGGCCGAGATTTTGGGGATGTCACAACATCCTTCAACGATACGTTTTGGAGATTTTATAATACTCTGATTTTGGGATATTTGGATTTGGATATTTGGTTTTTATGACTTGGGTTTGATTGAAGAATGATTTTTACTTAAATTAAAAAGAAAAAAATTTTATCGTGATTTTTGGGATGTTACATTTCTTTTTCATTTTTTCCTAATAAATTACAAAGTTGTTAAGTCTTATTAGTTATTAGTGATAGTTAAAACACTAAGTATGTCATTGTTTGTTTTCATAAAGACACTAACAGGGTGTTTGGGTATTCATTTGAAAATGACTTTTTAATTTATTGACTTGATGAAAAATCGATTTTTTTTTACTTTCCATCTTTTTTACATGGATTTTTCTTTCCATCTGATCGATTTCCAACCACAAATGGACATGTGGTAAAGTGAAAGAGAGTATGACATTTGGCAAAAAATATTTTTATTTATTATAGTAGATATATCTTTGGAATTTTCTTTTAAAAATTGAAAATTTGTTTGTGTAATATTCTATTTCGAGAAGTTTCTAATTTTAGACTTTTGCATGTATTAATGAATTAATATATGTATGATTTAAGTCAAACGTAATTAGATAGAATTGTGGGGCTCGTCAATATATTCATGTGCATATAAAGGTCACTGAAATCAGAGTTGAAATGAAGAAGTTATGATTGTTTGAAGTTGAAGTTGAAAGTCGGAAAATCGGGAATATATCTGAAGAAGTGTTGGGCACCCTTTATAAGAGTGGGGTGCTTTCGGTCAAGTGGATTGTGCGTTTTTAGTGTTTTGGGGAGTATTTAAGTGTCATTAACCCATAGGGTTTGTCATTTTTCAGCCTCCTTCATCCTTGAACGAATTCTAGAGAAACCCTAACCCTCTCTCCTTCATTTTGAGATTGTGTTCTTCATTAAAGGCTTATTTCTCATGTTTTGGTATGGAGCTTGAAGATCAAGTTGTTTATAAAGTGTTTTGGTGAAGAACTCAAGTGTAGATCTAGCAAAGCGACTTCATTTTTGGACCATTGTGAGTAAAAAGATTCAACCTTTACTTCTAGTTTGTTAGATCTAACTTATGGTCCATTTTTATGCTCTTGGTCCCATTTTGTTGGTGAGCTTGGAGTTGAGATAAACCCAGCTCCTTCTAAGCATTACAAATTGTCATTTAGACATTTTCTAGTTGGAAAGTTGGTATCTTTATCTTGTTCTTGGAGTTATGCATGTTTTGTGAAGGATTTATGTCATTTTGGACTTGATAATCTAGATCATGTGAGCTTTGGTTGGTCTTAATGGATAAAGTTGGAAGCTTTGCTCATTTAGATCTTAATTAGAACTTGGATCTAGAAGATGGAGAATTGAGTAAACTGATTAAGTCATTTTACCCCCTTTGAATTAAGCCAAAGTGTGATGTGTTTTTCCTAAGCGTGAGGTGCTTTCTAGACTTTCTCTGCTGTGTCTGTTTTAAGCCCTAAGACAGACTATTTTGTCTTTTAGCGAAGTGTTAGGCGTCCACTTAGAACATGGTTCACCTTTTGACCTGGATGTTGACTTTTTTACTAGGTTTGACTTTAGGTCAAATGTTAGGGTTGGGTCATTGATTGAGGTTTGACCTTTACTTGGTGTTAGACAATTCGCAGGTCTAAATGGTGCAAGGATTCGAGAGTGAAGTTGTAATTCTCAGATTTTTCAATTCAGGTGAGTCTTCTCACTATGCCATGTATGACATTGTATATCCTTTGTATGTTAGGATAGTGGTACTGCTAGAGTACATGTATGCTAGCTGACTATGATAACTCCATGCTATGTGTGTAGTGTAGGACACTTAGTGTGATGTTATGCTAGACTGTCTTTGTGACTTGTGTGAAAGAATGTGGTTGGATCATAGCACATGTATACAATATTTTGGTTGGATCACAACACATGTAAGAAAGAATGTGGTTGGATCATAGCAGATGTATGGAAGATTGTGGTTAGATCACAACACTTGTATCAAAGAATGTGGTTGGAACAACACTTGTATAGCCATAAATGGGCAAAGTAATGATGTTATTGGTTGGTCGTTAAGTGGATACCCTAGGAGTTGTATGTAGTTTAATTCAGATAGCCTGAGAACTCTTGGTCTAAACCCTTATTTCATGGTTCTTGTTTGATTGATTGCTTTCGGGTGGGATCATATGTTGACTGTCTATCTGACTCTTGACTATATATTGTTATGTGCTCATGAGTCAGTTATCTGAATTAGCATCAACTCGTTATGTGAGTTAGGGCTGGGCCCGTTATGTAGGTTTTTTAGGCCCATTATGAATGCTTGGTTTAGGCCCATTATGTATGATGTATGTATGTGGATAGAAGAGTAAGTAGGTTGGCGCTAGAGTCGAGTACTTTATGTGGATGCATTGTGTGTATGATGGAATATGTGGTATACTAGGGAAGTCAGTAAGCTTTATGCTTACAGTTGTGGATAAAATGTTTTGCAGGTTGTTCATGAGAAGAGCTCGGCACGACTGTAATACACATCGAAGATATTGATTTTCGTTGTTTTGTAATTTGTCTCTGCTAACATTATGGTTTCAAACAAATAAATGTCACTTAATGATTTTAAGTTAAAGGATTTAATTGGTTAATCTAACTTTTAAATGAAAAATCTCTTTGTAATTTTATGAACGTTGCAGTTTGATAGTATTGGAATCTTTTGTAATTTTTTGAAAAACCAATTTGGCAAAAGTGTAAAGGTTTGTAGATATGATGTGGTATTAAATTTAGGGTAAATTACACGAATGGTTCATGTGGTTTAGGACCATCTATATGGTTGGTCCATAATATATATTTTTTAACTTGAATCATCCCTGAAATTTAGTTTTGTTTCGAATTTAGTCTCTATTTGACCTGAAATGAATGTAATAGCCTTTCTTATTTCTTTTAGCTTTTTTTATTATTTGTTGTAATCTTTTCATTATTTGTTTTATTCTTTTTATTTATTATCTTGTTAATTAAAAACTACTCCATAAAGAAACTCCCAAACTTAGAATGTCAATCATGTCTCTCTTATTCATGTCTTCTCACTTATACCGTCATCAGAAACATCTTCTTCTCCATCTATACAGTCGCCGCCCATATTCTTCTATATCTATACCATTGTTGCATTCCATGTAACACCTAGTTTTGGGATGTTTCTATTTTCAGGATAGTGGGTTGTCAATAGATCGAGTAAAGGTCTTGGGTTTCAAGGGAATATGGTTTAGACTCTATCAGATGTTGATAATGTTGGGTTAACTGATTAAATCCCTTGAATTGTGCTTCAAAGAAAAAGGATAAAATGGGAAATTATATATATATTAGGCTTTTTGCATGGATTATGGTAGGAAGCTTTAAGCCTCTCATATCTTCTCTTATCCATTTTTGGAGTACTTTGGTGGATTTTGGTAGGAAGCTTCTTTCAAGATGGAGTTTTGGAGCCTTGCATAAGATGATCTCAGCTTCCATCTATCTTTTAGACCTTGGGTATGATTCAAGTTTCCATCTATATGCTTATAAGTTGCTAGATCTATATTCTATGGATATGATCTTTCATGATATTTTGGGTACCATGCTTGAAGTTAAGATCTTATTTTGGTCATTTTGACATAGATTGTGTTCAAGACATGCATTGGACATGCATGTTTAAAAAGAAATGATTTTATGGTGCTTTGGGATGGAGAAAGACTTCCGAAAAGTTTTAGTGCTTGGCATGAAGGATAAAGAGCTTAAAGCAATAAGCTATCCAGAGCGGTTCCCATGATGTGACGGGTTAAGTGTCACAACGTAGTGGACAAATTCACGACTGTTTTATCTTAACGTTGTAACAACGTGACCAACAGCTGGCCATGATGTAATGTTCAATTTATGTTGACTTTGACCTTTGACCTTTGACCTTGGCTATTGACTTTGACCATGGTGGACTTTTGGCCAATTTAAGGGTTTAAGGGTGTAGAATAAGATGATAATTCCTTATTGTTGTTAGGTGTCTTGTAGTATCGGTCTGTATTGTGTGAGAGATGATGTGTTTAGCGGCTATTGGCAAGGTGAGTTTTCTCACTGTATTACTTATGCCATAGTATGTGTGCATGCTGACCAACTAGGTCTTATTTGTTGATTGTTGTTATGTGTTATCGAACTGCTAATAGCATCATGACATGTTATTAGCCCATTGGGACTTCTGATAGTCCCTAGGATTGTTGATAACCTACATGACATGCTATTAGCCCACATGACGTGCTGTTAGCCAATTGGGACTGGTGATAATCCCCAGGGTTGTTGATAACTCATAACTGTTTATTTATGTTATGTTGTATGTGATATTTTGGGGAACTCACTAAGCTTTGTGCTTACAGTTATGGATTAAAGATTTTTCAGGTACTTATCGGACTGCGAAGGCAAGACTGTATACAAATATCAACAATTTTATGATTCGAGATTTTGCAGTGTCTTCTTTATAACTCTGATTTCTGAATAATGGTTTATGAACAAGTGGTTTGACCTGAATGTAACTTTATTAAAAATGACCGTTTATTCTATTTAAAAAAAGTCATTCTGGAAATTGGGACGTTACATGCCAAGCCAGAATATTGCTGGAAACATTGAACCCTCACCATCAAGATCTCTTCCTAACCCTTAATCCAATCCCATCCCCTTTTTATTCATCGTCTTCTTTTCCATCATGACCACCTACGTCATCGCCGACCACCTGTGCCACCGTCACAAGGAAATCGCGCAATCGCCAGAAAATCTACACAAAAGGTACTAAAGCAGGAGTGGTGGGATGAGGAATATTGGTGCCTCTAAAAACCTTTGTACTATCTTCTCTAAAACCCTCCCATTTTACAAAATCTATTTAGGTGATTAGGTCAATCATGAAGAGGGAGGAGGGAGGATATGTAGACTTCTGTGAAGATGACGGTGGTCGGAGAAGATGACCGGACGCCGACTTATCTCATAGGTTTTTATAGAATTGATGGATAATTGGGTTTTATTTTGAAGGGGTTGGGTGTTTGAAGTTTTTTTGATTTTTTTTGTATAGTAACAACGCCATTTCGTTCACATTTGACTGAACGAGATCAATACCATCATCATGGACATCTACGTATTATCTCATTATGTTTCTTTGTACTGGAACGAAGATGGGTTGGTCACAGCTAGCATTGTGAGATCTGGAATAATTATTGAAGCTAAATCAGTTTGTTATGATTTTGGGATAATTTTGGTCATAGGTTAGTTACAAGAAACAAGAAATTAGGATTTTTTTTTTTAATTTATTTATTGATGATGTTGTTTTTGGCTGATTCGTGCTATTATTTGAGGATTGTGTAAGAATCAAGAATCAAGGTGGTCCGGGTTAACTATTGAGATTCTTGATTGTTTATAGTAATTATGTTGTTTGAATTCGTGAAAATGAAGTTTTTTAGTGTTTTTGCAGTTGTGGATATGAATCTTGTTCATTCTTTAGACAGGCATATGCTGTTTTTTAGCCACGATTTGGGTATAGCAAATCTTTGTATCTCTATCTCATTTGGTTTAGTTTGGATCTGATTTTTGTTTTGTATATAGGGTTCTTACTATAGCGTTGGTGGTGACTAGAGGTTAGTAGTGGTGAGTGGTGGCTGGAGGTTAGTGACAAGTGGCGGTCAGAGGTTGTTTTCCGGTGATTGAACATAAAGAGGGAGATGAGGGGTGGGGTTGGGTGGATTGGGTATTATTTTAATTTATTTCATTATTTAAAAAAATAATGAAGTAACAAACTAAAATAAAATTAATTAAAAAAGATATTTAAGGATAAAATAGTCTTTTTACGTAGATTAAAGACGCAACAAAAGCATTTAATAGGGACCGTCCAAGTTAAAAAACGATGTTAGGGACCAACCTTACAGATTACTCTAAACCACAGGGACCATTCATGTAATTTACCCTTAAATTTATAAATCGGCAAGTAAACATTTTGAAAAACCAACTTGGCTAATCTTGGCAGGAATGTTGAGTCAAGTTTTGTTAGTCATTATGTGTGCAAATATCATTTCTTCTTGGATGGACCCTGATGCTAGTCGAACTAAATTTTGGGATATATATATATATATATATATATATATATATATATATATATATATATATATATATATATATATATATATTGAGATAGAGAGAGAGAGTTAGGTTCAAATGTTTCTAGCAACTATTGTGTGCATGAATATACCAAAAGGAATTTAGGAAAAAATAAATAATTAAATAAATCATTTAAGGGTATTATAGTAATCTTTGCATATTTAATTATGGTAGATAATTAATATGTTGTTTATTATTCCTTTAAATATGGGATGTCAAAGTCAAAATCTGTTGGAAGAAACCCTAGCCGATTCTTTTTCTCTTTCTCTGGAATTCATCTTCACGTACTTCTTTTCATATTATATGTGTGTCTCAATCGATTCGTGTATCTCTTTGTTAACCTCGACTCTAGCCACATTTTGCTTTCTCGTTATTTCTAAGTTGTTTTGGGTCTTTTGCAAATAGTTGCATATGAAGAGGGGATTCAGGTGAGACGCTTCTACAGGTTTCTTCTTTTTCTATTCAATTTTATTTGGATTCAGATTGGAGGCTGCCTACAACACAATCGAAATCGGAGGTACCACTGTTCATCAGGTTTAATGCACAACCGGCGT
The DNA here is from genome assembly GCF_051521515.1 of Lactuca serriola. Taxonomy (NCBI): domain Eukaryota; kingdom Viridiplantae; phylum Streptophyta; class Magnoliopsida; order Asterales; family Asteraceae; genus Lactuca; species Lactuca serriola. The sequence goes on from NC_136415.1 coordinate 133,740,534, forward strand.
AATTAGATGACGTCCAGGTAATTAGATGTTTATTTAACCTAATTTTCCTTCTTCCAATTTCCAATATCAGTTTCTGTATGCACACCCTCCATAGAGATTCAACCTTTTTCATTTTCTATAAACGATTATTCCTTATTTCTTTTGTACGATATATTGTTTTGGTGTTTTTTGGGTTTTCCTTTATGTATTACCATCATAAAGAATACTTGATGGATGGAGATAATGATTGAATTGGTAAGACTCTCACTGGTTTTTTTTGAAGAAATTGAAGAAGCACACCACATGTTCGATTGAATGCATAGTTGAAATCTAGGTATTTTGTAACTGGAAAACAAAAGATTGTTTATGTAACGTAGTAACTTGTGCTTAATTGTAGAAATTATTTACCTCATTCCTGAAAATAGATTTTACACCCAATTGCTTTTTGATTTTGATTTTGGAACACAATCATCAATTTTTTAACCAACAGATAAGTATATGTGTTTATGCATTCTATGTATCATGCTATTTCAATTTCATAGTCCTTTTTTCTATTTAGATTGTGAGGTTTTTTTTAATGCATATTAATGTCGATCATTCTGCTAGAATAGAATATGGAATTCTAATTATGTCAGAATAGAATCTTGAATTCCTTGTTAACTTAAGCAGTTAATTACCGTAACCAATTCTGTCAGAATAAAATTGGTTTCCATTCTTGTTATTGGTCTCGATTTTTATAGAATGACATCTTAAATAATGAAACGTTACCTTCTTTCAGAATAATATACATTGTAAGTTTAGGGATGATTGTTAATGTTGGTTTGTAGAAATTATAGTTATATTCTATTTGAATGTATATCACATTCTATTAGAATTTATTGTTTTATTCTATTTAATTTAATGCACTCAATTTTTGAATATTTAAAGGTTGATTATGTTTTACTTGTGAATTTAGGTTTTGAAGAGGTTGTCATTAATGTGGAAAATGAAGAAAACAGGAAGAACGATATTGTATTCTAACAGAATGTATTCTGTCAGAATTTATAAATTGTTTCTTAACAATAATATTCATTCGGAATAGAGTAGTGTTTTTGTTAGTTTTTTTTTTTAACCATTTTTAGTTTTAATCTTTAAGAATAAATGTAATCCTTAGAATGATTGTAATAATTGTTTATAGTTTTTTTCTTTACGAATGAATGTAAATAGTGATTCTTAAAGAAAAAAATCCGTATTCTTTAGAAAATGTTATTCTTGATAATAGGTTGTATAATTCTTTAAGCATGTTTAATATAAAAAATATCTTGAATGAAACAATATTATGCAAGAATAAAACCGCAAATATATTTATTAGTTTATTGTTGACGTTTTGTCATTCTGACAGAATAAAATCGATTATTATTAAAAGTAATATTAAAATTTAATTAGAATTAATTTAAAAAATCCAGATTTTTTTAAAAATAAGGGAATTAATGATCTCTTAAATTCCGAAAATTTCCATTTTTAGAATAAGTTAATTGACCAAAATACCCTTTTGCTGAAATTCGTGTGATTATATGATACATGTCACCCTATTGTAATATAATAGACCCCCAGATCATGATTGTTGGTTCTATTCATCCGGTGGTCCAGATCTGTGCATTCTGGCATACAATAGTTAGTAAAAACAAAATAACATAAGTCTCTCTCTCTCTCTCTCTCTCTCTCTTTATATATATATATATATATATATATATATATATATATATATATATATATATATAGTGGCGGAGCTTGAACAATTAATTTGGAGGGGCTGAAAATATTATAAATTGAAATTAACATTCTTAAAAAAACAAATTGTTTTCAACAAATAAAAACCTAAAACACCTAGAAAAAGAATTACAACTAAGTCTGACGACCTTTAATGTCTTTAAATTCATCAGTTACAGACTTCGAATCAATGTTTTCAACAATTTCTCTTTCTATGTAAATCACCAAGTTGTTTGCGAGAAAATCATTCGACATCTTATTGCGAAGATGGTTCTTGAATATTTTCATTATTGAAAATCCTCTCTCTGTTGTTGCGGTAGAAACTGGAAGTGTCAAGATTTACCGAACCACTCTATCAAATAAATAATGTCTCACGTTTCTGAGTTTCCACAAGACCCTTGCATAGGTCAGCAATAGTTGATACACCACTTAGTCTAGGATTCTTTGTGATATCAATATTAAAAATCTCCAATTGATATTGTAATTGAATCCTCTCTTGCTCCGTAAAATCTTCAGGATAATACTTCTCAACAAGAAGACAAATTTGATCAACGTTAATCACCTTTAGAAACTAAAGTAGAACTAAGTCTTAACAAATCCATCGCCGGATCATTGAATCTACTATTCAACTCATGTAACTGTTTTTCCAATGTGGCTGTAAACAAATCCAATCAATAAAAATGATCAAAAGTAACATGATTATCTGTTTTTCGAGGCCGGTATCGAGTAGAAGTATATGGAGCATTCATATATGGCATATTTATTTGATGTTTTTTCACAAAAAAACTTTACTTGTGCAAGTAAAGACTCCCATCCCTTGTTTCTGAAATCATTTAGACCCTCCTTTGTTGCTGAAACTAACTCCATGGCATTAAGAATATCTTGGGATTTCTTTTGTAGAGCTTGAGAAAGTATTTCAGTTTTTCCCATTACTTCCTTTATCAGGTGAAGAATAAACACAAACTCAAATGATTTCAGATAACAGGAAGCTGCATCAGCATCTCTGCATTGAGAATAAGTAGCAGATACGTCATCAATTATTCCTTGGAGAACAACACGAGTACAAACAAACATGTTAAGCAAACTGCAAACGGAACGAAAATGAAAACCCCAACGTGTATTACCAGCTCTTCTTAATGTCCCAACTTGATTCAATCCTTTACCTGATTCGATTTCCCCTAGTTCCAATAATTGTTCAATCTCAGTTGCCTTTGCCTTTTGTAACTTATCATGACGCTTACTAGAAGCACAAACTACGTTAATTGTAAAAATTAAGTTTGTGAAAAATTGGTGAACCGGAATAATTTCCCTTGAAGCAGCCACCAAGGCTAGTTGCAATCTGTGAGCAAAGTAGTGAACATAATATGCATACAGACAATCCTCAAGAACAAGTGCTTGTAATCTGTTCCATTCCCCTCTCATATTACTAGCACCATCATAACCTTGGCCACTGATTTTACTAACATCAAATTGATAGTGTAAAAGTTGTCTCCACATATTTGTTTTCAAGGTTAATGATAAGGTATCCTTAACATGAACCAAATCCGAGAACCTTTCCCGTATGATTCCTTCCACATCAACAAATCTCAAAACTATCGCCATTTGCTCCTTTTTAGACTCATCCCATGACTCATCAACCATGACACAAAAGTATGATTCCCCCACTTCACTATGAATATGCTTTTGAACTTTATTTGAAATAATACTAAGAATTTCTTTTTGAATTTCCCCAGAAGTATACTTTGAATTATAAGGAGCTTTCTCTAATATAACGTTTGCAACTTCATCATTATACGACGCTATAAGTTTTAGTAGTTGGAGAAAATTACTACGATTTTTGGAATCAGGAGTTTCATCATGTCCTCGTAAAGTAGAATCTTGGAAGGTCAACCAACGAACTATGTCAATTGACACTTTTAATCATAAACGGTTCTTCAATATTTGCACTTCATTTTGTTTCACTATGATATTTTCAATGTGTGCTGCTTGGTTCATCAAGTTTTCAGCGAATGCAACAACATTTCTATGTTGTGAGCAACCATATGTTTCAACAACGCACAATTTTTCCCGTCATTAACTTTTTTCCAATTATCAAATCCTTTAACAGTAAATGCATCGTAACCATGACACACACTTGATTTATCATTAAATATATAACAAATAAAACAATAAGAAACATGTGTTGTTAGAGAATATTCTAGCCAATTAAGGAAAATGTTGAACCAAGAATATTGGAATCTACGAGGATGTTTTGTTGAACCTTTAGCTTGATACTCCTTAAGACGTATTTAGAAAGGTCCTAAATTCATATAAGCTCATCTCACTTGTTCTCTTAAATTAATCGAATAATCCCAAATTTGCTTTCGTTTAGCGGGATCTCTTTCTAGATTCTTCAAATCAACTTCATTAGGATTTTCCTTTCCTCTTTGTTGTGGCTCATTCTCTTGTTGATTATCCGTTTGCTGCGGTTGTGGCTCATTCTCTTGTTGATTTTCCGTTTCTTGCGGTTGTGGCTCACTTGTTGAAGCTTTGTGATGTTTACTCTCTTCACTTTCATGATTAGTTTCCTTATCATCTACATTTCTTTTGTAAAAATAGTCTAAGGTTTTCATCTTTCTCATGATTATATCTATAAAAATCAAAATGAAGGAACAATTGATTCAATCAAAATCAAAATTAGAACAATAACCAATAACTCATTTAACAATTAGAAGGGTGTGAAAACTAAAAAGTGAAAAACCAAATCAAATTGAAAAATTGATAGCCAAATCAAATTCACAAATTGACAGCCAAATCAATTTTATAAAAATAGTCTAATGTTTTCATCTTTGTTTTCGGTTTTGTTTGAAGCATAACCAAATCAATTTTTTTCTATTCCAGTTTGGTGTCCTACAGCTTACAATAAGTAGACTAGAAGAGCTAAACAAATCATAATTGAATACTGATAAATAAAATTGACAAATTGACAGCCAAGTTAAAAAAGAAATCTAATTCCTAATTTGGAGTTTGGACCGAGAGAAAAGAGATCAAGTCATCGAGAGAAACTCGCAAACAGCAACAACAGTGCAACATAACATTCAACAATAAGAACAAAGAACAAGATAATTGGAAAAGAAAGAACAAGATTCGGGATTCCATACCTGATTTTTGGTGAATAGTGCTTAACGATGGCGAGAGTGAGAGTGTGAGACCAAGCAAGTGAGGTGACAGCGACAACAACAACATCGATTCAACGAACGGGGAACTGGGGAAGAACCGATTTTGATTTATGGACTATTTGCTTGGAGAATTAGAGCTATGCTTGGAGTCTGATGAGGAATCGGGAGGGGACAAAGCCAAAGTTTGAAAATAGCAGGCCTATTGATTAATTTTTTTGAACTATAACTCCTACTTCTAGCCCCAAAAATTAGGGGGGGGGGGCACTGCTCCTCCTGAACCTATATATATATATATATATATATATATATATATATATATATATATATATATATATATATATATAAAATACACGTGGGAAATATGTTAAATCTAAATGAATCTTCTGCAATTCTGCTTAGTGTAGTAACCCTGGGCAGAGTAGTGAGAATATTAGTGTTAAAGGTCTCTTAGAGAATCTAGAGTTCATAGGCGTCTAAAGTATTTTGTTTTAGAAGGAAATGTAAGACATACAAAAAGTACAATATTCTATGTTTGATTATGAATAAAGTAAAGTACAAAAATAGTCCCTATGGTTAGATCAAATCCGCAAGTTTAGTCAAACCTTTGAAATTTTGACAAATACCATCCTTGTGGTTTTGAGAAATTACAACGATGGTCCTAAGTGATAACCCCGTTAAAAATCAGATGTTAAATATCAGTAAAATGATGAATATACCCTTTATCTTTTAGTTTATGAGTTTTATATTAATTTGTAGAACTACATACTAAAAATAAAACTACAAACAAAATAAAACAATAAACCCTAACATAAAAATCCCCCATCCTTCATTTCAAATATACTCTCCATCTCTCCCCTCTTACTCTCATTGTCTCTGGCACCATTGTCGGCCACAACCGTCAACCACCACCTAGGCTACATCATCACCTGCATCTCCTTCGATAGCTCCCACTTTGTCTCCCATTTATCTGCCGCAATCAATATGGTCTTCCCCTCCACAACTATCGTCACCTCCACCCACCTCTTCTTCTCCCCCTTCCCATCCGACAACTTTAGCCAACACCATCAAAAGAAACTAAAGTGGTCCCCCTCTCTTTCCCCTGTCGGTTTTTACTCAGTCATGACAACAAATTATCAGGCTCCTATGACCAGATTCACAAGAAACAAATTGTTCAACCTCTTAAAACCTAAAAACCTATTAAAACGGCTCAATCGAACCCAAACTCAACTCGAAATATATGCAAAATAGATGTAGATTTTGTTTATTTTTGTTTGGGTTTATAAAATTCAGAAGTTGGATTTGTAGTTTGTCGATCTCCCATTTGCTGTTATCACGACCAAGGATTCAGGTGTTTGTTTTGCTGGTTTGATCTAATTGCAGGCGGTGGTTGTGAATCTGGAATGAACTTGGAAAGAAGATGAAGATGGTGGTTGTCGTTTTAATGAACCGGAACAAAGATGGTGGTTGCAAGAGGTGGTTGTGGGTTTAATGAAACCTGGGACAAAGATGAAAGATGATATGCATACCACATTCATTTTTTAGGTTTTATTGGGTTTTGATTTTGTGAATATGGAATGAAAAATCAAGATAAATCACTTTGTTTTTATTTTTATTCTACGTCAGTGTTTGTGGTTGATTAATTTTGATCGTAGTTTTGATTTTTTTTTAATATGCTTAAGAAGATGATCAAATGGAAGGAAATGGATGGTGGTTGAGTGGTGGTTTTTGGTTGATTGATGTTTACGAGAGACGTGTATGAGAAAATGATCGGATGGAGGGGGGAACGATGGTGAAGTGGTGGTTTGTGGTGAGGTGTTGGAAGCCATTAATACATATAAATGATTAAAAAAAATTTAAAATAGTAATAAAATGATAAAATAATAAAATGAGGGTAGTTTGGTCAATTTTATACACATTTCACGAAGCTTTTCTAACAGATTTAGGCGGAAGGACCGTTTATGTAAAATTTTGAAACCATAGGGATGTTAGTTATCAACTTTTTAAAGATTAGGCCAAACCTGTGTATCAGCCCAAACCATAGGGACTAAAACTGTAACTTACTCTTATTTATGCTTTGTGTTAAATATAAATAAAACTGATGAACCAACAAATTAAAAGCAATATCAAATTGGTTTTTTTATTTAAAATAAATATATATACCAACATTTTTTTTGCTAGATTAAATGATATATACATATTGATATAAAAAATAAAAATAAAATATGCATTAATGCATAATGTTTTTATGACTTTAATTTTTTCATAAAACAAAGGAAAAATCAAAGTTCATTATTTTTTTATGGTCCAGAAAATGGTGTACATATAGATACAAAGTTACAAAGTATCATACTTTTGTATAGTATTTTATTTATTTATTTATTTTTATCTTTCATGTTTTATTTTTCTTGAAAAAAAATGTCAAGGCTTTTCATATTTTATTCGCTAAAAGTGGGTACATATATTGATATTTAACAGCTGCAAAAATATTTTAAAAAATTCTTTGATTTTTTTTAGTTTTTAATGTTAGTTATTAAAAAAAATAATGTTTTAATTTTTCCAGAATATATAAACAAATATGCAAAATTTTATCATTTTTATGTTTTAAAAATGACATTTAAATTAATATATAAAATTAATACATAAAATAATAGACTCTTCCCTTCTCACAAAATATATGTTATCATTTGTATATTATTTTATATTGTGGATTAAAGGAGTTAACAGACTAAGTTGGTGTGGGCTTGGAGATCTTGATGTGTTTGTCTTAGAAACATATAACGCCGAATGATGGCGGACAACAAAGTCCGATGATACATGGGACTATGTAGGGGTGTTGAACGAGTAATTTTTTCGGGTTTCGGGTAATTCGGGTCGGGTAATTCGGGTTTTTCATATTAGAAAAATTACCCATTACCCTACCCAAACTAAATTCGGGTAATTCGGGTTTGGGTAATTTGGGTATCGGGTCGGGTTTGGGTAATTCGGATATTACCCGAAATATATGATTTTTTTTTTGAATTTCACCTAAAAATAAATTTAATGAAATAAATAAGTCGTGCTTTATTAGTCTTGTTTATATAAACAAACGAGACATAAACGAAGTTACTCAAGCTTTGAACATTGAAATTTTCTACTCAATAATACACGAGATATCAAGTAATTTTTTAACGACTTAATCTAATCTAATAAGATGTTAAAAAAACAAATACCTAAAGATCTTAATTTAAAAGTTTAAAATGTTTAAGATAAATGTAGTCATAAGTTTTGTCATGTTCTAAAGTTTCGTCAAGATAATGAGTTTGTTAGTTGTAATAAAAACTATAATCAAGAAAACAGTTAAATTTTAAAGAACGTGATGATATATAAAAATTACTTTTAATATTGTTAGTGTCGTATGGTCATAATAAATATATTTATGTTTTACAATAATGATAGTTAGTTTAAGCGTGATCAAATACCTGTTATATAGTACAAGCTCTACAAAAAAAATTAAATAATTTGGGTAATTCGGGTATACCCGAAACCCAAAAAAATACCCTTTACCCGACCCGAAAAATTTTCGGGTAACCCGATTACCCGGAAAAATTTACCCGATACCCGATTTACCCGACCCGTTTTACCCGATACCCGAAAAAATCAGGCGGGTAATTCGGGTATCGGGTATTTTCGACGGGGCTAGGACTATGGGAGCCTAGAAGAGTAAATATTCAAGCGAAATAATATTTAAGTCTTGTTTTCTTCATTTGCCTCTTAGAACTAGGGTTTACACATTGTAAACCTTCTTATGGGTTGTCTAATCAGTAGGTTACATTTGTCTTTATATTCTTTCTTATGAAGAGGTGTGTTTGTTGCTTATAGATTTCATCTTTAGTTCGGAGAATATTTTGTAAACACTTTGTTCGTGCTTTATCATTCAAATAGTTTTTCTAATTTCTACAGTTAAACTATATTTTCAGGTGATCATAATTTGAATATCTATAATACTTACTATCTGAAATTTCAAATAGTTGCATATTGGATTCATATATTTTGAAACCCATTTAAAACAGCCATTAAAAAAAATACTCACTTCCCATTCTAGAAAACTAAATAACTTATTGCCAAAAAAAAAAAAATTCCAATTAAACATTAAACATTATACTACATGTTCAAGAACAATTCGCTTTAACGACAAAGTATACATATATTCGTAAAAGAATAAAATAAATTTTCTATCTATACAGTATCATCTTCAAACCTCAAAATCACATGCATCGTATACATACACAAATAAAAAAAATTAATAAAAAATATGTCAAACCCTCCCATACATTCTTTTAAAGCATTGGGAGAAAGAATTGGCATGCTCAATCCAAATCTAATTCACTAATTTCATTGGTTATCATTGCATATGATTAAATTTTGAGGTAAAGAAAAATAAAATCGTTTGCTTTAAAAAAATAATTTACGAAAGAAAATCTTGTTCATCCTGTAAAAACTCTTTCCTTAGTTTACGAGAAAAGAGTTTACAAGCATCCATACTGAGGTCAATTGCAGCTGAAAGTGCGATAAAAAGAGCAGCATCAGCCATACATGTCACATGTTGCACCCCCACTTGCACCATTGGCTTACTCGCTTTCCCTTCACCTTCAATGCTTGAACTCATTACGAATCCTTTGATGTTTGACAATGGACTTGCTCTCGAATCTTTTAACGTTTCATCAATACAAAATTTCCCACCTTTTTTAATGTTCATTGTCCCTTCAGAAATGGGAATCCCACTTGTCATACCAGAGTTAGTGACAAGTTCGAATTTATAACCTAACCCATCAACAGGTCCCCTTTCACGCCAGGCTTCAAGTCGACCCCATGGCTTCCAGTTACTGATCGAGGCACCATGGGGCCGAAGGATAAGCCAAGCACCTGGGTTTGACCGTGAAACACGGTCAGATCCTTGAGAAGGGACAAAGGGAGTGATCATGGATGCGGCAGCGATAGACGAACCAGAAAGGTCATGGACAACAATCATCCACCCTTTCCGCTCCCTCCCTTGTTTTTCCTTTCCATTGGAAAATGTCGTCATCCATCCTCTATTGATATTGGTCATGGCGAAATCCGATGGAAGTGAACTGAAAATTCAAAAATAACCGAATATAAAAAAAATTAGAAATTAAATATTTGTTTTTTTTTTAAACTAAAATGACTCTAATATGATGTGCGACTTTTGGACCACATAAAATAGAATTCATCATAATCATTCTTAAACTAAAAGCATTTGTATGATTAACAAAATTAGCTAAAGTCAAATCTTACAAAAGTCAAACAAGAAGAATCAAGACATGATAGTTAATTAACCAAAGAGCATTGAACTGACACCAAAATCCAGAGCACATGGAAAAGAATCAAGCTGGTGCTTGTCTTTGACAGTTGGGGCATCTTTCATTTGCCAACAAAAATATATATATATATATATATATATATATATATATATATATATATATATATATATATATATATATATATATATATATATATATATATATATATATGATAAAGACGATGCATAGGGATTGAAGAGAGTAAAGATTACATCATCTTAAAGGGGAAGCAATGTAGGACATGTAATAAATGAAAGATTCACTATGAATATTGTTTTCCACTTGTACCTACATTTAAGGAGAATCCCTTTTCATCCATAATTATTACAATCAGTTATTTCATTTTCTGAAGTATAGATTAATGAAAAGAAACTCTCAGCGGGTAAAATGGGTGAATTTAACAGTCAAGATAATGCTTTGTTTTTAATCCTATAGTTTTACCTTACTTAACTACTTTGTTGTGAATAATCTGTAAAGAAAATTTACACGTCATAATTCAGTAAGTTGGAACTGTTATTATGATTAGATACCACTGAAAGCTAAAACACATAAAGAATTAAGAATCTACTAAAATGTATTTAAACGTATAACTTTGAATCGACATATTTTGTCTTTACGTTATCAAATAAGAGTGAAATTTACCAGAAAAAAAACTACTCAATTTGATATACTTTATTGCTTTTTTATCAAATACGTTATTACCTTTTCCTGTTGAGAGAAATAACATTATACTTATAGTCTTATAGCTGAAAAATAGTGGCTTTTCATAATCCAAAGGAACATAAATTCATTTTTTTTAACAATTGATACAAAAACCTTAGGAATATTTTCTGTTATGTCTTTCTAATTGAAATTTTAAAACAATATTAGTTGGAAAAATTTAGACAGCTAAGATACAACTAAAATTTTGGAATTATAATTAATTTTATGACTAAATAGTTATTACTTCTAGTTTTTTGGAGGAAAAAAAAAAGAAAGAAAAAATAGCATGGAGAAGAATACTATTACTAACCGCGATCTTGAGTTCCGGTCGGCGCTAAACTTGCAACTAAAAACCGGTTGACGGATGTTCCCTTGGATTTGAAAAACCACCGGACTACACTCCGGTTCACCGCCGAATTGAAACAAAAACCGAGGATCCGGTTCCGTTCGGACCTTCAAATGCAAACTAGCCGCCGGCTTGTCACCTTCATTCCCGAGTTTCATCCAACCGTTCTGAAACACAAGCGGTTTAGTAACGGACCCGTCAATGTTGATCACAACCGCGACCCGACCCAACAACTTTCCCCCGTTTAACCCGCAACTGTGTCCCATCCGACCGGTGTAGACCGATACGGTTAAGAGCACTGGTTTTCCTTGGAGACGGCGGATGGCGGCGGGGTCGAGGTGGAAATTGATGGCGGAGGAGGTGGAATCCGGAGAGCAGCTGTCGGAATGAGTGGGGGTGGAGAGTGGGATGAGAGCAGTTTGTGGTGGGAAGTTTTTGATACGGAGTTTGCAGTAGCACGGAGTGGCGGAGGAATGGATTCCGGAAGCGGAGGCGAGGGGTTTGGTAGTGAGTGGTAGCTTGAGTGATAAGTATTCAACTGTTAAACGAACAAATGGGCATGGATCCATCGGAAAATTGGAAAAATGAGATTCTCCGATGAAGACGGCAATGTTGGTGAGTGGTGAGTTTGATCAGTTGATGAGAGAAATAGTGTTTATAGCTTCGGAAACATCTATATTTCATGAATAAATGTCGGGTATGTGACAGCTATTTGTGTGGGACCCTTGTTTCTTTTGTTTGTTTTTTTTATTAATTAACTATATCATCCTCCAATCTGGTAATTAATCTATATGAACTTTGAATCTTCAATCCTATTTTCTAAACTTAAACGTATGATTGTTTTATATATAATTTCATCAAGTATTGTGTGCGGTCAATATTTACAGAAGATTAATTTTTGATCAATCATTTAATAGGAATATAATAGTCCGTTATAATTAATTGTGTTAAAAAAAATAAATCAAATAATAACATTTTAAAATACATATATATGAGTTTCACACTCTAATATTAACCCACCACCAACATCTTCATTCAATTAAACAACACCATCAACCACCATCACCCTATGCAGAAACCTAACCATATATAGCGTTTCAATTTCACAATTAAAATTTTTATTTTTAAATTAGGTAAAAACATTGTTTCCGTAAAAACAAGTAAAAAAACCATGGATATCAAATGCAGCCATCTCAAAAACCAGAGTATCATAGTAATGCGGAAACACAACAACTGTCGATGAGAATGTACAGTCAAACCTTCATCTTTACACGATCATTTGAAATACATGAAACACATTTAGATCCACAACTGTAAGCACAAAATTTATTAAGTTCCTTAAAATATCACATGCAAAACAACATAATAAACAATTATGAGTTATTAGCAACCATGTGGACTATCAAAAGTCCCAATGGGCTAACAGTACGCCCTGTAGGTTATCAACAACCCTAGAGACTATCATCACTCCCATGGACTCACATCAATCTTGGAGTTATGAGCAACTCGAAACACACATATATCAACAATCAACAAATAAGACTCAACTAGTTTAACATGCACACGACTATGACATATGTAATATATTGAGAAGACTCACGTCACAAATAGCAGATTGACACAATAGCTCTCTGACAGTGAAGAATGGTACTACGAACTACCTAATCATTAATACAGAAGTACCCTCTCAGTCTACACCCTAAAATCCTTAAAGTTGACGAAAAGTCAATTTGGTCAAAAGTTAACGATCAAAGTGACAATCGCATCTCTAATATGCCACATTAATGTTTAATACTATATGTATAATAAAAGACAATCGAGTCTCTAATACACCTCATTAACGAAGCCATGCTATAAGAGTGGCATAAGGAAACAACCTATAAAATGACCGTTGAATGGGCATCATTCTCACTCACCACTCCTTTATATGGTGGAGGGTCGTTAGCCGAATGGATTTGATAAGACATTTACTCATTAAAAGTATAATGCTATAACAAAATCTCACTCTTGTTACTTTAGGAAAAATGTGAAATGTATGTTAATCCATGGAAACGTACATCATTATTTATAAGTCGTTAGTGGAGTATGTGTGACTAGCCGACATATTAATTTGGGACAATAAAGTTGAAATGATGGAACAATGTCGAAAATTATCATTATTGATGGAGCATATATGGTTTACCGGCACATTAATTTGAGATGATAAATGACATCGAGGTTGCCGAGTGGGCTTGCATGGTTATTCACATCTTGTTTGTGATCCTCCGTATCCCAGTCACAAATTGAAGAGCATAATCCGATGTTAAACATGTCATTGATAAGATTCAATGAATCTCAAACGATTTTGGAATTTCATATTAGATTGAAATTGGTGAATCGTTTTACACACCTTAATAAATTTACAATTAGATTATGTCATCCCTCTTCTTAAATATGAATTGTATTTTGGATCCTAGCCTTGAATATTAATTTGAGTTAAAATATTGAGGGTTTACATCAACTAACTAAGGTGTTGTTTGTTTTTTCTTAGGCAAAATGTCTGCAATCTGCGGACCACATCTGTAGATCTTTGCAGTAGAAGAGATAGACCAAACGTCTGCAGTCTGAAAAAAGAAGACTGTTTGTTTTTTTAACATCTGCGCGTTACTAAAATAAGCTGAAATCTAAATAAACTGGTTTTTTAAACTTTAGAGTGATTTTTTAATATTTTTATGACTTTGTTATAAATAATTAACGAATTTAGATCAACTTTTATGTATTATTATATAAAAATAAAAATAAAAATGATATGAATTAACGTATATAGTTGATAAAAACCAACAACTTTGGTTGCAAAGTTATAACTAAATATTATAATTAGTGATCAAAGAATTTGATACATAAATCAATGGAAATAAACTTCGATTTTTTCAATTAAATCCATTAAAAACGTACCATAAATATTTTCTCGAGAAATTGACGATACTGTATTAAATAATGTTTTACAAAATTTGGCAAAAAAATATAAGAATATATTATGATTTTTTTTTTCATATTTATATGAACAACTTCAACGACTATTATTGTAATAAATATTTATTTATAAATTTGTCAAAAATATCATGTTTGTATCGTGGAACATTTTTTTTAAGTTTTATATTTTTTTTTTCAAATTGTTTATCATTAATAAAGTTGGAAAAAAAATATAAATTAAAAAAAACTTAAAAACAATAAAGATATATATGTTTTTTAGGCTAGAAGATGTCTGAAGATGTTAGAAGACTCTGGTCCACATATGCGCCAAGAAGAGGGCGTGCAGACATTTTTAGGTCTGCAGTCTTCAAAAACCCAAACAGTCTGCGAAGGCTAATGTCTGCGCGGCGCAGACAGAAGAGGCCATACAGATCTGCAGAGAAAAAACAAACACTACATACGACTATCTCTCTTATTATATATGTCTAGAAATAGTGATGCTCCTGCTGCTTAAATCTCCACTCAAAACTCCAACTTCACTCTCTTGTCGATTCTATCGAAAGAAAAGCTGAGAGGTCCAAACTACATGGATTGGACGCACAACCTAAATATGACTCTTTGAAACGAGAATAAAGAGTATGTCCTCAAGAAACCTCTTATGGAAATTGATGATTCGACTGCACTCCTGAACAAGTTGCTGCTTATAACAAACATACTGACAATGCCACCAAGGTCGCTTGCATAATAGTTGCAACCATGTCACATGAGCTACAAAAGTTCTATAAGGACTAGTGGACATATGAAATGTGCTTGGTTCTTGCTGAAAGGTTTCACAAGAAAGAAAGACAAGAAACGTATGAAGTCCTCAGGTATCGTAGTGACGTGTAAGCTGAAGGAAGGAGAATTTGTTTGCGCTCATGTGCAAAGGATGCAGAGATATGTGGAATGTTAAAAAAACTCAGTGTGTCTTCTAATAAGGAGATGTCCATTGATATGTTCCTTAACTCCTTACCACCCAGTTATGATCATTTCATTGTGACCTATCGTGTAACGTCCCAAAAATACCGATAAAAATTTTCATTTAAAACCATTAAGTCATACAACCATTTATTCCAAAAAAACATGATAAAACATATTATTCAAACATCAGAGTTAATGAAAAGTAATTTGTGCTGAAAAGCCATCAGGGGATGCGATGCAGTCAAGCCGGGCCCTTCGTTTTGGAACTGGAAGTACCTGAAAAATATCACTCACGAACTGTAAGCACAAAGCTTAGTGAGTTCCCCAACATACCTCATACCATATAAATCAGTGGGACCAACCCTAGGGTATATTTCAACCCAACATACAATATTTTTCCCAGCCTTAGGGTATGTTTCAACCCAATAGACATTACTGGGCCTAGCCCCATGGTATGTTTCAACCCAATACATATCAGTGGGCCCAACCCTAGGGTATATTTCAACAAAACATACAATAGTGGGCCCATCCATGGGGTGTATTCCAACCTAAACATACATGCAAGAGTCATAAAGATAGCTAGCATCCTACATAACATAATCCACATGCCAACATTGGTGCCTTCAACCCACTAGTATGGTGAGAAGACTCACCTCAATCCCAAAGATAATATAAACCACCCATTCAAGTCGACGATATAAAGATTCCTCTTGCTAAACATTAACCATAATAAAACCCTAATTAACAATTAAGGAAATGACCGACCCACGAAAGGTCTAGGCTCATAATTAAACCTCTTTTAGGAAAAAGACCATTTTGCCCTTCCAATACTAAGTCCAAAAAGTTAAAACCGACCAAAAAGTCAACAATCAACTCTCAGTTAACTTACACCATGCGTACCTAGATTACATCCTACGTATGCCCCTGATCCCAAAAACTTCTATTAAGCTCTTAATACAGCAAGCCAAACTCTCAAAATCTCATATCTGATCTAAATGAATGTCTTAATGGATAAAGTCTATAACTTCATCCATTTGCATGGTCACAAAGAGCATAATACCAAAACCTAGGTCCATAAAGTTTTATATTTCTCAAAAACTCATGGATGATGGATGAGAGTGCTCAAACTCTCATTTTTATGACTTAGTAACCTCAGAAACATCAGAAGAAGGCACTCAAATGGTATGAAGTAACCCATACTCAAAAGGACCAAGATTAAGGGAAAAAAACATAAAACCCATGAGCTTATTAGATATAACAAATGGAACACCCAGTTGGAAGCTTTATACCTTCTGAAGATTGGTGATGAAGTACAAAGTATAGATCTACAAAGGTTGGAACTTACACTTGCTTCTCCAACGGACCCCTTCTTCAAGAATGCACCCAAAATCACACTAAGGCTTCCAAAGCTCACAATTGGTGGCTAGGGTTTCAAAAGAATGGTAAGAAAGTGATGGTGGTTGGTATCGGGAAGGGTTCCCAGAAGTTAGAGCCCTTAAATAGGGTTCAAAACCATAATATTAGGGTTTTGGTTAACAAAAATTACGGTCTGCATAACCTAAGTTATGCCATGCATAACTCATTAAAAACGCGATCAAAATTCAGCAAGCTATTCCCTACATAGGGCAAAACCACAGACCTCCAATTCAATTTCAAACAGTCATAACTTCTTTGTATCAACTCCGTCAGTGCTCTTTATATGCAAAGAAAGGTATTGAAGAGCCCCACAATCCTTTGTAGTTACTTTTGGCTTAAATCATGTCAAAATAAAACCATAATTCATGCAAGAAGCCCAAAAAATAACTTTTGCCTTTGGTTCGAACACACAAATCAAGGGTTTAGATCTCATAACCAATATTATCATTCCTTAATAAGGTCTAAATTTTACTTCCTCAAAGCCCAAATCCCTCTTCTGGATCAAATTACAACCCACAAACCCTGAATTAAGAAAAATCCGAAACAGGGTGTTACAACTCCCCCTCACTTAAATTTCATTTCGTCCTTGAAATCATTCCTTACTACTTCCTCTGCCACACTAGTCAATCATGACATAACTTCCTAAATTCTAATTAAGACCGAGAAGTCATCACACACCAACAACCACTGGCCAACATTTCTATCAAAGCCCAATTTTTAGCAGAAATCATATACCTTGACGAAGAACGAACCTTAACATTCTGCCCTCAACCCACAAAAGAAGTTCCATTTGCTCTGACCGGAAACTAAAAACACTATATTATGTCTGGCTCCCAGATAGACAGAACCATTCTATACCACATCCATAAGGACTCCGCTTCACAACCCTAACCAAAAGAACCCCTTTGACCCTGAATTATCTTGCTGATAATTCAGAAAAATAAAACCCTTAACCGTTCGTGGATGCCGTCAACCTCGCACCCGAGTGCGAAGGCGACTCCCATCATTAGTCTTAACCTTTGGTAGGGGTGTTTGCGGTTCGGTTTGAAACCATGAAACTGGACAAACCGGTCATCGCATTAGTTTTACGATATGTATTTTTCTTTAAAGTTTGGCTTGCGGTCTCAAACTTTTCAAACCGTATTGAACGGTTTGGCTTACAATTTTTAAGACTTCAAACCGTATAAAAATCGGACAGTACCGTAGAATTTATATATATATTAATTAATTTTTTATATGTAATTGTATTTTATTGTATTATGTATTAATTTTTATATACAAATAATAAACTTTAAAACCCACAATATTTAATTATTACAGCCTAATTGTAGTTTCTTTTGTGATTAGGTAATTGGTAAATGAAGCCCAAATTGATAGTCCACCTCGAAGCAATCATGAATTCGTGATTCACTGATTCTTTTCAGGTTGCCCTAATCGAGCAATCGCAATTCGCAAAGACGTAAAGGCTCCATTTCTCTTGTTTTCTGTATCGTTTCCAGTTGCCACACCACGCCATGTCGCCAAGTCACCGCGTCTGAGATTCTGAGACAGTGAGAACTAAGATGTAAAGTAGGTTCGACAACCAAAGGTATCAGCCCCTCGACTACAGCTCGCCACCTCCCCTGCAGCAGCTCTGATTCCAGCTCTGTTTACAGGTCCGAGTGTCCGAGTACACCTCTCATTTCTCTATCGTTGCTCCTTCTCTGATAAGGTATGTTGATATGTTCTGAATCAACTGAACTGATTTTTTTTACCATCCATCTACATCTGATTTCTATTCATTATTCTCATTCTAATTCTTTCTAAACTTGTTGCTACACTCAATCGATAATCTTATAATATTATGTGCAAGTTGGATTTCGATTTCCAATCACCTATCGTTTTATTGTGTGTTTGATTTTTTCAATAGAAGAAAACATAGGACAAAAAAAGTAGAAAGGAGTTGTTGACTTTTTATTTCTTTCGAAACCTGTTGCTAAGAATCATCACCTCTTAATCTGATTTCGGTGAGTCCACAATTCTGAATTCTGATTGCCCTTTTTTTCAGGTCCTTACATGGATAAAAATAACATCAACATTCCAATTAGTGAATATGTGAACATCATTGATGATGATGATGATGATATGGAAGATATTGATGTAGATGATGTTGTTTATGTGGAGCAAAATGGAGGTGCTACTGATAATAACCAAGGAAGGGGACGAAAAAAGTCTATTATTTGGAAACACTTCAACAAACTAGATCCAGTTCCATCTGAAGGAGCACACACCGCATGGATTCACTGTAAGAAAAGCTATGTGTTTAGAATATATTTTTTTTGTTGTTTTAACAACTTTAATATTGCAGTATTTTTAACAATATTTGGTAGAATTTGAACTTTTTTAATACCTTTAATAGTGCAGTTTTTTTACTAAATTAGTTTAATGGACTCGACTAAAATGGGCCTAAAAAGCCAACCTGAAACCAAAATGTTAGTAATGGTTTGGTTTGGTTAGGCTTTAAATTTTCAATGGTTCGACTTCAGTTTTTTCTTGACAAAAACCGTTAGTAACGATTTGGCTTCAGCTTGACCTAAAAACCAAAAAAAACCGGATCGTGAACACCCCTAAACATTGGTGCCATACCAACGTACAAATCACATCCTACTAATGAAACATTTGTATTTTCGATCTTTTCAAGACCCCCAGGTTCCAAGTAGACCTACCAATCAACTGGAGTAAAAAATCCTAACCATTTTGCTGAAGCTGATAACCTTGCAGACGGTTGCACCAAAAGACTCCAACCAAGAGTTTAACTAACAAATGCTACCCCAACCTATTCATCCACACAGTTCCAACAACGTTCTAGTCCAAGCAAAGGTCACATAACTAGCTAACATGAAGAAATAACTAGTTCAATTCATTCTAGATGAATGTTACCGGCCCAAGCATAGTCTTACATCACACCCGAACCTAAGTCAACCTACGACTTTCCTCAATCCTATGAATGTTGTGGCCCTCCCACAATCTCACAACCATTCCTGTAATAGTCTAACTCATCCTAGTGAAGGCTACTAGCCATATCGTAGACTTAAAACACTCCCATAACAACTTATCGACCTTGTGAATGCTACAAGCCACCCCATAGTGTTACAACACTTCCATAACTATTGGCCAACATGGTGAATACTATGGGTCACCCCGCAATCTTACAACATTTCTACCACTGCCTACCACTCTAGTGAATGCTACTGGCCACGTTGTAGTCTTACAACACTTATACAACTGCCATGGTCCCATCCCATAGTCTTACCAACTATCCATGAAAATACTTAGCCAAGAATCAATACAAGCCAAAACTCCAATCTATTAATCCCCAACAGGCATTTGGGTCATGCTTTGAACCTCAAAACCTTCATCAGATAAGAACAGGCAGAGAGGTCCTAGCACAACTTTCACCCTAAGCTTAATCTCAAATCCAAAATGCACCACTACCAATGCTTACATCCTTAGGAGAGATAACCTAAATTCCTATCGATTTCTTCCCTAATAACTGTTGGATATAGTGTCTAAGTCCATAACTTTATTTGGTATGTACTTGACCCGACCCGACATGGTCCATTTGGGTTGCACGACAGTGCAATACTTGGATAGACTAAATGAGAGAAAGGACACTTGTGATTATTAATATATTATAAGTTCTAATATATTAATAATAGTATTATTTAATTAGTGTTGATAAAGTATTAATTTAGAATTAATTTGGTGATCAAAATGAGACTAATTAAATATATAGGGTTGATTATGACAATAATCTAATCTTTTATGGTGGATTTATGATCCATGGTTTATGGAGTTGGGTTATAACCACTTGGAGCTCCATGGATAGTTCATGGGAGTTACAAACCCATGGATCATTAGAAATGAAGAGTCATAACAATTAAGGGCATTCATGTGTAAACCCTAATTGTGACAACACTATAAAAGGAGCCTTATAGCTAGCAAAATCGGACTACTAGTGAGTTCTAAGAGGGCATAACCGATTTTTGGGTGCAAGTGTATTCTCTCAAGTTATTCCAAGTCTTGTAGTGTTGTGTGAAGCATTTGAGGCACAACATTTGGGGTGCTAGGCTCACAAAGTCTTCAAGGAATCCAAGCAACAAGAAAGGTATGTACTTCTAATAGTTTTTATATATTACAGATCCCTATGCCATGCTAGTTAGGAAGTAAACCTTGAAAAACAAATTTGCATGTATATTAGAGAAAATATAGATTCAAGGTTTATAGGGTTGCATGTACACCATATGAGTGTTAGAATGCTCAAAACCCATCAGTGGTATCAGAGCCTAGGATTGTTTTCTGTATATTTGATGCAAACTGCTTGAAAAATCGAAAAATTGTTCAGTGTTCGACTGGACTCTCCGAGTGCAAGGGGAAAACTCGACGAGTCCAAGACAAAATTCATCCTACTCGTCGAGTAGGATCATGCACTCGACGAGTAGGTGCGTGCTGGGCAGTTTTCCGAGTTTTGTTGCTAGAAATGGGCTAGAATCATTATCCCGAACTGTTTTAGACTTGTAAAATCTATTTTTTTAAA
Source organism: Lactuca serriola (assembly GCF_051521515.1). NCBI lineage: Eukaryota > Viridiplantae > Streptophyta > Magnoliopsida > Asterales > Asteraceae > Lactuca > Lactuca serriola. The sequence goes on from NC_136415.1 coordinate 133,761,729, forward strand.
GTGGTAATGATTATGTTAACCCATTTCATATGACTATTATCAATTTTCAAGTTTTATATGTGTTAATATGATTTCTTGAAATTGTTTAATATAATATTTGTTCTTATGAGTTTTAGAAGATCATAGGAATTATGTGTGACCTACATGCTTGTTTAATTCGTGATCTTAATGCTAATGATGGTGTCCATAACTTGTACTCAAGTTATGGATAACCAAAAGTCACTTCTTTAAAAGTTGTCATTAAAGAATAGGAGGTTTCATAAAATGAAGAGTCTTCAACTTTATGAACCATTAAAACTCATAAGTTACAAATTGAAGAGTTTTGAAATAGTTTCAAAACTTGCCCTCAAGTTTGGAATTTGTAAAGTCTTACACTTTAATACTTTAATTCCAAATTAAACCTTAGTTTTTTAAAAAGGTTTAAAAAACAACACTTATACTATTATTATAATCTTATTTATATAGATATGTATAAGATTAAGTCAATCTTACCGCGAGTAGGCCTCATTCATGAAGCCAGTCTATAAGGGGGTATAAGGTTGTTGCCTATAAAATGGCAACTTAATGGGTGTCCACTCTCACCCACCGCTTCCTTGACCGGTGGAGGGTCGTTAGCCGAACGGGTGGGATAAGACTTTAACTCTCATTAAAAGTATACTGAATTATAAAGTAACTATACATTATTAATTCCCAATCTTAGTTACTTTAGGAAAATGTGAAATAGGTGCTAGCCTATAAAATTACACTTTGTACCTTACCAAGTTGTTAGTGGAGCGTGTGTGGTTAACCGGCACATTAAAAAGGACTAGTAAGTGTGGCAAAGGGTAACTTGACTTTATTATAGATCGGTGGAGCGTGTGTGGTTAACCGGCACATCGATTAGGTAATATAGTTGAGGGTACCAAGTCAATTTGTATGGTTATTCACACCTTGTTTGTGATCCTCGGCATCCCAGTCACAAACTTGAGAGGGCACAATCGAGATTCAAACATGCCATTGAAAAGTTTAATGTATCTCAAAAAGATCTAGGAGTTTCAAATCCAATAAAACCTAATAATAAAATATTTCATTCTTATGGTAGAAATTGGTAAATCATCATTTACCTACCTTCAAATATTTTATAGTATGGATTACGACATCCCTCTTCCAACTATAAATAGTTTGTTGGATCCTAGCCTTAATATTTCATTTGGGTGACTTATTAAGGATTCTTCATCTAATTAAACTTGTCCTTCTTCATTTCAGATGTCTTCCAACACTACTACTGGCTCACACCCTACAGGCTCCTTTTCCCTCATGAACTTGTGTGGGAAAGTCACTTTTGATGGGCCTAACTTCAATGAATGGATTAGAAACATCAGGATGATTACCTGCTATGAGAACAAGGAATATGTCCTTGATAAGGAGCTTAAGGTTATCAATGAGTCCACTGCTACTCTTGAGGAGCTTGCAGAGTACACTGCACATGAGAGGGATACTACCAAAGTGTCCTGCGTCATGTTGGCTACCATGACTCCCAAACTCCAGAAATCCTATGACGATTTCTACCCCTATGAGATGCACCTGGATCTGATGGATAGGTGCCATCAGAGCGCGTGTCAAGAGAGGTATGAAATCATCTCCTCCATGATAACGGCCAGGATGAAGGATGGTGAACCCATCACCGGTCACTTGCAAAAAATGCAAAGGTTCGTGGACCGGTTATTAAAGCTGAATGTAGACTTCCCTAAGGACTTGGCGATTGATATCATTATCCATTCCTTACCTCCAAGTTATGATCAGTTTCATATGACTTAGCATGTGAACAAGGAGGAAGTCACACTTATCAAACTTCAAGGACTTTTAAGGACCGCTGAAAGTGGCCTTAAAGGTAAGTCGGCTGTTACTTCTACTCCTACTCCTACAGCAGCCCCTATTCTTGCAATTAGGCAGGGAAAGGGTAAGAGGAAAAACCCTTCGAAGGGTACCAAGGGTAATCCCTTTGATGGTTCCTCTTCAAGTGGGACAAAGAAAGGTCCCATTACTCCTTCCTCAAACCCAAAGGAAGCACAATGCTTCTATTGCCAGGAAAAGGGGCACTGGAAGCGAAGCTGCCCCAAATACTTGCAAGATGTAAGGGATGGGAAAGTTAAACCCACCCATGCAGGTATTTATACAATATTGTCTAATAACTCATCTAATGCTAGTTCTTGGGTGCTTGATACAGGTTGTGGTATTCACATTTGTACTGATTTGCAGGGCCTAAGAAGAAGTGAGCAAGTGAAGCACGGGAAGATAACCTTAGTCATGGGCAACAGGAAAGCATCACCTGTTACCAAGATAGGAGTTTATTCTTTATTGCTTAATAATGGGTTAATGTTAGATTTGAATGAATGTTGTTACTCGCCTGAAATGGCGAGAAATATTATTTCCTTTCATGGCTTGTACAAACAAGGGTTTACATTTTCATTTGATAATAATAATGGTGCTATTAATGTTTATAACAATGATGTATTTTACTTTAAAGCATTACCTTATGATGGTGTATATGAAGTTGTGAATGTTGTAGACAATCTAGGAAATAATGTGTTGTATATTGATTCTTCAAATAGCTTGGATAAATCATCCTTGTGGCATTGTCGTCTTGGACATGTCAACAAGAAGCGCATAGGCCAACTCCAAAAGGCTGGAGTTTTGGAATCATTTGACCTAAAGTCGGATGATAGTTGCGAGTCTTGTTTACTTGGAAAAATGACAAAGTCACCCTTCACTGGTACTTGTGAGAGGGGTGAGGGTTTGTTGGACCTCATACACACAAATGTTTGTGGACCCTTCAGCCACAAGGGATGCTAATCGTTATTATTTGACTTTTACTGATGATTATAGTAGATATTGATATGTCTATTTAATCAAGCATAAGTCAGAGACTTTTGAGAGGTTTAAAGAGTTTAAACAGGAAGTCGAGAATCAATTGGGCAGGAACATTAAGATGATTCGATCCGATCGTGGTGGTGAGTATCTTAGTATAGAGTTCCTCGACTATCTCAAGGAATGTGGGATCATCTCACAATTTACACCTCCCAGGACACCACAGTTGAATGGTGTGGCTGAGAGGCTTAATCGAACCTTGTTGGATATGGTTCGTTCCATGATGAGTCGAGCTTCGTTACCAATCTCATTCTAGGGGTATGCCTTAGAGATTGCCGCCCATATCCTCAATCTAATCCCTACTAAAAAGGTTGCCAAAACACCTCACGAGATGTGGACTGGGAAAGTTCCCAATCTAGACCATATCAAGATTTGGGGTTGTGAAGCTTTTTTGAGGCGCGAGTCTCGTGACAAGCTTGTACCTCAAAGTGAGAGGTGTATTTTCATCGGCTATCCACAAAGATCCTTTGGTTACCTCTTCTACAGACCTAGTGATACTGTGGTCTTTGTAGCAAGAAGAGGAGTCTTTCGTGAGAGAGAATTTATAAGCCAAGGGGACAGTGGGAGGCAAATTGACCTTGAAGAGCTTCAAGAGTCAAGTGGTGAAGGAACCTCAAATACTACCGACCAACTTGAGGAGGAAACTCCTGTTGAGCCGATAGTTGAGTCCGTACCTCCGAGGTGTTCCACTAGAGTTAGGAACACACCTGAATTTTATTATGGTTATCACATCACCAATGAAGGTGATACATTTATTAGTGATAGTACACTAATAGATTTGGATGAACCTAATAATTACAGGGAAGCCATGGCAAGCCCTAAGTCTGCTAAATGGAAGGATGCTATGGACAGTGAGATTCAGTCCATGTATGACAATCAAGTGTGGAACTTGGTTAACAATGTACCAGGCCGTAAGACAGTTGGGTGCAAATGGATATTCAAAAAGAAGACCGACATGGATGGGAAGGTACACACCTACAAAGCAAGACTGTTGGCAAAGGGCTTTACTCAAACTCCAGGAGTTGTCTATGATGAGACCTTTTCACCAGTAGCAAAGATTAAGTCTATTAGAGTTTTGCTGGCCATAGCTGCATTTCATGATTATGAAATATGGAAAATGGATGTCAAAACCGCTTTCCTTAATGGAAAGTTGGTTGAGGATGTTTACATGGCTCGGTCATAGGGTTTTGTCGATGCAAAGTACCCTAATAGGTTGTGTAAGCTTGAGAAATCCATTTATGGATTGAAACAAGCATCTCGTAGATGGAATCTTTGCTTCGATGAGAAAGTCAAAGAGTTTGGATTTTCGAGGAGCGAAGATGAGTCCTGTGTGTAGGTTAGGGCTAGTAGGAGTATAGTCATCTTTCTAGTGTTGTATGTGGATGACATACTACTCATAGGAAATGACATCCCAACTTTGCAGGAGGTTAAGTCCTGGCTTGGGAAGTGTTTCGCTATGAAGGATCTTGGAGAAGCTGCCTATATCCTAGGGATAAGGATAATGAGAGACAGGAGTACGAGACTAATTGGACTTAGTCAAAGTACCTACTTGGATAAGGTGCTGAAGAGGTTCAACATGCAAGAATCCAAGAAAGAGGAATTACCTATCCAGAGTAATGCCAAGCTGAGTAAGACTCAGAATCCGAGTACAGAGGCTGAGATAGCTGAGATGAGTCATATACCATATGCTTCTGCTGTGGGCTCTATCATGTACGCTATGACTTGTACTCGCCCTGATGTGGCCTTTGTCTTGAGCATGGTCAATAGATTTCAAGGGAACCCTGGCAAGGCTCACTGGACTGCGGTAAAGAACATTCTCATGTATCTGCGGAGGACTAAGGACTGGGTCCTTACCCTCGGTGGCAGTGATGACTTGAGAGTGGAAGGATATAGCGATGCTAGTTTTCAGACTGATAGGGATACTTTCCGCTCTCAGTCAGGCTGGGTCTTTACCCTAAATGGAGGGGCAATTACTTGGAAAAGTTCCAAGCAGGAGACAGTAGCTGATTCTACTTGTGAATCAGAGTACATAGCAACGAGTGAAACGGAATAGGAGGAGATATGGCTAAAGATCTTCATTGGAGACCTTGGAGTTGTACCAGCTATAAAGGAGCCAATGGAAATTTTCTGTGACAGCGAAAGTGCGGTTGCTTTGGCTAAGGAACCAAGAGATGACGGGAGATCTAGGCACATTGAAAGAAAATACCATTTCATCAGACATCGAATAGAAGGACTCCTCGTGGCAAAGAGGGTATCATCAGATGAGAACCCAGCAGATCCCCTCACGAAGGGATTAAGTAGGGTTAAACATTTACAGCATGCGAGGTGCATCGAGCTGAAGGATGATATTAGTTTCAATGATTAGGTTTCTGAGACTTGTAAAATGTAATTGACATTTTGATGATTAAATAAAAGTTGTTATTTATTTATGAGTAAAGTGTTACTATCTTATGTTAATCCTTTATTATGGTTTCAATTTTGCATGTTTTGACTTCCAGAATAATTATTTTATTCAAACTCTCCACAGTCGGTCATATGTCGGAAGTAGATATGAATCAAGACTGTCATGAATTTGGTTTGTATGATATGTCTAAAGAGTATTAGACATAGCAATAGTTGCTGCAACATTCATGAGTACTCATAAGTCCTGAGTATTGGATTCTACCCACGCTCACTTGCATCACTTCATGGAATTTATCTCGAGCGATCGTGAGATGGTAATATCATATAAATCTTTAAACATAGAAATATGAGTTGTTGACTATGAGTTGGTTATCCATTGATTATACGAAAAAGCATTGGTAACTCGATGTTATAAAACGTGCTTTTGTGCATAATTCAACAAGTAGTCAGTACAAGCATATGAGCCGAAGTTTATCTTTTCCTTCTAGAAATAGAAGCGATATCTGGGCCCCTCGATGATTTGGTTTTGACTTATTTACCGGGACCGGTCAAAACCTAATTGATGTGTTCAATTTAGTTCCATGTCGAAACAAATCAGAAATCGAGAAACAAATGCTGGACAATAAGTAAGACCATGTTCCATGTGTTTGTCCGACTGATATCTTGAGAGAAGAGGATTGTATGATCACTTATCTTAAATGGCGTATCATTATCGTCTGAGTTCCGAGAGACTTTGAAAGAGCTACGATTGCTAGTCGGATACTGAAGTCATATATGCAAATATAGTTATTAGACTTATCCAAGTGGGAGACTGTTGGATATAGTGTCTAAGTCCATAACTTTATTTGGTATGTACTTGACCCGAATCGGCATGGTCCATTTGGGTTACATGGCATTGCAGTACTTGGATAGACTAAATGAGAGAAAGGACACTTGTGATTATTAATATATTATAAGTTCTAATATATTAATAATAGTATTATTTAATTAGTGTTGATCAAGTATTAATTTAGAATTAATTTGGTGATCAAAATGAGACTAATTAAATATATAGGGTAGATTATGACAATCATCTAATCTTTTATGGTGGATTTATGATCCATGGTTTATGGAGTTGGGTTATAACCATTTGGAGCTCCATGGATAGTTCATGGGAGTTATAAACCCATGGATCATTAGAAATGAAGAGTCATGATAATTAAGGGCATTCATATGTAAACCCTAATTGTGACAACACTATAAAAGGAGCCCTATAGCTAGCAAAATCGGACTACTAGTGAGTTCTAAGAGGGCATAACTGATTTTTGAGTGCAAGTGTATTCTCTCAAGTTATTACAAGTCTTTTAGTGTTGTGTGAAGCATTTGAGGTGCTAGGCTCACAAAGTCTTCAAGGAATCCAAGCAACAAGAAAGGTATGTACTTCTACTAGTTTTTATATATTACAAATCCCATGCCATGCTAGTTAGGAAGTAAACCTTGAAAAACAAATTTGCATGTATATTAGAGAAAACATAGATTCAAGGTTTATAGGGTTGCATGTACACCATAGGAGTGTTAGAATGCTCAAAACCCATCAATAACAACTAACCACTGAACATAATCCCTTACTTAATCCGTGGCTCAAGCTACAAGCTAAACTAGCTATCCACTTGACCCTGAATATAGGTTAATTCAAGTTGACTTGCAGTTTTAGGTATTCCAATTAATCCCAAGAAATTCTCCCCTACTTGGAATCATCTACACCCTGTCAACCTTGTAACTATTCGAATTTCCAAGCCATATACAATTTCACTACTCAAGACTCCTACCAACCTGAGCTTGCAAGAACTAAAATTTTGTGACCAATTGACTTAATGTACATACATCCCAAAATCTGGATAAATGCACCCCACCATCTCAACGAAAATTTGATATCTCCAAGAACTTTTCACTTGATACAACATCACAATCCTCGAGCGACTTCAACAGATGACGAAGAACGAATAACCCTGCTATCAAAAATAGATAGATAACCAATCCAAAGACCCACTCACTATGGAGAAATACCCATACGAACATGAAAAACCTTGCCCTAAAGGTATGAATTTGGCAACAACCACCCTTACACTGATGATTCAACCAATCCTTCATTGCCTCACAACTACAAATGATCCCTATGAATCTTGCATTCAAATCCAACATGCCCATACTGCAACTTACTCAGAATCAATGCACTGAAACCATTAAATCAGACCGGTTGCTGATCCTTCAACCAGATCACCCAAATCTTCTTTACTTACGGCTCACTCTATCACTGGCTGACACCTTCTACATCGAAGTCTAAAACCAACCCAACGAGATATACTCTAAGCATGACTCTTAATATGAAAAATGGCAAATGAATAACCCTCAAATGATAATAACTGGACCATCATAAAGAAATTTTAATTCCTAGGTGGAGACTTAAATAAACTGAACATAACGTCTCACACACACAATCGCATAATCATAAGCATAAATAATAAGAGTATGGAGGAAGTGAATATGATACTTACCTACAATAACATCTGATGGAACTCGGATCTCCTTGGTCTGAACTGAAGTGCTCAACTCCTCACCATCGGATCCTTTGTCCTGCCCTCACGACCATCAGTAATCCTCAGTGTAGTTGGATCATGTGACTTCACCATTCCACTCGTTAATCTTGAGCAATTGGCCTTCTTGTGGACCACCTGGTTGTAGTGAAAACAAATCAGACTCAATCTATGGGGACATTATCTGTTGACATGACCAAACCTGCCACACTTGTAGCAACCCATACCTCTAAATCGACATACCCCATCATGTGACTTCCCATACCTACCACAAAGGACCTAGCTTTACCGGCTGCTAACTCGTGAATCCAAAATCTTGGGCTTCTTCGCTGGGCCCTCCGCTAACTAAATCTGAACCGGTTTTCGCTTCTTCATAACTTCTAAATCAATCTCCTGTTCCCGGGCTCTATCATTCATGTCCTCTAAGGTCCTACAACTGGACATGCTCATAAACTCCCAAATATCACCCCATAGCATATCATGATACGTTGCCTTCTTCATCTCCACATCCGCTACATACTGAGGAACCAGTAAAGCTCGCTCCATGAACTTGGAAGTGATCTCCTCCACGGTCTCTATCTTCTGATGAAGGTCCTGAAACTCCCTTGCTAAGTGCTGCACCTGTAACAGCCCAGATTTCCAGGTATCTTCTAATCATGTAATTTTTTTTGGTGTTTTGTGAGGGGACTCGGCGAGTTGGAGCTCAAACTTGCCGAGTAGGATCGCGGATTTGGACGCGGGTTCGCGCCTGGACTCGGCGAGTCCAGGGAATGGACTCGGCGAGTTTGTGCTGTTTAATGAAACCCTAATTTCCCGGTCCTAAGCCCTATTTAAAGGACCTTATGGCCCTTCATTGCGGCTACCTGGATCTTGAGAGCACCAAAGCGACTGAGGGTTTTTGTGAGTGAGATAAGAGGCCTTTGTTCACCAAATTTGTGTGTTTTTACAAGAAAGGAAGAGGAAAGTCAAGCTAGAAGAGTTGGAGAGCTTGGATCTACTTTCATTTCGTCAGAGGAGGATTCTTGAGGTATCATTCAGAGCTTATTCTCGTGTTATTGTTGATATGGTCAAATCCAGGGTTTCTTCATGCCGTATTTGCTTTGTAATTGAAGTGTGAGAGGTCCCATGGGGATATGGTGCTTAGATCTGGACCTTAGTAGGTCCAGAGAGTCCCTAATGTCATGCTTTATGTCCTTCCATTTGGGTTGGAGACTAGGGTTGCCATCCTAGAGGTTATTTCTCCTAAAAGAACCTTGTAAGTGTTGCATGGTAACCAAGATATGAACTTTACGTGGTGTATGAGCTTAGGAGGGCCAGATCTATGAGTTGTTGAAGTAGATCTGACCTCAGAAGCAAGTATGAGTTGATGCATGGCATGGACTCGCCGAGTCTGAAGAACAGACTCGACGAGTAGCATGAAGATTGCCCTTAACCACTCAGCGAGTGGTCCTGCCGAGTTATGGGTTAACTCAGTGAGTCAGGGAGAGTTGGAGAGGGTTGACAGGTGGACTGAGTCGAGCTGGGACTCGACGAGTTGTTCTTGAGACTCGGCGAGTTGAGTCGTGATGGCCCCGCGATTCATGCCAGGTGGAACTCGTCGAGTCAGGGGAGTACTCGACGTGTCAAAGGAGAATCCTAGAGAGTTGGTGAAAACGTTCAGACTCGCCGAGTCGCCCTAGTGCACTCGCCGAGTCCGGTCAAAGTTGACCGTTGACCATTGACCGTTGACCAGTGTTGACTTGATAAGGGTAGTCAACCCTAGTTGAGAAAGTGTTAATTAGAGGTATATTGTGTTATTGGAGGATTATAGCTAAGAGGATCGAGCACAAGTGATTTCCGGGATTTTGCTAGTTATCGAGATACGCGAGATGAGTCTTCTCACTATACTTTACCTTTAGTAGGTAACCAGAGTTATGTGATAGAGTATTTGTATGCTATGTATGTTATGTGTTGTACTGCATTATTTCTATGTGATTTATGTTGTGCATGTTTACAGAGTTAGAACCTGAGGGTTCACAGAGTTTGGGTGCACGGACCCACAGAGTTATAGCCTCGAGTGGCTAATATGTGTTTTATGTGGTATTTTGGGGAACTCACTAAGCTTTGTGCTTACAGTGTTTGTGTTGTTTGTTTCAGGTACTAGTGATGACCTTGGGAAGGCGCCGGCTTAATCTGTACACACGCTTGGGATTTTATGATATGTGATCTTGGGATTTTGTATGATGTGAATTGGAGATTTAAACTTGATGTTTTATGATAATTAAATGAAAAATGTTTTTATATTTTGCGAAAAATTATTTTGAAATTCACGGTGTTACAAGTTGGTATCAGAGCCTTGGTTTGAGGGATTCGAGTACACCTTCGGGCGTATTTGAACTCAAACTGAGGATTTGAGAAGTATTTTCGAAAAAGAGAAAAAGATTTTTGAAAAACGCAGAGCAGAGTTGTGTGTACGATCAGTCCGCGCCCGAACGGTGACTTCCCAGAATACCCTCATGTTATGTGATATTGATATTGATATGATGTATTTGCATGCTAGAGTAGGCTAGGTATTCCTATTAGGACTAGAGTGGCCTGATTTGTGATGCCTTAGCCTAGGAAGTGGTGAGCTGCTATGACATGCCGAGAGTGAGTAGGTAGCAGCGAGGGGCTTATGAGAGATCTATTAGAGAGTGGTCTATGCATGATAGAGTACTTGGAATTTGGGATCCGAAGAGGAGGACTTGGGGTGTATTCTGATACGGTGCGGACAATAGTATTGGGACCGTATTACTGAAAGCACCGGAGCGGTGTACAGCCCAAGTAGGAATCTTTGGAATACCAAGGATCAAGGAGGAATGAATTGTCGAGTGTGAGTATGCTCGGATGGGTTCTAATTTATCGTATGTTGTATTTCAGAGGTAGATCATGGTGAGGACACGTTTGATGCCTGAGAGCAGTGGTACCAGTGATGAGGAGATCCGTCGGATCATCCATAAGGAGGTGGCTGCGGCCATCAGGGCAGAGATACCAGAGATGTTCGGGTCTATTAAGACCATGCTGATTGAGACCTTTGACGAGTGTTATGCCGCTCTTTCTGAGGCTGCTGTTGCAGCGGCCACCACAGCTATTGCTGCCGCGAGGCCGCAAGGTGGTGATGCGTTGCTGTTCCGTGAGTTCAGCAACACAAAACCACCAGAGTTTGATGGGACCCAGGATCCGGTGGCAGCTATGAGGTGGATTTCTGATATAGAGGGGTGTTTCTTCACTTGCTCATCTCCTGAGCATTTGAAGGTTCGGTTCGCGCTGAACCAGCTTCGCTTGGGAGCGAAGGACTGGTGGAAGTTTGTGACGGCGCATTTCACGCCTGCTGAGATTGCGGCAGTGACCTGGGAGAGGTTCACTGCCATGTTCTGAGATGAGTACGTTCCCCAGGTGGAGAGGGAGCGTTTGGCCCAGGAGTTTCTGACCCTCAAGCAGGGTACTGAGACAGTTACGGTGATTACCAGGATGTTCCACGAGAGGGCGATGTTCTGCCCTGAGCACGTGTCTACGGAGCAGGCACGTATGAGCCGCTATCTGAGTATCTTGAGGTGGGACATTCGAGAGTTCGTGGCGAACTCCTTGTACCGGACATTTGCCGAGCTTCAGGCAAATGCCCGGAAGAGGGAGATTGAGCTAGAGACTCAGGCCAGGGAGGAGGCGGAGTCTCAGGGGAGGGATCGGCGACCGGCACAGTCTCAGCCGGCAGCCAAGCGGGCCAAGCCCGCTGATCCCAAACCAGGGAGCCAGAAGGGCCGCACTTGTGGGAAGTGTGGCAAGGGTCATGACGGAGTTTGCAGAGCGGGATCTTGCTACAAGTGTGGCAAGGAGGGGCATATGGCCAAGGACTGCCCCAAGGGGTTTGCGGTGTGTTTTCACTGCAACCAGACCGGACACCGGAAGGCAGAGTGTCCGCAGTTGCGAGGATCATCTCAGGGAGCACCTCAGGGATCTGCCTCTGCCGCCATCAGAGCTACAGAGAGTCGGCCAGTGAAGGCCGAGGCGCCGAGGTCGCGAGGGAGAGCCTTTCAGCTGACCGCGGAGGAGGTCCGCGCAGCGCCCGATGTCGTGGCTGGTATGTATTCTTTCATGTATTTATTTTGATGTTGAGATATTATGCTTATGTTTTGTTGTGCGTAGGTACTTTTCTTGTGAATTCTGTACCTGCCTTGGTGTTATTTGACTCGGGTGCGAGTCGGTCTTTTGTATCTTTGGCTTTTAGCCAGCATATCAGTGTTAGTCGTGAGGCGCTGAGTCAGCCTCTGAGAGTTTCCATAGCTGATGAGAGGGTGATATATGCCACGGAGGTTCTCCGAGGTTGCGTAGTCGAGATTTTTGGGGTTGAGTTCCCGATTGATTTGGTCCCTATCGCGATGAGAGATGTCTGTGTCATTGTGGGCATGGACTGGTTGAGCAGGTTTGGTGCGGTTATCGACTGCGAGCGTCAGCTGGTGACCATACGAGACCCTAGTGGGGGAGTTCTTTCGGTATATGGCGAGGGTACGCGTTCAGGATCAGCGTTTTGTTCGGCCGCTAGAGCGAGGCAGTGTCTACAGCAGGGCTGTAAGGGTTTTGTGGCGTATGTGATGGATACGCGGGTGGGTTCCGAGAGACCGAGTTCAGTTGAGGAGGTTCTGGTGGTGCGTGAGTTCCCGGATGTGTTTCCCGAGGAATTACCGGGTGTGCCTCCTGTGAGGCAAATGGAGTTCAGTATCGATTTTGTTCCGAGGGCCGCGCCTATCGCCAAGGTGCCTTATCGTCTTGCACCTCCAGAGATGCAAGAGTTATCCTCGCAGCTTCAGGAGCTTCTGGGGAAGGGGTTTATTCGGCCGAGCAGCTCACCGTGGGGAGCGCCTATCCTGTTCGTCAAGAAGAAGGATGGTTCACACCAGATGTGCATTGATTACTGAGAGTTGAACAAGCTGACGGTCAAGAACCGTTACCCGTTACCGAGGATCGACGTTTTGTTCGACCATTTGCAGGGAGCATCTTGGTTCTCCAAGATCGATTTGAGGTCTGGATATCATCAGGTGAGAGTGCGGGATGAGGACGTCCAGAAGATAGCGTTCAGGACGCGTTATGGGCATTTTGAGTTTGTGGTGATGCCTTTTGGGCTCACCAATGCCCCGACAGTGTTCATGGATCTCATGAACCGAGTGTGTAGGCCGATGTTGGATCGGTCAGTGATTGTGTTCATCGAAGACATTCTGGTATATTCGAGATCTAGAGAGCAGCATGAGGAGCATTTGAGAGAAGTTCTCGGAGTTCTGAGATCGGAGAAGCTTTATGCCAAATTCTCCAAGTGTGATTTCTGGTTGCGAGAGGTCCAGTTCTTAGGACATCTTGTTAACCAGGAAGGGATATTGGTCGATCCGGCCAAAGTTGAGGCGGTGATGAGTTGGGAGGTGCCGAAGTCACCCTCCGAGATCAGGAGTTTCCTAGGATTGGCAGGATATTATCGGAGGTTTATCAGGGATTTCTCCAAGATCGCAGTGCCACTCACCAGATTGACCCGGAAGGGTGTTGCTTTTTCATGGGGCCCCGAGCAGCAGGCCTCCTTTGAGACACTTCGCCAAAGGTTGTGCGAAGCCCCGGTGTTAGCCCTCCTGGATGGGATGGAGGACTTTGTGGTATACTGTGATGCATCGATTATGGGGTTGGGAGCGGTGCTGATGCAGAGAGGACATGTGATAGCATATGCATCGAGGCAGCTGAAGCCTCATGAGACGAGATATCCCACCCATGACCTAGAGTTGAGGGCAGTGGTGTTCGCCCTCAAGATTTGGCGTCACTACTTGTATGGGGTTCGGTGTACGATATACACGGACCATAAGAGTTTGAAGTATTTGATGGATCAGCCCAACCTAAATATGCGACAGAGAAGGTGGTTGGATTATGATTGTGAGATCCTGCACCACCCAGGCAAGGCTAATGTTGTAGCCGATGCATTGAGCCGCAGGGTGGAGAGCACTCCGCTGCGGGATGTATGTTTGAGATTGACCGTGATAGCTCCGGTATTGGACGCCATTCGTGGGGCACAGGCCGAGGCTGTGCAACCTGAGATGCAGAAGAGGGAGCGGGTTATTGGTTTGGTTTCAGAGTTCATTACCGATGGTCGGGGGCTTATGACATTTCAGGGGCGTATCTGGGTGCCGTTCGTGGGAGGAACGCGTACCATTTTGATGGAGGAGGCTCATCGGTCGAAATTTTCGATCCATCCGGGAGCCACTAAGATGTATTTGGATTTGAGGAAAGAGTATTGGTGGCCCTGTATGAAGAGGGATGTCGCGTGGTTTGTTGAGAGGTGCTTGACCTGCCGTAGGGTTAAGGCCGAGCACTAGAGGCCGCATGGTAAGTTGCAGCCATTGGAGGTTCCCGAATGGAAGTGGGAACAGATCACTATGGATTTCATCACCAAATTGCCGAGGACTACTAGAGGAGTTGATGCAATTTGGGTGATTGTGGATACGTTGACGAAGAGCGCTCATTTCCTTGCTATCAGCGAGAGTTCTTCAGCAGAGAAATTGGCGGAGGTGTATGTGAGGGAAGTGATATCTCGGCATGGGGTGCCGATCTCGATTGTTTCAGACCGTGATGTGCGTTTCACTTCCATATTCTGGAAGAAGTTTCATGAGGAATTGGGTACTAGACTGCATTTTAGTACCGCATATCATCCCCAGACAGACGGTCAGAGTGAGCGGACGATTCAGACGCTCGAGGACATGCTCCGGGCATGTGTGTTGGATTTTGGGGGTAGCTGCGATGCATATCTACCCTTGACAGAGTTTTCCTACAACAATAGCCATCATTCGAGCATTGGTATGCCACCCTTTGAGCTGTTGTATGGGAGGAGGTGTCGGACCCCCATTTGTTGGGGAGAGGTTGGGTAGAGGGTGATGGGCAGTACAAAGATCGTACTTCAGACGACAGAGCAGATCCAGCAGGTCAGACAGAGGTTGTTGACCGCTCAGAGCCGACAGAAGAGTTATGCAGATAGACGCAGGTCCGAGCTTGAGTTTCAGGTCGGCGACCTTATTCTCCTGAAGGTCTCTCCTTGGAAAGGAGTGATTCGATTCAGGAAGAGGGGCAAGTTGGGGCCCCGATATATCGGACCTTTTCGTGTAATCGCGAGGGTAGGCCGGGTAGCCTATCGTTTGGATTTGCCAGCAGAGTTGGGGCAGATTGACGACACTTTTCATGTGTCGCAGCTGAGGAAGTGTATAGCCGACGAGTCGACAGTAGTTCCATTAGAGGATATTCAGGTGGATGCGAGCCTGAATTATGCCGAGAGACTGGTGGCCATCAGAGATCGGAAGATCAGGGTTTTGAGGAACAAGGAGGTACCTCTGGTGTTAGTTCAGTGGCAGCATCGGAAGGGATCAGAGATGACCTGGGAGCCGGAGCGTGAGATGCGTGAGCAGCATCCGAAGCTATTTGCAGAGCGAGACTTCGAGGGCGAAGTCTAGTTCTAGTGGGGGAGAATTGTAACAGCCCGGATTTCCAGGTATCTTCTAATCATGTAATTTTTTTGGTGTTTTGTGAGGGGACTCGGCGAGTTGGAGCTCAAACTCGCCGAGTAGGATCGCGGATTTGGACGCGGGTTCGCGCCTGGACTCGGCGAGTCCAGGGAATGGACTCGGCGAGTCTGCGCTGTTTAATGAAACCCTAACTTCCCGGTCCTAAGCCCTATTTAAAGGACCTTATGGTCCTTCATTGCGGCTACCTAGATCTTGAGAGCACCAAAGCGACTGAGGGTTTTTGTGAGTGAGATAAGAGGCCTTTGTTCACCAAATTTGTGTGTTTTTGCAAGAAAGGAAAAGGAAAGTCAAGCTAGAAGAGTTGGAGAGCTTGGATCTACTTTCATTTCATCAGAGGAGGCTTCTTGAGGTATCATTCAGAGCTTATTCTCATGTTATTGTTGATATGGTCAAATCTAGGGTTTCTTAGATCTGGACCTTAGTAGGTCCAGAGAGTCCCTAATGTCATGCTTTATGTCCTTCCATTTGGGTTGGAGACTAGGGTTGCCATCCTAGAGGTCATTTCTCCTAAAAGAACCTTGTAAGTGTTGCATGGTAACCAAGATATGAACTTTACGTGGTGTATGAGCTTAGGAGGGCCAGATCTATGAGTTGCTGAAGTAGATCTGACCTCAGAAGCAAGTATGAGTTGATGCATGGCATGGACTCGCCGAGTCTGAAGAACAGACTCGGCGAGTAGCATGAAGATTACCCTTAACCACTCAGTGAGTGGTCCTGCCGAGTTATGGGTTAACTCAGTGAGTCAGGGAGAGTTGGAGAGGGTTGACAGGTGGACTGAGTCGAGCTGGGCTCGATGAGTTGTTCTTGAGACTCGGTGAGTTGAGTCGTGATGGCCCCACGATTCATGCCAGGTGGAACTCGTCGAGTCAGGGGAGTACTCGACGTGTCAAAGGAGAATCCTAGAGAGTTGGTGAAAACGTTCAGACTCGCCGAGTCGCCCTAGTGCACTCGCCGAGTCCGGTCAAAGTTGACCGTTGACCGTTGACCGTTGACCAGTGTTGACTTGATAAGGGTAGTCAACCCTAGTTGAGAAAGTGTTAATTAGAGGTATATTGTGTTATATGAGGATTATAGCTCGGAGGATCGAGCACGAGTGATTTTCGGGATTTTGCTAGTTATCGAGATACGCGAGGTGAGTCTTCTCACTATACTTTACCTTGAGTAGGTAACCAGAGTTATGTGATAGAGTATTTGTATGCTATGTATGTTATGTGTTGTACTGCATTATTTCTATGTGATTTATGCTATGCATGTTAACAGAGTTAGAACCTGAGGGTTCACAGAGTTTGGGTGCACGGACCCACAAAGTTATAGCCTCGAGTGGCTAATATGTGTTTTATGTGGTATTTTGGGGAACTCACTAAGCTTTGTGCTTACAGTGTTTGTGTTGTTTGTTTCAGGTACTAGTGATGACCTTGGGAAGGCGCCGGCTTGATCTGTACACACGCTTGGGATTTTATGATATGTGATCTTGGGATTTTGTATGATGTGAATTGGAGATTTAAACTTGATGTTTTATGATAATTAAATGAAAAATGTTTTTATATTTTGCGAAAAATTATTTTGAAATTCACGGTGTTATAGCACCTCAATGGACGGTGCATCTAACAACCATTTTCCAAAGAAGGTTGGATAAAACTTAAGGAATCAAATAAGGTTTTTGGAGAAAATGCTCTACCACGATGTAGGGTATGGATTTCCACAACGTGGCGTGGGGATTAATTTAAAACGCGTTTTTGGAGATGCCATGACGTGGCATAAAATGGCCATGCTGTAGCAACCGTTGCAGCTCATATCCGGTATTTTTAGAGTTTCCCTCATATATAAACACCTTAACTCCCATTCTAGGTCATCTCCTTCAACCTCCACCTCCCCATTTTGAAACCCTAGCTTCCTTTCTTTAATTTTGAGCTTGACGGCTCTACCTTGAGGTTGTTTGATTCATTTGGTGAAACTTGGAGAATAAGTTAGTTCATTTTGGTGCAAGGAAGCAAGGAGAAAGCTTGGATCCAAGATATTCTTCATATTTCTGAGTTTTCATACCTTGACCTTTCTTTTTCTTGTTTCAAGTATGATCCCACTTTTGGATGTTTTGGTCCAATTCTTGGGTGCTCTTGGAGTTTGAGGAACTCTAGAGCTTAATGTGGTGCTCATTTGGTCATGAATTTCTAAGCTAGTGAGAAAAGGTCTTAACTTGAGTGTTCTTAGCTCCATGTTTGAGTATTGTTCATATTAAGGACTTAATGGACTTAGGGTTTAAGATCTTATCTTATGGTGAGGTCCTAATGCATAAAGTTGGAAACTTTATCCATTAAGTCAGTATGGAGAAGTAGATTAAGATCTTAATTAGAAAAATGGTAATTTTCCAATGGCTACGACATGGTGAAGTCAAAAATCATGAACGCCATGTTCTGGCATTGCCACGACTTGGGCAAGGAGGACCACGACATGTCAATGTCCTGCATGTTGATTATTTGACCTTGTGACCCCATGACATGGCCAATGAGGGCCATGACGTGACGTTAACTTTGACCGTTAACTTTTGTTACTAGTTTAACTTTGAGTCAAACTTGAGGGTTTTGGAATGTTGATTGAGATTCTACCTATTTTGGTGATTAGTTGATTCGCAGGAGCTAGCAATGCAGAAGAGAAACATGTCTCGGTGTTTCAGGGTTCTTCATTCAGGTGAGTTTTCCTCACTGTACCTAGGGGTGTTCAAAACTGGATATCCAAAAATTTTGGATATCTGAATTTCAGATAGTGGATTTTTGAAATTCGTATCCATATCTGAAAGTTTGGTTATCCAAAATTTGGATATCTAAAATTTCGGATACAGATTCGGATACCAAATCGAATATCCGAAAATATACAATATTTTACAACCAACTAATTTATACACAATTAAAATTAACTATATGAGATGTAATATGTAACAACATAATCAATTAAAAAAACTTAATTTTTGCGAATTTGTGAAAACATATAAGTGAATTCGAAGACATGCTAACCAATATACTATCACAGTAACATTAACATTAATATATATATATATATATATATATATATATATATATATATATATATATATATATATATATATATATATATATATATATATATATATAGATCTTAGGAACAATGCAATTTGGGGTTTGCTAGTTTTTGCTAGCCAATTTCTATAAAATGTCACTTTAGGTCCCTTTTGTAATGTCTTTTTTTGTGGTATTTTTTTTTTTACTTTTGTGCAACAACTCTTTAGTCATTTTGATACTTTCGGTCTCGTAATCCGTTTTTCACAATTTTTGGTCCCTTTACTTTGATCCTGATCATATTTGGTTATCCACCGTCATTAAAAGCCTATGAAATTAAGCAGTTGGTAATAAAGTCATCAACTATATTCTAGAATAAATTAACGACGATTTATCGCTCCAATCCATGTAATCCCTCATCCACCTCCCTCATCTTCGCGCTCACTTGCCCATATCAAATCGATGTCGTTGACTATCGATCCAATCGTCGATTGAACCCTTAATCGCCTGCCTCCTAGTGATTTGACATAGATAAGGAACTAGGAAAACCAACAACGTACACAACCGTTGTTGCTGGTGGTGGTGTGGTGGATTTCCTCATCTGTGGTATGCATTAATCTTCAACTATGACATACATGGTGAAAGGGGTCGTTCGATTTCGAGTTAGCAACCCATGGTTAAATATTTTTTCCATTGATGCTTCTTAGAAATGTTATTCAAGTCATAGGTTACTCGTTGCTTTAGATTTTTACTATATCGGGAACTTTTCTTCATCTTCACAGTAAAGTTTTATTTCCATTCAAAGGTTTTTTCATCAACAAGTTCCTTTCTTTTTGATAAATTTAACCCCTTTTCACATTAATCATGTAGGTAACTACATGCATGATGTATCCAGTCAATCAAAGGCACTGCCACTTAGGCACTTCCTGCTGTTTCAAGTAAGAAGCTATATAATCACTCATATCATGCCTTCTATCTATTCGATTTTATGTTGAAGCTACTATTTAACTGTTTCCTCTAACAAATTCTACCTACTTTGATTTTCCATAGAGACCAATACCGGAGGGAAGACCCGGGTTAGAATCAATGGTTTGATTTCTCAGAATAATAACTTATATCACACCATGTTTCCATATTTACTTTTGAAAATTAGTTCCTCAGATGAAATTAGTAATATAATGGTTTTGATGTTAATCCATGGGTATTATTTGAAGAACATTAACATTGCAGGGTTTGGAAGAACTGGAAGATTCGTTTTTAGAATAGCATCATTTAGAGATGATATTGAGGTTTTTGCAGTCAAAGACCCTTTTAATGTATCTAAATACATGGGAAGATTTAAGATGACCTTGTATCTTTAAGCATATGATGATTTGACAAAAAATTTCATCAATTAATTTGAAAGATAACTATGAGATGGTTCATGATTTTATGATTGCCCTTTCCAATACTTTCTTAATAGTTTGCAATAGAATTACCTTCCTTCACTTAACTTACAGTAAACTTGACAACCTAAACATCACTGGAAACCATGGCTATCAGCTCAATAATTTCCATCACTTTAAGCAGCTATAAGTTGTTTTTATCATGTAATTGTAAATCATGATTCATTTTATTGTATAAATATATCCAACGATTGCCCTTTCCAATACTTTCTTGATAATTTACAATAAAATTACCTTCCTTCACTCAAATTACAGTAAGCTTGACAACCTAAACATCACTGGAAACCTTGGCGATCAGCTCAATAATCTCCATCACTTGAAGCAACTATAACTTCTTTTTATCATGCAATTATAAATCATGATGCATTTTATTGTATGAATATATCCAACTTTCTCAAGTGAGGTGATTTCTAGACTTTTATTAAAAAACTAGCTTTAAAAACATAAGATTTAGGAAACGGAAGACTTGATAATTTGAATAACATAAAACAAGTTTATAACCTACCAATGGTCTTCTTGCAAAGTTTGGAAAGATATTAAACAAGCACCAAAGAAGAACATGGAGAAAATTACAACCTTCTTTGAATCCTATTGGGAGGCTTGGAAGTTTATGGAGAAGGATGAACTTTAGAGACACCAACATTATATCAACTTGATGCAGAATGATAGTTCTTTTGTATAAAACTCTTAAGACTCTTAAGCTTTACGTTCTTATCAAAATAAGAACATAAAGAGAGCATCAAGAAGCAAGTAATCTACATGTGTACTTAACAAAACTATAGATAGTGAGATGAAGAGAACAAATTTTGAATTTTGCATGGGTTGTAAAAGAGATATGAAAGCTTCACTTTATAAAGAAAATCTTTGGTCCATAAGTTCTTAACACTTTAAGAACCCATGCCCCTAAAGCCTATGTGTTCCCCAAGCTTCAAGCCATGCTTTCTTTTGAATAAATTAATCAAAAGATCATCACTCCTTATTTTAATCATATTGTCCATGCTTGTCTTTTTAGAGGAGTGTTCTTTTCATTAAACAAATGAAAAACCTATACTCTCTTTTGTCTAGCCATATTTCTAACATATGAAGGCAAAAGAAGACAAAAGATTTTTATATTGTAACATCGCAAAAATCATGGTTAAAATTTTCATTTTTGTTATATTCACAACACGATTGTAACTTTGTCCAAACATTGAAAAGCATTAAAATAAAATTATTATCAGAGTTCATTCCCGAAGATCACATATTGCGGAAAACACGGGTGTATACACTACGATCGTCTCGAACCCCTTTCATTTGAAAACTGAAGTACCTGAATCATAAACTGAAAACAGTAAGCACAAAGCTTAGTGAGTTCCCCAAACACCACATACCGATCATACAATAACATATAGTGGGCCCCGTCCAGATTCGGACCCCGCCCAATATCGAGCTGAGCTCGATAAAATGGGCCCCACCCAACATACAATAACATATATCAAAATAAACACATACACATACAATAATCATAGAGATACATAGCATATAGATATCCATCAGACCCCGCCCGACATCGGGCCTTAACCTAAAAAACATATAAACACAACACATGCAAGAGTCATGGAGACAACTAGCATACTAACAACATAATATAAACATGGGTCGGCCTTGGTGACTTCGACCCCCTAACCCGGTAGGGAAACTCACCTTGAATGCTGAAGCTCACTGCAAGAAGTCCCTAGCTGCTGCCCTGATAACTCCTCGAGCTAAAAATACCAAAATATCACCCAATTAGCAATTGAGTTCCAAACTTGATCCAAAATCCGTACTTGGGGTAAAATGACCATTTTACCCCTGGCCCAATAAGATTCATAACTAAGGCCCAAGCCCGAATCCAACAAGATCTAAAACCACAAAATCCATAATAGCCCACTAATGGCATAATTTTCCAAATTTGGCCCAATCCCATAAAGGCCTTATCCTAAGCCCACATTTTCCAATTCAGATTGCTTCAAACACCCGTGGGACAAACTTGATCAAATGCATAAGTCAAAATTCGAAGTCAACGGCCTGAGTTGACCCAACTCACCGAGTTTAATCCTTTAAATCGCCAAGTTCCTATAACAACCGTAAAGTCGGGAAGAAACTAATGGGTTTTGAGCACTACAACATTCCTATGGTGTACATGCAACCCTAATGCTTTGGATCTAGGTTTTTCTCAAGTTATACATGCAAATAACCATCCAAAGCATACACCCTAAGACTAGCATACACAATTTCGAAATTCATATGTAAAATAGGGTTTAGAACATTACCTCACTTGTTATGTAGCAATAACAAGAACTCCTTGACCTTTGAAAGCTTAGTGCCCCAATTTTTGCAACTCTAATGGAGTCACAAACACCACTAGCAACAAGGAAGAACAAGAGAGAGAGAGAGAGAGAGAGAATAAGGCCTCAAAACCGGCTAGGGTTCTCTTAGAAACTCATTTTAACCGATTTTATGAGCCATGGGGTTCTTTTATAGTTGAGCTATTAGGGTTTTCAAGTGAAAACCCTAATTTCCCTTACTTAGGCCCTAAGTAAAAGATGGACTCCTATATGGTAAGCCTTTGGACGAAATCTATATGGACTTTCATACAGTTTTCGTCCACCCTATACCAACAGAGTCCATTAACCCAAACTACAACTATTACTGATTTACATAATCAGTCCCCGTTAATTTAGTCGGTCTCTTTTGATCACTAAATTAATTCCAAATTAATTTCTGGTCAATACTAATTAAATAATATGATTTCTCAATTATTATATTATTTTTATAATGTATTAATAAATCACAATTAACCTCTTTCTCTATTATTCATCCTATCAAATTGCTATGGTGAAGGCAACCCAAAAGGACCACGCTACTATCGGGTCAAGTACATACCAATTATAGTTATGGGCTTAGACACCTAATCCAATAGTCTCCCACTTGGATAAGTCTAATAACTATAACCACAAGTACAACTTCAAAATCCAATTAGCAATCGTAGCTCTTAAAAGCCTCTTTCGAACTCTGATCTTACTAGAAACACGTCCTTTAGATAAGGGATCATATATTTGTCCATTCTTCAAGATATCATATGAACATGAGACATGGATTATAATAATTCTCTCTGTCCAAGTGTTGTTACCCGATTTTTGATTTATGACGACTGACAACAGACTACAATTGAACACATCAACTTAGTCCAGGCTTGGCCAAGTGCTTAGAGTGTCATCACCAAATCATCGAGGGGCCTACATATGTCGCTTTTATCTATCTTAGGGTAAAAGGAACGGATAAACTCCAACTCATATGCTTGTACTATTAACTCATCAAATCACACACAATAATACGTTTTATAACATCAAGTTACTGATGCATTTACGTATTATCAATGCGCAACCGACTCATAAACAACTCATATGTCTCTATTTCAAGAATATAAGATATTATCATCTCACAATCACTCGTGATAAAATCCATGAAGTGATTCATGTGAGCGTGGGTTTAATCCAATACTCAAATCTTATTTCAGGAGTACTCATAAACACTACACCAAACTTGTGCTATGTCTAAACTCTTAGACAATCTACAGTCAGATTCATGACAATCTTACCTCATTACTTAGTTCCAAAGTATGATTGACTGTGGATGTTTGAATAATCTTATTATTCGGGAAGTAAAACATGTCAAATGAAACACAAGAATAATCTCATCTAATATGGTCTCAACACTTTTGAATATAAATAAAACACTTATTATTTAATCACCATATTGATTACACATTATCCATTGTATAGTATTTCGACTAATCAACTTAATACTTAAATTAAAACAATAGTCATCCCATGCTCCAAGAATTCACACATAGTTTACCTATGGTCCTTACTTTGTGAAATAGATCAATTGAACACATTTCCAATGATGCTCATTTCACAATTCCAAATCCTTATCATAAGTGTAAGAATACCAAATTCTTCCACTATTAGAATGTGTTAGATTCTAAGCTATCATGCAATGATCAGTTTTGTAATGTCTAGGCACCAAAGTCACATAGACTTTTCCAATTACAAAACATTCCATTGGAGATTGTTACAAGACAATTCCATAGATGCGAAGTCTCATATTCAAAGTACATTCCTTTGAACATCCTTCTTGCATAAAAGTTTCTACACATAGATTCTTAATATCCAACTCCCATTATGGAAACATTTCCATATTTTCCATATGAAAATTCATTCTTAATACAATACCATCTATTTATGATTATGTCAATATGATCCATCCATCACTATACTTCCAAGTGCCCACAAGCGACCAATCCTTAGCGAACCTTAGGTCGTCCTTGACAGTTGTTTGATCACTTTAGTCCTAATAAAGATATGATACTTTAACAATCTCTCATTATAATATTTCCATATATGGAATTTCCAACGTTGAAACATTTTCAACTTACGATTCATATATGCTCATGACTAAGTTCGATTAATACTTCATTCCAAACTTTTATATTCAAAATAAAGTATAAGTATCCTCTCTCTTACTATAGCAAAACAAATTTTTAAGCTCTACAACTTTTCAAAACAAAACTTTGTTTCCTATAAATAGCATTGCTATCTCACAACACCTATCATAATGATTATGCTCCCACTAGCACAATAATTATGTCCTTACTAGCATAACACTTATGCTCCCACTAGCTTTGACATGTACCTAGAAATCAACTGGACTTCTAGAAACCGATACTTATTGACTTTCATACCAAAGTTCAGTTTTCTGATACGTGGTGCTTTGATAAGTCTTTGCCCAACTTGTCAAGCTCATACACCTTTCAGATTTAATAGCACAAGTGTTTGTTTAAATCCTTCATCAACTTTACAACAATAAGTCCCGATTGTTCAAAACTATTTGCCATTTCTCACAATTCAAACTATGAAAAGGGATGCCGTAATCATATTCGAATTCGAGAATGCAATGATCACTACTGCTAACTCATTAAAAATATACTTAGTGAAAACGTTTCCTCACAATCATTTTCATGAAGTGTAGTGTAGGTCCCCAAATTTGTTTGTGTATCAATCAGATCCGTTTGATGGTGCGGAATCCCAATCAAAAAGATGATGTCAGATCAAAGTAGAAGAGAAGGAGAAGAAGAATAACTTGAATCTATGATGTATTCAGTGAATAGAATGATGCTCCATACACATAGTTCACACACTAGCTCTTCTCTCTTTTTTCTCTCACACCTTAGAAAACACACACTTAAGCTCCCCTCCACTAATGCACTCCTCACTCACCTAACATCTATTTATATGAATATGGGGAACATGGGTAGCAAGTGGGTTTACAACCGTAAACATGTTTACGGCCGTAAACACCCACCTGACCGTAAATGAAACCGTAAACACTGAAAATTACATTTTCCTAAAAAAGTAAAGTATAAACCATAATTTTGACCCAACAAATTCCCCCTTGGTTTATACCTTTCTTTTCTAATTGACTCAACAATCTCCCCCTAAAAAGTAGCTGACTTTTCTTGTTAATCTTCATTGGGAGCTTGGCTTCAGCGTTTATCTTTGATTTCTTCACAGCTTCAAGATGAACTTGATGATTCTTCAATAAATGACTTCATCTTGAGCGGATGGGCTTATCTTCAAAATTTGATATTTAATGCTTGTTGGGTGAGGAGGCTTCTTATACTGATTCTTGAAAGATAGCGCTTTCAGCTAGAGAATCTTTAGAGAGAACATCAGAGAGAACTAATCTTCTGGATCACTTCAGCAGGTTTAAGATAACAACAGATTGATTGAGGAGGCTTCAATGCAATCCATCACGTAATGTTCAAGTACAACTTGACCTTGCTTCTGAGAACGAGGCTACTGATCCATGGGCCCATAAGAGGCTGCTGACGGTGAACTGTGCGAGACCGTACACGTGCGAGGATGACCGTAAACCGAGGACCGTAAACTCAAACCGTACACGTGCGAAGACTGACCGTAAACTCCAAGACTGTAAGCTCTGACCGTAAACTCCGAGAAACACTAGCCATAAACGCCGCCGCCGAGAAACCCTGGCCGTAAACTTGCAGATGATGTGAAAACAACGATTTTCATACTTTTTGCTCCAAAACTTGATCAAAAACTCATTTTTATCAAAAATGCAAAGAACAAACCCCCCTTATTTTGCCAATATCTATCCAAAAACACAAAAATCCTTCAAAAATAAGATCAAATAAGCTCCAAATCTGAAAAAATTGATTGATACAATCCAAGATCTGATACCTATTGTAAGTCCCTAAATCTTCAATTGACTCAACAAGCTCCCCCTAAAAAGTAGCTGACATTTCTTGTTAATCTTCATTGGGAGCTTAGCTTCAACGTTTATCTTTGATTTCTTCACAGCTTCAAGATGAACTTGATGATTCTTCAATAAACGACTTCATCTTGAGCGAATGGGCTTATCTTCAAAATTTGATGTTTAATGCATGTTGGGTGAGGAGGCTTCTTGTACTGATTCTTGAAAGATAGCGCTTTTAGCTAGAGAATCTTCATAGAGAACATCAGAGAGAACTAATCTTATGGATCACTTCAGCACGTTTAAGATAGCAACAGATTGATTGAGGTGGCTTCAATGCAATCTGTCACATAATGCTCAAGTACAACTTGACCTTGCTTCTGGGGTTGAAAGATAGAATGTTGGAAGAATAATCTTCATTTCTTGCTCCTTCGAATGAGAATTCTTCGACACTCACGGATGAAGCCTTGGCTCAGAAAATCTCGATACAGTCTCCATGAGTCTCATCTACATCTGAATTCACTTTTCAAGACAAAAAAACTAAAAGAAAACTTAGCTCACAATATTTTTGGTTTTTTATATTTTCTGAAAAAATAAAAACAAAAACAAAAATATTATTTTGACAATTATCTTCTATATTGGTAGGGATATCTTTTAAATTAAACAATTAATTTAACCTAATCCCTTAAATCCCCTAAAATTCGAAATTATGGGATGGGATAATTCAAAATCTTTAATTACCAAATTTAAACACTTAAAAGATAATTACAAGATATGGCATTTATCCAAATCCTTAAAAAAATAGGATCTTATCTTGGGGAAGGAGGCAAATCTCAAAATTCAAGGGTTGGATAACCCTAGAATTTGAAAACTTGGAGGCTAAGGAAAGGGTTTGGGAAACCCTAACCAAATTTCGCAAATCAGGGTCCAAGAACCCTAATTTTGAAATTTCATGCCTCCTAAGGTTTATTGGCCATAAAACCTAATTTTTCATGTTTATACATTTGTAAAATACTAATTGAAAACAAAAACCTGGCTCTGATACCACTGATGAGTTTTATACAAACAATCATATGTGTGTATGCAACCCTAGAGTTGGATCTATGTTATCACTATTAGTTATACAACATTATGAACATGTGAAGAACCCTAAAAAGCTTCTAGGGATTTTGAAATTCACAAAGAAAGATGAAATACATACCTCTTGTTGTTATATTGTAATAACAACTAAAATCTTGAATCTTCTTGTCTTTGAAAGCAAGCACCACAAGTGTTGCGCCTCTAATGGCTCACAAACAAACCTAGCAACCAAGGATTACTATGGAGAGAGAAGGGAAGTGGAAAATTCGGCTCTAAGCCTCTCTTGGAGTGCCTTGGACGAAATCCAACCCTATAGGGGTTTATATAGGTGATAAGGAAGGTTTAGGATAAGGCAGGTGTATCTTAGATAACCCTAATCCCTTAACTTCCTCCCTAAGGCTTCCAAGGCACCCTTAGAGCCCAAGGAAACCCTAGGACACTCTAGATTTCGTTCCCCACCTCTAAGGGAGGTTGTAGAATGCTTCAATGCTCAACTTTTGAACATTGTCACCTTTAGTCCCTGCAGTTTCAATTAATTCCTTTGATCCTTAAATTAATTCCAAATTAATTTCTGATTAAATATTAATTAAACAATATGATTTCTAATCAATATATTATATCCATAATACATTAATAAATCATTCATCTTGATTTCAAATTAATTTATTAATCAAGTAATAAATTAATAAATCATTCTTCTCTCTCCAACAATTATCCTATTCCATTGCCAGGTTTGAAGGCAACCCAAAAGGACCATGCACAAACGGGTCAAGTACTCATTAAATATGCTTAAGGGCTTAGACACTAATCCAACAGTCTCCCACTTGGATAAGTCTAGTAACCATAAATGCAAGTACAACCCGATTGGCAATCGTAGCTCTCAAAGACGCTGTCGAACTCTGATCTTATCAGTAACCTATCCTTTATATAAGGGATCATATATTCCTCCATTCTAGATATCGTATAGATGTGAGACATGGATTGAAATCATTCTCTCAGTCTATGTGTTGTTTCCCGATTTCCGATTTATGACGACTGACTAATTGAACAAATCAAATTAGCCCTAGCCCGGCCGAGCATTTACGTTTGTCATCACTAAATCATCGAGGGGCCCACATATATCACATTTATCCCACTTTGGGTAAAAGGAACGGATAAAATTCGACTCAATGCTTGCTTGCACTCACTCACCAAATTACACACAACAATATGTTTTATAACACCAAGTTACTGGTGCGTTTACATATTATCAATGTGTAACCAATTCGCAAGATACAACTCACACATCTCGGTTTCAAGAATACAAGATATTATCGTCTCACCAATTGCTCGTGATAAAATCCATGAAGCGATCCAAGTGAGCGTGGGTTTAATCCAATGCTCAAAATCATATTCATAAGCACTCATGAACGTTGCAGCAAACCTTTGCTATGTCTAATACGCTTTAGACAGTCTACAAACCAATTCATGACAATCTTCATTCATACCTACTTCCAACATATGAACGACTGTGGACCATTCGAATAATTTGATTATTCTGAAATAATTAATTATTCAGGAAGTCAAAAATTGCAAAGTGAAACACAAGAATAATACTAATCCTATATGGTCCCAAACCTTTGATTATAAATAAAACACTTTTTATTTATCACCATATTGATTACTCATTATTTGTTGTTTCGGTTAATTAACTTATTACTTGAATTATTACTACAATTGTCCCATGCTCTTAGCATACACACAATGTTTACCTATGGTCCTTACTTTGTGAAATAGATCAAATGAACACATTTCCAATCATACTCATTTCACAACTCCCAATCCTTATCATAAGTGTAAGAATATCAAATTCTTGCCACTTATAGAATATGTTATATTCTAACGTTTTATGCAACGATCCTTTTGTAATGTCACTGCACTAAAGTCACAAAGACTATTGCCAATGAAATTACAAAGTCCTTTATTGGAGATTGTTGCAAGGCACCCTTAGAGCCCAAGGAAACCCTAGGACACTCTAGATTTCGTTCCCCACCTCTAAGGGAGGTTCTAGAATGCTTCAATGCTCAACTTTTGAACATTGTCACCTTTAGTCCATGCGGTTTCAATTAATTCCTTTGATCCTTAAATTAATTCCAAATTAATTTCTGATTAAATATTAATTAAACAATATGATTTCTAATCAATATTTAATATCCATAATACATTAATAAATCATTTATCTTGATTTCAAATTAATTTATTAATCAAGTAATAAATTAATAAATCATTCTTCTCTCTCCAACAATTATCCTATTCCATTGCCATGTTTGAAGGCAACCCAAAAGGACCATGCACAAACGGGTCAAGTACTTACCAAATATGGTCAAGGGATTAGACACTAATCCAATAATAAGTGACAAGACAATTTGATCCTATGTTCCTAGATAAACATCCTAAGGACCATTAATCTGACGACGAACAAGGATATTGTTGTCCACCTAAGTTGAGCAACGATATCTATAGACAATTCATTAATTGTTCAATTTTAAATGTAATTGAACTTGTTTACCGCTTCTTAATATACTCCAATAATCAAGGACTTCTAGAATACTCCTTACATTAGGTGAGCAGACAATTATTCGGAGAGAGGATAGATTTAGAATGCATATGTTGTACACCCAGGTCGGATCTCTTCCAATCACGCTGAGGGTGAAACATATGACTGAATAGAGTTTTAGAGGGATTGAGAAGTATAAAGTTGCATATGCTATGTACCAGGTCGAATCTTTCGATCACATAAAGGAGATAACATATGGCTAACAGATGGGAAGAATTACATAGATGGAAGATGCAGAGAGATAAAATTGCATATGTTGCAGTGTAGGTCGGATATACTTCAATCACGCAGAGGAGGCAACATATGACTGACAGTAAGAAAACAAGAAAATAACCATCTACAAACCTAATTTATCGGAATTCCCCGGTCTCCCCGTCAAGACCAGAATTAAGGACCAAATCCATACATCAAGGAAAAGTTAAACCACAGTTCTAGATACGAGTTCTTTTAATGTGACCAGTAGATTCTCATGTATATCTCCCTGCTCAACCTACCCAAGCATCGTATTGTCAAGCTAAATAGAATTATCTAGGTCAAGATTTGTCAATTCTCTAGATTCCTTAAGTTCATTTCTGCCTAGTCAAGTCCATTTAAATCTTTTGTGCCTACCAGTGCATCGAACACAGAGTCTATACAATTTAGCTTTGGTACTTTACACATATTTTAATTGCCTGTTATCACACATGTTTATATCACTTTCCAATAATACCTACTAACGAAAAACTATAAGAAAAATAAAAGATTGTCCTCAAAATGAATCAGTTTAAGATAAACTCAGGAGTATGGAGAAGAAAACTCAAACCGTAAGTCACTGATTGAATTTGCATCCAGAAGGTCTGAGAACAACACGCATAATCTCAGAACAGATCTGAAAATTCTTCACGTCGATAAGCATAAATCCCATGTGATCCTCTCTTTCCTTCCTTTCCTTTCCCACAAAGGACACATACTCTCACTTAAAGTTCTGAGTGTTGCACAGTTGAGAGATGCCTCCTATCATGTGCCTGGAACAACCACTATCAACAAACCGAAGTCTGATGATATGCCTCCATAGCTGTTCCGACATAAAGCGGGATCAATTGGTCTTTGGAACCCATTCCATTTTGAAACTGGATTGACCTTTGTCATCTACACAAGGAACTCTCTCCCAAGACATATCCTGCTTATCACAACAAGAAGATGTAGAAAAATTAGAATCATTAGAAGAATTTGGGAGAGTGAACCTTCCGTACCCATCTGTAGTTGGGTTTAACCCATTTCTTTTTCGAGCGGATGGGTGCCTCGGCACTTGATTTTGAGCTTGATGTCGGTCATTGAGATGGCTTTGACCTAACCGGTCTTGGCTTCACTGGAGCATCTCTTGGATTTGGTTTCTTGGTTGACTTTCCCTTCTTGTCCTTGGGATTTTGATTTTTTGCCTTTTGCGCGTTCCAGTCACCATTGTCTGAACGTGACCTCAAAGGATTTCTTTTGGAGAAGCTCCCTCTTGGTGTATTCTGCCAGCCTTGTGCGTAATAAGGAACGTATGCGCGATTTGGACAGTTTCAGGCAATGTGTCTAGGTGTTCCACTGTGAAAATATGTCTTTTTCTTCACTGGGGAGTTGTTTCTTCCTGCCCCTGGTGGCGTACCCTTGCCTCGTTTCTGGTTGTTCCTACATGCACACTTGTAGCAAGCACTCTGTTTAGCTTGAATTGGTGGCCTGTATTTACCAACAGTCGGTTGATCAGAAGTAACAGAGTTAGAAGCAACATATTCAGAGTTCAAGGAGACATTGATTTGTTCAAAAGTGTTCTCTTTGTTCTCATCTTCCGCTACTTTACCTACACAGGAAGTAGAAACATCAATATTCTTCACCTCAACACCCTCAGTTGGCCCTAATTGTTCAGTCTTAACTAGAGTTGATTCAGGGAGTGGGCCAAACTGAGCATGTGTCTCTTCCTCATTGGTTTTAAGGGGTGGGTTATAGTTGTCATTAAAAGAAGGTGGTACACTGTGGTACCCTAGACCCTTGTTTTGATTATCTTTGAATTTTAATTGCTTCTCAATCATGGAAGCAACTACCTCACTTGATACATCAAACTTTTTAAAGTTAAATTCAGCATCATTATATTTAGCTTTCAATGCATCAAGTTTGGCAGTTAATCCGGCAAGCTTTCTCTTAACATAGTCATAGGTTTCACATTTATTGCTAAATTCCTCTTGAAGTTTTCTAAAATCCTTAGTTTTGGCCCCTAGTTGTGCTTTTAAGGGTTTTTGACCTTTCCTTAGAGTATAGCCTTCATATTTAAGGTCCTCATTTTCTCTTTTTAATAGATCGATTTGATCTCGGAGAAATTTAATAGTAGCTTCACAAGACTGAGTACATGAAACTTCATTGACCGGGATGTTTGAGGAACTCTTTTTTTTAAATTTCCCTTTGACTTAAAACTCAAACGTCAACCTTAAAAGTCAAATTTAAAAGTCAAAGGTTAAAGTCAAAGGTCAAACTTGAAAGTCAAAGTCAAAAAGTAAAAAAATGAAAATTAAAAGTCAAAAATTAAAATCTAAATTTTTTGAAGAAAAAGGAATTTAAAAATAAATGAAATTTGATTTTTGGGCTAAAATTGCCAATTTTGCGAAAATAGGATTGAAGTTGGGAGCCTTTATGAATTAATTTTGGAATGAGAACACCATCTAGTAAGCTAGATCAAGTGGAAAACGTGTTGGTCCAGTAGGGAGGAGCCCTGGGTTCGAATCTCCTCTGTCAGAATTTTTTTTTTTTTGAATATTTTCAGCTGCACGCGAACCCTCACACCAAGTCTGCTGACCGAAAACTCGTTGGGCACCGCAAACCGAGGACCGTAAACTCAGACCGTAAACGTGCTAAGACTGACCGTAAACCTCGAACCATAAACTCCAAGACCATTAGCTCTGACCGTAAACTCTGAGAAACACTAGCCGTAAACGCCGCCGCCGAGAAACCCTGGCCGTAAACCCGCAGATGATGTGAAAACAACGATTTTCATAATTTTTGCTCCAAAACTTGATCAAAAACTCATTTTTATCAAAAATGCAAAGAACAAACCCCCTTTATTTTGCCAATATCTATCCAAAAACACAAAAATCCTTCAAAAATAAGATCAAATAAGCTCCAGATCTGACAAAATTGATTGATACAATCCAAGATCTGATACCAACTGTAAGTCCCCAAATTTGCTTCTATATTAATCAGATCCGTTTGATGGTGCAAAATCCCAATCAAACGGATGATGCCAGATCAAAATAGAAGAGGAAGGAGAAGAAGAATAACTTGAATCTAATGTATTGATGAATGGAATGATGCTCCTTTACATGAGATTCACACACACACACACACACTCTCTTAAGATCCTTTCTCTCTCTATTCTATTCCTTTTTCACTCCTCACTCCTTACACCTATATATATATATATATATATATATATATATATATATATATATATATATATATGGGCCACAAACTCAAGGCCTAAACCCAAAGCTAGACCGAAAACACATGGGATGGTGGGGAATCCCAATCAAACGGATGATGCCAGATCAAAATAGAAGAGAAGAAGAAGAAGAAGAATAATATGAATCTTCAATGTATTGATGAATGGAATGATGCTCTTTTACATGAGATTCACACACACACACACACACTTAAGCTCCTTTCTCTCTCTATTCTATTCTTTTTTCACTCCTCACCCCTTACACCTATATATATATATATATATATATATATGTATATATATATATATATATATATATATATATATATATATATATATATGGGCCACAAACTCTAGGCCTAAACCCAATGCTAGACCGAAAACACATGGGTTTTCGGTCCAAGCTACAAATAATCCGATAATATTTTCGGCCCAAATAATAAAAAAAATAAATTCTTAGAAAAGAAAAGTGTAAACCATATTTTTGACCCAACAAAGGATGAATTTTTCTATCTCCTTAGACTAGCATCTCAGCTATAGTCCAATGTCTACCCAAACCATTGACAAAACTGAAGATTTTTCTCATGGTTACTTCGGATGGTGCCGACATTTGATAACTTTGTGACAATTAAATTGAACCTCTTGAAGGAGTCTTCTAGACTTTCACCAACATGAGCTTTGAAGTTGTTGAGCTCGTTGAGTGCGGTTGTAAGCTTCTTATCTTGAGCCTTTTCTGTACCTTCATACAAATTCTTAACGACATCCCAAATTTCTTTGGCTGACTTGCAATTTATGATGACATCGAAATTATCAAGAGCAACTCCGCAAGATATCTCATAAAAAGCAACAACATCATTTTCCATCTTATCAAGATCATCTCTGGTGGGATGATTCATGGATGGTTGACCTCCTCCCAGTCTGGTTTGAGTACCGTCGGTTTGAACTGGAGTTAGAACAGGGACAAGAGGTCCTTCTTCTACAGATGTCCATACATCTCTTCCAAGTCTTCTTAGATACCTCTCCATTCTTTGAGTCCAGTGATGATATTCGTTTGCCACCAGTATTGGAGCTCTATTCGAACCTCCAACACTGTTGGAAACATTAAGAGATAATGCTTGTGCCATATTTCCTTTATTTATTTATTTATTTATTTTTTTAAGAAATGAGCTTCAGTGGTATAGAAAGCCTTTTAAAATCAAAGTTCTTGTCTAAAAGGCAACCACTTTGGCTCTGATACCAATTGTTGAGAGAAAAACTTGAGTAACACACTTGAACAGATGTTAGAACAAGTAATAATGCGAAATTAAGTTTAACTCAAAGGATCAAAAAGCTCAACAATAATAATAAGTTAGAGTTAGATAGTTAGATAATTAGGTGCGGAAATATAAGGAAATATAAATGACAACAAGTATTATATCAAATATACACTTAAGCTGATTCTTAACAATGATTGCAGTCAAACCAAGTTAGTAAATGAGATCAGACTTAGAGTGATTAAGTCAAGACTGACTTGCTCCGAAGGAGAAATTACGATCTTAATGTACCTGTTTGGATTCTGAAGAACATAGAGAGTAAGAGAGAGATGAGAGAAAGAGTAAGATATAAGATTCAAGAGATGAGTTGTGATAGATTTATTTCATTTAGAAAAGGAGAGCTCTATTTATAGAGTCTCGAAGATTACAAAGTTAAATCTGTCCAAGGTGGCCATGCAAGGCACACCGGGTAAAGAAATGTAAAGACATAAGATAACAGATGAAACTAAAACTAAGATTGATGATTTCCACTGAGGATGTGGTACTTGATTGCGGTTGAGATACTGACTGCGGATCTGAGATGGCTTCGGATTTTCAAGTTTAATAGGGTCACTTTTATGCTTCAACAGAACCGTTCAATGATAAAGCTTGTGCCATATTTCATTTGTTTTGTTATTTTTTCAAGAATGAGCTTTTGCGGTATAGAAGGCTTTTCAAAATCAGAGTTTTGTTTAAAAAGCAGCCACTTTGGATCTGATACCAATTGTTGAGAGAAATTTTTTTGAGAAACACTTGAACAAACGTTAGTATAAGATAATAGTTGCGGAATAAGTTAATCTCAAGGATCAAGTTAGCTCAACAATAATAAGTTAGAAGTGTTAGATTGTTAATTGCAGAAATGTAAATAACAACAAGTTATATCAAGTAGACACCAAGTTGATTTAAAACAAGGTTTGCAGTCAAACACTAATTAGTAAATGGAGATTTGAGAGAGTGATCTTTGTATTTCTGTATTAGCTCAAAAGACTGTGAAAGTGGGGTAAGATAAGATAGAGTCCCTATTTATAGAGTCCCGAAAAGTTACATTTGAAATAAACTAATACTAAATTATTGACTTCAGTGACGATGCAAGGTTCACTGGACAAAACAATGTTAATATGTCAAGTCAGAAAAGTATCATCGGAGTCTTCATGTTCAGATCATCTCTCCGGTATTAGCATAGTCTTTGGTTCACCAACAAAAGAAACATTCTCCGGTACACATCATCTCTTTGGTAGTCAACAAGGCAGGTCTCCGGTTCCTAAGCCAAAGAGGGTTACTTTTTGTTTCAACACTAACATTGACTACTCATCGGAGAAGAAGAGAGAAGAAGCAGGAACCATAGGTGATTCCATTGTAGAAAAAGAGAAAACTAGTGGTAGTGGCAATGATCATGCAACCAGCAACAGAGGAGTCCGGAGAAAGGCAGCGAGAAAGAAAGTGGGCTCGAGCTGTGGCGGATGGAGCCAATTTTGGCGAGATCGGAAACTTCAATGTTGATAGAGAGAGAAATGACTACAGATCTTAGGCTGCCCGACGGAGAAGGTGCCATCGAAGGGAGTAAACAACAACATCAGAAGGGGTGAATCGGAAAAGAGATATGAAGAAGTGGACAGTGGAGGAAGAGGTATAAGGCTCAGAGGCAGGGGTCATCTGAGGAGGAGTTAGAAGTAGACGAGGGGGTGGAAGAAATTGATGAAAGAGATCTAGTTTGGTGATGGTGGATGTTTTATTATTTAGGCGGGAAAGAGAAGAAAAGGAAAATATGGAACATAATGAAGACACCTCCGATGATTATTAGAGAAGGTCGTCGGAGGTGGAAGGCGGTGGTTGTGGGTTGTGGTCAGCAGCAGGGTTTTAACCTAGAGCTCTGATACCATGTAAAATAATAGGATTGATTGATTCTCAAAAGACAATTACATAAGAATATATATACCTAAAGTCAAATGGCTAAACCCTCAAGGGCTTGAGCCAAAACCCTAATCACTAACATTATATATATAGGTCTCGTCATTCTCTACAACTTTCCTTTTGGTCGTTTTGTCTAGTTTTGACTTTCATTTTTCGACCTATTTTTATTACATTTATGATGTTATAAAAATCATAACTTCTTCATATGATGTCCGTTTTAGGCATTCCTTGCCTCATGATTCCTACTGTAAGTAGTACTATGCTTGCCTAGTTGGTGACTTTTTCCAAAGCGGCCAATCTCCTAGTAATTTTCGTCGTTGTAACTTTTTAAGTACGGTACATATTTATTTACTATAAATGTCATATCTCACCCATACTGTGTCATATTCTTATGAAATTTATATTTCTTGAATCATGTTAACCTATAGAGTCTAATTATGTCAACCAAATTTTAAATGATGCGACTTCTTATGCACTTATTTTTGAGCCTAAAGGTTAACGTAGTTATGGATGGAAATTTCAAATTTTTATGTCCTATTGTTAGATATTAGCAACAGTTGGTGACGTATTCTCTGGGTTGTCACATCCACCCCCATTAAAATAAAATTCATCTCGAAATTTAGCATGTAGCTGGGGTATTTTCAAATTAATGGGGTTACTTGTTCCTAATTTGATATTTGTGTTCTTATGTGTATTATAATCCTTGCTTAGAGTTACATCGTACCTTGAATATGGGAATACGACTTTTCTTAAGTCTCTTGACTTTGCGGCCCATGATTGCGACTGGTTTCTCGACAAAGTTGAGTTTCGTGTCGATCTGGATTTCATCAAGAGGCACAACTAGCGTGACTTATGAGAGATATTTTTTAAGGTTTGAAACATGGAAGACATTGTGTACACTTTTAAGGTCTTGGGGTAGAAAAAGACGGTAGGCTACTGGGTTTATTTTGGCTAGGATCTAAAAAGGTCCTATGTATCTTGAATTGAGTTTTCTCCTCTTTCCAAATCTTATAACTTGAAAACTCAAGTGGTTTTCGTCGAAAGTCAACGTATTTCTTTTTACCATCGTGATCCATCTCAATCATTCCTTATTCTTATGATCTTCTCGTTCGTTTTGTGAATGATCTTACATATGTTTAGTAAAATGTTCCCAGTGTGTTTCTTTGCTAGTTGGGTACCACCGAGTTCCGACCAATACAACGGTGAACAACACTTTATACTCGTGTGATAACTATTGTTGTAGAAGAACTCAACCAACGGTAAGGGAGTATCCCTTGCATCTCCATAGTCTAACACACAGGCTCTAAGCATATCTTCCAAGGTTTCTATGGTCATCTCGCTTTGAACATTTGTCTACGGGTGATAAGCAGTACTCATATCGATTCGGGTTCCTAGTGCCCGTTAAATTCTTTGCCAAAATCGGGACATAAATCGGTTGTCTCTGTCCGATATGATCGATGTCGCTACTTTGTGTAGCCGGACTACCTCCTTTATATAAATCCAAGATAACTATTACATTTTTTCCGTTTCCTTAATGGGTAGGAAATGGGCGGGCTTAATCATAAGGTCGATTACTACCCAAATTGTGTTGTAACCTCTAGGCATTTTGGGTAGTCATGTGATGAACTCCCTGCCAACTTGCTCCGATTTGCATTTGGGTATTTCGGGTTGTTGCAGGAAACCCCGTGGTTTCTGGTAGTCTGCATTGACCTTAGCGTAAGTCAAGCATGTTCTCACATAGGTGGCGATTTCTGCCTTCAAGTTCGGCCACCAATACCTTTTATTTAAGTCAAGAAACGTCTTATCATATACTGTGTGAACTGAGTATCTTGTTTTGTGAGCATCTTCTAGTACCAGGCTCCTGATGTTGCCAAATTTTGGTACCCAAATTCGGTCCATGAAACACAAGGTTCCATTTTTCTTTAGGCTCAAATTGCTTTGCAATACCTCATAAGAATTCCTCCGCCTTGTTTTCTTCCTTAATTTCCTCTACTTGGGCATTGTGAATTTGGGTAGGAAGGTTTGACTGGATAGTTAGAGTGACCTCTTTTACTCTACGAGGTTTGACTCGCTCATTTCTACTAAGGGCATCGACTACTACGTTAGCTTTTCCTGGATGGTATCAAAACTCACACTCATAGTCATGTAACAGCTTAAGCCATCTTCGTTGTCTCATGTTGAATTCCTTTTGGTTGAATATATGTGTTGGAGATTTTTTTGGTCTGTGTATATGTCACACTTCGTGCCATACAAGTAGTGTCACCTGATCTTCAAGGCGAAAATTACTACTCCTAATTCCAAGTCACGTGTGGTGTAATTATTCTCGTGGATTTTGAGTTGGTGTGAGCTATAAGAGACTTGGACTGATAATGAACAGTAACAAGATTTGGT
Source organism: Lactuca serriola (assembly GCF_051521515.1). Lineage (NCBI taxonomy): Eukaryota > Viridiplantae > Streptophyta > Magnoliopsida > Asterales > Asteraceae > Lactuca > Lactuca serriola. The sequence goes on from NC_136415.1 coordinate 133,800,663, forward strand.
TTGGGCTCGAATTTTGAATTAAATGAACAGTGAAAAAATTTAGTTTGGGCTCAAATCTTATGAATCAAATGAATAGAAAATTTTGATTTTAATCAACTTGAATTTCCGATCAATCTTATGTTGTTCACTTCTTCTCAATTCAAGATTGGAGAGAATTTCAATGATAATGATGAATTCATAAGATTGAAGATTCGGTTTGACATAGTTTTGGGGAAGAATGAAGAAGAGGTGTGGTCTTCTTAGAAGATAATCAAAGTGATGACCATTGTTCATCACAACTACTTTGAATGCCTACTACAAAACTTTCGTTATGTTGTTGTAAGAGAAAATAACGTTGTTTTTGAGTTCTTAGTAGAAGATTTTCCATTGATGAACTTGAATGATCTGGTCACAGTCCCAAAGATTTTGTGGAATGTTCATGTGTAGAAGATACCAGAGGCCAACAAGGATGATTTTATTATTGAGTTTGCTCACATCAAAGTCTTTATTAACAACTACTATGACTACTTGGTGATCACCGATATTGAACTTTCCACATCTGTTAAGAATGCATCAAAAGTTCTTCAGTCTTTGTTGACGGGAAAGCTTAATATTAACGAGTTTGAAGACGGAGAGATCATACATCAACCAACGGGTATTGTGTTTAGTGGAAAGAACAAGAAAGTACAAATGACGAAGATCTTATTTCAAGTTTGTGATTTTGATAGGTACACAAACTATCAGTATACACATTTCCTTGTTCGAATAAATAAATGCAAGAAGAATGACAGTGAAGACTAATTTGAGATTCGAAAAACCATTCTGTGGTATATGGAGATTCGAAGAGAACTTCTACAGAATCTAAAGATGAATGCATAATTTTCGACTACTCTCACTAAGGTGAGATTGTAGGGGTCAAACATTTGTAGCGAGGAGTCAAAATGGCCAGACTCTGTAAAGTGTCGAAATCAGCATGAATTCGATACTCTATCTATTTTACAGGGCATTGTAATTTTGAAAGATTAATGTTTAGTCCTTAGTAATTATTTTTAAGTCTGATGTATCCTATAAATAGGGTAGGTGCATAGAGTACAGTAAGATTTGAATACTTGCAGAATTCACTTGTACTCTTTTCTCTTGTGTACTCATTCAGACTAATCGAGCCAAACATACATTATTTACATCTTGTGTTCATTTACTTCTTTGAATGTATTAATCATTTTTTTTTTGTAATCAATTCTAATACACTTGAATCACTTTGTCTCATTGCATAATTATGCATCCCATGCCCTGATATAATGCGTCGCAATAGAAAATGAATTCTTCGTTTCCTTCCAAAAGTGAAAAAATCTGCGCACTACACAACATGTGTTTCAACTTCTAAAACACAAATTCTTGTTGTTCTTTCCACTTGAACTCCGAATATTTCTATGTGAGTGTCGTGAGGGGTTTTGCTATTTTTGAGAAATTTTCCATAAATCTCCTGTCATAGCCTGCCAATCCTAGAAATTAACACACCTATGTTGGCATTGTGGGTTCTTCTTAATTCTTTATGGCTTTGATCTTGGAAGGATCTATGTGAATAACTTTGTCACTAACCATGTTTCCTAGAAAGTGTACTTCCCTTAGCTAAAATTCACACTTCGAGAATTTTGCATACAATTTCTATTTTCTCAGAAACTCCAATATGATTCAAAGATGTTTTCCGTGTTCCTCCTTTGTTCGTGAGTGTAGCAATATATCATTGATGAATACGATCACGATATTCTCAAGGTAGGGCTTATAAACACAATTTATTAGACCCATTAAGACCGCTGGAGCATTCGTTAAGCCAAAACCCATAACTTGGAACTCATAGTAGCCATATCGAGTTCAAAATGTCGTCTTCGTAATGTCCTCTTCTTGAACTCGAAGTTGATGGTATCCTGGTCTTAAATCAATTTTTGAGTAAAAGTTGGATCCTTAGAGTTGATTGAATAGATCATCAATCCTTGGGAGTGGATATATGTTCTTGATCGTCACCTTATTCAGTTCTTAGTAATCAATGCATCTTCTGAAGGTTCTTCCTTTCTTCTTGAATAATAGCATTGGGGCTCCCTAGGGTGAGAAACTTGGTCCTATAAAGCCTTTATCCAAAAGCTCCTAAAGTTGATCGGACAACTCTTGCATTTCCAAAGGGGCTAATAGGTAGGGAAATTTTTTCACTAGAGCTACCCTGGGACTAGGTTAATCTGAAATTCAACTTCGCGAATTTGTGGTAGTCTGGGCAAGTCCTCTGAAAATATGTTGGGAAAATCACACACTTGGGGTGTGTCCTTGATTTCCTTCTTGTTGCCATTCTTATCTACGATGTGGTCCAAGAAAGTGCGATACTTCTTATGAACGTATTTCTATGCCTTCATGCAAGAGATGATTATAAGGCCTTTGTTGGTCTTATCTTCATAGATTACCAAGGATTCCCCGTTGGGTAAGGGTAGTCACACTAACTTGTCATAACATAATATCTCATCTCATTGTGGCGAAAACCAATTCATGCCAATGATAACATCGAAGCTACTGATGGTCATGCACATGAGGTTGACGTGAAGAGTGTAGTTATTGAGAGTTAGGAGGCAGTTTTCTAGTATTTCTGGAGCACTAATGGATTCTCCATCATTTCTACTATGTAAGGTTCATCTAAGTTCCTAGACTTATGGCTTAAAAATTTTCTAAACTAAGGTGTAATAAAACTTCTTTCTGTACCAAAATCAAAGAGTATAGATGCATATAAACCGTTAACAGGAAAAGTATTTGTCACAATGGTGGGGTCCTAAATGGCATCGTTTGCACCAATAAAAAACTCTCTTCCCTGGGTGTTTCCTTCCTCATTCCTCAGCATTGGACAATTCCTTCTGTGGTGACCAACAATCCCGCATTCAAAGCAGGCTCGATTATCTGGCAAGGAAACCATGCCTGGGTTGGTTGAAATGGTAGGAGTCATCATGGGTTGTCAGGAATATTTCTCGGTATGTCCTATGTGATTACACCTAGTATGATGCATGAAGTTAACTGAATGGTGGGGGTGAAACGAGTAGCACTTTGGGTGTTTTCCCATGTACTGTGCTTGGTATGTAGGGACTGTAGTTGGTGTCGGGGCTAGACTGATGGCATATGCCCTGACAATTTCTTGTCTTTTTCTTGGAGCTTCCTTGGAGGTACTCTTGAATCCACTTCCAGATTTGCGCTTGTTTTCCGTTGACCTCGGGATGTTGCTCTTCTGGACTAACACACCCCGTCTTATTTCCTATTGGGTCAAGTTGTAAGCCAATCTTTTGGAGCTATCGTATGTCGATGATCGCAAAGCCATGATCAACCCTTGAATGGGTTGAATGAACCCCATATGCACCTTTCCACTATCTTGTACTCAGGGTTCATAAAGTTTGGGCATAGGGTAGTGAGTTCGTTGAATTGGTTGGTGTAAGGCGAGATGTTGGTGTCGTTTATGATGAAGTTCCACAAGTCTTGTTCCAGTTGTTGCATACCCTCTTGAAGGAAGTACTCCTTGATGAGCATTTGTTTATGTTCTTCCTAGGTTAAGGCATTAGCACTTGCGAGACTTATGGTCTTGGCGTGGCCATTCCACCAAGACATAGTTGTGTCTGCATAAGTGAAAACGACAAACTTAACCTTGCTTCTCTCAATGCAAGAGTTGATCTCGAAGACAAACTTTGTCTTCTCGATCCACCTAGTAAGGCCTAAAACTCCATTGTTCCCATAGAACATCCTAGGTTTTCAGTTCATAAAGACTTTGTAGGTGCATGGTGTTTGTGCACCTTTCTCAATTACTTGGGAACCTTCACCTCCCATTCCTAATTTTGTGTGACAATGATCCCTGAGTGCTATAGATCCTTGGTTATTTTTTGCTTATCCATTGCCTTAATAATCGCGTGATCTAGAGGTGGGTTACTCTATGCAGACGGAGCATCCTGCTCAGCTTGAACTTCTTGGCTAGATCTAGTAATTAGCACGGGTGCCATTTCTAGATTCCTAAAGTTAATGTCAAGACGAGAGTTAATTCGTTAGAATTAGTAAGTTCGTACTCTCACAGTTAGGTCATGGTGTGTAAGTGTTAATGTTTAACTCCTCCAACACCTGATGATGGAACTGGACATCATCCCGTGTCTCTCGCAGCTGGTCCTGGACGAGTAAGGGCCACATTTACTTTACATCCCTATCGTCCTCCAAGTACTGCACCCTGTTTGTTAGCTGAATTAGGGTCATCCTCAATAAGAAGAGCTCCGAGTCCATCCCCCCATGGCAGTATGAGTGGTGGGCGGCACGTGGCACCCTTAGAGAGATGACCTGCTCAACAAGAGTACTCGGGGCAGGGGGAGGTGTAGTAAATGACACCCACCTAAAATCATGAGCGAATATCCTCTTCCTGCCTCCGGGATCGTATCTTAGGCATCCAAGTGGCATCTCTACACGGTTTCTTTGTCGGAGGTGGTGATGTTGGCAGGGACGCCACTCTTTTCTGAAAGGGAGCAACTGCAGTATTTATTAGGGTTTGCTTTACCCAAGTACATGTGTACATCCTGTAAGACCTATGTGAAGGAGTGAGAAGAGGTCGTGAGTTCTCTAGTGAGGTATCAATGTCATCCTCATCCTTATTGGGCTCGTACTCAGAACTGAGAAGCTCTAGCGCTACCGGTGTGTAGTCTGGTGAAAGAGCTGGCTCCAATGGGAGTGCGACCGGAGTATAATCGGGCTCCGTGTCATTGTCCTTTGAGGTATCGATAGGTTCTGATTCAACAAGTACCGTACGCTCCTACTCTGATGAGGAAGTTTCCCTCCACGATCCACTGCATACCATGCTCTTGGAAAATCTGCATAAGACATCAAACAAGAAAGATGTTTATGAGAGATGCGAAGATCAATTAAATACAATATAATATACAATTATAAGTATGTAATAGATAGAACCCGTAACTCCCGAGTCCCCTTACGATGTCGTAAATCAGTGGTTCCTAGGGGAGGAAATCCTCGAGTACCGATGTCGTTGAGTCAGAAATCTCCGGATGTAGTAGTCTCTAAACGAAATCTCTAACTATAGAATCCTTATCTATGCATCCAATCCAGAACTCCTCACGCGTTTAGAATTCCAAGCATTGTATCCGATTTCAGTCGTACGTCAGTCGAACCATAATAAAACTTAGTTGCGCATTCTAGGTCTAGTTGTGGTATGGCTGATGTACCATACCAACTCTAAATAGGGTTTTTGACCTAAAATCATGAGTTTTAACTTCGTGGGTTCATGTTGGTGGGTAGTATATATACTTGTATGGGCGTATCCATATCGCTCTATATCTTTTAGTCTTTTGTTAAGTAGGTGTATTAACTTTTAGGTTATTGTACTCCAAGACTATGAAGTAAGGATCGGCGAGATGAGAAGTACCACAGGGTAGGATCATTTTAGCATATAGTCATTCTGAAATCCAGCAACCCAAGCAATAGTTCAAACTAGTCCCCTCTTCTTTAAGTAGTCAAGAAGTAGGTTAATTAATACTTGTAATTATTTATTTGGTTTAAAGGTTTAAAACTAATAAGAGTGTAGCTGTAGATTATAGTTGTATTTCCGAAGGGGTTACTAGTTCGATAAAATTTGAAGCTCTGATACGAATCTGTCACACCCTCGCCCGACGGGGGAAACACCAGGTTGTGCGACGTTAGAATGTTGGGATTTCAGGCCAATAATATATATTGAGAAATAAACAGGATGTATTAAACAACATAGCTATTTATTCACTAAATAAAATATGTTACATAATTGTTCAAGGTAGAAGTAGGTTACGGAAGCAAAGTACAAAAGTAAAGCACATAGATTACAGGCTGCATCATCAGGGTTTTCTACTCATTCAGACAGGTTCGTTCTCCTGAGAATAAATGGAGTTTGCGAGGTCAAAATAATGTTGGTGAGTCCATAGGTTTATGATTTTTAAAGTGTGGGTGTTTTAGTTTATCTTGTTTATCCAAATTTTGCTTTCTCAAGTTTGTGTGTACCGTCACTACTTTCTTAGGTTGGTTCCTAGTAGTAGTCTATGATAGCTAGTTTTATTTTAACAAAGTTATAATGAGTTCCTATAACCAAGTTATGAATGTTGATCCCGAAACTCCACGATGCTTCATCCGACGTTGTTGTGTTTAGAAGGTTATGTCTACTTCGAAATGTCGTCGGGTTGTAGCTAGCAACCATAGGTGGGGGTGTCAACCCATGTAGATATATACATATATTTCCTGCTCACTTCAGATTTAACGATTATAGGATGGGAGCTAGTTGAAAATCTATCAGTGTGTTGATGAATCGTGTCTCATCTAACTCATGTTGTAGCGGTCTCCCCTGGTCGGTCATGTTCCTATTCATGTTGTATTTTTACGGTTTTACTATATATATATATATATATATATATATATATATATATATATATATATATATATATATATATAGTGTGTGTGTGTATGTGTGTTCTGCGTAGCCGGGTATTTGGGTAGAGTAACACTAGGTACTAAGCTTATCCAAAGGGTGGCAAAAATAACGAGTTTCAACATTTCATAGCAACTCGTCAACATGACAACTAGGTATAATATTATCTATCATAGTGGTTTAGCATAACAACTAGGCATAATATTAGCTAAAGAGTTTGGGCATAGTAACTAACGAGCATATATCATCCCAATGATATGAACATAATTATCTTACTACAATTAGTCATAACTATGTAAAGTTGCATTTTAGACATGTATTCCCACCGAAAAGTATTGGAAAATAGGACCGCAAACTCACTTGTGAATTATGAAAACGTTGTGGTAGGGAAGAAATCACAAGTTTGCACTTCGACAAATGATTAAGGTGGTGGCATGTGGAACGATATTAAGAGGAAAACTAAAGAGAGGGAAGAGGAAATGAGCTGCCGAAACCTTCTATTTTTTAGCAAGTTTTGGAGTGCTCGCTACACATTGCGCACTGTGCAATTGCACGTGAACCGTACGATGCTGACACGTCTCATCATCTGAACATGCCACGTCATCCCATATCTTGACGTATCAGGTGTCAGTGTGAGCGGCGCAATGCATGCAAGTGTACGTGACTTCAAAAAATCAAATTTGAAATTCCGTAACTCCCAAATACAAACTCTATTCTCAACGGCTCTTATATATGAGTGTAGGTCCCATCATTCTCTAAATCTTTCCTTTTTATCGTTTTGTCAAGCTTTGAATTTTGTTTTTCAACGTGTTTTTATTACCTTTATGATTTTATAAAAATCATAACTCAATCATATGACGTCCGTTTTAGGCGTTCATTGCCTCATAATTCCTACGTTTAGTAATACTATGAATGCCTAGTCGGTGACTTTTTCCAAAAGTCGACCAGTCTCCTTGTAGTTTTTGTTGTTGTAACTTTTTAAGTACGACATATATTTATTTACCATAATTGTCATATCAAACCCATACAGACTCAAATTCTTACAAAATTTATATTTCTGGAACACGGTAACCTATTGAGTCTAAAAACAATGCATAAACAAATTGGTGTTTTCTGGCCGTGAAATTAGGGATGTCACACAGACCTTATGAGCACTCATGAATGTTGTAGCAATCCTTTGTTATGTCTAATACACTTCAGACAATCTACAAGCCAAATTCATGGAAGTCTTGCCTTAATACCTACTTCCAAAGTATGATCGACTGTGGATAGTTTGAATAATATAATTTTTCTAGAAGTCAAAACATGCAAAGTGAAACAATAGTAAATGATTGAAACAAGATAGTAACATTGCTTATAAATAAAAACACCTTTTATTTAATCATCAAATGCGAATTACATTTCAACTATTATAAGTTTCAAAACTATCTGATCATTAAAACTAATATCGTCCTTCAGCCCGATGCGCCTCGCATGTTGTAGGTGCTTAACCCTACTCAGTCCCTTCATGAGGGGATCTGCTGGGTTCTCTTCTGACAATACCCTCTTTGGTACGAGGAGTCCTTCTTCTATCCAATGTCGTATGAAGTGATAATTTTTGTCGATGTGTCGGGATCTGCCATGATCCCTTGGTTCCTTGGCAAAGGCAACTGCACTCTCGCTATCACAAAAAATCTCCATAGGCTCCTTTAGAGCTAGTACAACTTCAAGGTCTCTGATGAAGTTCTTCAGCCATATTGCCTCCTTAGCCACCTCGCTTGCTGCTATGTACACTGATTCGCAAGTTGAATCAACTACTGTCTCCAGCTTGGAACTTTTCCAAGTTATTGCTCCTCCATTCAGGGTAAATAACCTGCCCGACTGAGAGTGGAAATTATCTCTGTCGGTCTGAAAGTTGGCATCACTGTACCCCACCACTCTAAAGTCATCACCCCCTACCGAGGGTAAGGACACAGTCCTTATTCCTCCGTAGGTACTTGAGAATGTTCTTTACGCAGTCCAGTGAGTCTTGCTAGGATTCCCTTAATATCTGCTGACCATGCTCAAAGAAAGGCCACATCAGGACGAGTACAATTCATAGCATACATGATCGAACCAACAACAGAAGCATATGGTACTCGACTCATCTCAGCTATCTCAGCCTCTATACTCGGACTCTGAGATTTACTCAACTTAGCATTGCTCTGGATCAGTAAGTCACCTTTCTTGGAATCAATCATGCTGAATCTTTTCAACATCTTTTCCAAATAGGTACTTTGACTAAGTCCAATTACTCTCTTACTCCTGTCTCTCAATATCCTTAGCCTAAAAATATAGGCAGCTTCTCTGAGGTCCTTCATAGCGAAACACTTCCCAAGCCAGGACTTAACCTTCTGCAAGGTTAGGATGTTATTTCCTATGAGGAGTATGTCATCCACATACAACACCAGAAAGCTAACTGTACTCCCACTAGCTTTAACATATACACAAGACTCATCCTCGCTTCTCGAAAATCCAAACTCTTTGACTTTCTCATCGAAACAAAGATTTCATCTGCGAGATGCTTTTTTCAATCCATATTTCGCAATCCTACACACTCTATTAAGGTACTTTTCATTGACAAAACCCTCTGGATGACTCGTGTAAACATCCCCGGCCAACTTTCCATTAAAAAAAGCGGTTTTAACGTCCATTTTCCATATTTCATAATCATGAAATGCAGCTATGGCTAGCATAACCCTAATAGACTTAATCTTCGCCATTGGTGAGAAGGTTTCTGATGGGTTTTGAACATAAGAACTTTCCCTATGTGCACATACAACCCTATAGCTTGGATCTAGGTTTCACTAATTGAACATGCAACATATCCAAGACTTTCGTGGCTAGATCTAATGTAAACTAACAATCAAAACATATGAAAACAGATCTAGAATAATACCTTGAGTTACTTGCTTGAAAACCTTCTTCTTCTTGGAGCTTAGAGTCACAAATGTCACTCCTCTAATGGATTACAAACACCAACTAGCACGAAGATGATTTGATAGAGATGAGGAATAGGGAAATCAGCTCTAGGGTTACTCCAATAGCAAGGCTGGCCGATTTCCTCAACCCTATGGGTCTATTTATACTGTGAGCTCCTAGGGTTTCACCCTAAAACCCTAATTGGATAACTTAGCCTCAAAGCAATCCAAATCCTCTTCTAGATAAGGCCTTGGATGATTTCTAGGTGATCCACATCCCTAAAATCATCCAACCTATATCCATAAGGGTTATCAGCTCAAAATACAACTTTCACACATTTGACAGTTTATACCCCTTTATTCAATTAATCTCTTTGAGTCACCAAATTAATTCCTAATTAATTTATGACTTCTATTAATCAAATAATATTATTATTCTTTTAACATATTATTCTTATAATACATTAATAATGATATCTATTCTCTCTAAATCACCCTATCAAGTTGCTATGGTGTAGGCAACCTAAAAAAACCATGCATAACTGGGTCAAGTACTTACCAAATATAGTTACAGCCTTAGACACTAATCCAACAGTCTCCCACTTGGATAAGTCTAGTAACTACAAACGCAAACACAATCCGATTAGCAATCGTAGCTCTCAAAGACGTTGTAAACTCTGATCTCATCAGTAACGTGTCGTTTAGATAAGGGATCGTACAACCCTCTATTTTGATATCGTGCAGACGATTTCATGAACATTGTCAAACTCATTGTCCAGCAACTATTTTCTCGATCTCAGATTTATTTGACATAGAACTTAATTGAACACATTAATTCAGTCCCGACCGGGCCTGGCACATAAGTCAAATCAAATCATCGAGCAGCCGTGATATCACTTTTACCCTCTTAGAATAAAAGTAACTGATAAACTTCGACTTATATGCATTTACTTATCGACTAACCAACTATACACAACAATGCGTTTTATGACATCAATTTACTGATGCGGTTTCGCATTATCAATGTACAATCAATTAGTAAATAATAAACCATATATCTAGGTTTTAAGACCATATGATATTATCGTCTTGCGATCACTCCAAAGTGATTCCAGCAAGCGCGGGTTTATTCCAATGCTCAAAACTTGTTCATAAGCACTCATGAATGTTGTAGCAAACCTTTGCTATGTCAAATACCATTTAGACAATCTACACACCAATTCACGACAATCTTTATTCATACCTACTTCCAACATATGAACGATTGTGGACTGTTTGAATAATTCAATTAATCTTAATAAACTCAAGTATTCTGGAAGTCAAAACATGGAAACAATAGCTAAACAATTAACATAAGACAGTAACTTTACTTATAAATAATACTCCTTTATTTAATCATCAAATGTCAATTACATTTATCTATTACACGTTTCTAATACTATCTAATCTAAACTAATATCATCCTTCAGCCCAATACTCCTAGCATGCTGCAAGTGCTTAACCCTGCTCAGTCCCTTCGTAAGCGGATCTGCTGGTTTATCTTCTGATGATATCCTCTTAACCACGAGGTGTCCTTCTTATACTCGATGTCTAATAAAGTGATATTTTCTGTCGATATGCCGAGATCTACCATGATCCCTCGGTTCCTTGGTCAAGGCAACCGCTCCTTCATTATCACAGGAAATCTCCATGGGCTCCTTTATGGAAGGCACAACTCCAAGATCGCCAATGAAGTTCTTCAACCATATTGCCTCCTTTGACGCTTCGCTCGCTGCAATGTACTCTGATTCGCATGTTGAATCAGCTACAGTTTCCTGTTTGGAACTTTTCCAAGTTACCGCTCCTCCATTAAGGGTAAAGACCCATCCCGACTGCGAACGGTAGTTGTCCCTATCGGTCTAGAAACTGACATCACTGTACCCTCGCACCTTTAAGTCATCACTCCCTCCGAGGACTAGAAACCATTCCTTGGTCCTCCGAAGGTACTTAAGGATGTTCTTAACCACAATCCAATGCGCTCTTCCAGGATTCCCTTGATATCTACTGACCATGCTCAAAGCAAAGGCCACATCAGGTCGAGTACAAGTCGTAGCATACATGATCGAGCCAACTGCGGAAGCATAAGGTACTCGTCTCATCTCAGCTATCTCAGCTTCGGTACTCGGACTTTGAGTCTTACTTAACTTGGTATTACTTTGTATTGGTAGTTCTCCCTTCTTCGAGTTTTCCATACTAAAACGTTTTAGTACCTTATCTAAGTAAATATTCTAACTAAGTCCTAGTAGTCTCTTACTTCTTTCTCTCACTATCCTTATTCCCAAAATATAGGAAGCTTCCCCGAGGTCCTTCATAGCGAAACACTTCCCGAGCCAGGACTTGACCTCCTGCAGAGTCGGGATGTCGTTTCCTATGAGCAGTATGTCATCAACATACAAAACAAGAAAGCTAACTATGCTCCCACTGGCTTTGACATATACACATGATTCATCTTCGCTTCATACAAATCCAAACTCTTTGACTTTCTCATTGATATGGGCATAGTTAGTCATAAAATTCATGCATTATCTTAATACTTTATGTTGTTTTTGTCTCATTTAATGAACCAAAGTTGCTTAATTAGCTTAAATATTTCATTTTCAGCAACAAAGACATGCTCGAAAGGAAAATGAATTGGAATTGGCGATTGGACGCTTGGATCTTGGATTTTGAAGAAAGAAGGATGTTGCTGGACAGCTTGACCCATCGTCAGTGTTTTGGCCATATCTCATGAACCGTAATTCCGGTTGATGAGATTCAAAATGTTCTGAAAGCTAGACACAATTTCGGACAACTTTTGTGTTTTGATAAAATGCTGATTCCAAACGGACTCGGCGAGTAGGCCATCAACTCGCCGAGTTGGTCAGAAGTTTCGTGATTCTTGACTTTGCCTTGCCGTACACAGGATTTTAAGTGATGGAGTCGGCAAGTAGGTCATTGGACTCGCCGAGTAGCCCCTATTTTCATAATATATATATAGAAACGCTTCTCATTCTAACCCTAACGAATGGGGGCAGTTTAGGACGATTTTTGGAGGCCTTAAGGGTTCTTAGAAGCTGTGGTTTTCAAGATTTCAACTTAGATATCAATTTGGAAGAATATCAAAGGCAATAACACACTACTTTTATCTTAATATTTTTCATAAACCATGTTTCAGTCATTAGATTATGTTTTTAGTTTGTTATTTGCTGTAGATATGAGCTAAAAACTCATAACTTCTGTTTAGGATAGATGATTTTGTGATTATAGTTTGATTTATGGTAGGATTGATTTAATATTGGTGATTATGTTGATTCTAGCTTGTTAAAGAACCTTATGTGTGAATGATAACTATTTTTCTGTTAATAGGAAGATAATTGAGTTGCATGAACATCTCTTAGTTGTTAACCTCATATGTTTATGTGACCACTTTATCATATGTCTAGGATTAATGAACATGAAACTAGAATTAATAAGAAAAATAGGTAAATTCATGTGTGAGCCTGTGTGATGATCATCAACAAGAGGTTAACTAAAGGACCAAATTAGTTAACCATTACAAGTCTAAATTAACCCGAATAAATAACCTAGTGAATTGAATTAAATTAGACAACTGGCCACTGTTTGAGTTAGTTTGTTCTCTAAGGATTAGTGCAGCGAACTTGAATCTAATCACTTGAATCGGTAGCCAATAAAGGAATTAATCCATTGCACTATTACCATAATATCAACCATAGGATCAATTGAGTTGAACTAAACAGAATTTCCCTTCGTTATTAAATTTAGTTGAATCTTTGTTTATCTAGTTCTTAGTTTCTTAGTTTAAATTTTAGTTAATTGTTTAAGTTTCTAGTCTTGCAAAACTAGAGAAAACCCATTTTCTATTACTTGTTTTATATAGATAATATTAGCATTTATTTTAATTGTTTACTGTTCCCTGTGTTCGATACCCTACTTGCTTGAACTATATTACTAATCGATAGGTACACTGCCTTTCGTGTGTTTATTTTGTGTCTAAGTTAGTAGGATTAAAACTAGTTTGTTTCACACACATCAAGTTTTTGGCGCCGTTGCCCGGGAACAGTTCAAATAGTTAATTTTATTTGCTAATTGTTATCATATATTTTTATTTATTTTTATATAGTTTAATTTTTATTTATTATGTATTTTCCAAATCTCGATGCTTTTGATGCTTTTCTTGAGGAAGTAGTGCATGTAAATGAGCAAGAAGATGAGGACTATGACTCAGATGATGATTTGAAGAAATTTGGAAGATGGTTAGATAACTTCTTGCCAAAGACACAAGAGCAATCTGAGTTACAAGAGCTAAAGTTACAAGATGAAGAATTTAATCCAGAAAAAGATTTGGAGGAGCTGGAAAAGTTGTTAGCAGAGAGGTCGGACGAAGAACAAGAACAAGCTGAATTGCAGGAACCAAGTTGTGGTTTGACCATTACCACGACATGGTCCCCTGTTCTTCCGGTTTGTGTTTCGAAGCATGGGGTGACGATTCCAACTTTGGAGAAAGTTCTGAAGCGCGATCTATTTCTGATTAGTACCCGACCAGTTCCAACCCTTGTCAGAAATCTTGGGTTTTATGTATTCAAGATCGTTTGGCCATTTTTAAAAGAAAATAGCCAAATTTTACAAATTGGTCCACCAAAGAAAATATTTAATGCAACAAATGGATTGGCGTTGAGTTTATTGGAAGTTTATTGAGTTTGGAGTCCAGCTCAAGACTCGCACAAAAAGAAGCGCTTGCGGGAGGCAACCCGTCATTAGAGTCTGCTTTTCTTTTTCTTTTAAACTTCTAGTATTTAGGGATAATATAGGAATTTTTATTTTGATGTTTGTTTTCTTTTTTATTACGTGGTTTTGTCTTTGATCTTTTTAGAAGCCAGGGTGATATTAGAGCGAATTCTTAAAGTGTGAGGGAATTAAAGTGAGCGGTCGAGTCGTTTACGAGAAGATTAGAAGATTTTGAGCGATATGTTGAGTCTGATGTTTATATTTGATTAAAAAGAGTCTTGTCCCTGAAGAAAATGAGGAGTTGTATTACCTTGATACTCTCCTTGAACACAAAATTAAAGCTGAAGCAGAAAGAAGAAAAGACCTGATCAGAGTCAAGAACTCGTCGAGTGCATAATACTAACTCGACGAGTCCAAGCAAAAAATCACGATTTCTGCGAGTATAGCGATTCAACTCGGCGAGTCTCCACATAAAAGTCGGCGAGTTACTCATTATTTTTATATTTGAGTTGATGATTTGATTCCATTTGATGCTGGCATTGTCTATATTTTTGAAGATCATTTTCCGAGCGTTTCCAAGATGCTTTTTCCCACATATTGAGAGTTGTCAACCACACGAGATTTGACACCCAAGGCATGGATGCGCTGTTACCATGCCAAAGTCAGCTGAAATTGGAGCTTTACATGAAGAAGATTAACCTCGCGACTACTATCCCAGGGGAGTTTGTTCCAATTCTCTCTTTATTTTATTGTTCTTTATCATGCATAATATGCAATGGGGACATTGCATAAATTAAGTGTGGGGTAGGGGTTGGTTAAATTAGTTAAAATTTTAGTCAATTTTTGAAAATTTTGCATTAAAATTGTAGGGCTAAATTAGAAAATTTTGGTAAAAGCAATGAGGGATCATGCTAGTATTATATTTGATGATTGCATGAACACCCAAATGTTTAGTTGAGCCTATATACGTTCTAGTGCATTCGTGGCTTCCTTATTCTAGTGAAATCATGGGACAAAAACACTACCTCGCTTAGTTTGAAGGATGCAATATGTTTAGCATCGTGTACCAGAAATGTATCCAGGAAAATTATTATCGTTAACCAATAAAGGTTGAAGTTGAGCGCCCCTGCTTAAGCATGTAGGTTTTGAGTGAAAAAAAAAGTGAGGTACATGTAAAAAAAAAGAGAATTACAAGAAAAGTTGTAAGAATTTTGGAGCAATTAAAGTGAAGATCAAAAGATCAAAATTCTGAAGATTCAAAAAGTTGAAGATACCAAAAATCAAACAACAAGGTGGTGAATTCAAAGAAATTAAAGATCAAATGTCAAAGAAGTGAAGAATTCCAAAGCGCTCAAATGTGGTATCATAAATTGTAATTGTCTAGATTATGTATGCTTGGGTTGCTCAACCAAAAATACCTTGAGGTTAGGAGGTTTTCTGCGGATGGATTCGGAGGGATGCATAAATCGAGCATTGTTCGGAAAAAGTGGGCGAATGTTTATGAGGATTGTGAGTATTTAGAGTATGGGGGGTTCCTTAGGAAAAATTTTAGACACAAATGCATGCGTTGCAGTCTTGGCATAATGGTTGGGTTCGATTGGGATTGTCTTATGTGATATTAGTGTGCTAAAATTCAGTTTTGCTTGGGGGCAAGCAAAGGTCAAGTGTGGGGTATTTTGATATGGGCATAGTTAGTTATAAAATTCATGCATTATCTTAATACTTTATGTTGTTTTTGTCTCATTTAATGAACCAAATGTGCTTAATTGGCTTAAATATTTCATTTTCAGCAACAAAGACATGCTCGAAAGGAAAATGAAGCGGAATTGGCGATTGGACGCTTGGATCTTGGATTTTGAAGAAAGAAGGATGTTGCTGGACAGCTTGACCCATCGTCAGTGTTTTGGCCATATCTCATGAACCGTAACTCCGATTGATGAGATTCAAAATGTTCTGAAAACTAGACACAATTTTGAACAACTTTCATGTTTTGAGAAAATGCTGATTCCAAACGGACTCGGCGAGTAGGCCATCAACTCGCCAAGTTGGTCAGAAGTTTCGCGATTCTTGACTTTGCCTTGCCGTACACAGGATTTTAAGTGATGGACTCGGCGAGTAGGTCACTGGACTCGACGAGTAGCCCCTGTTTTCATAATATATATATATATATATATATATATATATATATATATATATATATATATATATATATATATATATATATATATATATATATATATATATAGAAACGCTTCTCATTCGAACCCTAACGAATGGGGGAAGTTTAGGACGATTTTTGGAGGCCATAAGGGTTCTTAGAAGCTGTGGTTTTCGAGATTTCAACTTAGATATCAAATTGGAAGAATATCAAAGGCAATAACACACTACTTTTATCTTAATATTTTGCATAAACCATGTTTCAATCATTAGATTATGTTTTTAGTTTGTTATTTGCTGTAGATATGAGCTAAAAACTCATAACTTCTGTTTAGGATAGATGATTTTGTGATTATAGTTTGATTTATGGTAGGATTGATTTAATATTGGTGATTTTGTTGATTCTAGCTTGTTAAAGAACCTTATGTGTGAATGATAACTATTTTTCTGTTAATAGGAAGATCATTGAGCTGCATGAACATCTCTTAGTTGTTAACCTCATATGTTTATGTGACCACTTTATCATATGTCTAGGATTAATGAACATGAAACTAGAATTAATAAGAAAAATAGGTAAAATCATGTGTGAGCCTGTGTGATGACCATCAACAAGAGGTTAACTAAAGGACCAAATTAGTTAACCATTACAAGTCTAAATTAACCCGAATAAATAACCTAGTGAATTGAATTAAATTAGACAATTGGCCACTGATTGAGTTAGTTTGTTCTCTAAGGATTAGTGCAGCGAACGTGAATCTAATCACTTGAATCGGTAGCCAATAAAAGAATTAATCCATTGCAGTATTACCATAATATCAACCATAGGATCAATTGAGTTGAACTAAACAGAAGTTCCCTTCGTTATTAAATTTAGTTGAATCTTTGTTTATCTAGTTCTTAGTTTCTTAGTTTAAATTTTAGTTAATTGTTTAAGTTTCTAGTCTTGCAAAACTAGAGAAAACCCATTTTCTATTACTTGTTTTATTTAGATAATACTAGCATTTATTTTAATTATTTACCGTTCCCTGTGTTCGATACCCTACTTGCTTGAACTATATTACTAATCGATAGGTACACTGCCTTTCGTGTGTTTATTTTGTGTCTAAGTTTGTAACGCCTCGTTTATTTAAATAAATTAATAAATATAAGTTCCAGACTAATTTGTGAAGAATTTTAGAAGTTGAGGGTTAAAAGTGTAAGTCCGAGATTTGTTTTGTAAATATTTATGAAGGCAAGGGCTAAATGTTAATTTTGGGGGCTTAATTTGAAGAGATTTTATGGAGTAAAGGGGGTTGTTGGTAAATTTCGGATTTAACTTGTAAAGAGTTTTATGGGCAGGGACTTAAATGGTAAATTTTGGATTCAATTTGAAAGAAAAGTAAGGCGGAGGGACTAGTCTTGGCATTATGGCAATTGTTTTATATGTGTCGTGCATATATGCTTTACAAACCCTAACCCTAGCATCCTAAAGGTGCCGTCACCCTCTCCCTTTCGTTTAGCTTCCAGCCGCCATCACTCCGGTCACCCATGGCTGCCAACGGCAACTGCTCCCAGCCAACGTCGCAGTCGCTTTTTGGTCGCGTTTTCCGACCAGCCGAGCCGCTGAGCGTAATAGCTTTTATCTCCGAGCGATGGCAGTCGACAGCGTGGCTTCCGGGTGTGTGTGAGTCGTTATTATCCGCCATCCTCCTCCTTCTTCTTTTGCTATCGATGTTCAGGGTCCGAATCGACTGTCCGGCGTCGTTCTGACCACCCTTCGCCATCGTTTTATCAACAGACAAGTGGCCGCCGCCACTCCGAGCAACCGATGTACGACGATGTTGCCGCCTCTCCGGAGTTCTGTCGTCGCTGTGCACCACCGGGACTGGATGTTGATGCAAACCACCGCTGCCGTTGTTATTTCTTTTCCCTTTTCCCCCCAACCGTCGTCGCTTGATATTGCGTGAAGCTGAAGACCACCATGTGGAACCACCATGGCAGCTGGCCATGGTGGCTGCTGCCGCCGTCAACTCTTTTTTTTCAAGATCGATGAAGGGCTACCGGTGGGTGTTTATTTTAGTGTGTATGTGATTTAGTGAGTGAGTGAGGAATCTTTGGTCAGAATCTGAAGAGAAGTCATTGCCACCACCGTGAGGTGGTGGTTGCCGCCAAACATCGCCGCCGGCCACCATGGTGTGGTTGGGTGTGTGTGTATTAGTTAGTGTGTGTGTGTGTTAGTGAGTGTGTGTATTTGGATTAAAGCCCTGTAATTGTAATTAGCAAATTGAATAATAAAAAGAAATGGAAAAGCACCACCTTAGGGTGGTGGCCGCCGCCGTGAGCCGCCATGGACCACCACTACCCGAGGTGGTAATGGGTGGTGCCCCACAAGCAAAACCCTAATGGGCTTAGAGAGTTATTTTGGGCCTATTGTGCCACGTTTGGATGAGGAACCCTAATTAGGGTTTAGAAAACCCTAATTATGAGTATTCGGCCTTTGACTAATTGGGCCACTTGTGGGCCATTGGGATTGGATTGTGAATTAAGCCCAAACTATTTCATGCCATTTATCGAGTAGATTAAAGGACTTAATGGACTAAGTCCTTAATGAGCTAATTGAGAAAATATTAATATTTGGGAATTTATCAGGACACACGAGAATTATTTAATAAGTGAAATATTAAATAATAATCATTGGCAGAAATTAATCGAAGCAATAATGGACTTAATGGATTAAGTCCCTAGTGTGTTAAGTCCTTAGTAGGTTAAGTAAGAAACACTTAACCCTAGTTATCATTTGATGTGAAACCGTAATTTCACTTGGGCTTTGTGTTAGGCCATCCGAGAATAATCAAATGGGCTAGAGTAATTAGTTGGGCTTTAGGGTAAGGCCCATATGAAGGATTGGGCCCAATTTGGAAAATTGGGCCATAGATGGGCCATAGTTGGGGCCTAGATGGTTGTAAGATATTGGGCCCTAGAATGATACATGTTGGACTGGACTGATCAATTGGGCCTTAAGGGATGTCTATGTAGAGGTTTGGGCCCAATTTGGAAAATTGGGCCATATGTTGACTTTGGGCCTATGGATTGGGCCTTGGGCTTGGGTAAGCCAAGCTAGGGGTAATGTAGTAATTATCCAAAGCATGTATTTTTTTAGTTATGTGTTAGTACCCAATTATTAATTGGGTGTTATTTTGGTGTTGACAGTTCGGGAATCTGTCATCTAGCAGCTGGGGTTGAGTCTGCGGGACTTCAGCAGTGTGGGGTTGTGTCTACGGGACTTCAGCAGTGTGAGGTGAGTTTCCTTCCAGTAGGAACGGGTCTAAGGCCACAATGCCGGCCCGTTCAGTTAGCAGTAGTTTCCAGACTTCGGTCCGATGCAGTAGTTAGTATGTTTGATGCCTTCGTGGCTCAGACAGGATTTATGTGTTATGTGTTATGTGTTCCGGGCAACGGCCCGATGCAGTATGCAGTATATGTGTTTATGCTAGTTGATATGTTATGCTATGCTATGTTCAGTCAGTTTCTGGACATCGGTCCGATGCAGGGGGCAAGGCCCCAGTTAGTCCGGACTTCGGTCCGATGTAGGGGACGGGGTCCCAGTCAGTTTTCGGACTTCGGTCCGATGCAGGGGGAAAGGCCCCAGTTAGTCCGGACTTCGGTCCGATGCAGGGGACGGGGTCCCAGTCAGTTTCTGGACTTCGTTCTGATGCAGGGGCAAGGCCCCAGTTAGTCCGGACTTCTGTCCGATGCAGGGGACGGGGTCCCAGTCAGTTTCCGGACTTCGGTCAGATGCAGGGGGCAAGGCCCCAGTTAGTCCGGACCTCGGTCCGATGCAGTGGGCAAGGCCCAGTATGTGCTTTATATGTATTGTATGGTATGTGGTAGTTTGGGGGAGCTCACTAAGCTTCGTGCTTACGGTTTTTAGTTTTGGTTTCAGGTACTCAGTTTTTAAAATAGGAGCTCGGGAAGATTGCAGTGCACACACCATTTGTTCAGCCTGGGATGTTTATACTCTGATATATTTGACAGTTGTTAAGATATTTTGAGATACATTCTTTATGATTCTTATATGACATTGATGAATATGGTTTTATTACTAATTTAAAATGAAATTTTCAGACTGTATTTTTGGGATGTTTCAAGTTGGTATCAGAGCCTTGGTTTGAGGGATTCGGGCGCACTCCCAAGTGTGTCTGAACTCAAACTAAGGAAGTGGTAAAAAGTTTTTAAAAAGAAAAGAGTTTTAGAAAAGCAAAAAGAATTTTTAGAAAGAAAAGAACTTTGAAAAGAGAAAAAGGGTGTGGTGCATGTAATCAGCCGATCTCAAGTAAGTACTCTCAAATTACCCATACAAGTTTATGTTATGAATATTAGTTTCAGTTTCAATAGAACAACATGCTAGAATAGGACTAAGAATCTAGGAAGGATGCCTTATGTGCCTATTATATGTGTATCAGCTTTATGAGAACAACATGCTAGTATAGGACTAAGGATCTAGGAGGATGCCTTATGTGTCTGCTTTATGTGTTTCAACTTGATAAGAATTTCATGCTAGTATTGAGTAGACAGTAGTAGGATAGCTTGTGTAGGTTATGTCTGATTGTATGAGCTTAGCATCGTATGCTAGTACAGTTTTTTGTTATAAGAATAGTTTTGTCTGGGTATGTTTCCTTTGTCCGAATGCTGCTTGCTTTGTGCTTTGTGGGACTCTGAGTGATGGGAGTTAGCCATTAGGTGAATACGTCACATCACATGTGATCAGGGTTGAATAATCTTAGAGTGCTGGATTTGGCCCTACTGCGCAGCTCTCGTTTGAGTCTAACCGTTGTAGGGACGAGTCTTTTACTCGAAGGATTATCTGAGCCTCATTGCATGTGATGGTATTCAGGTGGTGGTTCATTGGCATTACAAGGATGCCTTCAGCAGCTGAGGACTGGTTTGGGTGGAGTCAGAAGTTCCCTAGGGCAAGCCTAGGAAGGTAGTAGCAGAGATCAGTAGCAGTAGAGTAACTTGGTGGAGTCGAGGCAGTTCTTGAGGAGAGTACGGATAGATGTGGAAGGTAGTATGGGCCCGTACTACTAAAAGCAGAGGATCTGTACTCGAATCAAGGAAGGCTGAGATGAATCCAGGGAACTTGTAGTGTGTGAGATCCCTCGAGTTTGGATGAGTATTGTGATGTTAGTGATGACATGTTGCCGAGTATAGTGACGCTACGTGGTAGACCAGGTGGTAGTTCTGTTGTCGACAGGGGATCAGGCTCGGACTCTGGAGCCGGGCAGATTGATGATCAGATGAGAGAGTTCATTCCATCCGAGAGTTTCGCGCAGTATCATTGACCAGAATCATGTGATCCTCAGTGTGATCAAGGAGAGCATCATAGAGATTTGTGATGAGAGGCCGAGTGCATTCTGCACTGAGATGACAGTCATGATAGAGACCCGTAAGTGGATGTTTCGGGAATTCAGAGTTTGTGAGGCTTCTGATTGACATAGGGGTTAGGGACCCCATTGTTAGCAGCAAATGGTTGGCAGATGTTGCCAACACATTCCGTACCAGACGTTGTCTCGAAAGGAGACAAGATCTGACTTACTTCCTATCTCCTAAGGGATAGAGCACGAGATTGATAGGAAGAGGTTGGTAGTGAGTTGAGGGATGATGTGGTTGATGGTATGTCATGGGATGACTTCTAGACCAAATTCTGGGCAGAGTGTGCCCAGACGATTGGGGCGTAGTAGTTGGCACAAGAGTTGTTAGATCTCCACCAGAAGACTGAGATTGTGGCAAAGATCACTGCCAAGCCTCGGGAAAGAGCTTATATGGTACCACGGTATGCAGAAGATGAGGAAATGAAGAAGGTAAGTTATCAGAACATACTGTAGAATGATAGCAGGGAGATTATGAGTATCTCGGGGTGCAAGACCCTGAATGATATGACTTCTAGAGCTCGAGAGCGGGATATGGACTTGGAGCACATTGGTAGAGGGAACCAAACCAGTTGCTTATAGTGAGGGGTCTCGGGAGGAGACCGTAGATTTCAGATTAGCTTTCAAGAGACCAGCAGGACCTGTTTCGGTGCAACACTTGCGGGATTGGGAAGTATAATGTCATCTTGGTTTATTCCAAGACTGAGGAGCAGCACAAGAAGCACCTAAGGGAGGTGCTAGAGATTTTGAGGTGGAAGAGAATTTTTGCAAGGTTCTCTAATTGTGAGTTCTGGTTGCGCGAGGTGCAATTTCTTGGGCACCTTGTCAATCGGAAGGATATTCTAGTCGATCCGGCTAAGTTAGAGGCCGTGATGCAGTGGGAGATTCCGAGGTCTCCAACTGAGATTCGGAGCTTTCTGGGTTTAGCATGTTATTACCGGAGATTTATTCGTATTTTTAGAAATTGTGTGATCTTTTGGATTAGCTAGTGTTGAAACACTAGCAATGGTAAGTGTGGTTTCTAGCAGATTGGTCATGGGTGGCGAGAAGGATTAGGAATTCTTCCAGTTTTGTGTGCTGTAGGGCATTAGTTGAATCAAAGTGGGGGAGAATCACCCAAGGATTCAGAAGCAGGAGCAGTTTTGAGACTAGGATAAGTTTCGCATCCTTATTGGGAAGGAAGATAGCCCAAGCGGTTGTATGGTTTGAGGATAGTGTGAGATGGAAGTTCAGAAAAGCTTGCCAATAAGGAGATTGCGTTCCCATGATGTTACTAGAAAGCCTTAGGGAATCAGGTTTAGGATTCCAGTCAGGACATGAGTTCAGTTGAGAGCAGGTCAAGCGCGTGTTCGATCCAGTATAGATAGAATGTTGTAAGTCTGCGGGTGTAGTGGTAGCATTCACTAGCATTCGGATAGTGTTAGAGTGTTGTAAGTCTGCGGGTGTAGCCGTAGCATTCACTAGCAGCCAGACAGTGATATAGTGTTGTAAGTCTGCGGGTGTAGTCGTAGCATTCACTAGGTTGGTAGATAGCGTGAGTGCATTGTTAAGACGCGGAAAGAACAATAGTACCCACCAGTTCGGGTGTAGTAGTGAGGAAATGGAAATCCACGGATTGGATTTCGGAATTTACCAGGCGGATTAGACCTGGTTAAGCCAGTGATAAGATTGTAGAAGTGCCACTACAGAGATGAGAGCAAGGAAGCAGGGGACTGCTTAAGGTCATTTATGATATGAGGCTACCAATGGTCTTGTAGCAATCATTTTTAGCCTTGGGTTTGGTGACATCAGGATTCGACGTATGGACTCGATTTGTTAGATCAGAAAGTTATTAGAGCCTCATTGGCATGGTAACTAGTGGCAACTAGTTCTAGAGAAGGAATTTGTTCAGAAGTCGTGTGAGGCGACCAAGTGGGAGTCTTTTGGCTCCTCAGCCGGGCCGAAACCCGGTATTTCAGATGATTGGCGGAAAATTGAGACCAGGTAGGTCTCAGTAGATGTCAGGAAGCAGCTATGTGACAGCATACAGTTTCAGACAACTCAGTGTTTCAGGCAGTTACAGCTCTTGGGCAATGTTAGTAGTTGTGCCCTGATTTTGCAAGTAAAGACAGGATAGCTGGTTTATTGGGAAGTGACGAGTCACTCATAGCGGAAATAGCTGAGCATTGGCCAACTAGAAGTGATCTACAGGGATAATTGGGTTTGTGAACCTGTTTTGTAGTGGAAATTTTCATGCTAGCAGAAGTTGAGTAGTCAGTTGAGAGATAAGCAGGCCGGTTTCATCGATAATAATTTGGTATGAGTGGTCTGTCAGGGAATCAGACCATCTCAAGGCAACAGATATCAGTCGGAATAGATGTGATCTTGTCGCGAGGGTTGGTCATAGTTACCCTAGAAAGGCTAGGGTGTGCCCAGGATGGTGAGCAAGTTACTAGAGTGGTTTGAAGTGAAAGGAATGATTTCGAGTACGAAATCTAATTTAAGTGGGGGAGAGTTGTAACGCCTCGTTTATTTAAATAAATTAATAAATATAAGTTCCAGACTAATTTGTGAAGAATTTTAGAAGTTGGGGGTTAAAAGTGTAAGTCCGAGATTTGTTTTGTAAATATTTATGAAGGCAAGGGCTAAATGATAATTTTGGGGGCTTAATTTGAAGAGATTTTATGGAGTAAAGGGGGTAGTTGGTAAATTTCGGATTGAACTTGTAAAGAGTTTTATGGGCAGGGACTTAAATGGTAAATTTTGGATTCCATTTTAAAGAAAAGTAAGGCGGAGGGACTAGTCTTGGCATTATGGCAATTGTTTTATATTTGCCGGGTATATATGCTTTACAAACCCTAACCCTAGCATCCTAAAGGAGCCGTCACCCTCTCCTTTTCGTTTAGCTTCCAGCCGCCATCACTCCGGTCACCCATGGCTGCCAACGGCAACTGCTCCCAGCCAACATCGCAGTCGCTTTTTGGTCGCGTTTTCCGACCAGCCGAGCCGCTGAGCATAATAGCTTTTATCTCCGAGCGATGGCAGTCGACAGCGTGGCTTCCGGGTGTGTGTGAGTTGTCATTTTCCGCCATCCTCCTCCTTCTTTTGCTGTCGATGTTCAGGGTCCGACTCGACTGTCCGGCGTCGTTCTGACCACCCTTCGCCATCGTTTTCCCAACAGACGAGTGGCCGCCGCCACTCCGAGCAACCGATGTACGACGATGTTGCCGCCTCTTCAGAGTTCTGCCGTCGCTGTGCACCACCGGGATTGGATGTTGATCCAAACAACCGCTGCCGCTGTTATTTCTTTTCCCTTTTCCCCCCAACCGTCGTCGCTTGATATTGCGTGAAGCTGAAGACCACCATGTGGAACCACCATGGCAGCCGGCCATGGTGGCTGCTACCGCCGTCAACTCTTTTTTTCAAGATCGATGAAGGGCTGCCGGTGGGTGTTTATTTTAGTGTGTATGTGATGTAGTGTGTGAGTGAGGAATCTTTGGTCGGAATCTGAAGAGAAGTCATTGCCACCACCGTGAGGTGGTGGCTGCCGCCAAGCATCGCCGCCGGCCACCATGGTGTGGTTGGGTGTGTGTGTATTAGTTAGTGTGTGTGTGTGTGTGTTAGTCAGTGTGTGTATTTGGATTAAAGCCCTGTAATTGTAATTAGCAAATTGAATAATAAAAAGAAATGGAAAACCACCACCTTAGGGTGGTGGCCGCCGCCGTGAGCCGCCATGGACCACCACTACCCGAGGTGGTAGTGGGCGGTGTCCCACAAGCAAAACCCTAATGGGCTTAGAGAGTTATTTTGGGCCTATTGGGCCACGTTTGGATGAGGAACCCTAATTAGGGTTTAGAAAACCCTAATTATGAGTATTGGGCCTTTGACTAATTGGGCCACTTGTGGGCCATTGGGATTGGATTGTGAATTAAGCCCAAACTATTGCATGCCATTTATCTAGTAAATTAAAGGACTTAATGGAATAAGTCCTTAATGAGCTAATTGAGAAAATATTAATATTTGGGAATTTATCAGGACACACGAGAATTATTTAATAAGTGAAATATTAAATAATCATCATTGGCAGAAATTAATCAAAGCAATAATGGACTTAATGGATTAAGTCCCTAGTGTGTTAAGTCCTTAGTAGGTTAAGTAAGAAACACTTAACCCTAGTTATCATTTGATGTGAAACCCTAATTTCACTTGGGCTAGAGTAATTAGTTGGGCTTTAGGGTATCCATATGAAGGATTGGGCCCAATTTGGAAAATTGGGCCATAGATGGGCCATAGTTGGGGCCTAGATGGTTGTAAGATATTAGGCCCTAGAATGATACATGTTGGACTGGACTGATCAATTGGGCCTTAAGGGATGTCTATGTAGAGGTTTGGGCCCAATTTGGAAAATTGGGCCATATGTTGAGCTTTGATCCCTAGTTGTCTTTGGGCCTATGGATTGGGCCTTGGGCTTGGGTAAGCCATGCTAGGGGTAATGTAGTAATTATCGAAAGCATGTATTTTTTAGTTATGTGTTAGTACCCAATTATTAATTGGGTGTTATTTTGGTGTTGACAGTTCGGGAATCTGTCATCTAGCAACTGGGGTTGAGTCTGCGGGACTTCAGCAGTGTGGGGTTGTGTCTACGGGACTTCAGCAGTGTGAGGTGAGTTTCCTTCCAGTAGGAACGGGTCTAAGGCCACAATGTCGGCCCGTTCAGTTAGCAGTAGTTTCCGGACTTCGGTCCGATGCAGTAGTTAGTATGTTTGATGCCTTCGTGGCTCAGACAGGATTTATGTGTTATGTGTTATGTGTTCCGGGCAACGACCCGATGCAGTATGCAGTATATGTGTTTATGCTAGTTGATATGTTATGCTATGCTATGTTCTGTCAGTTTCCGGACATCGGTCCGATGCAGGGGGCAAGGCCCCAGTTAGTCCGGACTTCGGTCCGATGCAGGGGACGGGTTCCCAGTCGGTTTCCATACTTCGGTCCGATGCAGGGGGCAAGGCCCCAGTTAGTCCGGACTTCGGTCCGATGCAGGGGACGGGGTCGCAGTCAGTTTCGGACTTCGGTTCAATGCAGGGGGCAAGTCTCCAGTTAGTCCGGACTTCGGTCCGATGCAGGGGACGGGGTCCCAGTCAGTTTCTTGACTTCGGTCCGATGCAGGGGGCAAGGCCCCAGTTAGTCCGAACCTCGGTCCGATGCAGTGGGCAAGGCCCAGTATGTGCTTTATATGTATTGTATGGTATATGGTAGTTTGGGGGAGCTCACTAAGCTTCGTGCGTACGGTTTTCAGTTTTGGTTTTAAGTACTCAGTTTTTAAAAGAGGAGCTCGGGAAGATTGTAGTGCACACACCATTTGTTCAGCCTGGGATGTTTATACTCTGATATATTTGACAGTTTTTAAGATATTTTGAGATACATTCTTTATGATTCTTATATGACATTGATGAATATGGTTTTACTACTAATTTAAAATGAAATTTTCAGACTGTATTTTTGGGATGTTTCAAAGTTAGTAGGATTAAAACTAGTTTGTTTCACACACATCACTCGTCAAAGCAAAGATTCCATCTGCGAGACGCTTGCTTAAGTACATAAATGGACTTCTCAAGCTTGCACACTCTATTTGGATGCTTCGGATTGACAAAACCCTCTGGCTGAGCCATGTAAATATCCTCAGCCAAGTTCTCATTAAGGAAAGCGGTCTTGACATCCATCTGCCATATCTCATAATCATGAAATGCGGCAATAGCTGGCATTAACCTAATAGATTTTATCTTCGCAACCGGTGAGAAGGTCTCATCATAGTCAACTCCGGGAGTTTGAGTAAAGCCCTTCGCCACCAATCGTGCCTTATATGTGTGCACATTCCCATCCACATTGGTCTTCTTCTTGAAGATCCATTTACACCCAACGGTCTTACGTACGGGCACATTCTCAACCAAATTCCAAACTTGGTTGTCATACATGGACTGAATCTCGTTGTCCATCGCCTCTTTCCACTTTGCAGACTCCGGGCCTGCCATGGCTTCCTTATAGCAATTAGGTTCATCTAGATTTATTAGTGTGCCATCACTAATATACGTGTCCCTTCAGTAGTAATATGAAAACCATAAAACTGGGGTTGAACTCTAACTCTGTCGGAACGTCTAAGAGGTAATGACTCGTCAATCGGTTCAACCGGAGTTTCCTCCTCGGGTTGAGCGCCAGCAGTAGAGGTTCCTTCATCACTCGACTCTTGAATCTCTTCAAGATCGATCTGCCTCCCACTGTCTCCTTGGCTTATGAGTTCTCTCTCTCGGAAAACCCCTCTCCTCGCAACGAAGACAACATTGTCACTCGGTCTATAGAAGAGATATCCAAAGGATTTTTATGGGCAGTTGATGAAAATACATCGCTCACTACGAGGTTCGATCTTGTCATGAGTTTCTCGTCTTACGAAAAATTCACAACCCCAAACCTTGATATGTGCCAACGAGGGAGCTTTCCTTGTCCACATCTCGTGAGGTGTTTTGGCAACCTTCTTTGTAGGGACTCGGTTAAGCATATGGGCGGTAGTCTCCAAGGCATACCCCCAAAATGAGATAGGTAGTGAATCATGACTCATCATAGAATGAACCATGTCCAACAAGGTTTGATTGCGCCTTTCTGCCACACCATTTAACTGCGGTGTCCTAGGTGGTGTCAATTGTGAAACTATTCCACATTCCTTGAGATAGTCGTGGAATTCAAGACTTAGGTACTCTCCTCCTCGATCGGATCGAATCATCTTGATTTTCCTGCCCAATTGATTCTCCACTTCATTCTTGAACTCTTTGAACTTTTCAAACGTTTCAGACTTGTGCTTGATTAAGTAAATATACCCATAACTACTATAATCATCGGTGAAAGTCACGTAGAAGCGGTTTCCATCCTTTGTGGTGGATCTAAAGGGCCCACATACATCGGTATGTATGAGATCCAATAAACCCTCACCCCTCTCACAAGTGCCAGTGAAGGGTGACTTGGTCATCGTTCGAAGTAAACAAGATTCGCACGTGTCATCTTCCCTAAGGTCGAATGACTCCAACACTCCATCCTTTTGGAGTTGGGCTATGCGCTTCTTCTTGACATGTCCAAGACGACAATGCCACAAAGATGCTTTATCCATACTATTAGAAGAATCTATACACAACATATCATTTCCTAGGTTATCTATAACCATAACATTCTCATAAATTCCATTACAAGGCATTGCGTCAAAGTATAAAACACCATTTAGATAAGCATAAATAAAACCATTCATATTATTAAACGAATATCTAAATCCTTGTCTAAACAAACCATGAAATGAAATGATGTTTCTTGCCATATCTGGCGAGTAGCAACAATTATTTAAATCTAGACCTAATCCATTACTAAGCATTAAAGAATACACTCCAATCTTGGTGACAGGCGACGATCTTCTGTTTCCCATGATTGTATTTATTCTTCCTTGCTCCACATCTCTATCTCTTCTTAGTCCCTGCAAATCAGAGCAAATGTGGTAACCACATCCTGTATCAAGAACCCAAGAAATAGTGTGAGATGAATTACTAGATTTAATTGTGTATGTACCTGCAAAAGATGGCTTGATCTTTCCATCCTTGATGGCTTGCAGATATTCCGGGTAGGTTCTCTCTCAATGCCCTATCTTGTGGCAATGATGGCACTCTGCCTCCTTTGGGTTTGGGTTGGGCTTAGCAAGATCAACCTTGGTCCCACTAGAAGAGGAACCATCTTGGGACTTTACCTTGCGGTGGCTCTTCGAAGAAGCCTTCCTCTTCTTGCCCCTTCCCTACCCAATAGCCTTAAACAGGAGCAGCGGTTGGTGCGGGAGATGGTGCAACAGACTTGTCCTTTAGGTTGCTCTCAGCTGTCCTAAGGAGTCCTTGGAGTTTGCTTAGGGTGACCTCTTCCTTGTTCATGTGGTAGGTCATCCTAAATTGGTTGTAGCATGAAGGCAAGGAATGAAGAACAATGTCGATGGCCAAATCCTCCCCAAAGTTAACATTTAACTTGTGAAGGCGATCAACATATCGTTGCATCTTTTGCAAGTGCACAGTCAACAATTCTCCATTTCCCATCTTAGCGATGATCATGTTGGTGATGATCTTGTAGCGCTCTTGCCTCACGCTTTGGTGGTACCTCTCCATCAAGTCTTGATGCATTTCGTACGGATACATGTCCTCATAGGACTTTTGGAATTCTTGGTTCATAATGGCTATCATGATGCAATGTACTTTCGTTGCATCACGTTCGTGTGTCTCAAAGACAACCATCTCTTCGGGAGTAGCAATTTCCAGGTTGACCTTCTCGAGCTTTTCATCGAGGACATACTCTTTGTCCTCGTAGCTGTTGGATATAGCGTCTAAGTCCAAAACTATATTTGGTATGTACTTGACCCGACCCGGCATGGTCCATTTGGGTTGCACTTCACCCGAACAATTTATGGATAATCTTTTGAGAATAGTACAAGTTATGATTTATTAATATATTATAAGTTCTAATATATTAATATAAGATCATATTATTTAATTAGTATTGATCTATAATTAATCTAGGATTAATTTAGAGATCAAAGATATTACTAATTAAATATGGGCTTCTATATTTATATAGCGTGGGCTAATGCTTATTTGGAATGGGCTAGGCTTGCATGGAAAGTCCATGGATACTCCATGGAGCTTTAACCCATGGATCTCATGGAAATGAAGAGACATGGGTATTAGGGTTTACATGGATGTAACCCTAATCCACCACACTATATAAAGGAGGCTTGGTTCTTGAAATCACACTAGTTGACACTAGTTGAGTGAGAAAAGCAAGAGGGCCGATTTCAAGATAGTAGTGACTATTCTCTCAAAGTTCCAAGTTTGTGGTGATTTGTGATTTCCATTTGAGGCATCCACACTATTGGTGCTAGGCTCTAAAACTCCAAGGAATCAACTATAACTACAAGGTAAGTATTTCTACTAGTTTTATTTGATTCAAGTTCCCCATGCCATGCTAGTTAGGATATGAACCTTGGAAAAATAATAATTTGCATGTATCTTAGACAAACATAGATCCAAGGTTTATTAGGATTGCAAGTACACTTAGGAAGTGTTAGAATGCTCAAAACCCATCAGTAGCGTGCAATGGTGCGAATGTATCTTATCCATTCACTAAAGTTCGTACCATCGAAGGTCACCTTTTGGCAAAGACTCATTAACGTGAATGAGTTAGCAGCAACGTTGTTTGCGTTCGACATCTACAAATAGAAAGGACAAAGTTTGATTAGAATTGGATCCTTAATTAATCACCCAAAATGAAAAATTAGGGCTAGGACCCAACAACATTATTTACATATTAGAAAAGGGATGTCGTAATCCAATCATGCAAATAATTTGGAGGTAAGTGAATGACGATTCATTAATTCTTCACCACAAAAACATAACCTTAAGTTTTATTGAGAATTCCTACATTTTAGAGATTCATTGAACTCTTCAATGGCATGTTTAAATCTCGATATGCCCCTCTAGTTTGTGATTGGGATACCGAGGATCACAAAGCGGGTGTGAATTACCATGCAAATCTACATGGTGCCTTCATTGTTACAATCATCTATTTGATGTGCCGGTAAACCACACACGCTCCATCGAACTATGATAAACAATGAATCACCCTTTGTCACCTTTGCTTAGAACCAATTAGTGTGCCGGTAAACCACACACGCTCCACTAACTTCTTAGCAAGGGTGCAAAGTGCAATTTCATGGGATTGCATCAAATCACTTTTCCTAAAGTAACTAAGATTGGGAATTTTATAAAATAGTTTAGTTACTTTATATGTTCATTATACTTATTAATGAGGAGAGAGAGTTGCCCTATCCTACCCGTTCAGCTAATGACCCTCCACCGGTCAAGCAAGCGGTGGGTGTGAGTGTACACCCATTAAGCGTCATTTTATAGGCAGCAACCTTATACCCACATTATAGACCGACTTCATGAATGAGGCCTACTAACGGTAAGACTAACATTTTAATTTTACTTATATATATATTAAGCTTTTAATAATATAATAGTATAGGGTTGAAATTTAAACTTGTAAAACTTTAGGGGTTGAAATTTAAATTCTTCTAAATTAAACTATTAATCACAAAATTCAAATTAAACAATTAATTTCATAATTATCTATATTTGACCTAATTGAATTATTTTTCATTAGATAATTACCAAATAATCTTAAATAGTCCAATATTTATCATATAAATAATCAATATTTAAAAGATTTGAAATTATCTATATTTATGTCAAGGATAATCATTAAATTAAGTTAAAATTCGGATTTTCACATAATAAAACGATATAGGTATCAATCCAAGACAAAATAGCAACAAAATCCCGAATTATCCTCTGTCTAACGCTTGGACTCGCCGAGTCAAGCTTTGAACTCGCCGAGTAGGGCCAACTCGCCGAGTCCAAACACTGACTCGCCGAGTTGGGTCGACAGAGGGCAAGAAAAAATGATTTTCAGCAAGCAAAACAGTTAAGCATCATATTCAATTGAAACCAATCATGGCTTTGATACCATTGATGGTTTTGGACATAAGAACTTTCCCTATGTGCACATACAACCCTATAGCTTGGATCTAGGTTTCACTAATTGAACATGCAACATATCCAAGACTTTCATGGCTAGATCTAATGTAAACTAACAATCAAAACATACGAAAACAGATCTAGAATAATACCTTGAGTTACTTGCTTGAAAACCTTCTTCTTCTTGGAGCTTAGAGTCACAAATGTCACTCCTCTAATGGCTTACAAACACCAACTAGCAAGAAGATGATTTGATAGAGATGAGGAAGAGGGTAATCGGCTCTAGGGTTACTCCAATAGCAAGGCTGGCTGATTTCCTCAACCCTATGGGTCTATTTATAGTGTGAGCTCCTAGGGTTTCACCCTAAAACCCTAATTTGATAACTCAGCCTCAAAGTAATCCAAATCCTCTTCTAGGTAAGGCCTTGGACGATTTCTAGGTGATCCACATCCCTAAAGTCGTCCAACCCATATCCATAAGGGTTATCAGCTCAAAATACAACTTTCACACATTTGACAGTTTATACCCCTTTATTCAATTAATCTCTTTAAGTCACCAAATTAATTCCTAATTAATTTATGACTTATATTAATCAAATAATATTATTATTCTTTTAACATATTATTCTTATAATACATTAATAATAATATCTCTTCTCTCTAACCCTATCAAGTCGCTATGGTGAAGGCAACCCAAAAGGACCATGCATAACCGGGTCAAGTACTTACCAAATATAGTTACAGCCTTAGACACTAATGCAACAGTTTCATCATAGTCATCTCTTGGAGTTTGAGTAAAGCCCTTTGCAACCAGTCGCGCCATTTATGTGTGTACTTTCCCATCCATGTCAGTCTTCTTCTTGAAGATCCATTTGCACCCGACTGTCTTACGACCCAGTATATTGTCAACCAAGTTCCAAACTTGATTGTCATACATAGACTAAATCTTGCTGTCCATAGCCTCTTTCCATTTAGCAGACTCAGGGCCTGTCATGGCTTCCTTGTAATTGTTAGGTTCATCCAAATTTATCAGTGTACCATCACTGATAAACGTTTCACCCTCAGATGTTATATGGAAACCATACAACACAGTTGGAACACTAACTCTACTGGAACGCCTCAGAGGTACAGACTCGTCAATCGGCTCAACAAGAGTTTCCTCCTCAGGTTGATCGCTAGTGTTTGAGGTTCCTTCACCGCTTGACTCTTGAATCTCTTCAAGGTAAATTTGCCTCCCACTGTCTCCTTGGCCTATGAGCTCTCTCTCGCGAAAGACTCCTCTCCTCACAACGAAGACAACATTGTCACTCGGTCTGTAGAAGAGATAACCTAAGGATTTCTGGGGGTAGCCGATGAAAATACACCACTCACTTTGAGGTTCGAGCTTGTCTTGAGTCTTGCATCTCACGAAATCCTCACAACTCCGAACCTTGATGTGGGCCAACGTGGGAACCTTCCCTGTCCATATCTCGTGAGGTGTTTTGGCAACCTACTTAGTTGGGACTAGATTAAGGATATGGGTGGCAGTCTCTAACGCATACCCCTAGAATGAGATAGATAACTAAGCGCGACTCATCATGGAATGAACCATGTCCAAAAAGGTTTGGTTATGCCTCTCAGCCACACCATGAAGCTGTGGTGTCCTAGGTGGCGTCAATTATGATACAATTCTACATTCCTTAAGATAGTCAATGAACTCGATACTAAGATATTCACCACCTCGATCAGATCGGCGCATCTTTATCTTCTTGCCCAATTGATTCTCCACTTCTTGTTTAAACTCTTTAAATTTCTCAAAGGTTTTTGACGAATGTTTGATTAAGTAAACATAGCCATATCTACTATAATCATCATTAAAATTCACATAAAAGCAGCTCCCTTGAGGTGGTTCTGAAAGGTCCACACACATCGATGTGTATGAGGTCCAACAAACCTTCACCCCTTTCACAAGTACCAGTGAAGGGTGACTTGGTCATCTTTCCAAGTAAGCAAGGTTCGCAAGTGTCATCCGACCTTAAGTCGAATGACTCCACAACTCTAGCCTTTTGGAGTTCGCATATGCGCTTCTTGCTGAAATGTCCAAGACGACAATTCCACAAGCATGCCTTATCCAATTCATTAGAAGAATCAATGTGCAACACATTATTTCCTAAGTTGTCTACAACCATCACAGTTTCATATACAACATTACAAGGTAATGCTTTAAAATAAAAAACACCATTATAA